>NC_134834.1:185155682-185879441 GCF_004210375.1 Tachypleus tridentatus | reverse complement strand
TGGTGATCTAAAAGTTATTGCACTCCTTCAGGGCTGCAGAGCAGCTATGCCAAACATTATTGCTTTCTGTGTCTCTGAAACAGCCGAGATGACAAAAAATAATAATTCCAATATCACTGATAGCCAGAGAAAGAATTACTTACCATCGAAAGAGATTATCAAGTTTGAACTCTTAGTGAATCTTCAAAATGTGTTTCTGTTTCCTCTTCATATTAAACTGAAACTCACGAAGAAGTTGGTAAAAGGAATAAACAAAGATGGTAATGGTTTCAAATATCTGTCTGAGATGTTTCCAAGAATCAGCAAAGCAAAAATGAGAGAGGAGTATCTTTGTTGGATCACAAATTCAGGAAGTAGTGATGGATGATGATTTTGAAACACCCCTTCAATCAGGAAGAACTTACTGTCTGAAAATCATCTAAACTTACTGTAAAAAATTCCTTAAAAATCACAGAAACTAAACTATTTTATAGTGATTGATTATATGCTCGGAAACTACATGAAACTGGGTTTCAGATGCCAACAAAGACGTACTTCTTACCTTCCCATTCAGATTTATTTCCAACTGATCTAATGATCTAAGTGCAGCGAGTGATGAATGTTGTAAGTGCTTCCACCAAGATATTTCTACAATGTAAAAGTGATATCAAGGATAATAGAATCCTGTGATGACGGGAGGTTACTGTTGGTTCTTACAACGTAAAACTGAGAACATAGAGGACATACACAAAAGGAAGGTACAACATGTCAAGCATATATTTTGTAACAAAAAATAAAAATCAATTTCCTTATGAGAAAGGTTTATTCTTAATCTCATATCTGTAGAATTCGCTGCTCAAACTGTTCACATGGCAAAAACTGAGCTACACAGCATTAATAATTATACCAGAGCATCGAATAGTTCTTCAATGCTAATAATTACATTAGAGCACAGAATAATTATTCGGTGCTAATAATTACCCTGGAGCATAGAAATAATTCCTCAGCACTAATAATTACACTTTAACACATAATAGTTTATCAGAGTTAATAACCACGCTAGAGCACAGAATATTTCATCAAAACTAATATCTTCACAAGAACGCAAATAACTTCTCACCACTAATGATTACACTAGAATACAAAATAGTACCACAGTGCTAATAATTACACTAGAACATAGAATAACTTCTCACCACTAATGATTACACTAGAACACAAAATAGTACCTCAGAGCTAATAATTACACTAGAGCATAGAATAACTTCTCACCACTAATGATTACACTAGAACACAAAATAGTACCTCATTGCTAATAATTACACTAGAACATAGAATAACTTCTCACCACTAATGATTACACTAGAACACAAAATGGTACCTCAGTGCTAATAATTACACTAGAACATAGAATAACTTCTCACCACTAATGATTACACTAGAACACAAAATAGTACCTCAGAGCTAATAATTACACTAGAGCATAGAATAACTTCTCACCACTAATGATTACACTAGAACACAAAATAGTACCTCAGTGCTAATAATTACACTAGTACATAGAATAACTTCTCACCACTAATGATTACACTAGAACACAAAATAGTACCTCAGTGCTAATAATTACACTAGAACATAGAATAACTTCTCACCACTAATGATTACACTAGAACACAAAATAGTACCTCAGTGCTAATAATTACACTAGAACATAGAATAACTTCTCACCACTAATGATTACACTAGAACACAAAATGGTACCTCAGTGCTAATAATTACACTAGAGCATAGAATAACTTCTTACCACTAATGATTACACTAGAACACAAAATAGTACCTCAGTGCTAATAATTACACTAGTACATAGAATAACTTCTCACCACTAATGATTACACTAGAACACAAAATAGTACCTCAGTGCTAATAATTACACTAGAACATAGAATAACTTCTCACCACTAATGATTACACTAGAACACAAAATAGTACCTCAGTGCTAATAATTACACTAGAGCATAGAATAACTTCTCACCACTAATGATTACACTAGAACACAAAATAGTACCTCAGTGCTAATAATTACACTAGTACATAGAATAACTTCTCACCACTAATGATTACACTAGAACACAAAATAGTACCTCAGTGCTAATAATTACACTAGAGCATAGAATAACTTCTCACCACTAATGATTACACTAGAACACAAAATAGTACCTCAGTGCTAATAATTACACTAGAACATAGAATAACTTCTCACCACTAATGATTACACTAGAACACAAAATAGTACCTCAGTGCTAATAATTACACTAGAGCATAGAATAACTTCTTACCACTAATGATTACACTAGAACACAAAATAGTACCTCAGTGCTAATAATTACACTAGAGCATAGAATAACTTCTTACCACTAATGATTACACTAGAACACAAAATAGTACCTCAGTGCTAATAATTACACTAGAACATAGAATAACTTCTCACCACTAATGATTACACTAGAACACAAAATAGTACCTCAGTGCTAATAATTACACTAGAGCATAGAATAACTTCTTACCACTAATGATTACACTAGAACACAAAATAGTACCTCAGTGCTAATAATTACACTAGAGCATAGAATAACTTCTTACCACTAATGATTACACTAGAACACAAAATAGTACCTCAGTGCTAATAATTACGCTAGAGCAGAGAATACTTCCTCAGCGCTAATCATTACACCAGAGAAGAAAACAGCTCATTAGTGATAATATAATAACATAATAGCACATAATAGTTCCTCACTGCTAATAACTGCACTAGAACACAGCATAGTACCTAAGTGCTAATTATTACCATTGAATACCGAATAAATTATAATTGCTAATAATTACACAGAACACAGAACGGTACGTCGGTGTTAATAACGTTCTGAACTCGCCTCAGCATGGATTTAACTGCACGTGGCAAACAAACTTCGTACTGCATTGTGAACAATGTAAAATATAATTTAAAAAGTATTATTAGGACAATTATAATAATATCAGAAGATATAATACGTATACGACTATTGTTATATCAGAACATATCTTAGGTACACAATTATTGTTACATTAGAACGTATAACAGGTACACTGTTATTGTTATATAAGAAAATATAACAGGTACATAATTACTGTTACATCATAACATATATCAGATACACAATTATTGTCATATACGAACATATATAACAGGTACTCAATTATTGTTATATCAGAATGCATAACAGGTACACAATTATTGTTATATAAAAACATATAACAGATACATAATTATTGTGATATAAGAACATAAAACAGGTACACAATTACTGTTACATAAGAACATATAATAGGTATACAATTATTGTTACATCAGAACGTATTACAGGTACACATTTATTGTTATATAAGAACATATAACAGGTGCACAATTATTGTTACATCAGAACGTATAACAGGCACATAGTTATTATTGTATGAGAACATATATCAGATACACAATTATTGTTATATAAGAACATATATCAGATACACAATTATTGTTATATAAGAACATATAACAGCTACACAATTATTGTTATATAAGAACATATAACAGGTACACAATTATTGGCCACCGTGTATATACTTGTGACATTTTGCAAAAATGTATTTGTTGCTTTATATAGAGATTTATGTAATTAATCACATGTTATTTTATATTAGATATTCACAAGTGTCTTGTCACAGTCCTTATAACATGTGTCATCTGCTTAAACACAGGCCCGAAATGGTTTCAGGATATATACCACATGCTTAAAGAGGTCCTTATCTCTACCTCTTTAAACACAGCTCTCACTGTCATTGTCCTACACATATCACCTGCTTACTTACAGCCTCTCACCGTCATTACAGTATAACACCAGCTTAAATACAGGCTCTCACTGTCATTGTTATATAACAACTGCTTAAATACAGACATTCACTGTCATTCTTATACATCACCTGCTTAAATACAGACTCTCACTGTCATTGTTATATATCACCTGCTTAAATACAGGCTCTCACTGTCATTGTTATATATCACCTGTGTAAATACAGGCTCTCACTGTCATTGTTATATATCACCTGCTTAAATACAGGCTCTCACTGTCATTGTTATATATCACCTATGTAAATACAGGCACTCTCTGTCATTGTTATATATCACCTGTGTAAATACAGGCTCTCACTGTCATTGTTATACATCACCAGCTTAAATACATGCTCTCAGTGTCATTCTTATACATCACCTGCTTAAATACAGGCTCTCACTGTCATTGTTATATATCACCTGTGTAAATACAGGCTCTCACTGTCATTGTTATATATCACCTGTGTAAATACAGGCTCTCACTGTCATTGTTATATATCACCAGCTTAAATACAGGCTCTCACTGTCATTGTTATATATCACCTGCTTAAATACAGGCTCTCACTGTCATTGTTATATATCACCTGTGTAAATACAGGCTCTCACTGTCATTGTTATACATCACCAGCTTAAATACAGGCTCTCAGTGTCATTCTTATACATCACCTGCTTAAATACAGGCTCTCACTGTCATTGTTATATATCACCTGTGTAAATACAGGCTCTCACTGTCATTGTTATATATCACCTGTGTAAATACAGGCTCTCACTGTCATTGTTATATATCACCTGTGTAAATACAGGCTCTCACTGTCATTGTTATACATCACCAGCTTAAATACAGGCTCTCACTGTCATTCTTATACATCACCTGCTTAAATACAGGCTCTTACTGTCATTGTTATATATCACCTGCTTAAATACAGGCTATTACTGTCATTGTTATATATCACCTGCTTAAATACAGGCTATTACTGTCATTGTTATATATCACCAGCTTAAATACAGGCTCTCACTGTCATTGTTATATATCACCTGCTTAAATACAGGCTCTCACTGTCATTGTTATATATCACCTGTGTAAATACAGGCTCTCACTGTCATTGTTATATATCACCTGCTTAAATACAGGCTCTCACTGTCATTGTTATATATCACCTGTGTAAATACAGGCTCTCACTGTCATTGTTATACATCACCAGCTTAAATACAGGCTCTCAGTGTCATTCTTATACATCACCTGCTTAAATACAGGCTCTTACTGTCATTGTTATATATCACCTGCTTAAATACAGGCTATTACTGTCATTGTTATATATCACCTGCTTAAATATAGGCTCTCACTGTCATTGTTATATATCACCAGCTTAAATACAGGCTCTCACTGTCATTAGACTATATATAGCGTGTTTAAACACAAGCTCTCGCTGACATTAAGCTCTCTCTATATATATATCTTCTGCTGAAACATAAACCCTAAATTTTATCATGCTATATAATACCTGCTTAAACACAGATCCCCACTGTCATTAAACTATACATATCACTTTCTGAAAGGCAAACCCTAAATGGCTTTAGGCTGTACACCACCTGCTTAACCAAGAGCCATCATTAGTAAAAGTGCGTTTTATACGTCATACATACTACTGAAGGCATAAACGGAATCGTTTGTTTGTTTGTGTGTTTTGGAATTTCGCACAAAGCTACTCGAGGGCTATCTGTGCTAGCCGTCCCTAATTTAGCAGTGTAAGACTAGAGGGAAGGCAGCTAGTCATCACCATCCACCGCTAACTCTTGGGCTACTCTTTTACCAACGAATAGTGGGATTGACCGTCACCCATAACGCTGAAAGGGGGAGCATGTTTGGTGTGACGGGCATTCGAACCCGTGACTCTCAGGTTACTAGTCAAACGCGCTTGGTTACTTACGCGCTTGGCCATGCCAGGCCCCAAACGGAATCGATTCCAGGTCCCAGTGTACCAAATAGGGGCATTAACGAACAAAGTTGTTGATTTTGTTCATTGAAAGTTCTCTTCACCCTGTCCTTGAATGATGTCTGTGTTCCCGTTCATCTCCTTCCTTCCGTAAAAGCATGAACAAAAATCAGAAGTTTGTGCAGATACAGTAGCGTGTTAACTTAGTGTACATCTGTAGGGTGGGGGGGAGGTGTTAACTTAGTGTACATCTGTAGGGTGTGGGGGGGGGGGCATATCATGAGAAGCTGCGAAAGTTGGCTACTCATGTTATCTGTTGAGAAACTTCAACTCTCAGATCTTGCACCGAGCACCGAGCACCGCGAAGTGTCGTCTTACGTGTGAAGGATATGTTCGACCATAAGTCAGCTTGTTATTGTTTGTAACATTTGTTTCAACTCTACTAGGATGTTTATCTAAGTGATACTGTAAGGTGATACATTAGCTACAGGATGAATAAACACGAGTGGATCGGACCGTGTGACTGAATGTTATGGACGAAAGAAAAAGACATGCTTCTCCAGCTTGTCACGAGAACTGGCGTTGACAAATCTGTTAATCACTTCAAAGACTAAAAGTCCAGAGACTATAGGTACATCTTGTGTACGGACTTATGAAAGCTCAGGTTTTCTATTCAAAGAGAAACTGGTTCATAGTTACGTAAGCTTCAATGTAGAAGACATTCACTAACAGGTGAATACCTTTGACAGATTGTTTAGTCAGAGTATTCATGATGACACTTTGTAGAATAGACATCAACTGCCTGTTGTGGAGTCAAAAGTGTGGATGGAGGACGACGTTTCGAAAGTATTCCGCCTTTCGCCTTCAGGTCAGTGTGTGTGTATAGGTGTTGTCGGTCTTTTATTCTGTCTACACACACACACTGACCTGAAGACGAAAGGCGGAAGACTTTCGAAACGTCGTCCTCTATACTTGTGACTCCACAACAGACAGTTGCCACCCATCTACAAAGTTTCATCCGGTGAATACCTGTTGAGGGACTCGTTTGTTTCAAAACGAACTATTTTGTTAAGCGTAGAAATATTCATTGTTATAACATTCAGTATGTGCTGGTCTCATCGAATAGTTTTATTTGTAGCTGCAAAGCACTCCTCAATTCATTTTCGTTGCGTATCTGAATTAATCAAAGATCTGATGAGTCATAAACCCGAGATACTGATTAAACTGGGAATTTATGTTTAATAAAAAAAACGAAAATCCGTGTTGTGTTGAAATCTCGATCAAGAAGTCGTATGTTTATTTCATGTTTGGACAAGTTTTCGTTATAACAGATGTTGTACTTTTACTACAACTGTACATGACTAACAGTTTTGTTATTATCTTCAATCTATTACATATTACCGACCTTTCTTTATACCGTTAATACCGGTGTGTTCCACATATTACCGACCTGTCTTTATACCGTTAATACCGGTGTGTTCCACATATTACCGACCTGTCTTTATATCGTTCACTATCGGTGTGATCCACATATTACTGACCTGTCTTTATACCGTTCACTATCGGTGTGATCCACATATTACTGACCTGTCTTTATACCGTTCACTATCGGTGTGATCCACGTGTTACTGACTTGTCTTCATACCGATCACACTGAATGCCGACTTACCATGGGTAAACTCATTTTCTAGATAAAATACACATGCACCATTAAGTTTACATATATTTCCTACAACACATTAACAATTCTAACGTTTTCACATCTCTTCGGCACGTTACCACTTCTGCAAGTGTTTATAATTATATATCTTTTTAATATGATTGTTTATAAAACGTTGTTGCGTTTGTATCTCCCAACAAATAAGCAAGAATATGTCGTGAACAACGCAACCCGTTCTTGAGTTTAGTTAGAATAATAAATATTGTTGGTCAACAATAAAACTTTCTCGTGTTCAGCGAACATTGTTTACCTATAGTTGCTATTGGATCGTACTCACTCTGTTGCCAACAAAGACTGGTAACACAGTAACAGATGCTAAAATGGTTCGCTTTTCATTCTTTGTCAATCAAAACAGATAGTGGATATCAGCTGATCACACAGTGTATATCTTATTACAGCAATGTAAAATTTACAACTATTTAGCGGAACTGCTTTAAATAATTATAAAATTACGTTACTAAGCAGGTCATGATATCAGAAAGATGCTTAAAGACAAATTGCATTGCCGTTCAAGAACGTGGACGTGTCGTATTTATTATTTACAAAACGGTTTCTGTCGTAAACAAATTAACTTAATTCTAGCGCAAACATAATGCATTCTATTACGTAATTCTATTAAGTATCAAACGGCCACTTGTTTCAGAATATTTAATCTACATTTCTAATATTTCACCATGACTGTAGCACTTAGTCGTATGTTGTGAAGAATCGTTTTATAACGTACACTCCAGTTGATTTTGAAAACACTAAAAATAACATAGTTCCTATAACTGAGCATTTACACCAATTTAGTAAAATATACAACGGTTTACAGAAAAAGAGCAATAGGGTATGATACACAGCGTTATTTTAGAGTTACAAAAACAATTAAAATGTTTATTATATGACTTGTTAAATATTCCAAGTAAAAGGTGTGTTTATTTGAATTTCTCGCAAATCTTACTCGAGGGTTTTCTGCGCAGGAAACTGGAGAAAAAAGCAGCATTGCCTGTCACTCTTTTTACCACCGAAAAATGGGATTTAGCTTAACATTAAAACGCCTTCACAGCTGAAAGAACGAACATGTTCAGAAATGGGATTCTAACCCGCCACCCGCAGAGTGCAAGAAGAGTGCCCTGACCATCAGGTCATTCCCCTAAACCTAATTCTTGATGAAGAGAAACCCACTTGAAATAAAAATGTATCTCAGAACGGCTGATAAGGGTATTAACACTTTTATTGATAAGAAGAAAGCAACGTTTCGACCTTCGTAGGTCATCTTCAGGTTAAGAAAGAGAAAGTTTGGAAGTGACCGCTGCCGGACACAGGTCTTAGGGACGAGAGTACGGAATATAGATTCAAAGAACTAAAAAAAAGCACCTTCACACGTTTTCGAACAATGCAAATCAAATAAACACAACATAACCACAGAAAACATCCATATATTAAGTAGAGAAACAAATATAAACAAACGGAAAATCAAAGAAGCCTTACTTATACAGCAACTAAAACCAAAATTAAACCAATATAAAGAAACACCTTTATACCTACACTAATTGATAACCTAACATCCACCTGCAACGCCCCTAGAATCTCGTACCCGTTTATACTCTCGTCCCTAAGACTTGTGTCCGGCAACGGTCACTTTCAAATTCTTTCTTTCTTAACCAGAAGGTCGAAACGTTGTTCTCTCCTAATCTGCAAAAGTGTTAATACCCGTACCAGCCGTTCTGAGATACAAACCCTGAAACAACGCAATGTTATTGTGTTTTGAAACATCTCTTACCATTTTATCCGGTTGAGAGAACAGTAATCAGCAATTAGTTGATTCTGACTGTTTCGGTTATAACACATAATTATAAAATATTCTGTATATAAAAGCAGACGTATATATCAAACTCATGATATAACTTAAGGTAAATACCCGAGTCAACTCGAGACACTTTTTTTATCCTTGTTTTTCTAATAGTTTCATCCAGTGAACCATTTTTCTGTTAACATAAGAAAAAAAAACGTTTTATTTTATAGCCTTAGGGGAGATAAGTTACATTATGCAATTAGATAATCCGAGAAGGTTCAATTGTACTAACTTGAGTGGTGGTGAACAGGAATACCAAAGACAGCTGAGCTCGGAAGCATCTTGTGTGTGACATATCTTTGGAATACGTTCGCAGAATTAAGAATCTATTCTACTGATATATTACAAAATTATTAATTGATATTAAATCTACAATTTGAAGAATAATCGTCAAATTATACGAGGATTCATTTCCTCACTAAGTTTACCCTCTCTTGGTTGTTGAAAGTGACGAAATATGAAGTGTGCGACAAGGAGTCTGGACTGGCGTCGAAATTCGAAACAGATTTGTGGTGTTATAACCAGACAATAGCGTACAAGTCGCTATTTAGTTTAAATATTGTTAATTACCGTTTCTTTCCTGATAAAGATCTAACCCTTACTCAACATGTTCTATTTTACACACCGAAGAGAATCGCTTACAACATCGATTAGAGTTGAACGTAAATACTATAACAGATAAAGATAGTTTAAGTTTTTATTTTCTTACAAGTTACAGCGTTTACAGTAAGGATCATTTGTGTTTAAAACAGAAAGAACATTCTGACCAACCGGTGCACTTCCAAAAGAAACTTTCCTTGTTCTAAAGACTATAACTTGTAATAAAATATACATTATAGAGTTAGTACAGTACCATATGTATTTATATAGTTAGCACAGTACCATCTGAATCTATAGAGTTAGCACAGTACCATCTGTATCTATAGAGTTAGTACAGTGCCATCTGTATCTATAGAGTTAGTACAGTACCATCTGTATCTATAGAGTTAGCCAGTACCATCTGTATCTATAAAGTCAGTACAGTACCATCTGTATCTATAGAGTTAGTACAGTACCATCTGTATCTATAGAGTTAGTACAGTACCATCTATATTTATAGAGTTAGTACAGTGCCATCTGTATTTATAGAATTAGTACAGTATCATCTATATCTATAGAGTTAGTACAGTACCATCTGTATTTAAAGAGTTAGTCCTGTACCATCTGTATTTATGGAGTTAGTACAGTACCATCTGTATATTTAGAGTTTATAGAGTATCATCTGTATTTATAGAGTTAGTACAGTATCATCTGTATCTATAGATTATGTACAGTACCATCTATATCTATAGAGTTAGTACAGTACCAACTGTATCTATAGAGTTAGTACAGTACCATCTGTATTTTTAGAGTTAGTATAGTATCATCTGTATCTATAGAGTTAGTACAGTACCATCTGTATCTATAGAGTAAATACAGTACCATCTGTATTTGTAGAGTTGGTACAGTACCATCTGTATCTATAGAGTTAGTATAGTACCACATGTATCTATAGAGTTTTATAGTATCATCTGTATCTATAGAGTTAGTACAGTACCATCTGTATCTATAGAGTAAATACAGTACCATCTGTATTTGTAGAGTTGGTACAGTACCATCTGTATCTATAGAGTTAGTATAGTACCACATGTATCTATAGAGTTTTATAGTGTCATCTGTATCTTTAGAGTTAATACAGTATAATTTGCATCTTTTAATTGGTGATTGGCGTTACACTATTAGTGACGGTAGTGTTATCTTAGTACCATACATTCTGTATCGTTAGTGACCGTAGTATTATCTTAGTATGTTATAGCCTGTGCCATTAGTGACGGTAGTGTTATCTTACTACCGTTTAGCCTGTGCCATTAGTGACGGTAGTGTTATCTTACTACCGTTTAGCCTGTACTATTAGTGACGGTAGTGTTATCTTACTTCCGTTTAGCCTGTGCCATTAGTGACGGTAGTGTTATCTTACTACCGTTTAGCCTGTACTATTAGTGACGGTAGTGTTATCTTACTACCGTTTAGCCTGTACTATTAGTGACGATGGAGTGTTTACATCTTAAATAACATCGTCTCAGTTTCAACCATATACTCTCTGTTGGTAGCTATAGTACCAAATCTATCAATTTGCTTTAGGTATAGAACTTTACCGTACGCCTTGTTGCGTTCTTATTAGAGTATGTATGTTATACTGTACATCTTTGGTGCTTTGTTATTTGTGAAATAATTCTTATTCCATAATTACTACATATTTTACTGTAATATTATTGAATGTTCTGTTCAAACAATAGATCTTACTACACGGTTATAACAGATTGTACTGTAATATTATTAAATATTCTCTGTTCAAACAACTGTTCATATTTTATGGTTATAACAGATTTTACCGTTATATTATTGAATGTTGTGTTCGAACAATAGTTCTTATTTCATAGTTATAACAGACTTTACTGTAATATTATTGAATGCTCTGTTCAAACAATAGATCTTACTCTATGGTTATAACAGATTTTACTGTAATATTATTGAATGTTGTGTTCGAACAATAGTTCTTATTTCATAGTTATAACAGACTTTACTGTAATATTATTGAATGCTCTGTTCAAACAATAGATCTTACTCTATGGTTATAACAGATTTTACTGTAATATTATTGAATGCTCTGTTCAAAGAAAGTCCATATTTTATGGTTGTAACAGATTTTACTGTTATATTATTGAATGTTGTGTTCGAACAATAGTTCTTATTTCTTAGTTATAACATATTTTACTGTAATATTATTAAATATTCTCTGTTCAAACAACAGTTCATACTTTATGGTTATAACAGATTTTACTGTAATATTATTGAATGTTGTGTTCGAACAATAGTTCTTATTTCATAGTTATAACAGACTTTACTGTAATATTATTGAATGCTCTGTTCAAACAATAGATCTTACTCTATGGTTATAACAGATTTTACTGTAATATTATTGAATGTTGTGTTCGAACAATAGTTCTTATTTCATAGTTATAACAGACTTTACTGTAATATTATTGAATGCTCTGTTCAAACAATAGATCTTACTCTATGGTTACAACAGATTTTACGGTAATATTATTGAATGCTCTGTTCAAACAATAGATCTTACTCTATGGTTATAACAGATTTTACTGTAATATTATTGAATGTTGTGTTCGAACAATAGTTCTTATTTCATAGTTATAACAGACTTTACTGTAATATTAATGAATGTTCTGTTCAAACAATAGGTCTTACTCTATGGTTACAACATATTTTACTGTAATATTATTAAATATTCTCTGTTCAAAAAACAGTTCAAATTTTATGGTTATAACAGATTTTATTGTAATATTATTGAATGTTCTCTGTTCAAAGAAAGTCCATATTTTATGGTTGTAACAGATTTTACTGTTATATTATTGAATGTTGTGTTCGAACAATAGTCTTTATTTCATAGTTATAACAGACTTTACTGTAATATTACTGAATGCTCTGTTCAAACAATAGATCTTACTCTATGGTTATAACAGATTTTACTGTAATATTATTGAATGTTCTCTGTTCAAAGAAAGTCCATATTTTATGGTTGTAACAGATTTTACTGTTATATTATTGAATGTTGTGTTCGAACAATAGTCTTTATTTCATAGTTATAACAGACTTTACTGTAATATTACTGAATGCTCTGTTCAAACAATAGATCTTACTCTATGGTTATAACAGATTTTACTGTAATATTATTGAATGTTCTCTGTTCAAACAATAGATCTTACTCTATGGTTATAACAGATTTTACTGTAATATTATTGAATGTTCTCTGTTCAAAGAAAGTCCATATTTTATGGTTGTAACAGATTTTACTGTTATATTATTGAATGTTGTGTTCGAACAATAGTTCTTATTTCTTAGTTATAACATATTTTATTGTAATATTATTAAATATTCTCTGTTCAAACAATAGTTCATACTTTATGGTTATAACAGATTTTACTGTTATGTTCCTGAATGTTGTGTTCAAACAATCGTTCTTATTTCATAGTTATAACATAATTTGCTGTAATATTATTGAATGTTTTGTTGAAAGAATAATTCATATTTTATGGTTATAAAAGATTTTATCGTAATATTATTGAATGTTGTGTTTGAACAATAGTCTTTATTTCATAGTTATAACAGCATACTTTAGTATTATTAAAGTGTTACACATACGTGTTAATAAAGTATGAAACAATATTTCTGTTCAGTATAATATGATGTTTTTGATACACAATACATCTGAACGATGAACCTATACCATCAGTTTCGTGACCGTCACGTGCCCACCATTCCTATCAGACTGTCCGAGAATTTAGCTAATTTCCATGTTTATAGATTGTTTCCCACGTAACCCGTGTTCCGTAGAATGTAGCCAATGTTTTTGGATATAAAATAATTTGACTATAAGTTCTTCGAGTAATTTAAGTGTTCCTGGCTATTATTTGAAGTTAATACTAAGACCGGATTATAACACACAGCTTGACTGGCAATCCAATTACATATGTTAACGTAATGAATCGAGGACTAAAAAAATCTTTTTTTAGTTAATTGTTTAAAAACAGCTTCAATATTCCAAATAACCTGGTAACAAGTGATAACATAGCTCTTCCTGGTAACGGATAGAATATTTCAATTAGATAATTACATAATTTTAGGGTAACCTCGAACACGAGCAACGTGATCTATATATACTCGAGTCTAAATCGCTAGCGATTCAGCGGCATCACCAACAAAGTAGGTGGGCGATATTAGTTGGAAAGAGTGATATTTTCAGGCAGTAACTAGATAGTTTACACTTCTTCACCACATGCCAAGCAGGCTAAAGAGGGGTGTTAGACCGACACAAGCCTGTAGATAGTTTGACACCAAAGGTCCAGCCCGACAGGATGGAGTGGTACCGTGCAGCTGTTGCGGCTGTCGGGTTCACTTAGCGCCGTCTGGCCCTGACGATGTGACGGCCTGTTTCCCGACGTTGGCTGTCAGCAATATGACTGCCTGTGCAACTCCATCTTGGACAAGCTGACGTCCACCTCATGATTGCGGTATTCCTTCCAGACGTTTCTAACGAGGCGAAACACACTAAACGTGTTCACTAAGTGTAATTAATTACAAGGAGTAACAAATAAAGTCAACCCTATCGTAGATTTTTTTTTTTTTTTTTTTTTTTTAAGAAATGAGCAAATGAATCTTCTGTAAGTATATGTGGTTCATGTGGACTGGTGGAAAAATCCAGTGGCTCATATGCAGTTAGCGAGTTAACTAAGATCCACCTTTTGATTTTACAATGTCGAATTTCGGAATTTAAGAAGTAAGGAATCGTCTGTCAAGTTTCTGTTACACAAAATCGATACTGGAAAATAATTAAATATATGACCAATATTTTTCAAATTACAAGGTAAAGTGTGTGTTCATTTTGACATTATTGTACCTTCTTCTTATTTGTAGAACATGAATATTGTTTCATTGTCAGCAATAACGAATGTGTCTATTAAGTATTGTATCTATTAAGCACAAGAAATTAAGTATTTATTAAGGTATACTGTAAGATGTTAAATACAAAACTGGTCTCTAACTTAATATTGTATTTATTAAGGTATACTGTAAGATGTTAAATACAAAACTGGTCTCTAACTTAATATTGTATTTATTAAGGTATACTGTAAGATGTTAAATACAAAACTGGTCTCTAACTTAATATTGTATTTATTAAGAAGAGGAAACTGATTATTCATTAAAATATAGAAAACTGATGGATAAAATGTGTTGCCCTGTGTGTTAATATTCTCACATACTTGTCTTTTTTTGCGACTGTTTGTGTTCAAGCGCAGAGCTGCACGATTAACTTGTTTGTTTGTTTTTTCATTTCGCGCAAAGCTACACGAGAGCTACCTGCGCTAACCGTCCCTAATTTAGCAGTATAAGACTAGAGGGAAGGTAGCTAGTCATCTCCCCCCACTGCCAACACTTGGGCTACTCTTTTACCAACCAATAGTGGGATTGACTGTCATATTATAACGCCCCCACGGCTGAAAGTACGAGCATGTTTGGTGTGAGGGGGATCCGAACCTGCGACCGTCAGATTACGAGTTGAGTGCCTTAACCATCTGGCCATGCCGGCCCTGCACGATGAACTATGTGTGCTGTAGTCATCACGGGTATCAAACCCGGATATTAGTGTTATAAGCCTTCAGACTCATCACTGAGCTACGGGGGTGGATGCTTATATTTTATCGACTAATAGTATCAGTTATCATGAGAACATAAACAATTATTAGCATGAAAAACATTCGTTTTGGAATAGGTCTTTCTTAAATATTCATAAAATGAAACATGATTTTGCATTTTTCAACATGAATTGGTAAATAAGATGCAAAGACCAGGAACCCAAATATAATCTTAAGTAACCAACCAAAAGGAAGGCTACTGACCTAGTTTTTAACCCTTTCGAAAATAAAAGAGTAGGATAGCTTCAGTAATGTTACACTCTAGAGTCTAGACCCTTGGAACGTTATTAACCGCTAAGCCTAATATTGATAAAAACAGTGAAACGTTTTATAATTTTGTTAATTATGACTTACGAAGATAAAAGTTTCTAAAGAGGCAAAAATATATTAAAATATTACATATACTTGTTATAATATGCAGATATTGGGACAATACCTTTTATTTTTGGAAAACAAATACATAAAAATCACATATGTTTATATATATATAAATACATTATATTTATTTTAATTCACAAATATTTATAAAGAAATATTTCCTTATTACAACAACTCTTGATGTGTAACTTTATGTAATCTATAGCAAGTCCCCTCACGAAGCAACAAGTTTACAGACGATGCGAAGATGACCCACGCCATCTGACGGTTAACTTCATCAATATACGGTTCAGCTAGAAAAAAATGAAAAAAGCAGTATAAATTTTATTTTGAATCACTATTGCTTTTTATTAATTAACTTTAAACGGAACGAAGATAATTTTGGGTTCGTTACAACTTAATAAAGGTATCAAAGTATCGCGTAACAGATTCACTGTTGTACACTTATTTTAGTGTCTACAGTATAGTTTCTTTTATGCATGTGACGTATATTTTGTGGATATGTATTGCTCATGTCCCGCCTGTTCTCTAAATTTGTGGAAGATTCTCAAAGGCAAGAATAAAAAATATGTGGTTTTTCGAACATTGTTGAAAGTTCGAGAATCTCTCGTGATTGGTATATAAAACCGAACAGCCATGAAACAGTTATGTATTATTAGTCGGCTACAGTCAGTGTGCTATAGGACTCAGAAGCTATAATTGTGAAAAACTGCAGAATTTGACTAGGAAAGTTTATATATTTCAAACATTACAAACCGTTTAACTTCAATGAATTGCTTCAGACGTTAGTATTTCTATAAGGACATTATATATTGTCACCGATGAAAACTTACAGGTGCTTTAAGCTAGCTAGCCCTCAAAGGAAGGGTAGAGGTATATCAACAAAGAATTAATTTGCTCTCTATGAGCGGCGATAAAATATTCAGTTCCAGACCAAATAGAGAGCTCAGTATTGTTTGTATATAAACCATCATTTGTAATAACTATTATTAATAACCGTTGTTATAAATTGTATTTTACTGCTAATTTGTATGGTAAAATACATTTGTGTTAAAAAAGAAGATTGTGTGTATCAGTTTTTGCTAACAAATATGATAAGTTTGATACACATTAACATTTAATTAACTAATAAATTCAACTTAAAATTCCCGCTTATTTGAAATTGTAATACGTAGCATAATAAATTCATAAATCGGACACTCGTCCAAGATAAATTATAATACGTAATGTAATAATTGTCTAAACAACACAAGACGAACCTTAGTTTGCAGACGGCCTGAATGTGTATTGAATCGAACCATATTACAAACACGCTGCGTTTTGACAAACCTATATCAACACTAGTTTCTTATTCTGCCAACACAAAACAATGTATTGTTAACGAAACTACTACGCAATGCGTTTAAACCTTTTAGGGCGTTAATACTTTTGCGGGTGGGTGGGGGTGGTTGGGGGGTGGACCTTCACTTTACCTTACTACTTGCTAAAATCATAAACTATCACAATTTCAGATATTGTCTGTGGGTAATTTCTCACTGAATATTTTAAGTCTTTTAGGGCAAAGTGAGAAATCTACTGAAACTCTTGTACGAATCCAGTTACGTCCTCACTGGATCAATATTAGGCTTCTACTGTTAGTGTATTCCAAATGTTTTAACAGTTTTCAGGATATATAACCCTCTAAACAACGTTGTGTTGAATTATAACAAATTAGTTTTGGTTGATATATTTAACGTTTCATTGTATGGTCTTCAAGTTCAATACTGTCAGAGTGCAGGTTGGTGAGGACAATGTGTCACAACGAAGTAGTTTTGGTTGATGTATTTAACGTTTCATTGTATGGTCTTCAAGTTCAATACTGTCAGAGTGCAGGTTGGTGAGGACAATGTGTCACAACGAAGTAGTTTTGGTTGATGTATTTAACGTTTCATTGTATGGTCTTCAAGTTCAATACTGTCAGAGTGCAGGTGGGTGAGGACAATGTGTCACAACGAAGTATATATCGTAATATCGTTGAAAGAAAAACTGTGTAGTAATGTGTGAACCATATTATATCTGAGGTAAAGTAATGTGTGAACTACATTATATCTGAGTCAGAATAATGTGTGAACCATATTATATCTGAGTTAAAGTAATGTGTGAACCATATTATATCTGAGTCAGAATAATGTGTGAACCATATTAGTAATGTGTGTAGTAATGTGTGAACCATATTATATCTGAGTTAAAATATAGTGTTTATAGTGTATGAACCATATTAAATCAAGTTAAAGTCACCTCTCTGTTCTGCTGTGTCCACATTATTAGAGTGTTTAATGTATTTTCAGGGGAGCTAGTACTTACCGACTAAGTTTTAACCAAACTGTTTGTCTCCCCAGTACGAGTGGTAGTACATTCCTGCATCCATCGGTCCCTGTCGCCGACCTGGGGTAAAACCGGCCTGAAAGTTGTGTGGTCCGTACGTGTTGATGGGGCCTAGTTGCATCGGAGGCAAAGCTTGTTCCAGCTGGGGTTGTGGGATGTGATAAGTCGCGTGGAGCTGTTGTGCGGTCATCCGCTGGCAGGGGCTGTAAAGGCACTGCCCATCTTGTTGGACTGCCCAGGTGTTGTTTGCCAGAGGCCCAGCCCCATAGCCATGACCGAACAAGTTCTTGGAACTGATGGACAGAGCGTTCGATAGCTGAAGTTGGTCAGGTAAGAATGTCTTCTGAAGCGACGACACGGGACGGTAGGGACGTTTCATGCGGCGACGTCTTCGGTAGTTGCCGTTCTCGAACATGTCTTCGTAGCTGGGGTCTAAAGTCCAGTAATTTCCCTTCCGATCTCCGCCACCTTCCCTCGGAACCTTCACGAAACATTCGTTGAGACTGAGGTTATGACGGATACTGTTCTGCCAGCCTCCCTTGTTCTTCTGGAAGTATGGAAACTTGTTGGTGATGTAGCTGTAGATCTCGCTGAGGGTAAGGCGTTGATCTCCAGAATCCTTTATAGCCATGGCAATCATAGCGACGTAAGAGAAAGGTGGCTTGATGCTGGAGTCGGGAATATCCGTGGTTCCTCCAGAAGACGACGTGGAAACTGACAGCGAGTCTGGAAGGAAAACACAGAACCTCGGGAGAAGTTTGAAACTCGATCTTGAGAGAAATGTAGCTTTCAATAGGAAAAACAACAAGAATGTAAGCTACCTATAGCTTTAGTTTTATAATCCCAGTTAATGTGTAGGTCGCCTACCTATAGCTTTAGTTTTATAATCCCAGTTAATGTGTAGGTCGCCTACCTATAACTTTAGTTTTATAATCCCAGTTAATGTGTAGGTCACCTACCTATAGTTTTAGTTTTATAATCGCAGTTAATGTGTAGGTCACAAAGCTTCAGGTAAAACTATAGAGATAGTTACGTTTCTATAAAACCAATACATAGGTTAAGGAAAAACAGTTAGATACTTGATTAAACTTCCACTCATAACATGATTATCACCAGTCTAGAATATAAGAAAATAGGGTTAATTTGAACCCTGATGTCCGAACAAAGTTCATTGTATTAGATATTTGTTTTCAGTTGTTGTACTGGATATGATTAGATAACAATACAAACACTATATAGAACCTTAAAATTACCAACTGAGGCTCGTTGGGACCCCATGTTTTTTGGTGTTTGTTTACAGTATATATATGTTTAAATTGTTTATGCATCAAATTAGCGTGTTTCAACCTTTTCGCCACCAGAGACAGATTCACTGCCTTCAGGAACTATCACGGATCATTAAAATATAAGAAAAACGTAAAAACTTATTTAAATATTCCGTCAATTTTCATGAAATACCATGGACGAACAAGGTAGCCGTGACGGACCTGTGGTTTAGAGACCCTGCAGTAAATACATTCTTGGCTACAGATTATTTAGTGTATATAAAGCCCACTAAACAGAGAGCCCCTAATATTATAAAGCCATAATTATTTAGTGAAATCTGTTTAAAATTCTAGAAAGGATACAAATTATGTTACTCACTTACTTGGTCTGTTCGTTACGCTCAGTGTTGTAAGGGTAAGAAATATAAACTTATTCAATATATGTAACCTTCACCGCTAATTAAATACATAAGAATGAGCCCTTAATTTGTAAGTTTAAAACATTTAAAGTAATTAATAAGTTTTAGAGAACACGAAGTTTACAGAAACTTCTGTAGATAAAATATTCCATTTTTACAGCGACTCACCAATGTTACACTCAAACTATGACGGTTAACAGTTTCTAAGAAACCATTTTAAACTGTTAATAGCTCACATTCTGTAGTCTAAAGAATTTTATCGTAAAGCGCAGGAAAAGAGTATCCTGAAGAAGACAAAAACATTGTCTAAAAACAAAATTACACGGACCTTCAAACTTATTACCAAGATATTTAACAAGGACAAGACAAAACGTGTTACATCAACTTCGATATATATTACCTAAAGATTCACCAAGGATAAGACAAAACATGTTACATCAACTTCGATGCAAATTACCTAAACATTCAACGGTCATCGTCAGGTTCACAAAGAAAGATGAGGTTACTGACCGGTAGCTGACCACGTGTTTGAAGGCAGTTGTGGAATTGAGTGTAGAAATGTAGAGTGCGTGCTTAGATGTTGGAT
The DNA here is from genome assembly GCF_004210375.1 of Tachypleus tridentatus. NCBI lineage: Eukaryota > Metazoa > Arthropoda > Merostomata > Xiphosura > Limulidae > Tachypleus > Tachypleus tridentatus. The sequence goes on along the minus strand of NC_134834.1, from coordinate 185,858,765 downwards.
ATGTTTATTAATATAGGTATAAAGGTGTTCCTTTGTATTGGTTTATTTTGGGCTTGAGTTGTTGTATAAGTAAGGCTTTTTTAATTTTGCGTTTGTTTATGTTTGTTTCTTTATTTAGCATTTGAGTGTTTTTTATGGTTATGTTATGGTTACTTGACTTGCAGTGTTCGAAAACGTGTGAAGGTGATTTGTTGTGTTCTTTGAATCTGGTTTCCATTTTTCTACTTGTTTCTCTAATATAGAAGTCGTTGCAGTTATCACATTGTATTTTATAAATAATGTTGTTGTTGTGTTTTTCAGTGTAGCTTTTACATAATATAGGCCTTAATTTTGTGCCTGGTTTTTGAACAAATTTGGTATTAGCTGGGATGTCATGTTTTGTTACTAGTTTTTGCCAAATATTGGTTATTATGTAAGATCAACCAGCTCATTCATCAAAGACTCCTTTAATTTCAAATCTAACCTTAATCAACTTAATCATAAAGCCGTAATGGCCAGTTTTGATATCATATCCCTCTTTACAGAAGTCTCAACCACTGAAGCCTGCAAGATAGCCTTAGAACTCTATATCCAAGACCCTAACCCATCAATAGACATTCCCAGCAACCAGTTAGCAACCCTCATAGAATTCACAACGATGAAGATAAACTTCGTGTTCAACAACCACAACTATATACTAACAAATGGCCTAAGCATGGGCAATCCAGCATCACCAGTTCTAGCCAATATTTTTATGACACAAATTGAAACACAAGCAATTAACACAGCATTACATCCACCACTATACTGGTACAGATATGTAGATGAGACAGTTGCGGGATTCACATCTACAGAACACACACTTAATTTTTTCAATCACATTAACTCTATACATCCCAACATTAACTTCACATGCTAACAGGAAGAAAGCAATCAAATATCATTTCTTAACCTCAAAATTACAAGAACCGATATAGAATTTAAAACAGAAATCCACTGAAAAATCACCCATACTGGACTATACATTCCTTGGCACTCAGCACATGAAACAAAACAAAAACTCAACATACTAAGAAACCAAATAAACACAGCCATAAAACTATGTTTCCAGATAAAATTAACGATGAATTAGACACAATAAAACAATACTTCATCAACATCAATAAGTTTCCTCCACAAACCGTAGAAAACATTATATACAGACGCTTAGACATAAAGCAAAATCAACCAAAAAAAGTAAATATACCCCACGATTAAATACTAAATATAGAAACAAACATAAAAAAATGCAAAATTAAAGAAGCCTTACTTATACAACAACTCAAGCCCAAAATAAACCAATACAGATGAACACCTTTATACCTATATTAATAAATATATCCAACATCTAAGCACGCCCTCTACATTCCTACACTCAATTACACAACCGCCTTCAAACATGTGGTCAGCTATCGGTCAGTTACCTCTTTCTTTCTTTGTGAACCTGACGATGATCGAAGAAGGTCGAAACGTTGTTCTCTCCTCTATTAGTGTCTTCTCTATCCATACCAGCCATTTTTAAATATATGAGGATAACACAAAACATGTTACACAGACCTCCAAACTTGTTACCTAAAGATTCATCGAAGATAAAACAAAATATGTTACACAGATCTCCAAACTTTTACCTAAAAATTCACCGAGGATAAGACAAAACATGTTACATCGACTTCGATACTTGTTACCTAGAGATTCACCAACGATAAGACAAAACATGTTACATCGACTTCGATACTTGTTACCTAAAGATTCACCAACGATAAGACAAAACATTTTACATCGACTTCGATACTTGTTACCTAGAGATTCACCAACGATAAGACAAAACATGTTACATCGACTTCGATACTTGTTACCTAAAGATCCACCAACGATAAGACAAAACATGTTACATCGACTTCTATATTTATTACCTAAAAATTAACCAATAACAAGATAAATACATATTACATCACTTTAAATATTTAAAACTCAACAGTTTTTTTGCAAAACGTTTCAGAACGTGGAATTTACAACGTACAGAACGCTCCATACAATCATGTTTCTTGTAATGGCACGAGGTCACGAGCCATTGTTATCCATATATCACATTCGCAGTCGCGCATTATAAAAATAAACAAAACTAAAGTTTCATACTGACAAGTTGACACCCCTTCTGCAAGAGTTCGAAACGTCAGTATTTATCTAACAAAACGAAAATTACCGGGAGGATCGTATTTCTGCGTGCTTTTAACCTCGTATCTTTAACCTTGCAGCCATTGAAATCCAAGACGATAACGAAAATTATTGTCACCTATAACTTATAACATTGTACTGACTCGACAGTAAACATTAACACTGAATTTACTACAAGCACAAACAAACTAACCTTCTGACACCGTTTCTAAAAACATTTTCTTTTCGAAGTTCGAAATAATTCTTTAAAATATCGAAAGTGTATTAATAAACAGACTGAATCACAGTTTTACTGAACAGATTTAGCTAACAATATTTGTATTATTTGGTGACAAAAACTATACCAGAGAATACTAATATTGTTGGGTGACAGCAACAACAACAACAACTACACCAGACAATGCTATTATTGTTGGGTGACAAGAACAACAACTACACCAGACAATGCTATTATTGTTGGGTGACAAGAACAACAACTATACCAGACAATGCTATTATTGTTGGGTGACAAGAACAACAACTATACCAGACAATACTAATATTGTTGGGTGACAGGAACAACAGCTATACTAGACAATATTAATATTGTTGGGTGACAGGAACAACAGCTGTACTAAACAATATTAATATTGTTGGGTGACAGGAACAACAGCTATACTAGACAGTACTAATATTGTTGGATGATAAAAACAACTATTCCAGACAATATTGATATTGATGGGTGGCAAGAACAAACATTATAATAGAACAATACTAATATTGTTAGGTGATAAAAACAACAACTCTTCCAGACAATACTGATACTGCTGGGTGACAGGAACAACTACTATACTAGACAATACTAATATTGTTGTCTGACTGGAACAACAACTATACCAGACAATACTAATATTGTTGGGTGACAGACAATACTGAACAAACAAACATTATACCAGACAACTCTTCCAGACAATACTAATATTGTTGGGTGATAAAAACAACTATTCCACACAATACTGATACTGCTGGGTGACAGGAACAACTACTATACTAGACAATACTAATATTGTTGTCTGACTGGAACAACAACTATACCAGACAATACTAATATTGTTGGGTGACAGGAACAACAGCTATACTAGACAGTACTAATATTGTTGGGTGATAAAAACAACTATTCCAGACAATACTGATATTGATGGGTGACAAAAACAAACATTATAATAGAACAATACTAATATTGTTAGGTGATAAAAACAACAACTCTTCCAGACAATACTGATACTGCTGGGTGACAGGAACAACTACTATACTAGACAATACTAATATTGTTATCTGACTGGAACAACAACTATACCAGACAATACTAATATTGTTGGGTGACAGGAACAACAGCTATACCAGACAATACTAATATTGTTGGGTGACAGGAACAACAGCTATACTAGACAGTACTAATATTGTTGGGTGATAAAAACAACTATTCCAGACAATACTGATATTGATGGGTGACAAGAACAAACATTATAACAGAATAATACTAATATTATTGGGAAAACAAAGCCCAGGTGATCTAATCTGTTGACATATTGAAACGTTTAAAGAAATAGGTTTTAAAGATTGTATTGTTTATAAATTTGTAATTTTAGTTGATGTCTTGCGACGTTTGGACACGTGCTGTAACCAATAATATTTCCCGTCATAATTCTATTTGCTCTTAACAAAGTTCGATATCGTACTATTATCTCCTATTTGGGATTTTCTTGTACATTTCTTTTTCGAAAACTTCAAATAGCTCAACTAAAGTGTTCTTGTGTTGTAGTTGTTAGGCACTTATTATTAGAATAATATTACCATATTTGTCAAACTAATAATAAAGTAACTCGTAAATAAACAAAGTAGTTTTGTATGTCGACCTCTCCAGTGTAAGGTTCTCCAGTGCAGACACTGTCTGAGAAACTGGGCACCAAATGAACAAAAGAAACTCTAAGCCACCCCTGGGACTCAGGTGCAAGTTTGAGGGCTTATAACTCTAAAAACTGAGTGTTAATGCCCGCGGTGGGTAAAGCACAGAGTCCCTTGTATAACTTTGTGTTTAATAAGAAATAAATCTATGTTTCTCTCAAATTGACTATATTTTAAATTTTAAAACAGTAATACGTTTGAAATCAAGGTTAAGTGAGGTTAATGGGTTAAAACGTTGACTGTCTGTCGCAGTTTTCTTCTGAAACATTAAGTGTAAACATGTTAAATAGTTATTTAAAGAACATTAAAAGGTTCTAGTGCTCTAATAATCAAGTCTGTGATTCAATAATCTTGAACGTAAAAGCTCAGAGAAGTGTTTTTATAAGACCATATGCAACATTAACAAATTTCCATTATCTTCTAGTTTCTACACTTTAATTCAATGGGCCACACTTGATTTCCTTTATCTTTTAGTTTCTACATTTTAATTCAGTAGCCCACACTTGATTTCCATCATCTTCTAGTTTCTACACTTTAATTCAATGGACCACACTTGATTCCCATTATCTTCTAATTTTTACACTTTAATTCAATGGACCACACTTAATTTCCATTTTCTACACTCTAATCTCTACACTCTAATCAATGGACCATATTTGATTTCCATTATCTTCTAGTTTCTACACTTTTTTCAATGGACCACACTTAATTTCCATTATCTTCTAGTTTCTACACTTTTTTTCAATGGACCACACTTAATTTCCATTATCTTCTAGTTTCTACACTTTAATTCAATGGACCACACTTAATTTCCATTATCTTCTAATTTCTACACTCTAATCAATGGACCATATTTGATTTCCATTATCTTCTAGTTTCTACACTTTTTTCAATGGACCACACTTAATTTCCATTATCTTCTATTACACTCTTCTAATTTCTACACTTTTTCTACACTTTTTTCAATGGACCACACTTAATTTCCATTATCTTCTAGTTTCTACACTTTTTTCAATGGACCACACTTAATTTCCATTATCTTCTAGTTTCTACACTTTAATTCAATGGACCACACTTAATTTCCATTATCTTCTAGTTTCTACACTTTTTCAATGGACCACTCTTAATTTCCATTATCTTCTAGTTTCTACATTTTAATTCAGTACCGCACACTTGATTTTCATTATCTTCTAGTTTCTACATTTTAATTCAGTACCGCACACTTGATTTCCATCATCTTCCAGTTTCTACACTTTAATTCAGTATCGCACGCTTGATTTCCATCATCTTCCAGTTTCTACACTTTAATTCAGTGGACCATACAGTAGTAAGTGTCAGTAATCAACCTAGCTGTCCGTCAGAATGATGAAAATTTAGAACCCAAGTTCAACAAGCTTTGTCTCAAGAAGAAACAGTTTTTTAATCCAAACTGAACACATGGCACCAATCAACACATTTCAACATCATGGTCATTATGAACCTACATGTCGTGATGTGTTCTTACACTAGGACACGACCGAATATTTGTGTGTTGGCCAATTTGCTTGTTTGTAGTTAAGAACAAAACTACACAAACGGGCTATCTGTGCTGTGCCCACCACAGTTATCGAAACCTATTTTTAGCGTTATAAGTCTTCAATTGTATACCTGAGCAATTTGAAGTTGGGCCTACAACTGAAACCTCTTTATGCGAGGGCGTGGTTACAACACGGGTCTTTTTAACACACTCCTTATAGAACGTCACGTGTGAAAACATTCTTCAACTATTTTGGAAGTTGGTGCTTAAAAGAAATCCAAAGTTAAGCAGATTAATTCGATATGAACAATGTTAAGTAATTATTTTCATGTACCGGTTTTTGGTGTTATATAAACAACTCTGTCGCTATTATCTAAATATTTCCAGTTTTTTATTAAATATGTCTCCAAACAGTGATGTCTCTTCAGTATAAGTTTAAAAGGAAAGTTTCAGAGTGGACAAATTTCAAACAGGGTCCTGAAAAGTTTAAAATATTGTTTGTTTGTTTTGGAATTTCGCACAAAGCTAATCGAGGGCTATCTGTGCTAGCCGTCCCTAATTTACCAGTGTAAGACTAGAGGGAAGGCAGCTAGTCATCACCACCCACCGCCAACTCTTGGGCTACTCTTTTACCAACGAATAGTGGGATTGACCGTCACATTATAACGCCCCCACGGCGAAAGGGCGAGTATGTTTGGAGCAACCGGGGTGCAAACCCGCAACCCTCAGATTACGAGTCGCACGCCTTAACACGCTTGGTCATGCCGGGGCTTTAAAATATTGCCGTGCTGTACTTGTCTTGTTTGTGATAAATGTGAACAGCTTACTACGTTAACATTGGTCAGTTTGAATTAAAAGACAGTTAGCTGCCCTTTCTGGATGTGGTCAGTTTGAGTTAGAAGATATCTTACCGTGTTGGACATGGTCAGTTGCAACAGACAATGGCTCGAGTGGTGGTACTTCTAGTTTTACAGATCTGTCCATTGTGAGTGTGTTCCATCCGCTACTGCTCGAAGATTGGCGAAGCTGCAGAATGAAATATTTTAGTAAGACAGACAATCAGCTCGTCACTAGCTAGCGCTCCAGTAATTAACATCCGAAGGAGCTGCCCTTCTCCAAATCACGACCGTGATTGGATGAGCTCACTTTTAGGGACGGTTTAAAGCGGATTATTAAAGATGAGCCACAGGTGCGTGTTAACAAGTTATTTTACGAGCGCTTTCTGTGACCGTGAGCTTCGAAACGAACGATTCGTCATTTTGGTTTTTATTTCTCTTCTCCCCCCCCCCTCCACAACTTCACAGTCTCTTTTCCCCTTTATTTTTTTTTCCCCGCCTGTTTCAGCTTAAACATTCTCGACTGACATAAGTGATGGTTGTCATAGTAACAAAAAATCGTCGTTCTCCTAATAATCGGATAAAAATAGTGTTTATTTGTTTGTTTGTTTGAAAGTTGATAAAGAGTGTTTGGAACACAGTAGACTTCATACATCACCGTGGGTCACAACAGTACTGAACTGAAGGAATACGATACTGGAAACAATCCACTCTTTTTAACAGTTTTCACTCCTCGCTTCTTAAACACTTAGTGATGGGTAACTTTCTAAACACGTGCAGTACTCAACGGTTTAAACAGGATGTTGATAAAAGAATCGACACCAGAACTAAGTACACTATTATAACGGTCGGGCAACATAACTGATGCTGATAAAACGGGACGGATTTCTCACGCGCTCAAATAATACTCAGCACTCAGGTATGACGAATGATTTCACCATTCCAGTCCAGAGGTAGTTCGTGCTGCTAAATAAAACAAACAAAGACGAGTTACGGTATTTCTGTAATCTAATGTGTTTGTTTAACAGTTCTTAAGAATTACTTACCTAATTGTCTTCAACAGTTACGGATAGTTTTATAGGTTGTTAGTGACATGAACAACATTGTTACGAACAGCATGGCGAGGTGGTTAGGGGGCGCTCGACTCGCACTTTTCGGGTCGTGAGTTCGAATCCCCGTTACACCAAACATACTCGCCCCCTTTTGCCGTGGAGGCGTTATAATGTGAAGGTCAATCCCACTATTCGTTGGTAAAAGAGTAGCCCAAGAATTGGCGGTGAGTGGTGATGACTAGCTGCTGAAAGGGCGAGCATGTTTGGTGTGACGGGGACTCGAACCCTGGACCCACAGATTACGAGTCTAGTGCTCTAACCACCTGTCCTCTCTTTCTGTTAGTTCAACATTAGTGATGAATTTGAACTGTTTAATACCATGATTCTAAAATGAACCAAACGACTAGTGTATCAACATCTAACTCTTATAACTTCAGGCTTTCTTTTTGTAAGTTTAAGTTGCACAGAAATGCTTGTTATTGTTAACTCAATAGTGTACAATTGTTCTTCTACGCTGCGTCCACCGAAGGGATCGAACCCAAAATTTTATCCGTGTAAAGCCTCAGCAAATAATACCGAACCGTTGAAATAAAAAAAGTAAACAGAAACACTATATAGGTATACTGTAATTAATGCCAATAGGTACTAATGAGGTTCTTTGTTTTCCATAGAAAAGTTGTGAATCGACAAATATTTTTGTTCATCAAAGAATAGAGAAAAAAGGTTAACACGTTAAGATAAAGTTATATAATGATAAAACGTAACGTTGCTCTATAAAACTATTTTTTGTAAATCATCAGAAGAGCACGTGCTGCTATTCTTCTAAAGATTTTTTTCTTTTTTAAACGTGTGATAAACATGTTTTTTTTCAACTTTTACTAATTTTTAAATCTATCAATTGTCGTAAATATTGCAATCAGGTATGGACTCCCTAAGATCGTCTTTTTTTAACGCATAACCTTAATGGCTAACCCACAGTGTGATAACCCTAAAGTTCATCAAAATGGATAGTTTTCATTTACCTCCTGCACCATCTATTGTTAGTTTACATATATATTTGGTGCGTAAATAATTATTTTGTTTTAAATGGTGAGTAAGTAAGGCTCTGACTAACAGTGTAAGTAAGCGTAATTTACTAAACATTCAGAGCTTCCCATATTCAGCAGGTGTGTGCTTGTCACTTCTGTGTCTGACGGTCAGATCAAAAACACTTGTTCATCAAACGTGTCATCAGATGGCGCTAAGCACTAAACCGAATCGCACCACTCAATAACTTACGAGAATTATTAATAATGATAATGATTAAATATACATATATTAGAGTAATTCAGGAATAAACGTTTGGTTGGTTTGTAAGCGCAAACCTACACAATTGGCTCTTTGTACTGTGCCCACCACGTGTATGGAAACCCTGTTTTTAAGCGTTATAAGAATTCAGACTGAGCCACCGGTTAAGAAGGAAAAGAAATCTAGGATAATGTATGTGTTTCAACAACCTTTTAACGTTTTTAACAGTTTCAAATAATGATCTACCTAGAAAATGTTGTTTTGTGTGCGTTTGCTAAGCGTAAATCTACACAATACATTCTTTCCACCTATTGTATCTAACCTCTAATTGTAGCATTATAAGCCCTCACGCTTCTTGCATGTTTGTTAGCATTTCGAAAATTAATGAAATAAACTAAGAAAAAGTAAAACATCTTTAATAAAAATAATTCAACATATTTAAACAAATATGGCATGAAAAATAAAGGAATAACGAATGTGTGTGTTTTTCTTACAGCAGAGTTACATCGGGCTATCTACTGAACCCACCGAAGGGAATTAAACCTCTGATTTTAGCGTTGTAAATCCGCATACATAGTGCTATACTAGGGGGCAGCGAAAGAACACTACTTATTCGAAGTATAATTATTACAATTACTATTAATGTTTTAGTTTAATTTTTTTTATTTCTTTGTTGCTTAGCCCAAAGCTACTTAATGGGTATCGAAACTCTGTTTTTAGCGTTTTAATACTACAGGCTTACTGCTGAACCACTGGAAGACTTCAGTTCAGAAAAATATTTAAGAAATATATACTATATTTAAGCTGACAATAGATGGCATTGCGCTACCTACTAAACGAATAAAAACATAATTTTGATTGCTATAATTGTTGATTTAGATATATAAAAAATATAGTAAAATTCACACAAACCATGAATCACATGGGTAAAAAGATCAAAATGTACACTTTAGCATGTGAGAATTGCAAACCTCGCATGTTCCCAATAAAATAAAAAAACGAAAATTGAATTGTTCATTTAAACACACGAAAAAAACTAAAAAATAGTTAACAACAGTTAAATAGTGAGAAAATAAACAGACAAAATAGTGTTAGTAAGAATGTGTTTTTTTCATATAATTTTATTTACCGTATAACAATTCATCCACTAGTGAATCCGTTGTAAAAATATGATTTGTTTGTTTGTTTTGGAATTTCGCACAAAGCTACTCGAGGGCTATCTGCGCTAGCCGTCCCTAATTTAGCAGTGTAAGACTAGAAGGAAGGCAGCTAGTCATCACCACCCACCGCCAACTCTTGGGCTACACTTTTACCAACAAATAGTGGGATTGACCATCACATTATAACGCCTCCACGCTGGGAGGGCGAACATGTTTGGCGCGACCGGGATGCGAACCCGCGACCCTCAGATTACGAGTCGCACGCCTTAACACGCTTGGCCATGCCGGGCCATAAAAATATGAAGTTACGATAAAACGATTATAAATCAGAAATTAGGAATATTATAAAAATATAGCATGTGAAAAAGTATTAATTAATGAACAATAATTAGTTATAAAGGAACTAAAAATTTTTTTTTTAAACAAAGCGTTTACAAACCATATATTCAACAGTAGTACTCGTGTCATAAAGAATAAAATATATATAGTCGAGCATTATAACGCAGAATTTCCAGTTATATTAAAAGACAAGAATTACATCATAAACACTGGCTAAGTAAATCGTATTGAAAATCGTATTGAAAATATCCATATAGAAATTTTATGTGTTTTTTTTCTCCGACTAACCTGATAGAACATTCGAGTTAAAAAAATAAACTATATTTCATCTAGTCTATCTACTACAGCTGCCTACAAAGCCACCTAGGTGTTAACAAATATAGCTTCTTTATACTTAGTACACAAAAAGGCTTAACTTTTGGAATTATAAGGCTCGTGAAAGAGCTTACGCACTTGGAAATCTCGCAGATATAAATATGGAGACTTTAAACGCATTTGTAAACGACAAAAGAAAAGATTTGAAAAAAACATGATGGTAAATCATTCACTAAAATCGACTTTCATGTATATAATGTAAAATAAAAAAAGTTGCTTCAAATACAGGAATGAAAGGCTACAAACGAATTTGTCGCGTAAAGCAACTGTTACTTTTAGTAGATATAAATGTATATATATATATTTTGGAAGACGTCATAAAACGGGTTATTCCTTTTAACAAAACAAAAATACTGCCAACATATACAGCGTGGTAGTCATAGGTTTTATTCATTAATTAGATTTAATGCAATTCATAGTCTTCGTTAAAATAATGATTGAAATAAGCAGCACACAAGTTTAAAAATTATTAATTTCTCATAAAATAAGCCTACTCTAACTCATAAATAATTCTGAAGACTTATAACAGTTAAAAAACGGGCTTCGGTACCAGTGGTGAGCATGACACAGATGTCTCACTGTGTAGCTTTGTGCTTAACCACAGACAAGTAAATAAAGGAAAACTATATCTTAACCCTAAATCTCCACGGGCCCTACCGACGTTTTAATTTATTTTTTTTTTGGAATTTCGCACAAAGTTTCTCGAGGGCTATCTGTGCTAGCCGTCCCTAATTTAGATGTGTAAGACTAGAGGGAAGGCAGCTAGTCATCACCACCCACCGTCAACTCTTGGGCTACTCTTTTATCAACGAATAGTGGGATTGACCGTCACATTATAACGCCCCCACGGCTGGGAGGGCGAGCATGTTTGGCGCGACGCGGGCTCGAACCCGCGACCCTCGGATTACGAGTCGCACGCCTTACGCGCTAGGCCATGCCAGGTCCAACGTTTAAAACATATTTTATAAACAGTTTTGAGTCGTGTTCTGTTTATTACTAGGCAGGCTCATTTGTCTCATTGGGTTAAAATAATGCCAACTTCAGTTCATATAATGATAACGAATTAATGTATTTCTGCAATAACGTTTGTTGTTGACTGAATTCACTTGTAGGCCTAATTTCCTTATAAACGTATATAATTCCTTGGCTAAAATGCCAACTAAGTCTCTCTCCTAATTAATTTGGAGAGGAATAGGCGCAAAGCTCTTATTTATAATACTAACTAATTTGTTTCGCACTAAAGTCTATATAATAATGAATTCTCAATAACTTCACTGATTCTTCTATTCATAACGTGCCCGCACATTTACGTTACTACATGAAATTTTTAAATGACTGCATCGTGTTCGTTATTAGCTCCCTCTAGTAATTATCTAAGTTAAAACATTGAAAATGTAGTTTACAACACTGTTTATTCACCGAGTCCCTATTGACGTTTTAAACACATGCATATACACACACACACACAGTGATATATATATATATATATATAAATTTGAGACGTATTTTATTATTTGGCGGGTTCTTTTGGATTATTTTTCATTATAACGCCAAATTACGGGCTCTCTGATAAAACCCGTGCAATTACACCCACTAATTATAAAACAAAACAAAAGTATGGCTGTACCTTAGCCCCTAAAACACCAAAATGACACACCATTGGCTTTTTAAACACATTTATAAAAATTATCTATCTATGTACCAGATTCCTTGTGAGTCCGTAATTTTGTACATTACAGGATTCCTCATATCATCTACGTGGTTTAGTTTGTTTTGAATTTCGCGCAAAGCTACACGAAGACGTCACTAATTTAACAGTGTAAGACTTGAAGGAAGGCAGCTAGTCATCACTACCCACTGCCAACTCTTAGGTTACTCTTTTACCAACGAATAGTGAAATTGACCGTTACGTTATAATGCCCCTACGGCTGAAAGGGCGAGCATGTTTGGTGCGACAGGGATTCGAACCCGCGACCCTCGGATTACGAGTCGAACGCCTTGACCCATCTGACTACGCCGGGCCAATAGTAATGGTTTTGCGTCTAAACCGGGAGAAGATATACGTCACATTATTTAAATAAAATGGGGAAGAGCAGTGACGTATTTAGGTAGGGGCTAAAGGGGTCTCAGCCTCATTGTCCATGGTCTTAATGGAGGTCCATTGATAAATTTATTTTATGTAAAGTTACATGGAATGTAGAATCCACAAACATTATTAGCCCCTGGGCCCACACAACCTTGAATCCGCCACTGGGGGAAATAAAAATATAACACATACCGACGTGCATATACCCAATAATAACCATCGGACCATCGATCTACCTCGAGCTTATAATTAAAGACACTAGATGGCACTATGATTAAAATAACTTTATATAATCTAGGTAGGATTTTCTTATTATTAAATTATATGTGTTATTAGCAAACGAAATTGCTTGCATATCATATTACGTTTCAGGTAATATATAGTGCCCGTTATTACTACCACGTACTTTTCTCTGCTTCTGTGCAAAATGTACAGGATTGCACTATGTAAATAAATATAGTATCGATGAAAAAAACACAAAACAGTCATTAGCAGGAGTTAAGTAAGCCTTGTTTAACATACTTTAGGTCACATTACTACTTCCTATTTTCTAGTTTCATATTTCCATGGCTTTTATCCATGAACTGGTCTTCCAAATAGAACAACTTATTTAAATCACACGGTATAATCATCTAGTCCTCCTATTTCAAATGCAAACAGTTTAAAAAAAAAAAGTCAAGGAAAATTAGATTGACTAGAAAATAAAAAATGCTCGTTAGAGAGTACGTGTCTTAGTATAACATATTAACAAGTTGTGAGCAATGTTTCCTGCCTATGTTATTTACTTACTGGGCGTGTAATTTAAGTAATGTTAGACAGTAGATGAAAGTACTTGTTATGTTAACATAAAGCTACATAATGGTCTACGCTGCAGAAATCGAAACCCGATATTTAATGTTATAAGTTCTGTAACTTACCAGTAAGATACGGGTATTCTGAAATAAATACGAAATCAAATCTGTCACTCGATCTACCAACTGTCATTGAATTATATTGGAAATTAACCATTAATTTCATCGTTGTAAACATCCCATCGAATGAACCACTGAGATAAAAATGGAAAAAGTAATCATAAAATAGTTTTTCGTCTCAATTTCTCGTAAACAGTAAACAACAAGCGAGGTTTACGAAAAACAAAATATTTGGCTAAGAAACAAAATTAAACCTATGAGATTCGTTTTGAGAAATGGCTTTGAGTCTCCTACAATGGTACCAGTTTTGTTTCAATTCATACGTTTTGAAATTTTAATAACTTAAATAAATTCTAACCGCATTTGAATGGTTGTTACTTGCACCTCGTTGGTACAGTGGTAAGTCTACGGATTTATAATTCTAAAATCATAGGTTCGATTCACCTAAGTGGACTCAGCAGTGGCTTTGCTGTAAGAAAACACACACACTCGTTGTTACTTTAAATATTGCCAGGAAAGAAAACTGCGTCAGACAGCGTCAACTGTGTATCACCAATCAAATTGTTTGTCTTCCTCAAGTACATAGAATACCACCAATCAAATTGTTTTATTTTCCTTAAGTAAATAGAATGTCACCAATCAAATTGTTTTATTTTCCTTAAGTAAATATAATGTCACCAATCAAGTTGTTTTTCCTTTTTTGTAAAACTGTTTAACAGACATTACAAACTCAAAGCCACAATTGAAAATGTTCTTCTGTATTTTAAATGTTTAACATATTACTTTAGTTTAATAGAACAAGTTATTTAATTCACACGGTATAATCTTCTATTCATCCTATTTCAAACGTAAACAGAGCTTCAAAAAATTCAAGGAAAATTAGGTTGACTAGAAAATAAATTACACTGCAGGTATCAAGACCCGATATTTAGTGTTATGAGTTCTCTAACTTACCACTAAAATACGGATATTCTGAAATAAATACGAAATCCAATCTACCACTCGATCTATCAAAAGATGTTTTTTACGTCTAGACCACGAAAAGATATACGTCAGGGGGAGCAGTGGCACATTTAGGTAGGGGTTAGAGGGGGCTCTAGAATGTCACCAATCAAACTGTTTTTTCTTGTGACATTGTAAAATGTCATCTCCATCATTTTTATTATTTTGTAACTTGTTGTCAGCCCCAACAATTGTTGGTGCTAGTTTGCTAGTTTGTGAATTATCTATTTATTATGTCTTCAAAGAGAGATACACACACACACACACACACACTATTTTTCTATTGCTTTATCTTGTTCCAAACACTTTTCAATCGACCATCATTTCTACATTTCTTGTTAAGATTGATTTGACACCTTTTAAGTCACAATAAAGAATAAGCAAGAAAAGGCTTAGCTACATAATTTTAAGATCTACGCAACTGGCTGAATACAGGAATACAAAAAATACGAAGTTCTGGTAACTTGTTATAAGTTAAATAATGTGTTAAAATTTCTCTTACCGGAACATTTCAATTTCACCATGTTTGATAACCTATTTCAATATGATACATCTGTAGTTTTAACGTGTTAGAATTTAACCGTAGTTTGTATATACAGTTGTTTTTCTTTGTTTGTTTGTTTGCAATTAAGCACAAAACTTATCTGTGCTCTCCCACCACGGGTATCGAAACCCGATTTTTAGGAATGTGAGTCCGCAGACCTCCCGCTGTGCCACTGGGGGCTGCTTTTATTGGGCAAAAACTGTTGACTCTTCGCAGTTATACAATTTGTGATTTGAAAAGTTCTGACGTGAAAATTGAAGACTGGTATTGATACAGATTCACAGTTTATTTGATTAAACAATGTTGTAACAAAGTCACAATTGAAATGGTTCTTCTGTCTTTTAAATGTTTAACATTCTACCTCACTTTAGTTACTGTAGATTTGAGATGCAGAAAAAGGCTTAACTTTAAGATATTCGTTTGGTTTGAATTTTGCATAAAGCTACACAAGGGCTATCTGCGCTAGCCGTCCCTAATTTAGCAGTGTAAGACTAGAGGGAAGGGAGCTAGTCATTACCGCCAACTCTTGGGCTACTCTTTTACCAATGAATTGTGGGATTGACCGTCACATTTTAACGCCTGATGGCTGAAAGGACGAGCATGTTTAGTCTGATGGGGATTCGAACCCGTGACCCTCAGATTACGAGTCGAGTGCCTTAACCACCTGGCCATACCGGGTCTGAGATATTCGTAACTAAGTGAATACAGGAATACACTCCAAAATACATAATATATTTACACTGTTTGGGCAGGGACTGGATTGGAATGTGAGGAGAATTTAATGTCCTTTATCTGTCAGTAAATAACGTTACTTAACCTTCCTACACACTTTGCTTTTATTTAATGCTAACGCGAGTGCACATTTTTCGAAGTTCTACATGGTTAAATAAATATCTTAATTTATTATTAATTAGGCTAAAATGGTCCTCCCTCGAGAAGGATGAAATAAAGTGGTTGTCTTCAATCTCGTGACACTGACGACTTGTTATCTTTTTTGTTTCGGAACCACAACTTTTGTGACTGAGCAGCCGATAATGGAGTTCAAGTCTGTTTTCCGTCGCCTATGAAGGCAGGTGTTTCTAGTAAATTACTATGGTTCATGGTAAAGCATTATATCGAAACAGACTGACTTATTTGTCTTGTGTTTATTTATTTTTTCCTGTTCTGTGTCGATTCTTCACATTTAAGTTAAATTACTCGATATTTTTAATACAATCCTCATTTGTTCAATTAAAATAAATATGGTTTCTCGATTTGTCCCTTGTTTAGGGTTACGGACTTGGGAAGAAATTTCGCGAAACTGGTAAAACCCGCTGACAAGTGAATGTTAGGTTTGGCTTCACATTTATATATAAACTCTCGTTTCTTCAGCGATATGTCTGAGGGCTTATAACGCTAAAACCCGGGTTTCGATACCTGTGACATGCAGAGCACAGACAGCTCATTATGTAGCTATATGCTTAAGAATATACAAAATACGTTCGTTATATATTTAGTTCGTTATTTTTACGAGTAGTTTAGCTATTTCAACGAATACAACAAGTTTTAACGCGCTGTTTTTAACAAACGAATGGAATACGAGTATTGAACTACGAAATATCACCATATTTTGTAATCTATTTTAATAACGTACATCTGTAGTTTAACGTGTTAAAACTGTATGCAATACGATTATCAGAATCTCCAAGACTCTTTCAGATAATGGACTTATGGCGCTGGGTCTGTTAATCGCTGGAGATATGAACTAATTTTGTTGGTTCGGTGGATTAGGGCATTATTATTATTTTATACTTTCTAGATGTTATAATGTTTTGGTTCACATATCTCTTTCAAAACTGTTCAACAGCTGATCTGTTGTTTCCATCACTGACATTGCTAAATGTTGTATATAATTATATAAACGTTCCTCTATCACTATATTCGAGGTACGTCAGTTTCTATACACATTTAACTGTAGTTTGTATATAAGTTGTTTTTATTTGTTTGTTTGTTTGCAATTAAGCACAAAACTAGGTTTTTAGGAATGTGAGACCGCAGACATTCCGCTGTGTCACTGGGGCTGTTTTTATTGGACAAAGATTGTTGACTCTTCGCAGTTATACAATTTGGGATTTGAAAGGTTCTGACATGTAAAATGGAAGGCTGGTAATGATACAAACGAAAGTCACCCGCTGATACAGCGGTAAGTCTCCGGATTTACAACCCTAAAATCAAGGGTTCGATTCCCCCTCAGTGGACTCAGCAGATAGCCAGATGTGGTTTTGCTATAAGAAAACACACACATATACATACAAACGAAAAAAATTTGTCGTACTATTTAATAGACACCTTAACAGGAACTGACTAGTTTGTGAATTATTTATTTATTATATCTCTAAAGAGAGATGTTTGTTTGATTGTTTGTTTTATGAATTGCGCGCAAAGCTACTCGAGGGCTATCTGTGCTAGCCGTCCCTAATTTAGCAGTGTAAGACTAGAGGGAAGGCAGCTAGTCATCACCACCCACCGCCAACTCTTGGGCTACTCTTTTACCAACGAATAGTGGGATTGACTGTCACATTATAACGCTCCCACGGCTGAAACGGTGAGCATGTTTGGCGCGACGGGGATGCAAACCCACGATCCTCAGATTACCTTAACACGCTTGGCCATGCCGGGCCTGTCTCCAAAGAGAGAGGTACACAAACTATTTTTTTATTGTTTTATCTTCTTCCAAACACTTTTCAATCAACCATCATTTCTACATTTCTTGGCAGACTGATTTGGCACCTTGATCAAATACGTCATAACGCCTTTTAATTTCTTTCTTTTTTTTTTTTTTTATTTAGGCCTTCATAATAATTTTATGAAGTGAAAAGTCAAACAACCTAAAATGTACATTTTGGTCTCCTATGCGATCATATTTCTAGCAATCAAAATTAAAATTGGCAAAAGTGTAAATTTTCACACACCAAACACAATAATTTACAAAACGTTGTATTACCCTATTTTGAGTGTTTTTAACGGGGGTTCAGTGCTCACCAAAAAGGTATAGTTTTTTTGGTTTTGATCAATGACTCAGACTTTTTCTTTCACCAGCTAACATGGATTTAGTACAAGTAAAGTTTTCTAGAGGTCTCATAAACATGTGCACAAACAAGTGGGAATTTTAATTTATTTGTCATTTAAGGAGGGTAAAAAGATCACAACAGCATAATTTTGGTCCATTTTCTGGCTATATTCTGATCAGTTTACATGGGATTTAGTATAAAGTTACTCTTTGCAAGTCCCAAACAGAAATACAATAATTTCGAAATTTTATTGCGAAAGTTTGTTTGTTTGTTTATTTTTGAATTTCACGCAAAGCTACACAAGGGCTATCTGCACTAATTGTCCCTAATTTTGTAGTGTAAGACTAGAGGGAAGGCTGCCAGTCATCACCACCCAGTGCTATCTATTAGGCTACTCTTTTACCAGCGAATAGTGGGATTGACAGTCACATTATAACACACCACGGCCGAAAGGGCGAGCATGTTTGGTGTGACGGGAATTCGAACCCGCGATTACAACGAGGAAAGCGCAATTTGGGATTTTCGTGGACCATTCATGTGTATATCAACAACACGTTATGGGATTTCGTTTAAACATCCATTCTCGCATGTCCTAAACATTGATATAGAAGGTTTCGATTTTTCTGGTGTCATAACTTGCCATATTGGGATTGCATACCAGAGACATGCTGCATTCTTCTACGAATGTTGGCTCTTTAATTATTATTTATTAGATACCTAAAATTATCTTTGATTTATAACCTGAAGTTTCTAGTAATACCGGTTATCCTGTGATAATATCGAATTATAAAAGTTGCAGTAAATTAAGTACTCATATTTGGTGTTTGTGTGTTTTTCGCACAAAGCTACTCGATGGCTATCAGTGCTAGCCGTCCCTAATTTAGCAGTATTAGACTATAGGGAAAGGCAGCTAGTCATCACCACCCACCGCCAACTCTTGGGCTATTCTTTTACCAACAAATAGTGGAATTGACCGTTACATTATAACGCCCACACAACTGAAAGGGTAAACATGTTTGGTGCTACCGGGATTCGAACCCGCGACTCTCGGATGAGTCGAACGCCTTAACCCACCTGGCCATGCCGAGCCATCACAAATTCTATGACTGGAAGCTTTGACGTTTATGGTGAGTCAAACACAGACATATATACAGTAGTTTCGCGGATTGTAAATCAAATACATACGTGTTTAAAGTTTGGTGTCTGTAACCCAAGTAACCAAAGCACAGATGTTCTAGTAGTTTGTATATGTAGTCATTTTTATTGGTTTGTTTAGAATTAAGCACAAAACTACACTATCTGCGCTGTTCACACTGATTTTTAGCGGTGTGAGCTTCCAGACATACCAGAGAAGGCTCGCTTGTTTCTTTGTTTTAGCGCAAAGCCGGACAAGGCTATCTGCGACGTGTTTACTGTGAGGAATTTACGTTCCGTCCACTGTAAGAAACAAATAACCCATCAATATTTCAATCCCTTATATCTTCATTGAGATTAAAATTGTCTCCACAAGACCACAATGATCTGATGACACTTTACTTTCTATACGTTTCTAATAGAGTAAAATTCTTTATGACTTGGCCGGACGTAGCCTTTGTGTTGATGTGTCTGGCTACGACCACAATGATCTGATGATACTTTACTTTCTATACGTTTCTAATAAAGTAAAATTCTTTATGGCTTGGCCGGACGTAGCCTTTGTGTTGACGTGTCTGGCTACGACCACAATGATCTGATGACACTTTACTTTCTATACGTTTCTAATAAAGTAAAATTCTTTATGACTTGGCCGGACGTAGCCTTTGTGTTGACGTGTCTGGCTACGACCACAATGATCTGATGACACTTTACTTTCTATACGTTTCTAATAAAGTAAAATTCTTTATGACTTGGCCGGACGTAGCCTTTGTGTTGATGTGTCTGGCTACGACCACAATGATCTGATGACACTTTACTTTCTATACGTTTCTAATAGAGTAAAATTCTTTATGACTTGGCCGGACGTAGCCTTTGTGTTGATGTGTCTGGCTACGACCACAATGATCTGATGATACTTTACTTTCTATACGTTTCTAATAAAGTAAAATTCTTTATGACTTGGCCGGACGTAGCCTTTGTGTTGACGTGTCTGGCTACGACCACAATGATCTGATGATACTTTACTTTCTATACGTTTCTAATAGAGCAAAATTCTTTATGACTTGGCCGGACGTAGCCTTTGTGTTGATGTGTCTGGAAGATCAAGATTCGAGCACCGGTAAGCCATTAAACAGAATAACATCAAGGACGCGGCTTGAGCTCTGTATGTATGTGAGGAGTCAAAGTGCGCATGCTATGACCTTTTACAGAGTGTCATTCAACGTGGTAGTGTTTGATGTCACAAATATCAATTATTCCTTTTATCTTACATTATTAATTTGGCGACAGTTCGTAGTAAATTAGAATAAATATCTCATACACTATACAAAGACACAGGAAACAAAACTGTAGATACACGTTTTATATGTTACCAAGATCGTACCAACTATACGATAGATAAAATAATTTATTTTCATCACGTAAACACTACCCTGCACTCTGACTTGTCAATCACGTAAACACTACCCTGCACTCCGACTTGTCAATCACGTAAACACTGCCCTACACTCCGACTTGTCAGATATATTTTGAGTACCAATGATTTTGTCGCCCATTTTTCTTTCTGTACAACAGACTTGTATATTTCACTGAACACTTTCCACATTTGATGTGAATAAGGAATTAATGTAACATTTCCTGTATAGTACACAAAACATTTCCTGTTTAGTACACAGAACATTTCCTGTATAGTACACAGAACATTTCCTGTATAGTACACAAAACATTTCCTGTATAGTACACAGAACATTTCCTGTATAGTACACAGAACATTTCCTGTATAATACACAGAACATTTCCTGTTTAGTACACAGAAAATTTCCTGTTTAGTACACAGAACATTTCCTGTATAGTACACAAAACATTTCCTGTATAGTACACAGAACATTTCCTGTTTAGTACACAGAACATTTCCTGTATAGTACACAAAACATTTCCTATATAGTACACAGAACATTTCCTGTATAGTACACAGAACATTTCCTGTATAGTACACAAAAATTTCCTGTATAGTACACAACAATTTCCTGTATAGTACACAAAAATTTCCTGGATAGTACACAGAACATTTCCTGTATAGTACACAACAATTTCCTGTATAGTACACAAAACATTTCCTGTATAGTACACAGAACATTTCCTGTTTAGTACACAGAACAACTCGATACATAATCAGTTAATATTCTTAAAGGAGCATTTCACTTCAAAATGAAGACACTTTAAAGAAAACCCTAAACATGCTTTTTTATAATGAACAATTCCATTATTTCCATAGTCCACACATAAGACAGGTGTTGTGGATTTGGTTTGGTTTGAACTTCGCGCAAAGCTACTTGAGGGCTATCTGCGCTAGCCGTCCTTAATTTAGCAGCGTAAGACTAGAAGGAAGGCTGCTAGTCATCACCACCCACCGCCAACTCTTGGGTCACTCTTTTACCAACAAATAGTGGGATTGACCGTCACATTATAACGCCCCCACGGCTGAAAGGGTGAGCATGTTTGGTGTGACGGGGATTCGAACACTCAGATTACGAATCGAGCGCATTAACTACCTGGCCATGCCGGGCCTGTGTTATGGGAAATGAACATCTGAACGTAACTTCTGCAACCTCTTTCTTGTAAAACATATATATGTATGTGTGTGTCTAGCAAACCAATACTCAGTTATTGAGAGTTCAGAACTTTGTCTCTCCAAGTAAAATCCATTTAAACTTAAGGCTTTCGATTTTATCTGTTTTAGTGAGTGTTTTATCTACAGTTGTGTAATTCCCTTCAAGGAAGTGTTGAAAATATAATAAACAAGTACACGACATTTCGCTTTAGTGTACTCCAAGCTTACGTTACCATCTGCTGCCTTCTATCACTGGTTATCTTTTACTATACTTTTTTCTTTTCCAAAGTCTTCTCCCCTCAGTTATTCGCTGTATCTTTTTTTTCTTTATTTTTTATTTTCATGACAGCGACTAACCTGGAAGTATATAATTATATTCTTTTTCGCCACAATTTGAATTTTAACCTTAAAATTTCTGGCTTGTTTTCACACCGTTCTCTACCGGTGAAGTTCACGTACTGCAAACGGCTAAGTAATGTTACGTTCGAGCATTCACCTTACAGAACTGACGAAAACATTCTTTTATATAAAATACATGTTATGAACCAACCCCTCCACTCGCTGTAATAAATAGAGTTAACTGTAGTCGTAATGGTATTTTTGTTCACGTCTGTGTATGTGTGTGTTATTAGGGATCCTGTACCTAATAAAGGCTTAGGCCTGTAAGTTATTTGTTGCACAAATTAAAACTAAAAAATTCTAAATACTTTGAAGTTCAAGTAAAACCAAATAAAAATGCTACGGCTAAAAAAAACCAGTGATTTCAGATTCACTTATGCAAATTTTTTCTTTTTTTTTTGCTAATTTTAAAGAGTTATTGTTTTAAAGCTAAGCTACACGATGGACTATCTAGAATCGAACATGCGAATCCATCGTTGTAATTTTAAAACTATCCCTCGCCTTAAACAGTTCAACCGACAAATTAAAATGAAGTGACAAAAAATATTTTCATGGTGAGAAAAATAAACTTCGCCCAGTAAATTTCCTTTATGTCTTTAACTTCAGATCTATCTCATGCCCCGGTAAAGCATCTAGGATTAATCAGTTGAACTTCTTGTACGCATGTCTTCAGAGAGTCGTGCGCCACCTATAATTTAGAAGGTATAAAGTGAAGACGAAAGCTTACCTTACCACTTTCTAGCTCTTCTCGTTGTTTAAAGCATTCAGGTTGGGCAGACGAAGGTAAGCAATCCACAATATTTAGTTAAGTTTAAAGGTATCAAATTGAGAAATAACGACGGTTGGTGTACGTTTTTATTACGTTTTATTTGTTGTTAACAACCCATCAATATTAACTGTCCAAAGTTTATTAACGGAAAACTAGTAAAAGTATGGAACGTACTTCTCTAACTTTGACCCCCGCCCTCACAACAACAACAAAATGTTTGGTCACACTTCTATTTAAGTACTTTGTATTTAGCAAATCAGCTGTTCCTTTTTTAATAAATAGCTCCCCAATGACTTTGCGGTAAACCTGAAGGCTTATAACGCTAAATATCGAGTTTTGATTCCACTGGTGGGTACAGCAAATAATATCCCATTGAGAAATTTTGCTCTTTACAACAAATAAGGAACAATAACCATAAGTAACGATAACAAATACAATTGTTTCACTCTTGAATATCGCATGTTTGCAACGGCGTAGTTTTTTTTATTCGACACGTATTTGAAACGTCAAATGTTCTGTTGAACGGGTGAAAGAATTTACAGTAAACCCGTTTCGTCGGGTTCGATTTTGTACATATTGTTTTTTTCCCGAAGTGAAAAATGAGAAAGTTGTTAAGTAAAATAAGAAAATTATTTAAGAAATAAATAAGAAAATAAGAAAACTGTCGGTTTTCCATATGTTATACATCGCATTATAGAGAGCAAAAAACGAACATAATTAGCAAAACGTTAAGTGATTTAAACAATACACCTCAATATAAAAACGTAAGAATCGTCGTAAAACAGCAATAGGGAATCCTCAGTAGCCGCGGCACTTCATATTCTTTTAGACAGGATTATGGTAAACTAATAACCGAGATCTTAGGGGAGGTCAAATACATCGATCGAAGCTTTCTGTATTCAATACTATAATTAGAACTCAAATCGGTTAAAAATGACGGAACTATGGGCTAAATCTTTGTACTTGGAGAGAGAAGAACCTATTGAGCCATTCTATAAGCTGATATGCTCTGACTAAAAAGATAGTTTGGTAGTGTTAAATGCTAATAAAGTAATATTCATTGATGTTAAATTATTAGGTCAATTTAATGCGAACTTTTATTCTTTACCATTCTTAAAAATGGACCGCGGATGAGATGTTGGTTACCGTGTCAAAATTGTGAACGCTAGGAGATAAGGGTAGTGTTCCGTTGCCTCTTAAATGGCCCGGCATGGCCAGGTGGATAAAGGCGTTCGAGTCGTAATCTGAGGGTCGCGGGTTCGAATCCCCGTCGCACCAAACATGCTCACCCTTACAGCCGTGGGGGCGTTATAATTAACGGTCAATCCCACTATTTGTTGGTAAAAGAGTAGCCCAAGAGTTGGCGGTGGTTGGTGATGACTAGCAGCCTTCCTTTTAGTCTTACGCTGCTACATTAGAGACGGCGTAGATACCTTCGTGTAGCTTTGCGCGAAATTCAAAATCAACCAACCAACCCGGTTACTGCTGTGACAGGTACGTAAACACGACGTGGGGGAATGAAAGGTACGTCTCCTGATGTACACACAGGTTTGAAGCCAGGCAGCCTTCATCAAATAAAGTACTTTTCATTTTCTTCTTGTGACTTCCCCGACATAAGACGTTATTATATTATAATAAGTTATCATAAAGCATCCAAATCATGAGTCGAGTGTTTATCAAATTCAAGAAAAGAATGGACACAAAGGATGGAACAACGCACCTCTTCTTAAATATTGATAACATTAAAAACAAACCAAAATATTTGAGATTTGCTTCGTTTTTTTAAGTTTACATTTGATTTGTTTTTTTTTTATTTTGTGAAAAACCGAAACTTCTGTCTTCAGGATACTGTTTACGAACCCTTCCCTTAGTTTTCTGTTTGTTTGTTTTTTTGTAATTCGAGCTGTCTAAAACTATTTTTTAGCTAACCAACACCCCCTCATGTAGTTGAAAGGTAAATCTCGGGGTTATTGCGATAAAAATCGGGTTTAGATAGCCGTAGTGTCAGAGCCCATGTAGCCTGTTATTTAGCTTTGCGCTCAAGAATAAACATAGTTAAACAAAGGATCGGAAAAAAAACAACTTTTTTTTTAATCAGAAAAAAAATTAACCGGAATTTTTAAGCTTTATTTATTAAACGATTAGGTTTTAACGATACCTTCTGACTTTGAATGTTAGCCAATAAAACACCCTCGTACAACAACAACCAATTAAAAACACGGTGGTAACGTATATCTAATAAAAAAAACACTAAAGAAATTGGTGGGCAGAGTACAGATAGCCCATTGTGTAGTGTTTGTACTTAATTATAAAGAAACAAACTAATAAACCTTGTTGACCTGCAACTAGCACCGATTTGTTTTTGATGTCCTTGTGTTACCCTAGTAACCGAAGGTTCTACATGCTTGCGATCTTGAAGATGAGATTACAATTTGGTAGTGATTATTATTCTACATCGCGAAATTTCAAGTTATACTCAGACTCGTGTAACACAACTTAAAACAAACTCCAAATAGTAGAAAGCCTATTTAAAATAACGAACTCTAAGATGCACGTGTTGCGCGATTCTGCAGCACGTGTTTCTTTGTTTTGTCTCCTCTCTTCACACTGACAGTAAGAGTATTATAACGACTTTTGTTCGGTTTCTAGAAATACGGTTTCTTCGGGGTATTCTCAGAGGTAGATTTAGGTCTGTATCAAAGTTGCAGGAATTTTTTCTCGCTCTATTAGAAATTCGTTTGTTTTGTTTTTGGCAATGTCGCCCCCTAGCGGTGTTCCCAAAGTTTTAACTTGGGAAGACTACAAGTACATTATCAGAGCATTAAAGGGTTTAATAGAACTTTGTAATTCTACTGAATTTCTGCATTCACTTTCTCTCTGTATGAGTTTGAAATAATTACTTGTTTGTAAGTTTGGTTCCAAACCAGGATCATCTGGTTAGTCAGTTAGTTGTAGAATGTTTGTTTTGAAGAGTTGATTGCATGGTTGCTGAGCAACATGGTGACTGTATTGAATGTTATGGGAGAAATTGGTTGTAGGTATCTCATACTTTTCTCGTGTGACCTATTTCTCAATCTCTCATTGTTCACGTGCAACACGTGATTTTTATTCAGATTGTCTTCTACAAAAATACCTAATTTTAACATTTACTTTAACCCATAATTATTTATCTTGTACAAAGATATCCTATGATTATTCCTCATGATTGTTTTTGTTTTTTTAATTTCGCTTAAAGCTACACGAGGGTTATCTGCGATAGCCGTCCCTAATTTAGTAGTGTAAGACTAGAGGGAAGGCAGCTAGTCATCACCACCCACCGCCAACTCTTGGGCTATTCTTTTACCAACAAATAGTGGGATTGATTGTAACATTGTAACGCCCCCACGACTGTAAGGGCGAGTACGTTTAGTGCGACGGGGATTCGAACCCGCAACTCTCGGATTACGAGTGGAGTGCCTTAACCACCTGGCCATGCTGTGCCCGGTTCCTCATGAATTGTTCATAACGTCTAAAACACAAATGTAGGAAACAAAACTACATACTTCTGTTTTATCTGTACACCGAAAAGTAACTAAAGAGCACTTTGAAGGTTCCGATACGTCTTGAAACGTATTCCACAATGTTTCTGAAATATTTTAACTTTATTCAATCCGGTAAAAGAAAGGAGACGTAAGTGGACGTTTTAAGACATATTTTTTTTAACTTTAACGTTGGTATATGGGGGCTCTTGTAGCAAAACCACATTAGACTATCTGTTATGTCCACCGAGGGGAATCGAACCTCTGATTTGAATATTGTAAATCCGAAGGCTTGCTGCTGTTTCACCAAGGAACCTCAACATTGGGTCTACAGGAACGTCAATTCTGGGGAGCAAGAGATAAAATTAAGCCAACTGACTAATAAATAAAATACTATAATTTTACACTAATATACAGTCCAGTACAAATGCGAATCTTTTTTGTTTTCTTCAAAATTGATAGATTAAGCACAATATTCAAAAGTGAATTTAATAATGACTAATCCACAACGGGAACCTACCCTGTCTTTAGGTTTTTAGTATACTCACTTCATTCTTTCTTCTCCCCAAAGATTTTATTTTAGTTCGTTTAATAAACGACCGGAAATGACGTCAGAGGAAGTCTACGTAGTTTTAGCCTGTGATTGTACTGTTTGTTTATTTGCTAGAACGTTTATCTGCACGTAAATACAGAGTAGATTATGCGTAGACATCCTGGTTTTATCTTTCAGCTAAGTTATCACTCCCATTTTACGACGACTTTCTTTTGCCAAAGTAGGAAAGTTACGTGCGGAAAAAGAAGGAAAAAAGGGAATAAACACATAAATCCGTTCGGATCTGTAGTTATGTATGATGAAATATTCCCACCCAATCACTTAGCAATGGCTCCGACGAAGGTGAGGAGAGCTAGTTTGACGTAAGTCTGGGCTCTGGGGCGTCATCAACACTGCCTGCCATCAGTAACTGCGAACCACCTGTCCTTACTCGATAACGCGTTATTATTGCTTTGGTCACTAGGCCTACAAACAAACAAAACCTGAGCATTCCAGAGAATTGGAGATTTCTGATAACTACAGTATGCTACATATAACGTACTTTAGCCAATAGACCAGTAAGAATAATGTGTGTTATTTGTTGATAAATGGCCAAAATGTATGTAATGTCCAGATCTTATGATAGTGCACGTTAAGTCTCAAAGTTAACACTTGTTTAGAAATTTCACGCAAAGCTGCACGAGGGCTATTTGCACTAGCTGCCCCTAATTTAGCAGTGTAAGACAAGAGAGATGGCAGCTAGTCATCACCACCCACCACCAGCTCTTGGGCTACTCTTACCAACGAATAGTGAGATTGACCGTCACATTATAATGTCCCCAGGGCTGAAAGAGCAAGCATATTTGGTGTGACGGGGATTCGAACCCGTGACCCTCAAGCTACGAGTAGAGCGCTTTAACATTGTTTTAAACACAGTGCTTCACGATGGGGCTATCTGGACTATTATCAATGTAGGTATCGATTACCACTTGTTATCATTGTAAGTCTTTAGATCTCGCGAAGCGTGTTGATCTCTATCGATGGATCCCGAATATTCAATTGTATCGAGAGATTCGTTGTTTGTTGTTGTTTATAACAGTAATCGGTGTAAAGAATTAAACAAAATAGTTAGGTGTAATAACCCACTTTCATGTTTGGTCTGGCATAGCCTTGCTGTTAGGGCGCTCCACTTGCAATCTGCTGGTTGTGGATTCGAATATCGCCAAACGTGCTCGTTCTTTCAGCTGTCAGAGTGTCATAATGTAACGATCAATCCCATAGTTGATTGATGAAAGAGTAGCCCAAGAGTTGGTGACAGGTGGTGACCACTAGCTGCCTTCCATCTAGTCTGTCACTGCTAAATTAGAGACAGCTAGAAAAGATAGTTCTCGTGTAGCTTTGCGTGAAATTCATAAAATGCCAAAAGAACAGTCGATCCAATACAATACTAAGTGAATTTTGTTTTATTTCGTGTGATTCGAAGACCTTTTAATTAAGAAATATGTAATCTAGTATCGAATTAATTTGAGGACAGTGATTCTAGGGTTAAGGTTGTCTCTATAAGCAAACATAGACTCAAAATAGAAAATGAATGCAAAAAAACGCACAAAAAACTTATTGTTCGTAACAATGCATTTCAGCACCGTAGATGAAAATAAAGTATCTCATTCTAACACGAGAAAATATGTTGTAGAGCCGGCGTGGCCTGATATCTAGCGTGCCAAACAACGAATCAGCTTCCCGGTTCTGCTAAAACAATTTGTCTCTGACTTTTCACTTAGAACAACACTACGCCAGACGTCCCTGATTTTTATAGACTTTAATTCTATTAAACAAAATTTGTTATTCATACATACAATATTTACTCAAAATTTACACAAAATTACTTTGTGCGTGGACCCTACCGGCAGCGAGCAGTACAAAAAAAAGTTTGTAATTTTTATTTGTTGTAGAAGTAATTAAAATAAACTTGTCGCTTCTCAACACACTTTCCATGTGAATATAAATCATAACGCTAATGAGAAAATTAGCTCTTAAAAATAAATATATCTAAATTAGTCGCAGCTCGCTGTATTTTGAAAATAGTGATGAGTCACAAAAAAGTAAAACATTTTTGTACTTTTTAATAGAACGTTTACGAAGTTTGATTTGAATTCCGCGCAGAGCTACATGAGGGCTCTCTGCGCTAGCTGTCCCTAATTTAGCCGTGTAAGTCTAGAGAGAAGGCATCACCACTCACCAACTCTTGGGCTACTCTTTTACCAACGAACAGTGGAATTGACCGTCACATTATAAATAACGCCCCCACGGCTAAAAGGGCGAGCATGTTTGATGCCACGGGGATTCGAACCGCCAACCCTCGGATTACGAGTCGAACGCCTTAACCCATCTGGCCATGCTGGGCAGGAGATTAAAAGCGTAGTGTATTAGCAACAGAAATCAAAACGATGTCTTTTTTCTTAGCAGTTTGTTCGCAAGGGCTAATTTACACGTGCTATTAACTTCTAACTCTTGGCGGTTTATCCCGAATGTCTTTTAATTTAGTTTTTAGAAATCGCTAATTATGTTTTCCGTGGAGGAGGGGGTTAAGGGTTAGTTTGAAATTCGATAGATTAGTAGAGATTTCCTTTTCGAACATTCGTTGAAATTCAGTTGCTCGAAGCGCAGTTAATTGGTCTCAGTTCAGAAGTCTTAAATAAAATCGATTTGTTAGTTAAATGCGACATTCCTTCAAGACATTTCTCGATTGTTGAATCCAAGTTGTTCGAAGGGAAGAGAAGTAAATAAACCCTCTATTAAACTGGGCGGTTCAGTCGAAGTTTAAGCCTAACACTAATTAACACATTTTCAAAAGAATCACAGTGCTTAAAAATTCTGAAAAATCGATGTTTGGCTCTTGGTTTGATTTTGATTGTTTTTTGGGGATTTTTTTGGCTCGTGTAAAAACTTCGACATGTGCGTTTTTACTGTTGATTCTCTTGCTTTCGTGGGTCAACAATTACGTTTATACACTTTCCAATTCCACGATTATCACCTTTTCTATTGTTACAGACACTGGAGTAAAAAAGAACACTATTAAAAAAATGCACAACAAGTCTACCTCAAAATGTGTCGGTTCTGTGCCCTTTGGAAGTTCACACGGGACAGCACGTTGTAATGTCGAAACATACCATTTGTAGTACAATTAGAAAAACGTATCATCGAAGAACGTTCATTTGTTTTGAATTAAGCACAAAGCTACACAATGTACTCTCTGTGCTCTGCCCACCACGGATATCGAAACCCGGTTTTTATCGGTGTGAATCCGCGGATGTACCGCTGTGCCTCAAAGAAACATTTTGTTTATGAACTAAGCTCAGTGTGGTAGTGTTTTAATACTGATTTCACTGGTTATTATAAACGATTTTTTGTTTTGTTTAGATCACCAGAAAGTTACTTTATTTCTTACGTTTCAAAGTTAATAAAGTTTTACAGTTGCTACGCATAAGTAACAATTATCACCAACTTCCCAGCAGCGCAAGTTAATTACCTAGACGAAATGGTAGACATAACTCTATCAGCCATGCTGCCCCGTCAGCATATCTAACGACCTAGAATATTTTTTCAACAAAGCGTTTTTCTTAATCGCAATACAAGTTTCTACAACCTCTAATAAAGGTTGTAATTTCATTGGCCTGGCATGGCCAAGTGATTAAGGCACTCGACTCGTAATCTGAGGGTCGCGGGTTATAATCCCCGTCATACCAACCATGCTCGCTCTTTCAGCCGTGAGGGCGTCAATCACACTATTCGTTGGTAAAAGAGTAGCCCAAGAATTGTCGGCGGGTGGTGATGACTAGCTGCCTTCCCTCTAGTCTTACACTGCTAAACTGGGGACGTCTAGCGCAGATAGCCCTCCTGTAGCTTTGCACCAAATTCAAACAAAACCTGTAATTTCATACCTTCTTGTATGTAAATTACTTTTACAGGAGATGCACCCAAAACGTTTTGCCAAAAAATGTGATTTTAAACACCCACATGCACACAAGAGGTTTATATAATAATAAGTGGCAAAATTGTAACGAATTACTATGTCTTAAAACACGTTCATAAGATTCCGTAACCATAAAATTATCTTCATTAATTAACAGTAGTATATTTCCACATACACGCGTAAAGTGAGTGAAATGTTATTTATTCTAAATTTACACCATTAAGAAGATGTAATCATTGAAACCACAACCCAATCACACCTTTTGTATTTTGGTGTGCAAATCGTGCTTCTCGAACATGCTTCCAAGAAACCAGAGTTTCCGTAGTAATTCTCGAAATAATTTAAATGTTTTTTTATCTTACCAAGCAAGAAGTCCTCACGTTCCATTCTTATCTTCATATGCTCCAAATAAACATTTCACTGGAAGTAATTTAAACAAAGTTTTTCGGAAGGCTTAATCACGTTTCTTTCCTTAAAAGGATTTTCCAACACTTTAATCCTAAACCCAGAAGCAGAAGATCCCCAGCGAAGCGTGTAATACATCTCTTATCGTGGGCAGCTCATATCTGTTTCTAGAAACACTATCTGAAACTCGGTTGTCTATAATTTTAGTTCCATTTTTTTAATACTAAATACGCAACTACGAAGTGCATTTAAATATTTGATCTCTCCTTTTAACACAGAGCCCGCAAATCGAATTTCTGGATTAAAAAATGCATGTAACATTTAACACTCGGAAATTACTTCAGATGATGCTCCGTCTTCAAAACAATTTTTAATATTGTAGTAAAGTTTTATTCTACATTTCAACTAAATATTGTTTGTTTTTTTTTTTGTTTTGAATTTCGCACAAAGCTACTCGAGGGCTATCTGTGATAGCCGTCCCTAATTTAGCAGTGTAAGACTAGAGGGAAGGCAGCTAGTCATCACCACCCACCGCCAATTCTTGGGCTACTCTTTTACCAACGAATAGTGGGATTGAATGTCATATTATAACGCTCCCACGGCTGAAAGGGCGAGCATGTTTGGCGTGACCGGGATGCGAACCCGCGATCCTCAGTATTACGAGTCGCACGCCTAAACACGCTTGGCCATGCCGGGCCCAACTAAATATTATATTTTATTTGATTTATGATTCATTGGTTGTGAGGGTGGAAGGTTTCGCAGTAGACGGAACACCAATTGTTTAGCTTTAACCTAAAATGTTTCCTAAAATGTTTTAACCTTTATGTTTCATTGAACACTTTTTTAGTATTTTACATGAATTTCATAAGTTTCTAAATCCTTGCCCCCAAGTTGCACAGCAGTATGTTTACGAACTCGCATCGCTGGAAACCCAATTTCGATACCCGTGGTGGGCAGAGTACAGATAACCCATTGTGTAGCTTTGTGCTTAACTACAAACAACTGAATTGCTAGTCTAAAGTAACACAAACACACTACTGTATTCAATAATTTTGTTTTTCTCAATTTGCTTCTACTTTAGCACAAAGCTACACAACAGGTTATCTGTGGTCTTCCCACCACGGGTATCGAAATCATGTTGCTCGCGTTGCATGTCCGCATAGATGCCGCTGTGCCACTAGGGGGTAGTTTTCAGTTAATGTTTTTAAACAATTTTGTTAATTAGTCTAAAACAGTACAAACCGTAGAAGGTTATTCATGAGAAGTCTTTACCCTCCAAACAGAAATTTTCGCCCTTTCAGCCGTGGGAGCATTATAACTTACGACCATCCCACTATTCGTCGGTAAAGAGTAGCCCAAGATTTGGTGGTGGGTGATGATTACTAGCTGCCTTTAATTTTGTCTTTCACAGCTAAATTAGGGATGTTGAGCACAGATAGCTCTCGTATAGTTTTGCGAGGATATTCAAACGAAATTGGTATTTGTATAATATGTACTATTACATTTAGTATCCTCTATTTTAGAATAGAGGGCGTTAATAGCGAGAAACCTATGAATAAAACTGTTATAGAATTGTAACAAAAAAAAAAGTGCTTCACATATCTTTGCATTGTTGCGCTACACTGTGTGCATTTATTTATACATAAAATAATTTAAATTCAGAAAACGTTGATGTAGGAGAAATTGTTTGGGATAAAAACAGTTAGGTTTTTAAACTTTACCTCAAATTTTATCAATCAAACTGTATTTTGAGTTCATGCAAACAAGGCCCGGCATGGCTAGGTGGTTAAGGCTCGTAATCTGAGGAGCGCGGGTTCGAATCCCTATCACACAAAGCAAGCTCACCCTTTCAGCCGTGGGGGCGTTATAATGTTATGGTCAATCCCACTATTCGTTGGTAAGAGTAGCCTCAGAGCTGGCGGTGGGTGGTGATGACTAGCTGTCTTCCTTCTGGTCTTACACTACTAAATTAGGGACGGGTAGCGCAGATAGCCCTCATGTAGCTTTGCGCGAAATTCAAAGCAAACCAAACAATTAGAATAGCATTTAAAATCATTATAAACTTCTCCGGTTCTCACTTTAGCAAGAATGGGTAATTTCGTCTTTAAACAAGATTACGTGCATTAAAAACATGTCTACATAACCTATGTTACAACTCTTGTAGTTTGTTTGTTTCTTTAGAATTAAGCACAAAGCAACACGAGTTATCTGAGCTCTGCCCACCATAGGTATCAAAACCTGTTTTTTAGCGGTGTGGGTCTGCAAAGATGCTGCTGTGCCAAGGGGTGGCAACTCCTTGTAGTATTTCCTACTATCGTGTCCAGACTTTAAATAACTGTTGACGACAGAACATTCGAAATCGTGAAAAATTATAAAAACTAATTTTAAATATTCTATTTCTTTAGACAAGTCTCCGATCGGACAGCTAAAACGTATGATTATAACATGTCTGGAAATGGAAGCTTTTTAGCTCTGATGTTGGTGTGGTCGAGTGTGGTGGTGACCTGGGGCCAGAGACCACCATGGAAGATACGCGAACCTTGTTCCCTCAATGATATCGCCACCATGGATGACTTGGAAGAGTTACTCCAGCTCATTGCTTCAAGCCTAGGAGTATCAGAGATGTCGCTACTGAGACAACTGCAGGGACATCTTGACGAGAAGAGGCATTTCTTGGTAAAAGGTTTCTTTGTGGGTTTTTTTCATGATATGTATCTTAGTGACGCGTTATGATTAGTTACTTATCTCTAACCATGTGAAACTGTTAATACTGCTGTAGGCGCATTATGAAAATAACACAATCCTGTATAGGCTGAAAGAGCACTTTAGGTGGCTGACACTGGCTATTTGTCTTCTCTCTGATTGGTAGTTCAAACCTAGATACCTCTTGCAAAAACAAAATAAAATGATTAAATGTACAACTTGGTGTCATTAGTAAATTTGGAGCTACTGTCTTTTGTCCTTTAGTGTTGTTTTTTTCATATTACCATAGTCTATTGTTTACTCTCCTCGCTATATCCCGTGTCCCCGGCATGGCCAGGTGGTTAGGGTGCTGGACTTGTAGTCTGAGGGTCGCGGGTTCGAATCCCCGTCACACCAAACATGCTCGCCCTTTCAGCCGTGAGGACGATATAATGTTACGTTCAATCCCACTTAGATCCAGTTCTGAAGGGTCTTAAAAACCTTTGATTTCCCCCCTTAGGGGGACTTCAGTTTGAAAACACCCCACATCCGAATTTAGATTATAGTTTTTGAAGAGTTATTTGCTCACCAGTATCAGTAGTGTTGTTGAATGTAATTTGTCCTCTTTATGTGCTTATGCTAGTTTAAAAAAAAAAAAACATTTGTTCTTGAGAGCTCGTGCGTGAAATTTTTCGAGTCGCGTTCTTAAAATGGAATTCTATAACCCCTGTTTTACGAGGCGCGGATTAACTATTTCTCAAATTAATAACGATTTGTCATCTTACAAAAATATTGTCGGGGATTAGTGGACACATATTGACGTTCCTTGTTAAATCCCTGTTCTGTGTTCGTTAATATGCTTACTAAGAAAAGTCGAAATGTGTGCGGTATTTCTTTTCGTACGACACAAATAGAAGCTGCTATTCGAAACCTAAAATAATTGAGTGAAAAAAAAAAAAAGATTACCGTACGTGACGCACTGTTTATAAGCTAGTTTCGAAAGATTCTTTTTAAAATGACCTTTGAATATTATTAACAAAACACTACTGACGAAGAAAATCTTAACTAATCTCTCTTCGATAAAAGTTCAAATAAACGAATTATAAGTACAACACACGAACATCACGAGCTATTTAAGGGTATAGCCTAAACTGATTTAAGGAAAACAAAAATGTATTACTCGATGTCCTTGAGTGTAAGCTCTCAGAAACGTATAGACAAAACGGTGTGGTAAAAGATAACTGGTACCGAGAGTATTAAGAATCCTTTTTTTTTTTCTAATCTAGAAATAAAACGATTTAAAATGATGTAAAAACTAAACGAAAAATAGGCTCTATTATGGTAATTATAAAATTGTTTTTCTATTTTATAATGGATATTTTGAAAGAATGCCTGCATTTGGAAAAAAAACCCACAAAAATATCGTGTGTTTTTTTTTTTATTGAGAAGGTACACAATTGTTTGGGTGTTTCAAGTTTCCAAGTTATATCTGTATTTTAAAGTTTGGACCAACGATATGGGTTTTTCTCATACTTTATGTTTAAGATTGTATGCGGAATGTACTTATGAGTTTATTTTTAGCAAATGTACGATGTTTGTGAACTTAAAAACCGGGTTTCGATACCCGAGGTAGGCAGAGTGCAAATGGTCTATTGCGTAGTTTTGTGCTTAACTTCAAATAAACCAAATGAGCATTAGGAGGCGTACACGTGAATTTATTTTTTTTATGAGCACATGACAGTCTCTATTACTGCAGGGTAACAATGTTTGGAAAAGGTCTAATATTAACTATCAGCTTTCATAGCTTCACATGGCACTGTTGTTGTTTAAAATGCCTAATACGTTACGCTAAAACGAAACAGGCTTAAGGGGGCGTTTAGTTTGGTTTGGTTTTTGGAATTTTGCACAAAGCTACTCGAGGGCTATCTGTGCTAGCCGTCCCTAATTTAGCAGTGTAAGACTAGAGGGAAGGCAGCTAGTCATCACCACCCACCGCCAACTCTTGGGCTACTCTTTTACCAACGAATAGTGGAATTGACCGTCACATTATAACGCCCCCAAGGCTGGGAGGGCGAGCATGTTTGGCACGACGCGGATGCGAACCCGCGACCCTCAGATTACGAGTCGCACGCCTTAATGCGCTTGGCCATGCCGGCCCCTAGGGGGCGTTTAAATGGAAGTTTATTATCAAGTACAAAGCAGCACAATGGGCTGGCTATCTGTGTTGTAAGTTTTAAGTCTTACCGCTGTATCACATAGGGGAAGATCCACTTCACCTGTATAATATTTTGTGGTTCCTATGGAATATTTTGCCCTTAGATCCGTTAATGCTCGTAAAAAACAATCATACAAAAATGAAAAAAAAAAGACTTTACTTACATCCATTATTGTTTCTTTACCACAATGAACATTTTTTATTGTGTTGTGTTTGGGTCCTGGAACGATCGATAAGATTAGCGTCGCGATAGGTCTAGAGAAATCTAGAGTCAGTAGTTATCAACATTTTATGCATAACAAAATGTGATCCAATTTCAACGAAAATGGCTCGCTTATGTTAAAGTACATATGACGTTTTGTGAAAAGTCTGTATGTGATGGAGAAAAATGGATAACGTTTCCGGATTCAGAGCACACGAATTATTGTGAAACTTTCTGCACAATAAAACCTATTTAATCATTTCAACGGTGAGAGCGAGACCCAGTGTTTTTATTTCTACGATTCAGTTTGACTGTATACTTTTGTCATTAAATTCTCACGTTATGATCCTGTCGAGAAACAAGCTTGGATCAAGCACTATAAAAGATAAAGGTAAACATCACATACATTAAAGGAACTTTTTTTCTGAATATATGCTCGTGCGGAATTTTATTTTACTTTCATAGTTATTCTTGCTACCAAGTTTAATGGCCAAGAAATTAATTCTTTATTTGGAAGAAACGGTGTGTGTGTCTGTGTGTCTTCATGTAGCAAAACCACATCGGGCTATCTGCTGTGTCCACCAAGGGGAATAGAACCCTTGATGTTTGCGTTGCAAATCCGCAAATTTACCGTTGTCGCACCTGAGGATTGAAAGAAATGGACTCTAAGACTTTTTGCTTACAAAATATGTCATCTCTCATTAGGATTTTTAGAACTTGCTAGAGAATATAGGGACCGCACGCACACACACAAACTAAAATTCAGAGAATCACAGTATGTTAGTCGAACGTGACTCGTGCTTGACGTACCCGGGTTGCGAACGTGAGGGTGCGTGGCTCTCGTCCCGTTGTAACAAAATCTTCCTCCACAATGCGGGGATACGGATTCCTTGAAATAAGTGACGGGTAAATCTCACTAGCGACTAGTCTATCAGTGCAACGTCAAAAGCAACTATTTAGGTTAGCTTTAAACAAATGTTCGAAACAAACAATTAAGATATCGAAGATCGGATTGTTTATTGATAAATTATCAAACTGTGACGAAGAAACCAAACTGAATATTGTAGACTCCTGGGAAGTTTGAAACTGTATTTACTTCCAACGTTAGGCTGTAGTTCATTTAAGGAGATTCTATCTTCCTGTCTTCAGGAGAATACATGTATCAATTATGGTTTCCATTAGTAATTTTAATTAGGTAAAAGGTCAGCACCGCTTTACTTGTTTTAATTAGGTAACAATTTATCACTTATGGGGAAAACCGTCATCCATGCACTCGTAAGTTTATATAATTCATTAACAAGTTTAGCTTTCTCCGAGTTTCAACCCTACTTTCGGAATGAATATTTACGTGATGCTAAAATACAATACCTTAACATTACTTTCAAAAATGGACCTTCACCCTTAATCAGCATTACCATCCTTCTTAACACGCCTTTCTTCAGCAGGTCCCTTCTTTCGATCATTGTGACAACAGCTGTAATGTTATACAATATCCTCAAATCGATGCGACAACAGTTGTGATTTGAACGATTTAATCACATACGAGCCCCGTAATTGTATTGTGATAGACCCGATGCTACTCCCCCTTATCACAGCTGTCTTTCACCGAAATGTTCTAGTTTTAAAACAAGGTTTGCAAGTTTGCCCAAAACTGCACAAAGCTCTATGCGCAGAGCTGACCCTAATATTGAGCTGAAAGATTAATGGGAAGGCAACTAGTCAACATTACTCACCACCGCGGGACCGCAGGTAGGTTAAGGTGTTCGACTCGTAATCTGAGGGTCGCGGGTTCGAATCCTGGTCGCACCAAACATGCTAGCCCATTCAGCCGTGGGGGCGTTATAATGTTACGGTCAATCCCACTATTGGTAAAAGAATAGCCCAAGAGTTGGCGGTGGATGGTGATGACTAACTGCTTTCCCTCTAGTCTTACACTGCTAAATTAGGAACGACTATTGCAGATAGCCCTCGAGTAGCTTTGCGCAAAATTAAAAAAAAACAACAAAACTCACCGCCAACTCTCCCGTTATCACTGTATGATCGAACAGATTTGACCTAAACTCTTATAGAACAGACCAATGAGACTCGAGCCGTGAACACATAGATTTAAAGTCCAAATAACCTACTTACTATGTCACGCCCAGCCCACAAAACAAAGAATCGTGAGACGATACCCGAACGTTTTTACGCCATTTTCTAATTAGTTTCCATTATTTTTACCGACAGCTTTTATCCACCACCTAAAATCCAAAATACATGAATTCAAATTCAAAGCGCGTTTAATTTGAAGAAAACGTTTCTCTTCTTAAATATTTTCAAAACTTTTTTAATTCCAATAGTTATATGCTGCTTATGAAACTGGTATGTTGGTCAGTAAGTGGATGAACTAAAATATAACTAAATGAATGAATTGGAATATAACTAAAACTTAACAAGTAAATAAATAAAAACTATTACTGATGCTGTGTAACAAGTGAATGATTTTAGGTGTGACCAAATTGTTAACTTATGACTATGACTGTATAAAAAGTGAAAGTTAACTGTCAATTCAAGCAGTATTTGAAAGAAAGAAAAACAGTGTTGTTATAAAGCAGATACTGGTTGTAAATGTTATTTCCCTTGCAGGGGTCACGTCAAGAAGATATTTCAACTTCGGAAAACTTATTTACCTCCAAACATGGTCATCTTCTTCCAGTTCCTCCTCCATCATTTCGTCTGAGGCCTTTTCGACAGCTACTGAGACGACCGGACAACACGTTTTTTTCTCAGTTAAGGACAGCGCCACCGCCGGTAACTTAGAAAACTCAGTTGTTCATATATAATGTTCTTCAATAGTACTTATTAACAAAATATCATTCGATATCAAATAGAGAATTTTTTTATTCAACGGAATGCTCAAAAACGAGAGAACTGATGACGTAACGTTGACGTAGCACAGTTCGTTTTTACATGTTCCTATTCTCTTTGTTTCATATCCACGAGCTTGAATAAATTTGTTGGTTTGATTTGAATTTCGCGCACTTTTCCAGACTGCTACACGTCAGCGAACTGTGATGCATCTAAATTTAGGTCCGACAGAGGCATAGCGACACGAGGGCTCTCTGCGTTAGCTGTCCCTAATTTATCAGTGTACATTTAACAACTGTACATTAGTAGATTCTGAGGTGCTTTACTTACCCTGTAATGTATGGCTTCTGCCCATTTATTCTTCTAGTATCCATAACTTATGCATTTATAAAAATGTGCGCATGCGCAAAGCTACATAAGGGATATATGCGCTAGCCGTCTCTAATTTAGCAGTGTAAGACTAGAGGGAAGGCTGCTAGTCATCACCACCCACCGTCAACTCTTGGGCTACTCCTTTACCAACGAATAGTGGGGTTAACCGTCACGTTATAACGCCCCCACGGCTGAAAGGACGAGCATGTTTAATGTGACAAGGATTCGAACCCGTGACTCTCGGATTACGAGTCGACTGCTTTAATCACCTGTCCATGCTGGGCCTTACTATACAAGTCTTAATGAAACAGTTTCACCTAATCTGATATTACAAAGTTTGAAAGAGTATGTCTAAACAAGTGTATAACCTTTTCATAAGATAATGAAACTTACCTTTTTCCTAACAGTAGATTCTAACGTTCTAAGAAATTATTTTCTTGGAGAATTTCATTATAATTTATGGGGAAACTTAATAATAACAATACCAGAAACTGATGTGATCTCCTAGTTTCTGATACAAAACTTTCTCCTCATATCCAATGTTGTCGATACTCAAATTTGGCTTGAAATTGGTCATTTCTTAGTATTCAGTGTAACAGCCAGTAAACGGTTGAGATTTTAGCAAACCTTTGGATAAATAAACCGCACCTGAAAGAGAGCTATCCTTTAATTGAATAGAAAAGCAAAACGAGCACTTATCAATAGAAAATCTTCAGTTCTGAATTCTGTGAAAGCACAGATGCGTATAATATGCTAATATTGTTGTTTAAACTTTCCAAGAAGCAGTATCCATTTTACTCTACCAAGGATTGGGGCATCCTCAAATTACTGACCTGGTTTTATATTGTTTACTACAGAAGGAATCCACACTGTAGCACTGTGAGTAATGTGTTGTCTATTACAACACATGACGTAAAGAATGGACAAATAAAACGAGATATCTCGCCTATGTAAAATACATAGAGGATCCGTAATAATTTGTGAAGATTTTACAATATTAATTATTAGGGACCTTTTAACCAATAAAGTAAAGAACTTTGAAATAACGCTTTATTGCGTACATAATTTAGGAGTGTTTAAAAAACAGTTCGTAAGGTTCATATGGACCATGTGTAAGTTTAGAGTTAATTACATTAACTGCACTAAGATTCCATGAAGGAACATAGGGCCGATTCCATGATCGCTTGCGGATTCATTAACAAGCTGGTTTTTTAAGTGAGTAAATTGTTAGCCTACTGCACAACCCCCAACCAGGAGGAGAAACCTGAGCCGTCCCTAATTTTGCAGTGTAAGACTAGAGGGAAAGTAGCTAGTCATCACCACCCACCGCCAACTCTTGGGCTACTCTTGTACCAACGAATAGTGGGATTGACCGTAACATTATAATGCCCCCACGGCTGAAAGGGCGGGCATGTTTAGCGCGACTGGGATGCGAACCCGCGACCCTCGGATTATGAGTCGCACGCCTAACGCGCTCGGCCATGCCGAGCACACTAAGATATATAACGTAATTAATTAGCGTCAAAACTATTGACTACATTAATTCTTAATCGTTGGTTAAATGAGAACTGTAAAACAATGAATTATATATCATGGATTACTGTTACGTATTTGTTAAACGCTAGTAGTTAAATATATTTTCACAACAACAGTTGCTCAACATGAAAAGCTAAACTTTCATTGTTGTGCTTCTTGTATTTTGAAACACATAAAAATAATACAACATCAATTTAAATTCATTATCAATGTAACCGTTTTTCGGCAATCGCACACAAAGATACACAAAAACTAATAAAGAACTTCAGTTTCTTTATTCCAATATCAACTAGTGAAAAACAAACAAACATGAAAGCATTGCGGTAATGAGAAGTCGTTTGATACACATATGCATAGGAAACTCTTTAAATTGAGATCTATCGAAAATTTCTACTCATAAAAATTATAATATTAGAATGTTTTCAATTTCTTTTAGGCTTAAAAATATTTCCAGGATCATGGACAGGTGGGGCCCGGCATGGCCAAGCGCGTAAGGCGCGCGACTCGTAATCCGAGGGTCGCGGGTTCGCGCCCGCGTCGCGCTAAACATGCTCGCCCTCCCAGCCGTGGGGCGTTATAATGTGACGGTCAATCCCACTTTTCGTTGGTTAAAGAGTAGCCCAAGAGTTGGCGGTGGGTGGTGATGACTAGCTGCCTTCCCTCTAGTCTTACACTGCTAAATTAGGGATGGCTAGCACAGATAGCCCTCGAGTAGCTTTGTGCGAAATTCCAAAACAAACAAACAAATCATTTGGTCTAGTCATATTAACAGCCAATATTTCGAAATAAATACATAGTTGAAAACCTACAGTTTGGAGTTAATACGACGTAAGAACTTCAGTTCATTAAGGCGTTGATTGTGCTATGTGGTTCATAAGGATATTCTGGAAAACTATACAAGTAACTACCACTGAACAGGTCGTGTATAGAACCTTCATTGTCTATTGCTCTTTTTACAATATGTTCTTTTTGACTAAAACCGTACACAGTTCAAACGTCAGAATCTCGTCATTTAGAAAGGTAAAAACTGGCGAAAACAATAAGTCATCGTGGAAACGGTTAAACGTGCTTTTCACTTAGGCCTTGTAAATATATTGTTGTAAACGTGCTTTTGACTTAAATCCGGCCTGTCATGGCCAAGCGCGTAAGGCGTGCGACTCGTAATCCGAGGGT
The DNA here is from genome assembly GCF_004210375.1 of Tachypleus tridentatus. Classification (NCBI taxonomy): domain Eukaryota; kingdom Metazoa; phylum Arthropoda; class Merostomata; order Xiphosura; family Limulidae; genus Tachypleus; species Tachypleus tridentatus. Next base: position 185,816,102 of record NC_134834.1, on the reverse strand, counting down.
CGCGGGTTCGCGCCCGAGTCGCGCTAAACATGCTCGCCCTCCCAGCCGTGGGGGCGTATGGAGTTACGATCAATCCCACTATTCGTTGGTAAAAGAGTAGCCCAAGAGTTGGTGGTGGGTGGTGATGACTAGCTGCCTTCCCTCTAGTCTTACACTGCTAAATTAGGGACGGCTAGCACAGATAGCCCTTGAGTAGCTTTGTGCGAAATTCCAAAAAACAAACAAACAAACAACTTAAATCCGTTTACATTTATTTCTAAGGCTTTTGTCGTACTTTTGAGTTGGGCATTATAAACATGTCAGTTTCTGACTTAGGCCTTGCAAATATGTCAAACTTTTTTTATTGTTGTTGTAGTATAATAAATATTAATTTTCTGTGAAATGATATTTCTTTTGGTTTGTTTCACTTGGTATTTTTTTATCGTTGTTTTATATATTTAAAGTGGAGACTATATTTTTATTTGTAAACTAAGCTTGTTAGCTTCTTAGTGTAATAAATATTGTTTTTTATTCATCTTGTTATAATTGTTGTTTTAATTGTCCAGTTTTTAGTTGATTTTATCTGAGTAATTAATTTTAAATACTTCGTTTCACTTCAGAATTTTACACTAATTTATTACTATGCCATGAAGAAAGGCATTTCCGATCCAGTAAGTTGACAACGTAACAGAACTAACTTAATCTTTGGTAACTTGACGACGTAACATATCTGAGTTAAATGTTAATATTAACATCGTGGTTTTTTAACTACAGGCTGGAGTACGTGTTCAAATGCTAACGGACCATGGGTCTTCTCTCTTTGACGTCACTGTTTCCTTATCACCACTAATGAGTGTAGAAGATGTTCTTCAGCAAGCCAGTATCAAGTATAGCCGTATGATGTCGCTACCAGCGGTTTCAAGTATGATTAAACTACGTTACTCGCAACTTCTCCAATGTTCCATTGTGGAAGGAATACCAGACGTTTCTGGACTTTGGAAAATACGAATTCTAGATAGAGAAGAAAGGGTAATATCGAACCTTATTTAATTAAATATTTAATAAGCACTACTGAAAGTGTGTTTTTGGTTTTTTACTGTTTTGCAAATTATTTGTTTGTTAGTTGTCTGCGATATGCTTGCTGCGGGTATCGCTTAATTTTTGTTATAAGCTCTAAGATTCAATGGGAGGCTCGTATCATTGTAATGAATTTATATCTTATAATGCGTGACAATTGAAATTCATAGAAGATGAAAAAACCTCAGAAAAATAGTAAAAATAATCACCCAGGAATATACCTTCAATAGCCTCATTAATAAAACCTATGTCGTTTACCAATTAGTATCTCATTTCGGTCTCTTTAGATTTAATTGGATTTTCAGAATCAGTGGCAAACAGTCGTTGGTAAGACCATCGAGAGGCCTGGAATATATCCCTGGGCTCACTTCCTACCAGAGTGCGATAAAAGAAAATGTGTATTGAATTTATTAAATCAGTACGGAATGTTTAATCAAACATTAATCACTTGTGTTAGTTCATATAAAAGTGTTCGTGTGTGGAAGGGGAGCACATACACGATAATTCTTCTCCAGAACCCCTGATGGCTCTCAGTGACTCTGTTTATTGCTAGTCTAAAGCTATAAACATTAGTACCCACATCTACTTAGAACAGAAAATGAACTTAATAAAATATTTATCCCCATCGCTGTATACATTAAACTTCTTTGGATACCTCTTTCAACAAGGATACAATCGTAATCTCAAACTCATATCTTGGTTTATCTACCCTAATCTTTCAACGTCTGGGCTTTTTATTTTTTGTTTATTGCAATTTAAATTAAACAAAGAAATAATGGAACAGATTTAAGATGCTTCTCTTATGGAACCCCCTTGTGACTTAGATGTAAAGCAGCGGACTTATAAAGTTAAAAGATTTCTTCACCGCCTGATTCACCTTCTAAATAAAAAAATAAGAGGACTGGTCACTCCAAATATCTACCTGGTTATTTTAGTATATGGTTTTGAAACTTCAAACATGTACATCACAATTCACGTGGTCAACTGTTTTAGTAAAGATAAGAACGTCCATTGCCTTTTCTACAACTACACCAAATAAACACATAATTTTTAGATGTAACTTTTCCTTGGCATGTTGTATTTTATGTCGGACATTCGTGCTTTGGCATGTTTGAAACTAAAATTTCAAATGCTACTTTATTTTCGACATTACCAATCCAACTTACTTTGGAAATAACCGTTTCAATATTACTCGGAACCCATATTCGTATTTTATGTATAAGAAATAACATATATTGGTCAGTAAACATTTTCAGTACGTCACATTATTACAAAAATATTTAAAATCTGTCACGGTTAGAATCTATTTACCGATTCTGAAATAGCAGTTTGAAAAATGTAGTCTTAAGTAGCTACAAAATATGAATCGAATACGATAATCAAATCTTCAAACGAGTTGTCGCTCTCCAATGTCAGACGAACTGGTATTTTGAACTGGAATGATTTAATTAGTAGTTCAATACTTGTTATCATTGCGAAATCAACTTGTCATTTCTCGAAAGTCGTGAATACAACTTAGAATATCTTTTAACTATGTAAATTGTTGTCGTAATAAAACTTTGCAGAAATAAAGGCACATCAACTCTTCTAGTTACCTGATATGATCCATTACTCATAAGTAATAAGGCCATTTTTTGATTCTTCAAATGTAGGTCTTCCACCTTAAGCCTAACTGTGTACTTAATTCTGAAATATTTTTTGATAAACATGCAATTTCATGATAAGTTATGGAATACAGTTTTCAAAGTCTAGAATAATTACTCCATTTGATTCATGTCCATTATCAGTTAAATTCATTTGTTTGTTTGTTTTGAATTTCGAAAGCTACTCAGTTAAATTTGCAGTGTAAGACTAAAAGTCATCACCACCCACCGCCAACTCTTGGGCTACTCTTTACCAACGAATAGTGGGATTGACCGTCACATTATACACCCCCACGGCTGGAGGGCGAGCATGTTTAACGAGTCGCACGCCTTACGCGCTAAACAAACAAACAAACCAGTTCGTAGCGTGCACCTTTTTGTGAAAACAAGGCTTGAACAACATAATTAAATTCGTGAGTTTTCCATAAATCCTTTCTGAATTCAGTGTTTCGTTTTTGGTTGTTTTTTTCTGTCAAACTAAATTAATTTGAATGTATTATGCATATTATAAAGTAAAAAAAAATTAACTGCTTATATCGATGTAAAATGTAATGTCTCGCAACTGCTGAACACAAATCAATAACTTATTTAGCTAGTAAAGTTACTAACAAGAGGCCTTTCCTGAAAACATGTTAAAGCTATTTCTAAAGTTCACATCTTTACAATGTGCATCGTTAAAAGCCTTCTAATTTTATAATCACTTCGTAGTAAATAACAATAATTTTAAATAATAGATGAAAGTTTCCAATTTTATTTTAATTTAGTGGAACAAGTTTTTTTTTTCTTCTTTTTTTCCAAATTTCCTTTCTGTTCTCAAGCTTTCATAGAGTAATCTCCGTAAGGCCCAAGAGAATATACATTTATCGCTAACAATAACTTTCTCCAGAAAGGCAATTCATATCTGGTGCCGTATTTAAGCAAACATTGTCAAAACAAACAAACTCGAGAGTTTTAATGCTAACAAAGGATATAATTAAGTTCTGTATTTGATATTTAACTTGTGGCATATATAAACTGCAGATGTAAAGTCTTTTTCTCGAATTAAACGAGATAACAAACATTATTAATACTCTGGAGATTTTTTGTGATCTCTAACGCATTCCAATCCATTTTAAACACCTTTCAAATTTTATTTAACACACCCAAATTCCTATTACATAGTTTTCGTTTTCGATCTAATACATCCAAATACCTCTGATACACCCTTTTACTTTTCAGCTAACGTGTCCCACACCCTATTAAACGTCCTTTAGCTAATGCATTTACCCCTAAGGCCCGGCATGGCCTTGCGTTAAGCAGTCGCGCTAAACATGCTGCCCTCCCAGCCGTGGGGGCGTTATAATGTCGGTCAATCCCACTATTCGTTGGTAAAAGAGTAGCCCAAGAGTTGGCGGTGGGTGGTGACCTGCCTTCCCTCTAGTCTTACACTGCTAAATTAGGGACGGCTAGGATAGCCCTTAGCTTTGTGCGAAATTCCAAAAACCAAACCATTTACCCCTAGCGGCACATTGATAAGTCCGTGGACTTCTACCACTAGAAACCGGGTTTCGATACCCGTGGTAGATAGAGCAGAAAGCTCTTTGTGCAACTTTCCTAGGCCCTCATAATCCGAAGGTCGCGGGTTCAAGTCCCCATCACACCAAACATACTCGCTCTTTCAGCCACGGGGGCGTTATAATGTGACGGTTAATCCAACTATTCGTTAGTAAGAGTAGCCCAAGAATTAGCGGTGGCTGATGTTGACTAGCTACCTTTCCTCTAGTCTTACACTGCTAAATTAGGTATGACTAGCGCAGATAGTTCTCGTGTAGCTTTGCGCGAAATTCAAAACAAACCAATCATCCAACTTTACAAAAACCTTCACTGTCGTCTCCTTAGAATATGTTACTAATTAGTACGTATAGTTATCCATTCCTAACTGACACATCATTTAGGATTACAGCAGGTGGTGTTAGTTAACCAATCTCGCTCTAAAATCTACTTTACAAAGAATCAGTTTCTATCCCATTTGTCATTCCGTTGCTTGCCCCTGTAATTTCAAATATTAGCATTAGCAGATACGTACATCACTAGGTAACGTCAGCAAGGAAATAGATACAAATCTACTGAAACATTCGTCGTCCGGAGCATCGGTTCTCAAAAGATTTAATAATAAAAGTATTGATATCCCAGATGATGTGCCAAGCTTGAATGTAAATAGCAAAATAATACCATTTTTTTAAAAAAATCATTTACAGTTTGCGGTTAATAGAATTAACCTTGTTTGCTTTCTTATTTTAAATAGTGTTTTTTTATTTTGTATATTTCATCCAAATGGCATAAATATCTTGTTAAAATATTCTTTCATTTGTAGCAGATAGACTGGAAATCATAGTTTCTATGTTTTTTGTTTATTGGTATTTAGGGGGTTGAGGCAAACTTCCCCATATCTCGTAACTGGAATCATTATTTTAGGCCTCGGAAACAGAATTTAAACGCCACCTATACGCTGGCCAAATAACCGATTTCTTATTAAAATTATATTAATTTTCCACATTATGTTGTGATAACATAAGCCTGAAAAGTTTTTGTTTCGTTTTCAACTGAGAAAAGTAAGATGAACAAATACAACTACAGTTGTGTGTTAACAACTGTAATTGTATTTTCGGGAACAAAGATACTATATGAACAACATGATAGTATATGCCCACAAGTCTATGTTATCAGTGGGTATCGAACCCCAAATGTTAACCTTGTAAGCTCTCAAGGTTACTGTTGACCCACCGGAATTTTTCGGACACGGAAAGACTCAAACTGAACAATGCCAGTGGTCAATAACCGCATTAGACCGGGTCCAGTTGTCTGCCGTGCGAGTAGTTGTTACACAAACCAACTTGTAATTTGTTGTACCGTCCTCATTGAAGAAAGTGAATAAAACTTTAAAACAATCTATGTCGTTTTTAAAACACGTCTTAGCAATTAAAAAAAATTACTTAAAATTATTGATAAAGCAAGTTAACAGATCAATTAGTAATTTTGATCTATTTATAGGTTAGATAGCTTGAGGAAAGATACTGTCGATTTGAACGAAAGTTGCTATGTATTTCTTGTTGTATTGATTGCTACGTTCCTGAACGTCGTATCTTCGTTCTAAAAGGTCCTATCTTGTTCATACCTTATCCATAAAGTCCACCTGTCGGTACAAATAACAAAACGCTGGAATATCAGGCTTTTCTATTTTTTCTTTCCTTTAATTAATTTTTTCAACCATTTTCGTGACTTAAGATCATTCTCAACTACATATTTTACTGAGAATCTACAACAAAAGCACACAAAAGGTTTCTCAATTGAAGATAATTTGAATGCTATATAATCAAATGTACAAATATGTACTTCTTGTATGAATTAAATATATTAATATTCAAAAATAAAATTAAAGTTTATCCAATTTTTAAATTAAAGCTTCATCGTGGTTATAATTTTTAGTTTTATATAAATCAACGTCATTTCATCATATTTCACTTTACTTTTTCAACTTTAATTATTTATAAAAGTTTCTACGGTTTCATTATTCCAACCGACTTTACACAACCACGTAAGTAATGTTATCAAATTTATTCTATTTTTTTTAAATGAATCTCACCTGCAATTGTTAATACATTTTTATTTCTTATAAAGAGGAATGCACAAAATAAACCCTCGATAACTGCTTAATAAAAGCTATGAACGTCTTAACAGAACCTCAGACCTTATCCTGTAATAAATCGCGTATCTAAGTGTGGAAGTGGGTGAGGCGCTCTCAGTGAGCCTCGTGTTTTTTTAGCTTATCGTACTATCTCGAATCGGGTCGGTAATCTCTTCTGTCTATAACAATGTACCGTTGCTCAATCTAATAAGTCAAATTCATCGCTTGTGACGCAAACCAAAACTTGCAACCCTAGTGATTTTAGTTTAAAATATGATCAGTTCAATATTACATTCTAACAGTCGGTCGTATTTGACTTTATTACTGTGGATATTCCATCTTGTTCATAAGAATGTATTAATAAACTACATCATTTGTAAGCTATTAAATAGATAGATATTTTTTGTTTTGAGATTCGAATTATCAACATTTATTTATAGAAACTGTTTTATTAATTTGTTCGAAGGTTCTTTATGTAATTTGTATTTATATAATGCAGAATCCTTAAAATGATTTCTTGCTTGTTACTAAGCGCAAAGCTGCATAATAGTATATTTGTATTCTGCCCTCTACGGATATCGAAATCCGGTTTTTAGTACTAAGCCTTCAGTCTTGCCACTGGCTGAGTGTCCACATTCCTGACTTTAATTGATAGACTAGATAAAGTTAATGCTGTTCTCGGGCTGCTCATGTCTGACACTAGCAGGGCTTGACCTTCGAGGTGGGTATCCAACCCCAAATGTTAACGTTATAAGTCTTCAAGCTTACCGCTGACCCACTGGGTTCTCTCGGATAGGGAAAGGCTCGGTGAACATTATCACCGGTCAATAATTTATATATTTCACTTATTTTATTAAAAACTATATAATATGTATATTGTATTCATATTAAATACGTAAAAAGTAACTGTTCACATTCACTAAGTCATGCTCTACTATCGTTTCAAGAAAATCTTAATGCTTCGAAAATGAGGATCACACCAAACATGCTCGACCTTTCAGCCGTGGGGGCGTTATAATGGACGGTCATCTCACTATTCATTGATAAAAAGAGTAGCCCAAGAATTGACGGTGGGTGGTGGTGACTAGCTGCCTTCTCTCTTGTCTTACACTGCTAAATTAGGGACGGCTAGCGCAGATAGCCCTTGAGTAGCTTTGTTTTTTAATTTCGCGCAAACAAACAAAACAGTGACGAGCGTTAGGTGAAGCACGTGCTCGAACTTCGTGGGCGCAGTTTGTATAATTATTGTAAATTAATTAGTTTTTATTAAACTAAACTTAATACACATTTTAATAAAGTTTTTTTTTTTAATTTTTATCCAACAGTTATTTCTGAACAGTAGCCAGTGAATGTGCGAAAATGTTATAACACGTGTTGTTACTCCCTAACTCAATGGTTCATTCTAAGTGAATGGTGAAGAGCTGGTAACATCATTTTTAGTAGATTAATTGTGTAAAATCTGTGCTAGTTTCTATATCGTTGTGAATAACACTGATTCCTGCGAAATAAAGGTATTACAAATTACGTGCATGTAAGATATTTGTGTGTGTTTTTCGGTTAAGTGAGAAAACAAATGCACAATATAAGGTGTTTATTTACGTATGTTTCCAGGTTGTGTACGACAACGTGTGTGTTCCTTCCCCGCAAAAGCTTCTCGTAGAACCAGGTATGACAATACTGCTCCAATAAACCTTTTATCTTGGAACCTCGAATACAACTTTGAGTTGTGTCTCGTGGACATCAGTCTACGTAGAATTTTCTAGTCCGAATAAAAGCAAAAAAAAAAAAAAACCAAAAAAACTTGATTATTTAAATCTTTCTAAAATGTGTAATACGTAGAAGATATAAATACTAATCAAACACCCAACTCGTATAAAGTTTACTGTATAGTGGAAATAAACAGATGAAGCAATACAAATTTGTTGTCGCTGTCATTACTAAAACAGAAGTATATTCGCTAATCAGCGCCATCTACTAGCATACCGGCAAACGTGTTTTAATATTGCTAGATTTTGTTTTTATTTTTAAGAGATATATTTAACTCATGGTAATATAGATTACATACACGTATTCTCTTCTGTACCACACTATTATTCTTCAAACGCATGACAGAAATACGACTCCTAATAGCAGCTCTTCTGTGACCAATTAAATCAACAGTGAAATAACAACCCTCGAAGTTCTACGTATATTTTGATGTCAACTTCGCTTCTTATGAATTTTCTTCATAAAACCCATCTTTATAATGATTTAAGAATATTTTTTTAAATATTACTATTTATTCGCCAGTTTATTTTCTATTTAGATGGATACAAATAACAAAGAAAGTTTTAATAACCTATTATTTAGCATTAACTTCTAATAATAGTGCCGATTAAAAACAAAGGTTAACCAGTGAACATGGATAATTTAACACATCATTCAAACAACTAAAATGTACTGATTCATCAGTTGGATATCCTAACTATTAATGATAATTGGGCCAAATGTCCAGTCGTTTCCTATGAGTTCAGGTTCATTTGTTTGTTTTGAATTTCGCGCAAAACTACACGAGGGCGATCTGCGCTAGCCGTCCCTAATTTAGCAGTATAAGACTAGAGGAAAGGCATCACCACACACGGTCAATTCTTGGGCTACTCTTTCACCAACAAATAGTGAGATTGATCGTCACATTATAACGCCCCAACGCTGAAAGGGCGACCATGTTTGGTCTGACGGGATTCGAACCCGCGCCTCTCGGATTACGAGTCGAGTGTCTTAACCACGTAGCCAGGCCACATGAGTTTAGGTTATTTAGGTTAATCGTAAACATATACTAATCAAATAACGCAAAGTTATCTAAATAATTTATAATGAAACATGAAATGATGATAAATGAATAAGCAAAAGTGTGAAATCACTGTTATTAAGAGACGACACACGGGAATTAAAATACTAAATTAGATGAAATACACTAATAAAAACTGGAAATTACAGTACTATGTCCTGATAAGGTACATTAATTATCTTAGCAGTGCACTTAGTCCACATGAGACATACTCGCTTAAACAAGTATTTTGAAGTCTAAAATGCAAAGACCCGGCGAGGTGGTTAAGACGCTCGACTCGTAATCTGAAGGTCGCAGGTTCGTATTCCCGTTACACAAAATATGATCGTCCTTTCAGTCGTGAGGGCATTATATTGTGACGGTCAATCCCACTATTCGTTAGTAAGAGAGTTGCCCAAGAGTTGGCGGTGGGTAGTGATGACTAGCTGCCTCCCTCTAGTCTTACACTGCTAAATTAGGGATGGCTAGTGCAGATAGCCCTCGTGTAGCTTTGTGCAAAATTTAAAACAAACGAACAAACTTAAACTGAGATACGTTAATAGAAGGAAGGACAGCAAATAGAGAAAATTTGGACGAACGAGATTTTTACAAAAAGTCATAAAGCGACGCTAAATTATCACCTTCAAGATAATCATTAAAAAATCAAACAAAGTCACTGAGCGATTGAGTTAAACCTCGAGTACACTGCAGAAGATGATACTTAAAATAAAGTTCATTGTTTTGAATTACCAATTAGCGACACCAAAAAATGAAACTGAAGCCATTGTGGTATTTTTATTACCTTTGTTAAGGTAGTTCATAAAGTTCCATGCAGTTAGTTGTATATTTTTCAGATTATCTTTGTACGTCAAAATATATTAAATTACCATTGGGCATAATCAAAGTACTTCCTACATTAGAGTGAAACAAACATATGAAAGTTCTAACTTAAGGAGATTTAGGTACAAACCCATTACCAAGGAAAATATTCCTGCTCTGGACTTCCCTGAAGATGACAACAAATTAGTAGCTGAAATGTCAGGTAAAAGTAATTAGTAATTAACTATATTATACAATTAATAATTAAATATTAGCCTTAGGTATCCCTGTAGGCTACTGACCATGGCGACGTTACTTTAACAAAACCGATTTCAGAACTACAACTTTGTTGTGTTTTTTTTTAATTGAGTATAAAGCTATACAATGGGCTACTTGTATAGTACACGCAACGATAATGAAACCTGGTTTTTGGTGTTATAAGTCCGCAGACTTATCGGTGTGCCACCAGAAGGAAAACTGTATCTACCTATTAGCACATCACTTAGGAACGTCACGTACCATTCTTCGTGATATTTATTTTATGTTTGCTAAATTTTCACGTACAACAATATAATGTTGTTATGTATATATGTATATTTGTAACTTAAAGATTATTTTATTTAACTTAAAAGCAGTACACTGCTAGAAGTTTACGCCTATAAAGTACTCAATTAAGTCGCTAAATGACGTTAAAATCCAAGTGTGTGTGAATCTGTCCATTTAAATAAACAACAAAGAGAAAAGTATAGTGAGAGCCATAGTTGAGGAAACTGCAATAATAAAATGTGTATAATTAAATTATAAATTATAATTCTAAGTGACCTTGCAAGGACAAACAGTATGCGAAAGTGTCCCATATATCACGAGATATATTTTTCTTGGCCCGGTATGGACAGATGGGTTCAGGCGTTCCATTCGTAATCTGAGGGTCGCGGGTTCTTCGAATCCTCGTCGCTCCAAACATGCTCACCCTTTAAGCTGTGAGGGCGTTATAATGTTACAGTCAATCCCACTATTCGTTGGTAAAAGAGTAGCCCAAGAGTTGGCGGTGAGTGATGATGACTAGCTGCCTTCCCTCTAGTCTTACACTGCAAAATTAGGGACGGCTGGCGTAGATAGACCTCGTGTAGCTTTGCGGGAAATTAAAAAAATATATTTTTTCTTTTTTTTTAATGTGCCTCAAGAGTGACTAGAAAACAAAACGCTGAAATGCTTGAGAGAAGTAAAAAATGTTCTTGGAGATTTGATTAAGACAGTAAACAGAAAATAACAGCGTGATGGCATTAGATAGATTCCCTAAAGTATATAGACAAAATGTTTTAAGGTAAAAAACTGGATACTTAAGTAAGTTCCAAGAGGGTTCGCAAAGGTAACTTGATGATGTAAATATCAGAATTTCGGGTTTCTTTATCGAAATATTTCGGACCGTTTTATAAAGGTACAAGAATTTATTACTCGGTGGTCTTAGGTAAGTTTCTCAAAAACGTATAGACGAAAACAGTGTGACAAAAGTTAACTGACACTAAGAGAACCAAGAATTCAGATGGGTTTTTAAAAATCTAGAAATAAAACGATTTGAAATTATGTAAAACTAAACTATTAAAATTAACTTATATTACACTAACTATAATATCGTTTTTCTTATATTTTTATTATTTTGTAACAGCTATTTTGAAAGAGTGCCTGCAAATGGAAAAAACACAAAAATATCGTATTTTTAGTGAGAAGGCACACATACTTTAGTGTTTCAGGTTTCCAAATTATCTCTAGATTTTAAGTTTTGGACCAACAACATAGGCTTTTCCTATACTTTATGTTTAAAGTATACACACACATTGTGTGTGTGCGTACTTCTGAATTTATTTTTACAAATGAACGTCCCCAAGTGGCACAACGGTGTGTTTGCGGACTTAAATGATAGAAACCAGGCTTCAATACCCGTAGTTGGCAGACTACAAATAGTCCATTATGTAGCTTTGTGCTTAACTTCACATAGACAAACCAAATGAACAATAGGGGGGCGTACATGGGAATTTATTTTATTTAAAGTTTGTTTGTTTTGAATTTCGCGCGAAGCTACACGAGAGCTATCTGCGTTAGCTGTCCCTAATTTATCAGTGCAAGACTAGAGGGAAGGCAGCTAGTCATCACCACTCACCGCCAACTTTTGGGCAACTCTTTTACAAGCGAATAGTGGGATTGAGCGTTACATTATAACGCCCCCACGGCTGAAAGGGCGAGCATGTTTGGTGCGACGGGGATTCGAACCCGCGACCCTCAAATTACGACTCGAGCGCCTTAAACACCTGGCCATGCCGGGCCCAACAGAATAAATTTGTATAAATAATGATTACACGCCATTGTATCAAACAGACGAAGATAATTTTTTTCGATACCCTCTGTAATTACGAATTATAACTGTAACGAGCTTTATAAATTGGATCTATCTAATATGCTTTATTCCATATAAAGTTTTCGCTAAACATTATCAGACAGATACAAATGGAACGTAGAAAAGTAAAACTCTAAGCATTATAAGAACACATAGAAACGTTTAGGTGTTTTTAGAAATAACAAAGTAGCCTAACCGTCACTTTTTTGCAATTTCATTTTCTTTAAGTTTCATGTAATTATTTCATCTCATTCACCTAATGTGTTTGTAAACAAAAATCACCTGAACCAAAGAGAGCAGTGGCTTGAAACATTTTGTCAGATAAGTAAGTACATATCCTACGTCTGTTGATGTACAACCTAATTAGGGCCGAGCTGATAAAACATAGTCGGTCTTCTGTCAAGAAAATCCGTCATCTACTTCTTGATATTATCGCTACAGAAACAGCTCTTTCGAGAAATTTCTTTAGCCTTTTAGTACTAATAATTGTACACTAGAAAGCAATTAATAATTAAACTTAGGTTATTGTATATTGCAATAATGATTTAAAGGTGTCCATTTGAAGGTGCGTAAGTTTGTTATTAGAAAAGTTATTAAGCTTATCTGCTGCTTTCCCTAATTTTAAACTGTACTCTAAACCCCAGGTCTTTTCAGGCTGAATTCTGTAAGGAAAATGTACACATTTTTCTTCATAATAAAAATGAAATTATTCACTAAATAGAAAAATTGAAGACGGTTGATTCAAGATTGTAAATGCTTATCCCATTTTGTAAGCACAGTGAATAAAGAAACTGTACTTAAAAGTCTCCATTAAATCATAACAGCGAGCAGTAATTTTCAGCAGTGGCGACACAAATAATTTTAAAAAATTGAACTATAAGACTCGAGAATAGAAATGTATGACTGTAGAGGTCTACAATTTTAACTTTTATTATGTTTTATAAGAGAAAAACTCGCTGGATCACGTGCCTTGGCTCTTAGTGATGAAAACGTAGTAGTTTGAACGTTGTGGCCTAAGAAAGAGTTAGGCTTAATATTTACCTATTTTGTCGCTTGAAAGTCATTTTGAAAAAATTTAATCACACGTTTTCTCCATCATGAACCACGGATTGCAAGTAATTGCAAAAACCCTAATAGAACATTCATACAAACAGTACATTAGAAAGTAAAAATTCAATTCAAACAACACTTTCAAACCTTTACTTTTTAATACTTTCCACAAAAATAGTACTCATGTTAAACTTGCAGGGAAAAGAAATTCCGCTCAAAACCCCGTTTGCAATTCTCGTAAGTTCTCTTCGCAGGCTACAACAAAATCGGCTTGGTATAATGCACCCAAACTTTTTGTAGAATAATAAATACGATATAGTGCTAGTGGAAGGTTAATTTAAAAGGCGATTTGTTTCTTCTGTATTTAACATAAGCTGAAAACATCGTAATTCTGATGTAAACGATGTTATCATTATCCATTGAAGTTAGTTTTCTTACGAATATCTAACGTTTTTTTAAAAAAAAACATAAGTACAGGGTGAGACAAGAATCTTTTTGAGGCTTGAAAAAAAATTAAACCTAAATCCCAATGATTTAAAATAATATAGCTGAATGCCGTGATTGGCCCTTGGACACAGAACTTCGGTTAATTCTACTATTAATTTCTTTTTCCCATCATTTATATTATTATTATAACTCACATTCTTTTTCATAGGCGCGTGTAGTTGCATCATGAAGATTACGTTTCGTACATTTCCCAGACTTTAATATTAACCTCAGGGTTTTTTGTTACATACGTCATTTTCCAGACGCTAATGTTAACCTATGATTTTTTGTTACATTCGTTATTTGCTCAAAGAAACGAAAGGTTTCTACCGTTAAATCTTTGTAACGAAAAGATTAAAGTAGAGCTGTTTGATAATAACTCAATATATAATCAGGTATGTTTGCTCATAAAATCATTCTATGTATTATACTTTCTCAGATATATCTTTTTATAATTCTAGTTTGTTGTATAAAAATTGCTAATTAACTGGACGAACCTCAACTGTGTGTTTAAGTAAAAAATATTGTAATCCCAGTTATAAAAAAATATGATAAAGTCGCAATCGCTAATACCAAATACTCTAGCTTGTTGTTGAAATTAATACTTTATTAGAGAAGCAATTTACTTACCTAGTTTATATGTTATACGCCCCCGCTAGTACAGCGGTATATCCACAGATATACAATGCTAAAATCAGGGGTTCGGTTTCCCTCAGTAGGCTTAGTAGATAGCCCGATGTGACTTGGATATAAGAAAACACATATGTCATATTTTTTCTTTTTGCGCTTGAGAATACCTAAAGGATTGTGGTGTCCTGAACTTAACTTTGATTTTTTGTTAAATGTTCTGTAATCTTTATAAAAATATATTCAAATGTATAGACGGCTTCAAGTATTAATTATATACTGTGTAGTCTTTTTAAATTTTCCAGTGGACTACAAAATAAAATTTTAATTATATTTCTCATCTGAAATAAATTTTGATTTTTAAAGTGCTCTTCTAAGTATCCTTTATTTAGTTATATTTAAGATTTTTAAATTTTTTTCTTGTAATCAGAGCTGTAATAATGCAGAATTCCAAAACTTTAAACCGCCCCCCGCTAGTACAGATGTCTCTTTACAACGCTAAAATAATCCCATCGCTGAATAGCCTCCAAAACTTGAAAAGTTATACCGCATAACATGTAGGCCAATAAGCATTCAACATATCTGCTCAACATTAAAATCTGAAGATATTAGATTGTTAGAAAAATAATTGTGGATTTTTATATTAAAATTTTAGTCATTTATAGGAATAAGAAACCCGTCATTATTACGACTTCATATATACCATTGATAAACTAAAGCTTTCTTCTACTCATTAATGCTTATATTATTTTCTAAAACTTTATTTCCAATATTTCAAACCCTTACACTTAGGCATAGCCAAGCGTGTTAAGGCGTTCGACTCGTAATCCGAGGGCCGCGGGTGCGAATCCCGGTCGCACCAAACATGCTAGCTCTCCCAGCCGTGGGGGCGTTATAATGTTACGGTCAATCCCACTATTCGTTGGTAAAAGAATCGCTCAAGCGTTGGCGGTGGGTAGTGAT
The DNA here is from genome assembly GCF_004210375.1 of Tachypleus tridentatus. Classification (NCBI taxonomy): domain Eukaryota; kingdom Metazoa; phylum Arthropoda; class Merostomata; order Xiphosura; family Limulidae; genus Tachypleus; species Tachypleus tridentatus. The sequence goes on along the minus strand of NC_134834.1, from coordinate 185,800,596 downwards.
GACTAGTTGCCTTCCCTCTAGTCTTACACTGATAAATTAGGAACGGCTAGCGCAGATAGCCCTCGAGTAGCTTTGCGTAAATTCAAAAACAAACAAACCCTTACAGTTAATGATAGAAAAAACTTGCGCATCTTTTTTTTTTTTCCATGAATTCAAACGTGGTTATAATTTATCGCAAACAGTATGCAATATCAACCAAGAATGAGGCAAAGAAACCACCTTCAAACGTGCAGTGTAGCGCTGGTTCTGAAATTTTGTCATAGAGATGTGAGTCTTGAAGATAAGGAGAGCAGAGGACGTCCTTCTGCTGTTGGAGTCGACCATCTGAGAACATTAGTAAAAAGAAACCCCCGCCAAAGTGTTCGAGAAATGGTACAAAAATTGGGTGTCGGTATTTCCAAAATTTCCAACCATCTCGAGCAAATTAGAAAAGTGAAAAAGCTCGACAACTAGGTTCCACACGAACTCAGTGAAAATCAGAAAAGTCGCCATGTTAAATTGTACTCTATGTTAATTTTGTGTAACAGAAATTACCTTTCTTGATCGAATTTTCACCACTGTTGAAAAGTAGAACCTTTACGACAACAGAAAGCGGTCTGAGCAGTGGCTCAACCGTGACGAGGCTCAAAAACACTTCCCCAAGCCAAAGTTGCACCAACAAAATATTATGGTCACTGTATGTTGGTCTAAAGCCGGTATTCTCCATTACAGCTTGCTCAACCATGTTCAGAATATCCCTACGGAGGTTTACTGTCAAGAATTGAAAGAAATGCTTAGAAAGTAGAAAAAATGGCAGCACTAGTCAGCCGAAGAGCACCAATCACGCTTCATGATACATTGCTCAAATGATGTTCCAGAAGCTCATCGACTTGTGCTATGAAACATTGCTTCACCCTCCTTACTCCCCACATGTTGTTAAGCATTTGGACAACTTTTTACAGGACAAAAGATTCAACAACAGATCAACAGTATAGAATGTCTTTAAAGATTTATTTATTTCTAGGACTTCAGAGTTTTATCGTCGTCATGGCATTAATAATATTGTTTTTCTTTAGCAGAAGTGTGTAGATTCATTAGGGTCTATTTTGATAAATAAAGTGCTTTTGAATATTTTTTATTAAAGTTAAAATTTGAAATCCGCCATTATTTTACGAACAATTTAACAGAAAAATGAATTTTATACAAACATCACGTTTAATATTTTTTCTGTCTTTTGACTTTCTGACTCGCTTCAACATTTTCACCCTTGATCAAACTTAATCGCTTTGAAAGAAATAAAAAGCATGCAGGTGGAAGAACCAAAGAATAGTATTTTCAGGTAATTTTTGAGAGAATTTTTAACTTTTATTTAAAAACCACCGTTAAACAAATATAACTTTAACATGCATTTTTTTTATTTTATTAAATTACATTTTATTCTTCAGGGGGAAATATTAATAGTAACATTTATACGTTACAGTATTTCTATAAACAAAGAAAGAGAGTACTGTTTTTCGAATAGTTAGTAAAACGAAAAATGAATAGTGTTCTATTATTCCAAAATCTGTTCTGAAATTTCATCATTTATGTTTCTTGAATAGGATTTTTCGTGCAAATTCTGGGATTCCGGATTTTCGATGAAATTTACTAGGTTTCAGGACTCTCGGGATTTTGACAATACTCATTAAAATAAGAGCAACATAAATTTAAGCCTAAAGTTGACATTATAAGAGCCAAAAATACAATGGAGCTTTTGAGTATAATAGTTGTGAAAAGTATTTGCTGAGACATTGTTAGTTAAACTAAAGCAGTAGTTCAGAGGTAAGGGTGCATTATAGAGATCAGAGTTTATCATAAAACGTGACGTTTCTTCTAATTACAAGTTACTTTTATGACAGCTCTATGTAGGTGTATTGCAATTCTATAAGTATAAATATAGTACAGGTTTATTTCTTACAAATGCTAGTGTAACTGCGCGATATTTGTGTGAAACAGTTAGAGATTGATTTTGAGAAATTCTCGAATGAATTATACCTAGTCCCAAACTTATATCCAAGTAATGATGCCCATAATAGTATACATTCAATTAAAGAGTTTACGAAACGTTCGTCTCCCACTGGTACAGCGGTAAGTCTCTTGATTTACAAACCTAAAATCAGAGATTTAATTCCCCGCGGCGGACTCAGTAGAAATCCCAATGTGGCTTAGCTATAAGAAGATACATAATACTGCACGAAACGTTTAAGAACAAAGTATTCACGAAGAGAAATATCCATGGTCATTACAATATGATTAAATCAAGTCAGACACTTCTATAATGGCTTTCCTCATTTTAATGTATATTTGCAGGCTTAAGGAAAGTTGTTTTTTTCTGTTTACTTGTCACATTGTAAAATAAACTGGAGAAAAGCTTATACAAATCAGTTTGAAAAAAATAAAATAAAGTTTACTGACAGTAAATTAGTATTGAATGAAAATTGTAATTTTTTTTTCTGTGAAACTGAAATGTATAATATTTACTCTCTTTTTTTTTTTTCACGTGAATTCAGACGATTCTGAAGTTTCATTATTTAGCACAGCTGCTTAACAGCCAAAGAAACAGAGTGAAAGAACAATGTAGTACCCGTCTTATAAAAGTAATGGAAGGAAAATTAGTTGTTAAAGTGATTTAAAAAGTGCTCTTTCTGTAATATTGCTGTTGGATTTGAATGCAAAAGAGAATGTCTTAATAAAAAAAATATATATATATATATATAGGCCTAAAATCTCAAAAATATATTAATATATTTGAAAGAGGAAACAAGAAGAATCGTGTTGAATATTGTATCAAGTGCAAATGACGGTTATGAAGAAAAAAAATGTATTAAGTGGAGGCATTGATCTTGGCATTCATAGTATAAAACAATAATAAATGCCTTTGACGACTGATAAGCAGAAAATAACCAATCTTGCTGGATAAAGTTTTGTACCATATTTAAATGATATGTTGATTGCAAAGGTACGACGTTTTCAATAATCATTAACTAAATTACTTGTGGAAGTGCCTGTGTGCTGTGTGTTTAGGTTCTGTAATATGATGTTCAAGTAGTAGATGTAATTAGTGTTGAGATGAGTCTGTGAAAGTCTTTTTAAAGAAATTTCACAAATTTTAACACTGTAAAATGTATAAGACTCGGACATCTGCTCATATGATTGTCTGTTGATGTCCATTGAGTCTAAAGATTTATAACACTAAAAATCTGGTTTTGATACCCGTTGTGGGTAGAGCCTCTTATAAGGCGTTTTTTCTTAAATACAAGCGAAACAATTTATTGCTATTTAAAATCATGTTCCACTTTCTATACGCTGCATGAAGAAATGGAGCAACCAATCAAAACTTTTGCTAGAAATCTGGTGAACTAAGGTTATGTTAAACTGGTTAAAAATACTATGGTTTTCGATGAAAGGAAAGAGAGAAAGTATTTGTCTCTGAGCAAAGTATACCTTGGTATCTTAACAACGTTCACACTGATTGTTGATCCGATGAATGCTTAAAGTTCAGAACCATCACGTAGTTTTAATTAAGCATTTTCAAAGAGCTCACTCGTCCGGACTGGTCAGTTGGTGATACTGGTGAATAATGAAAAGTTCAAAGTATAGTATATCTTCTCTATAATATCAACATTGATGTGGTCACTTTTAGTAAATAATGGATCCATTCATTAAGCTTTCTTACAAGTATTTTGTACTGTTGGAGTTAGTAAAAAATGTTGTTGTCTCTTCCGTTATCAAAGTATGTTGTTGAATGCTTGTTCAACTTTGTAATAAATCTGAAAACGGAACAGAGCAGTAGTAACAACCCATTGTCATTACAACCCATTGTCATTATGGGTTCAAATGGAAAGAAGTACAGTACGGCCAAATCTTCATAAGTTGGGTTCTCATGTGGACATAATGTTCACACATGTGACAGCGAATTTCACTGTTTTTGAATGCAGCCCCAACTCTTGGGCTACTCTTTTATCAATGAATAGTAAGGCTGACCAGTACTTTGTAACATCCCCACGGATAAAGGGTGAGCATGAACAGTGACGGGCATCTAAAGCTGTGACTCTCAGATTGCGAGTCGAGCACCTTAACCACTAGACTTCCTTGAATGAAAACACTTTTGATTTGGCGTCAACGAATATTTGTTTGTTCGTTTTTTTAAATTTTCCACACAGCTACATGAGGTGTCTATCTGCGCTAGCCGTCTTTAATTTACCAGTCTAAGACTAGAGGGTAGGCAGCTAGTCATCACCTCTAACTCTTGGGTTACTCTTTTACCAACGAATAGTGGGATTGACCGTTACATTATAACACCCTTAGGACTGAAATGGCGAATACGTTTGGCGCGACGGGGATGCGAACCCACGACCCTCAGATTACGAGTTGAGCGCCTTAACCACCTGGCCATGCCAGGCCCAACAAATATTTAATGATCCATACACTGTAACCTCATAAATTATGCATAATTAATAAAGCTTTAAAGACACTCTTAGATATGTTCGAATAAAAAAACAAGCTTAGTTAAGTTGGATTTAAATATCATATAATTGTGAACTGGTCTTCTAACACCAACTCAATCGGTTATTGGTTATTCCATTATTCATGCTTCACGTTATTCTCTAACCAATCCAAACACATCAAATATTGAATTGCTGATGCAGACCAGCTGCTGCTTATATATATACGTTTTACTGACGGAGTTATCGAGTGGTAGAGAATTAATGATTTTACGATTGACCATTTGGTGTCGATTTCGTCAGCCAATGAGAAAAGAGGATTCCTCAATATGATGTGCTGTGGCACAAAGAAATTGGATTTTTGGATAGACAGTAATGTTTTTTCATTAATGTATTATAACAGGAACCATACCAATTATACTAGTTTGTTTGTTTTAGAGCAAAACCGTACTGGGCTATCTGTTGTGTTTACCGAGAAGAATCGAACCCTGGATTTTAGCGTTGTAAGTTCGCAAACTTATTGCTAGTGGAATATTTTCCCTGAAACAGGAAAATGATACGTAAAAAATGAGGTTGTTTGTTTGTTTTTTAGTAAAGATTAAGAAAATGCTTAAATTATTTGTAGATGTTTTTTCTTCACTGTTTATCGTGTAATATTTGATAAACGTGTATATAAATTAGTATAGTTTTCTACTATTCACAAAAGTTAAATTTCTATTTGTTTGTTAGTTATTAAACATAAAAATACACAAGTGCTGTCTGAACTCTGCCCACCACAGTTATCGATACTCGATGTTAGCATTATAAAACCATCAGACCTACCACGGAGCCACCAGGGGGCGGATTATATAACATGATTTCTGTTTGTAAAACAGCTCGGCTTTATATTGCTTACTCCTCGTGTTTTAATCGAATAGATATTACCATGATATTTATATCCAAAATAACCAGCATATAAATAATCGAAAAAAACGTTTTCGTTATTTGTCTATTGTGTGCCTAAGAGTTTGATAATTAAAGCTAAAACTGAAAAAAAAAAATATTATTAATCACTATTGTTATAAAACTTAAATTAGCGTACATAATATTAACTGAGAAATGTTTTCAATAAAGTACCCTATGTCTGTTCTGAAGAAACCAGTCATATGTTGTACATAATATTTTGGACCATACGGACGAATGAAGTATACAGCAGTTGGTTAAAGTTGTGTGTTGCATCCTATAATATCATCAGACTAAGGGTTAATGCCTGTCAAGACACTCGTCTCGTGCTTTGTATCATTTGCCAAATTGTTTAAATAATACAACATTCCAATTACTGGGCTACTCTTTTACCAACAAATAGTGGGATTGACTGACACATTGTAACGCCCCCACGGCTGAAAGGGCGAGCATGTTTGGTGCGACTGGGATTCGAACCAGCGACCCTCGGATTACGAGTCGAACGCCTTAACACACTTGGCCATGCCGGGCCTAAATATTTTGTACTCTTTTATCTAAAAAAATACACGGTTATAGTTTTCAAATTTTTATCTAATATCAAATAATATTTCGTGTGTGTTTGTTTTTGAATTTCGCGTAAAGCTACACGAGGGCGGCCCCCCAGTGAACACAGTGGTATGTCTGCGGACTTACACACTTAAAACTGGATTTCGTTACCCGTGGTGGGCAGAGCACAGATAGCCCATTGAGTGGCTTTGTGCTTAATTCTAAACAAATAAACAAACAATACACGAGGGCTATCTGCACTAGCCGTTCCTAATTTGGCAATGTAAGGCAAGAGGAAAGGCAGAGTCATTACCCCCACCGCCAACTCTTAGGCTACTCTTTTACCAACAAATAGTGGGATTGACCGTCACATTATAAAGCTCCCACGGCTGAAAGCGCAAGCATATTTGGTGTGACGGAGATTCGAACCCGCGACTCCTGGAATGCCTTAACCACCTATCCATGCCGGATCGATTTTATGTGTGATAAGTTTAGCATAATATCTACGTTTGAAATAACCTTACATTTATTAGCACTGTCACTGTTATTCGTTTTTGTCTGTAAAATACAAGATATATAAGGTGCACTAGCTAGTGCTTTTTCTTTTTTTCTGTCTATACTGTTGGTTCCACTGAATGTTTTCTTATAGCGAAGTCACATCTATGTGTTGTGTGTACTGAGGGAAATTGAACTTCTGGTTTTATCGTTGTAAGTCTGTAGACTTACCGCTGTCCCACGTAGGGACCTGTTAAGTGCAGTAGAGTATAATTGATTATTTCAGGATGAAATTTTTGAACTATCAAACATAGGAGTTTATAGTGTTAGTGTTAGGAAAATTTTTGTCTGTCTCTTTCTTTAGGCTATTAAAATGTTTGTGTTTCAAAAGTTATGTACCTTTTTTCCTTAAAAACAGATAATACAAGTATAAATATTATGGGTGGGTGGGTGTTTTCTTTTCGCAAAGCCACATCGGATTATCTGCTGATAAATATTATGGTCCACGTTTAATGCAATTGAACGAAATGATTTACATTTAATCGTTTTAAATAAATCGTAGCTACAATAAATCCTTATGCTTTAATTTTTTAGTTTGTTTATTTTGATATAAAGCTATTCAAAGTGTTATCTGCGCTCTGTCCATCTCGGAGAATAGAGACCTTGTACGAAAGTTTGTAAACTTACTGCCAGTTCTCTAGGTGTGTGTTTCTTATAGCAAAGCCACATTGGGCTATCTTTTGAGTCCACCGAGGGGAATAGAACCCCTGATTTTAGCATTGTAAATCCAAAGACTTACAGCTGTACTAATGGGGAACTAATTAGCAGATAGCCTTGTTGTTTTGCGCCGTAAAACACCAAACCAACTAACCAACCTAGTCTTATTTGTCTGTCTTACACACAGTGCTTTATTTGTTTCCATTTGAGCGTTTAAAGGTATGTAAGCATACGTAATGGTATCTAGATATTTTAGTTAGCATTTGAGATACTCAATGAACTGTAAATACTTTACTCAATTAATTACTATTATTTTATATATATTTATAATATAAATAAAGCTCATTTGCTACCAGAGGGAGACAGGCACTGATGATAAGTGACGTTATATTGGTATCAGTGACGAATCGTAACGAACGTGGAGTGACTGTAATCTGTAAGGTACGAGAGTAATTTTAGTCCGGAAATATGTGTGTTAATTTTTTTATCTCCTGCAGAACTGATTTAATGATTTGTTTAAATTATATATGTCTACTTTATGTATTTTGAAATATTGAGTACTTGAAAATCAGTTGATTTAATCTTTGTTGTTACTGTTACTCAGCTCAGTGTAGGAATTAGTAAATATAAGTATTATTATTACTTATTGATGCCAATACTACAAAGTTTTAATTAAAATACTGAGTTAGGCCTGCTAAATGTAATAACGTACTGGCCTAAGTTATGATGTAAACTTATGTAATAAAATCAGAAATGGCAAAGTATTTAGTGATGTATGAAATTTGAAAAGCTGATACAATTTTGATATACATCAGATTTCAATTCAGTTAAAATATGTTAAGTAAGAGTACCTGTACTAATCTGAATAGTAATTATGTCAATTAAGATAAAGAAATTTAATTTGAAAATTGCTGTATATAGCCCTGTTAATTATTCTATTATGTCTAGAAAGTAACCAAAATTAAGATTAATGCTTACACAGAAGTAGAGAGTTTCTACCCTATTAATTATTCTTTCTAGAAAGTTACTAAAATTATAATGTTATGCTTATATGGAATATTGGAGATTTTCTTCCAACTGGGGGAATTTTGAGACATGGAAAATAATTCCTCAGAAGTGAATTAAATTTTATATTAAACTATACTGTGGCTCTGTAATCTAAAATACAATTATTTAAGGTACTAGGCTTAGTGGTTAGGAAGCTGAACTTGCAATTTTGGGGTCATGAGATTGAAATATTCTTGCTCTTTCAGCTATAGGGAATTGTAATGTGGCAGTCAATCCAATTATTCATTGGTAAAAACTAACCAAAGAATGACAGTGAGTAGTATTGATGAACTGCCTTCCCTCTAGTCAGTCACTTGAGAATTAGAGATAGCTATTAAAGAAATAAATCATCTAGCCATACATGATATTCTACCATCAAACAGGTTTTATGTTTTGTAGAGGAAATCTTTATGATAATTTATATAAATAAAAGATAAACTTAATGTTGTTTTAGTGTCAGCATTAACATTTAATTATTCATATTTGTTTTTTCAAGGTTGTATGAAAAGTGTTGTGAAAATAAATTGAATAAAAAATAATATCCAAATGCTCTAACAGTATATCATATGGTTGCTTTAGCATTTAAAATCTTCTGTGACTTGTTTTTGTATACATGTACATCAGAGATGATAATTTCAAGAGTGGTTTGGTACACTGAATGAATCACCCTTAATACAGCAAAACTGAAATTGCATTCATATTTTGTCTTTTATATCAATTTTTTTCCTTGTTTTGATAGATGTTTGTTTCTTTAATCTACTAAGTATGTTTTGTTCACTTTAAAAACTGGTTTTACATCTCATGAAAAATTATGATCATGCTTATTTCATACTTTAACATAATTTAAGAGTCCATCACACATTTTAAAATTTACAAAAACCTTTAAAATAATTATTAAAGGTATTCTTCAAATTACTGATAATGAATATAGTATTAATATTCAACTGTAAATTCTTTGTGTTAAGTTAGAAACTACAGATATACATAAATGTATTATTTTGCTGTCATCTTTAACATTTGCATTACAAATCTCTTAAAGCATACAAACATTTTTGGGAAATGCATTTTTCCCCCCCCTAAAACACTTAAAAATAGTAAATTTTAAATTTTTCATAATGTAAACATTACTTTTTATATATTTCTCTTAGTTTCAGTTAATGAGTTTATGTATCTTTAGGTGATATTGCAAGGAACTTGTTTTAATGTCAACACTAGCATTTAACTGCCTATATTTATTTTTGCAGGTGCGTAGAAAACTATGGAAAGTGAAAGCACTAATCAAGTTTCTCGTATAACAAGGTTCTTTAGGCGAATTTCTCAAGTAATCAATTATTACATTGGAATAATTTTTCCCCCTCCTTTTTTTGTTTTTTCACTTTTAAGTGAAGCTTTAAATATATTTATATCTGATAACTATCAGTATTGTTCACAACTTGTTGTTCTACCTATTGCATTTTATTAAGTAGTTGTTTTTAACCTTTAACAACATCCAGTGTAAATAACTGATAAAAAAAAAATAAGTGTATGATGTTATCCATCTTCTACGTGAAGTGTACAGGATGATGAATTTGTAAATATTGGAATTAGCTGCTATTTTGATGGCATTTTGTTTAAACTTTTTATGTTGAATCATATTTATTAAAGACACTAATGAAGTTATAGATCTATTAGCAAATTGATGCATAAATGAGTTTAGAAAATGTATTTAAATCAATGGAATCCATGTTGTAATTCTAACGTTAAAAATATGTGAAAGTTTTCTGAGTCAAATTGTCCAGGTTTTGCAACTGTTTTCTTTGTGCATTATGTTTATTTTATGAGTTAGTAACAACCACATTTTAATCTAAATCTTTAAAGCCACATTTTCTTGGACGTTTTACTGAATTTGTAATTTCAATCAACAGACCAATAAATAGTTTTACTTGTGGATTGACATACATCTTGTGTATAAACATAAGTTACATGACAATTCTAAATGAAGATTGGTTCTACTTTCCTCCTATCAGTTTTTACATTAAAATGATGTCTAAACTATGTTAAGTCATGTTGTAAATTGTAGAATTTGTAGACCTTTTTGTCAGATGTATTAAATAATACCTGTAACTTCTACACAAATTATGGCCCTAATTACTATCTGAGCCATTGCTAAATGTAGCATCAAAGCTGTAAGTTCACCAGACATGCCACCAATCCAGGAGGTTTTAGTAATATATATTGAGTGCTCAGTGTTAAATTAAGGCATATTTTTCTTCCCTCCTAAAATATATATATATATATTTTTTTTAATGTAATCATTGGCTGTAGATAAGTTATTGGAGATTAATCCAAAAGAGATGATAAAGGACGAAGTACTGGCAGTTGGCAAACATCTTCTTGAGAAACTACTCTTCATCATGTAAACATTACAGAGGAAGTAGTGTAAAAGGATTGTAAATCAACTACATGAAGATATCTTTTATTCTTTACTATCTCTTAATGAATTTTTTAACAATATCTAGGGTTATACTAGACAGTCATTTAGCATCGTTTCATATACAGTTCCCACACTACTCATAGTTATTGGTTATAGATTTGTGATTTCAAATGTAGATCTGAAAATAAATGCATCATTTATGAAAATTACATAATTCTCACAACTTAGTAGTGCTAATTAAAGTAAATTAAGCTGTATGAATTTTTCATTTAAAACTATTATAAAGTGATTTACAGAAGGTTTCTTATATAAATTAGCCATGAACGGTCCTAAACTCTGATGTATTAGATTTGTTGTTTAATAGAATAAAGTTATCTCTTGGTTTATATATATAACCTCTTCCTTTTAATCAGGAAAACATTTTAAGTTAACTGATCAAGAGAAACTAGTACAATAGTTGAGCTTCAGTTCATTAGGTGAACTTTCTCCTTGAAGTTTTAAGATTTTTGTGTTTTGGAAATATTAAATATTTTCTCGTTAGGTACTAATACTACTTGGTAACTTTCAAAATTCATGTTTATATATGTGTTACAACAAAAGTTTGTCATTTTTGTTTGCTTTACACCCAGTTTCATATCATCATCTTACTTTCTCTTATTGAAGGTGTACCAGCAGCTCTTGGATACTTGGACACCCTATTCTATTGTTCGATGGATTGTAACAGTTGCATTGCTTGCAGTATATTTGGTACGAGTTCTGTTATTACAGGTGAGGAACAAGTTTTGTTATTACAGGTAGGGAACACGAGTTTTGTTATTACAGGTGGGGAACACGAGTTTTGTTATTACAGGTTGAGAACACGAGTTTTGTTATTACAGGTTGAGAACACGAGTTTTGTTATTACAGGTTGAGAACACGAGTTTTGTTATTACAGGTTGAGAACACGAGTTTTGTTATTACAGGTGGGGAACACGAGTTTTGTTATTACAGGTTGAGAACACGAGTTTTGTTATTACAGGTGGGGAACACGAGTTTTGTTGTTACAAGTGAGGAACACGAGTTTTGTTGTTACAAGTGAGGAACACAAGTGTTGTTGTAACAGGTGAGGAACATCAGTGTTGTTACTAGTGAGAAACATGGGCTAGTATGTCGACCCCTCATCCAATACTTTTTTCTCACAATTTTTGCAAGACCTCGCAGTCTCTTCTTCTAAGGATTTTTAGCTACCCCCCAGAGGCATAGATCCTGGGAGGATACATCCCCCCTTCATTTTAGGTGGGGGGTATGGTGGATACACTCATCCCCCCTACAGTTTGGTCTCTTGAATTGTTTTATTGCATCACTGGCCTACAAATTGTGTTTGTTCTTATGATTCTCATGTTCTTACCAATCGAATTACATAATTAGGCTTAGATGTAGGCTTTTTCAGTAGCCAAAATGTACATCTTTAATATAGGCGTGCTTTTAAGCGATAGTTTGTAAGTACCAGTCAGTAGGCTTAAGTATACATGCAAGGCTTGCAAGCACTATCACAGAATCTACCTATGTCTTGTATGTAGTGAAAGATTAAGTAAAATTTTCATTGCAACATATTCGAAAATGTTACTCCCAAGCGTAAACTCCTGTGATCTAGATCTGGCAGGCCATTTGTAATTTGTAACTGCATCAATCTTATATGTATATTGCGTTTTCCTACGCCATTTGTTCTTATGCATGTCTAGACGGTTTTATTGTCGAATGCCTTACTCTCCTTAGCTGCTGAAGCCGCTGACCATAGTGTACGTTTAGTGTACAGTTAACGACAGGTTCAGGCTGCTTGGATCCAGGCGCACCCTACATTATCCCCCTCCACTCCCTATAGTCTGAGCCTCAATTTTACAACAGGGCTCATTAGACCTATGTTTGTGGCCTTCATTAATCCATGAAATTTCAGATTATTACTGCCCTCTAATAAAGTGCTGGTGCTTTATGGTAAAAGAACAATATATTCTCTTATCATAGATGGTAAAAATATTGTATTTTCTTGTATAATCAGAACACAAAAGGAGTGATTTCAATGGCCTGAAGCCTCTACTAGAATTGTATTGCTAGTTTTTGTTTAGGTTTTTATTTAATAGACGTGCTTATAGACATTATATCACAACGTGTTTGATGAGCTTTAACAGGAATATAATATATTTGTGATTGTTTAAGTATTTTTCGAGAAACTTGCAATTACTTGTGTTGTAACTAGCACACATTATTGTCCCAGCGATGCCCAGGCAGTCAGTCGGCTTGGTAGTCACTGTGAGGCTTGCTCGTTCAACTTAAGTACATTCTACAGTTCAGATCTACTTCCATTCTGTTTTACCTTCATACGTTGTGCATTAGATTTTTTCAATAAAGACTATTTAAGCATGAGGTCTGCTGGACATATTTGACAAAGGAAAACAGTTTTAGGATTGTTGATGGTTCAGCATCCATTAGCTGCATTAGAGGAACTAAACTATGCATTCCAAGCAAAATCAGTGACAGTAAAATTTCAAGATATTTGATGAAGCTGAGAAAGAGGTTACTTCCCTAGATCTGGTGCCTATTGAACTACCACGCTTTCGCAGACCCCCCTGAAGTATCACAGGTGATGGCTCAGTACACCATTCTGCAACAGCTAGAGATTACTACAGAAGCCAATATTTTAAATTTGAGGACACAGTCATAGAACATCTGACCACTAGATTCAATGCAGACAGCAATGACTTAAGGCAATATCTGGCACTTGAACATGATCACATCTGGCAAGATTGACAACTTGGTTATAAACTTCTATTCAGAAATCTCTGCACAGTGGCTCGAGTTTCATTTGGCTATGTTTGAAGGAACAACAAAAGCAGCATCTCTGAAAGGTGCGAAGGATGTTTATTGTAAAATGCATGAAACAAGTCAGCAGATGTTTAGTGAAGGGTTTCTCCTCATGAAAATTTTGCTTGTATATCCACTATCCAGCAGCAAATATAAAAGCAGCTTTTCTGCATTAAGACGGTTGAAGATGTGGTTAAGGTCAACTGTGTCTCAGTGCCGTCTCAACCACGTGGCAGTTTGTCACACTCACAAAGATGAGGTCAATAAGATAAATATAGAAGAGCTTATGAAAGAATTCATAAACAAATCATCACAAAGGAGGTCTACATTTGGGAACATGTAGACTAGAGGACTAAATGAATCTTACTTCAATGAAAAGTATGAATAATTATGTGCTGCATTATATTAATGTGTAATTTTTAAGAGTTCACAAAGACATTTTAATTATTTTTATCAAACAACATGAACAGTTTTTCAGTAGATATAAACTTATCAAGGGTAATTACTAATTTTATTAATATTTGAAAACGTAATTTATGCAATGAAAGTTATTAGTAACCTTGTCAAGTATAATGGCCATCTTTTATACTGTGCAGTGTGCAGGAATAAATTCATGTGGCAGTTAATTTGTGACACATTTGTCTTTATTCTATTAACATTTTGAAAACTGTTACACAACACCTCACTTATACAAATCTACATGGAAACCTTGAAGTATCGTGGCAACAAAATTATTCTGTGACTGCATGTTTACAGGTTTCAGGTTAATGTAATCAAAGATTACCAATTTGCAAATTGAACAGTTCACATAAGTGGTTGCAAAAATCATCCCCCTATCGGGTGTAAAAAATCTACGCCCCTGCTATCCCCACAGCTATATCAACCATATGTGTGACTCTTTTTATCACAACTTTCATCTTTTTTTTCCTTTCCATTGACCCTTACCTCTTTTTATGGGATCCCACTCTGTGGCATGTGTTATTCAGTCAGAAGTACCAGTTCTGCACTAGCAACCACTGACACAAAATACCCTAGATGACTTGCAACAGGCTCTGTAGAAATGGAGTATTCTGTAAGACCATCTAGAGGCAGGCTAGATAGTATTATTGTACTGAGCTTGACTGCCACTCACTAGTAAAATGTAAAATCCTCTCTATCGCTGCTGATTTTTGGATTGAATAAATCATGGTCAGTATGCTTTTGTAAATTATGGAACTTGTTTCACCAATTGCACTGTTTCCAGAGCATTGTTTATTGGAACTTTCCCCTTGCATATTCTACTTGTGAAATCAGGGAGTTCTTACCACACAATGTTTACAGTCACTGAACAGTGGACAGAGGTTATTCCTCTAGTGTTTGAGTGACTTTTTACCATTCTTCAAGAGGATGACAAAGTTGAGGGCTCTTCTACCTGGGTCCCTGGATGTCTTCTCCCACATGGCATTAGAAAAGGCACCAGCATATTTAGGAGCCATCTCATAATACCAGTTCATCTTAGCTGTCTAGATGGGTTGAGCGTGGCCCTTCTTTTTAATCAATATCAGTTTAGTACATTGTTCATAGAAGAGGATCTTTGTCTCCTTGTAATTCTGAATGCAAAGTGGTCCTATCCTGGGTCCTTGGTTGTGCACAGTTTCTTCCAAGTCCTTCCCATAATTCTTTGAGCAAGTGTAATTTATCTTGTCTACATGGTTTGGGAGTGAGGATAAGTGTTCCTAATTCCAGACTGGCTGCGTTCTGTTTTCTCAAGTTGAATATGGCATACAGGATCCAGTCATTCTGAGTTTGGAGCATAGAGGAGAAGTTTTATGTATATATTTATATATGGTGGTCCAAATTCCCCAGCTACTAATGTGAGGTTTAAGAACCATTGCCCTATAATTCAAACCCTGAGTAGTAGAGTCTTGACTATCTGGTTGGGGCCTGGTTTATAGTGATGTTGGATCATGTTGCATTCCACCAAAGTTTAGGATCTGGGTGAAGATCTGTTCTGGATGTAGTTCAGTACCTCCCCTTAGGGTGATAATCTCGTATTGGCATGCCCGTAATCTATGCAGAAACATTCAGTATTGAGAATGGCCTCACTGGCTTCTCCATGTTATCAGTGTGCAATTCTAGTTGTAGTGTGAGAAGACGTATTATGTTTTTGGAAGTTAACATTTTCTTAAAACTAAAATATATTTCCAATAATACTTACCTCCCCACTAAGAACTTGTGTTAGTGACTGTAGACTGGGTTAGTCTCGAGAAAGTAATAATGTTATTCTAAGTCGGTGTTTATATGCACTTCCAAGATAGATGATGCACTGAGTGAGTCATGAGACAGATATAGCAGAGTAAAAATAAGATCAGTGGGTGGACAGAGGAAGAAATTCCTGTGGTGTGAATGGAGATAAACTTTATTGGTTGTACATTTTTGATTTAAGAAAATGTTAACTTCTCTCATCAAAGGTGAACACAAATTCTGTTATTACAGTTAAGGAACAAGTTTTATTCCAGGTGCAAAATACAAACTCTGTTAACCCTTTTGTAACAGGTCACAGGTCAAAAGCCATGTCGTCCCATTTATTGACTTGCATTCAGAATTTTTATTGAACTATTATTTTATGAATTTATGTCAATAAGTTTGGAATCAAATTGTAGATCATAATTCAACTTTAATATTATATGAGTTATTTTCTTAATGTAAAGTAAATATTAAAAGAAAACCTAAATATAGGTTTTAGTGAGCCATGTTGTATGTTTAATGTAACACTGTTTAAAATTAGATGTTTGTGATGTCAAAAACTAAGTCCATAATTTCTTACAAATTAGGAACTCAAATTACTGATATTAAAGTTAGAATATAAAATAAGAACCTAATATCTTTTTATTTTGCTGAGATACGGCTTATTTACTGAATCGAATACAATGGCCCCATTCACCTATTTCCATTCTTGAAAACAGTCCCTTATATTACTCTTATTTTAATGTATCACGTGAATAACCAATCGATAACTTAGAATGTTACATCTCCCTAGTGGTTATCTAAGGCATTTTAATCTATGAAAAGTTTCAGTGTTTTTGGAACAAAACTTCCAAGAAGGTAAGTTTTGTCTTTAGTGTGTTCATAGTTTCATATTTTTAAAATCTAAATAGTCTTAGTTACCAAGCTTTAATAAATTCTAGTGTAATTCTATGGTATCAGTGCAGTTATTTGTGATTTTTTGGTTATTCAACTGTATATATAAAACCTAAAAAAAATATTGTTTGACATCCTCCATGTGTGAAATTTTAAAAGGCTCAGCAACCTATGTCCAGTGGCAACTGAGTTCAAAAGTTGTAACTAGAAAAAATAATTGTTTGGTTTGCTTCTTGATTTATAGTTCTATATTTTAATGAAAATAAATTTAATAATTTATTTCTAAACAGTAATAATCTATATACATATGCCATCACACTTCAGTTATTATATATTACAAAATACTAGTCCACTAAAACAGGAAAGACTAAAGGTCAGTTTTATAATAATGGATATGTAACATGAGTGCACATGCACTGCATTAATGCAAGTTATGTAACGACAGCTAGGCATGACTGGAAGGATAATATAATAAAAAATAATAAATATATAGCATTATGAGACTTTTGAGATTTTTTGGGATAAAGAATAGTTTTTTTTTAATCATTTCATGAAATCACTGCACTCATACTAATAATGAAACAGACTATTTTTACAAACAAATCTTTAGAATAAATATTTTTCACCATTCAGTAGTTTTTATATGTAGACTAGTGTTGATGATATGTTGATTATTCTTTTGTTCTTCTAGGGATGGTATATAATTACTTATGCTTTAGGTATTTACCATCTTAACCTGTTCATAGCCTTCCTCACACCAAAAATTGACCCTGCATTACATGATGACAACTTTGGTAAGAAATGAAATGTTGTGTGTGTGTGTGTGTGTGTGTGTGTAACCTTATGTTAGAGTTAATACTGCTAATTAACAGTATAATATTTAAAGTTATTCAACAAATATTACACTATGTAACAAAATGTTTACTTGTTCCTGATAGAAAGTGTTATTTCCCAATTGCTTATGCCTAAAGTAAATGGAAAAGACCTGTTTTTCTCTTCAAACTTTGCTTTTGTGACCTGGTAATGAAATTTTAAAATTTACCCATTTTCCAGAAGATTCCAGGAAGATTCAGTCCTGAGTATCTGATAGATAATTTTTTTAACTTACAAGAATTTCCAAGAACTTTCTAGAATGTTGTAGAAGAGGAGGTAGATGTGAAGATCCAGATTACAGAGGTGCAGCTGGTGAAAGAAACTCATACTACCCCAACCAAAGAGACCTCAATGATTTGATAAGAGATCTTGGTCTAACAA
Organism: Tachypleus tridentatus; assembly: GCF_004210375.1. Taxonomy (NCBI): domain Eukaryota; kingdom Metazoa; phylum Arthropoda; class Merostomata; order Xiphosura; family Limulidae; genus Tachypleus; species Tachypleus tridentatus. The sequence goes on along the minus strand of NC_134834.1, from coordinate 185,782,761 downwards.
AGTTAAATGCCAAGCTTTTAATGTCAAGGCTTAAGGAGTGGGATTTGTTAGATGAAAGTGTGCAAGTCACAAGTCAGGGGAAGCGTCACCAATATTTTTCAAGCTTCTTCACTTGTCAAGATGTACTGTGCTTCTGCCACAATGTATCTGGTCTGTGCAAGGCAATTGGAATTGCCTGTAACCCAAACAAGTGGTGCCTCTTCATTGATAGCTCATCCAGAAGCCTCAAAGCTGTGCTGCACCTCAGAGAGGAATATAAGAATGTCAAGGCCTTGCTAGAAGCCTTGAAGTATGATGAATATGGCTGGGAGGTTACTTCAAAATGGTGGCATTCCTGATGGGTCTCCAAGGAGGCTTTACCAAGTTCTCCTGTTATTTCTGCCTTTGGGACAGCAGGGACACTGCAGCGCACTACAACAGGAAGCACTGGTCACAACGGACTAAGTTCTCTGTAGGGAGGCACAATGTCAAGTGTTAGCCACTAGTTGACCTCCAGAAGGTGTTGTTCCCACCAGTGCACATAAGATTGGGTTTTATGAAACAATTTTTCACAGCTCTTGATAAGGAGTCTGCAGCCTTCAAGTACCTTCAAGACTTTTTTCCTATGCTGTCTTAGGCAAAGGTCAAAGCTGATGCCTTTGTTGGACCACAGATAAAGAAAATCCCAGAGTGCACAGAATTCCCCAAGAAGCTCAGTAGGAAGGAAAAAACTTGGAGCAGCTTTGTTGCAGTAGTTTGGAGCTTCTTGGGTGATCACAAGGCTGAAAATTATGTGGAACTGGTTGAGGTTTTGGTAAAGGACTACAGCAAAATGGGCTGCAGGATGTCCCTGAAAGTCCATATCCTTGACGTTCATCTTGATAAATTCAAGGAGAACATGGGAGTATACTCAGAGGTGCAAGGCGAGTGCTTCCATCAAGATACACTGGACTTTGAATGCTGCTACCAAGGAGCATATAATGAGAACGTGATGAGAGACTATATTTGGGGGCTGATACGTGAAAGTGATTTACATTACAGTCACAAATCTTGAAAAACTACTCACTTCTAAACATTTGTGTTCATTTTTATATAACTTTAGTATAAATACATACTAATCTCAATTCCTATGTTTTATTCAAACCTTATGTAAATGAAAATGTGCAAATTTGCCCATTTTTACATAGAAAATAAGTTAATTTCTAAATTTCATTATCCAGGTCACAAAAGCAAAGTTTGAAGGGAATAATGGCCATTTTCTGTACTTTTACAATATAAGCAATTAAGAAATAAAACATATTATCCAGGAACAAAATTTGCGTTACATAGTGTTATAATTCATACTACACATCAACCATTAATATTTAAAATGAAACTATCACTAAGTTATTCAACAATTATTGTAATTCATGTTACATGTCAACCATCAGTACTTAAATTGAAACAATCATTTAGTTTTCAACAAACATTATAATTCATACTACACATCAACCATCAGTTTTTCTTATGTATATTTAAGGGTTGTGCCATAAATTGTTCAACTTGTGTAAATTTTGTCTTAATAAAGGTTTCACTTTGTATAACTCTTCTTCTATTGAATCAATAAACTTTTAATGTTGGTCGTTTTTCAATGCTTAATTTTGACTGTTTATCTGAAAACACCACAAGAAAATATTCACAAAAATCTGGTTCTAATATTAAAATATACCTCATTTACTTTGACATTATTTAGTAATGAAATTGAATTTTTGTTTGGTATATTTTGGTTGTTTTTTGGGGGCCAGACTTTAGAAATTTGTATTGCAACACTCCTGGAATGTGAATGTTTTATATAATATATTTAAAGTTATTTACTTTAACACATTGGCTCCCATGTGACCCACCAGCAGGTTGTGATAGTCTTCCAGTAAGAACCACATGGCCCACTGGTGAGTCGTGCTCTATTTCTTTTTAAATGGCCACTTATTGGCTAAGACACAACAGCTACATACACACTCTTCCTAAAAAAGTAGGCCAGGTGGTTAAAGCACTTGACTCGTAATCCGAGTTTTGCTGGTTTGGGTCCATGTCACATCAAACATGCTCGCCCTTTCAGCCGTGAGGGTGTTATAATGTTACGGTCAGTCCCACTATTCGTTGGTAAAAGAGTAACCCAAAGGTTTGTGGTGGGTGGTGATGACTAGCTGCCTTCCCTCTAGTCTTACACTGCTAAATTAGGGATGGCCAGTGCAGATAGCCCTTGTTAGCTTTGTGTGAAATTCAAAAATAAACCAAAGCTAAAAAAGTAATTGTAAAATTACTAGTGGGACTCTAGATGTATCAGCAAAATAGGCATGATAACCAATGTATTAAGAATAGTTTTTTTACATTTTTTGCTAAATAATAACTACAAAGTTTTATTTTTAAAGTATAAAATATATTTTGTGTTACTTAATGTTATTTGCAATATGTGTTGTTTTGTGGTGTCAGCATAAAGGCTTGCACTAATATCAATCCATTAAAACATTAGTTTCCGTTACATCTTACATCTCATATACATAGTTAGTGGGTTTTTACATTTCTTATTTAGATGATGGGCCTAGTTTACCAACAAAATCAAATGAGGAATTTCGTCCTTTTATTAGAAGACTTCCAGAATTTAAATTTTGGTAAGTTTGAGATATCTATTAAAATTCTTTCAATACGAATTAGGTCAAATTGACTGCTCATGTGAACTCTTTGTGTTTTCTTAAAATAGTTAGTTTTTATACTAATAACTTTTAGTACACAATATATATCTTCACAAAATGTTAGTCTTTGAGTTAATATTAGTCTCTCACATACAAAAAATTGGATGTTTTAGTGAAGTATTTTCAATAAAATAGACAAAAATGATTTGTCCACGATTATTTTATGTATTTGTTTAAGTGCAGAGTGATTTACCTGTTAAGACTAAAAATACTTTTCATCTCAAAAATATTAAATTTCATTTGTGTCATCTCTAAAGCCTTCTAAACATATTTCAAATGTTCGTTTTCAGTAAAACCTTATATTTAGTTATTTTTTTATCCTAAGTCTATGTAAGGTTGGTCAATGTGACTGACCTCATGACAACCAATAAGAAGTTGAAACGGATCTAAGTTACTCTGCCCTTCTAGAATGACTTCATATTGTATGATGAAATTACATTTATTTATCTGAAGTAGCTTTAAATGTATAACAGTATACATTTATTTGTGCTTAAATTTTATTACATTACTTTATACTGCCCTATGAACATTGTCTAACTACTCTTTGTACAGGTTGTAAATCACTTGATAAACATACAGCTCATGTTATCAAATTACATTAAACACAAGCTACTTTGCACTGCTCATGTGCATGCTTTGTGAAAATTTATTATTTATTTTATCTAATCTAACCTTAACTAACCTAAAACACTCCTATTTTTACATTTTTTATTATTTGTTATATCTAATCTAACCTTAACTAACCTAAAAACATTCCTGTTTTTACATTTTTTATTATTTGTTATTTATTTTATCTAATCTAACCTAAAAACATTCCTATTTTTACATTTTATATTATTTGTTATTTATTTTTTCTAATCTAACTTTAACTAACCTAAAAACATTTCTGTTTACATTTTTTATTTATCTACTCTAACTTTAACTAACCTAAAAATATTTCTATTTTTACATTTGTTATTTGTTATTATTTATTTTATCTAATCCAACCTTAACTGACCTAAAAACATTTCTATTTTTACATTTATTAGTATTTGTTATTTATTTTATCTAATCTAACCTTAACATTTTTTTATTTTATTATTATTTATTTTATCTAATCTAACCTTAATTAACCTAAAACATTCCTATTTTTACATTTTTTATTATTTGGTATTTATTTTATCTAATTGAACCTAAAAACATTCCTATTTTTACATTTTTTATTATTTGTTATTTATTTTATCTAATTGAACCTAAAAACATTCCTATTTTTACATTTTTTTTATTATTTGTTATTATTTATTTTATCTAATCTAACCTTAACTAACCTAAAAACATTTCTATTTTTACATTTTTTAGTATTTGTTATTTATTTTATCTAATCTAACCTTAACTGACCTAAAACGTTCTTATTTTTACATTTTATAATAATAACTAAAGAATACATATGTCAAACAGTAAAGTACTTATCAGGTTCTCTTTTTTTTTCTGTCAGTTGTTCGTGACACTTATTCCTACTTTTTATACTAGTGGTTGCAGTGGTCTAAACTTTTATTCAGTTAAATAATGCATTAAAGAACACAGAATAATAACATACAAAAAGCAGACAATGTCCCATAAATATCACAATTTGTTTGGCTTTTCAACAAAGCAACATGAGCCATTAGAAATTCATCTTAGCTAGTCGGTAGGTTTCCTGTGGGAACAAAAGCATGTACTAAAAGAGAAATTTGACAATTCTCTATTAAGAAAGCAATGTAACATGATGTGTCATTTGATAGATGAAAACTTTTACTTTCTATCAGTTATAAATGTAAGAGTGAATTTTGAAAATGAGGATATAACAGGTGGGTGTAACAAGAAGGGTCTGATTTTTTAATAGATGGCTCTGTAACCAAACATAATTGAAGACTATAAAATTATGTCTTATTTGATGGATGACAGTTTTGTAGTGAGTCATTTGTTACATTTCATACTTATGGGATAGTGGTGAATAAATCTGAGAGATATCTAGAGAACAAAATGTCATTTCTCACACTAGTGGAAATTCAGGTGTGTTTTTTTTTATATTTCCTTATACTATTAACAGTTAAAAACTATATACTATTAAAATATGGATTATTAGCTACAATTAGTAATTAATATAATATGAAGAAAAACTAGTTTAATCAACTTTTGAATGTAAGTCACAAAATTCTTGTTACATGCACAGTAAAAGATGGCATGTGTAGAGGGTGAATAAACATAATACATGCTATTAAAAAATGTTGTATATTGTAAAAGGATAGACAGTTAAATAATTGAGGTTTAAATAGTGCATTACTTGTATTAAGTACCACATGATATGTGAATAAACCAAACTGAACATATGAATTCATATTGCTAGTGTACTTTGTGTGATTCACACCTTTAAAATTTAAAGACTTATGACATTTTAATCTCTCGTTTACTCAGAAATATAATGACTAATATGGTTCTTCTTCAAGTTTTGTTTAAATATATGTGTGTAGATATATAATATCAATATATCTTCTGTGAAGATGCTTTAGTTGTGGCGTATGCAACATACATTGAAGAAATACTTAAATTTTGTACAGTTTGTTAATTTGCTCAGAAATTAGTGTATTTGTATTGTTTCTAGAAATACTAATTTTTATGCCACTATTTACATGAAAAAAGAAACACTGTGAAAAAATCTTTTATGAAGTTTCATAGTTTAAATTTGATGTTTTTAATAAATTTCAATTTATTTAAGAATTGTTGTTTTTTTTCTTTAACCTTCCAAAGTGTAAACCTGTATACTAACATAAGGCAATCAAACTTGTTTCTAAAAGATTTATGATCCTTTTTATCACCATCAAATGGATGAAATATTTTGTAAACTAATTAATAAATAAGTGGCAGCCACCTAGAAATGTAATAATACAATAATGACAAAAGTCTTGTCTGGTCAAGCAAGCCACGTTTGACATGCAAGTTTTTTGTCGTCTCTTGGTATTCTTTGCTCAAATTTATGATTTCTTTAGTATATCAGTACACTTAGTTTCTGTTTCTATATCATTTTCTATGTACTTAACAAACACTATGAGATATCATACAGTTGGGAATTTTATTCGATGATTCATTGAGTGCAGCCCATGATAACAAAATGATAACTTAGTGATTGTGATTTTTTTTATTTCCAGGTATTCTGCAACAAAAGCCATAGTTGTTGCCATGACCTGCACATTTTTTGAAGTATTCAATATCCCAGTTTTTTGGCCAATTTTGCTTTTATATTTCATCACTCTGTTTTGTATTACTATGAAGAGACAAATAAAGGTAAGAGCATTTTTAAGATTTGTGAAACAAATTATAATTTTTTCATAACTCATCCATGTGAAACATTTCTTTCATAAGAATTCATTGTGGAAACTGCTGTACTTCTAATAGAGAGACTTGAATAATGCACTAAACAGATGGCATTCACTTAGAAAAGTGACAGGAACCACAAGAAACGTGGTATTGGTGAGCATGTATAACAAGTTGTTTATACAGAAAACACAATTGTTTTAGTGCATACTAAGTAACAAAAACATTTATTATGAACCCAGGTTTTTAGACTGTACAGTGGTACAGAATATTGGTTTCAGACTTATAGTTGTATCTTCATCAAGACTAACTGAATTTCAGAGAAAAACTGCTTCTGATGAATGACTATTTATCATCTTAATATCTTAGGACATAGTTTCTTCTTTGATTCTCCTTCCATAGGAGGCAACAGTATTAATTGCACTTCCTGTCAAGGCTGAATCTATAAACCTTACATTGAATAGCAGCAAGACAAGAATAAAAATGTAAATAAATACTGTTAATAAAACTTTGTACCAGAAAGTAATTTTCTGACTAACATTTCAGTGAAATTCAGTAACAAAACTATCAATACTGAAGTCATAAGAGTAAGTGTGAACTTTAATTGTAATATTTTCTCATCAATTGTGTAAAATTCCTTCACACAATATACTAAATAATATGTATCTGCACTCTGATAGGTAGTTTGTCATTCAATGATAAGATGACACATCCTAATAAGATCTACATTGCTCTTTATATATGAAACAAATTTTTCAGACTATGTATTTAACTCACAAATTACTTATTTTCGTCTCATTCACTGCAGCTTGAGTCAATATATCATATTGAGTAATTTTAGTTCTTCCTGTTTTGACACTCACATAAAAGAACCGACTCAAGTATGAGGTGAAATTACTCGTTTTGGGTAAATGTGGGGAACCTTTACAGTTATCAGTAATATTAATTGCAGTATTGATGGTTCTTTGCCCTACCACCAAATATTTTAGAGAACCAAATGTCAGGGAACATGTAAATAAACTTACTAGATCCATTTCCAACTTTGAACATAAATGAAAAGTCGCCTTTGAAAAAGTGGATGGACGTGTTCAATGGTTGTCTGACTAAAACAGAGTAACACGTTTGTGATCTTGTGTAATATCACTGTTAATTAAGCATTTTTTAAAACTTGTTTTCTTTTTTTTCAGCACATGGTCAGGTATAGCTATTTGCCTTGGACACGAGGGAAAACTATTTACCACGGCAAAGAAGATTCAGGAAAAGTGATTCAAGCAAAGTGAGCCCTGTGCCTTCTACCTTTGTACTCATGGTTTTAAGTTGTGCTGATTGCAACGAACAAGTTGTCTATTTCATACTTGCAATGAAAAGAGAAAAAAAAAATTATTAATGATATTTAAAGCTTTATAGTTGTGTATATCTCTTAGCATTCTAATATTTGTAGCAAGTATATAAAACCTATAATTTTTAACATAATTTATCCAAGTGTAGGAAATTATTATGTTCCGTTTCTTGCATGTTTGTGGTAAATCAGGACTTTTTGTTTTCAGTCCTGACCAGTAGAGGGCTTGATTGATGAAGAGGGAAACATCTTTGTAGTCACCTGTCACTTCTACCTAACATGTACATCTCTTTCGAAACTAGTGTTGTGTCATCAGATTCTGTATAAAAGGATAAATTAAATTCTGAATTCTTTCAAATCTGTCTACTTTGCCCCATTTTTTGTATTATATTTTTCTCCAACACACGTGGTTACCTGTTTCTGGTAAAGCAGGCCTGTTTTCGGCCCTAACTGGTTGAAAGCTAGGGTGACAAGAAAACTTCGTCATCCATATAGTTCTTTTGAATCTATTTTGTGTCATTAAACTGTATGTAAAATATAACTGGATTTTATTTAAATCTGTTTTTGTTTCACAATCGTTAATCCACAAGTCTGGTTTGTGTTCATAATCGATACTGTCATGGTGTTAAATTCAACATCACTGTAAATAGTTCTTGCAGAAAGATTGAAATAAATGAAGTAACGATCTACAGCTCTTCTTTTCTTGCTCCACGTCAAGCAAGCACAGTTTTTGGATCAGAAACATTAGACTTACAAAACTGGAATACAACAAACGTCTTTCCAATCTTGATGAAAATGTAACATTGGCAGTAACCTATTCCTACATTTTTTTAACCACCAAAAGTATAATTTTATCATTATGTTGATTTCTCTAGTAAATACATTTTCATTGTAAGAATATTCTCTATTTATCAGTCATAGAAGTGAAGTGTTAAAATTGTTAATAATATTACCACTTGTTTCTTACTTGTAAAAAAAAAAAACCCATAAAAATTAGCTTTATGACAAACACAAATAAAAAGGTCAGATGTTTCAGCAGTGTAACTCGTACTACAGCGTGTCCTGGTAACACATGGTACCATATAGATACATTATGACTCGTACTCCACCATGGGTTGATAACACACACAGTACCATATAGATATGTTATGACTCGTACTCCACCATGGGTTGATAACACACACGGTACCATATAGATATGTTATGACTCGTACTCCACCATGGGTTGATAACACACACGGTACCATATAGATACATTATGACTCATACTCCACCATGGGTTGATAACACACACGGTACCATATAGATACGTTATGACTCGTACTCCACCATGGCCTGATAACACACATGGTACCATATAGATACATTATGACTCGTACTCCACCATGGGTTAATAACACACATGGTACCATATAGATACGTTATGACTCGTACTCCACCATGGCCTGATAACACACACGGTACCATATAGATACGTTATGACTCGTACTCCACCATGGCCTGATAACACACACGGTACCATATAGATACGTTATGACTCGTACTCCACCATGGGTTAATAACACACATGGTACCATATAGATACGTTATGACTCGTACTCCACCATGGCCTGATAACACACACGGTACCATATAGATACGTTATGACTCGTACTCCACCATGGCATGATAACACACATGGTACCATATAGATACGTTATGACTCGTACTCCACTATGGCTTGATAACACACACGGTACCATATAGATACGTTATGACTCGTACTCCACCATGGCTTGATAACACACACGGTACCATATAGATACGTTATGACTCGTACTCCACTATGGCTTGATAACACACACGGTACCATATAGATACGTTATGACTCGTACTCCACCATGGCCTGATAACACACACGGTACCATATAGATACGTTATGACTCGTACTCCACCATGGCCTGATAACACACACGGTACCATATAGATACGTTATGACTCGTACTCCACTATGGCTTGATAACACACACGGTACCATATAGATACGTTATGACTCGTACTCCACCATGTGTTGATAACACACATGGTACCATATAGATACGTTATGACTCGTACTCCACCATGTGTTGCTAACACACACGGTACCATATAGACACGTTATGACTCATACTCCACCATGGGTTGATAACACACACAGTACCATATAGATACGTTATGACTCGTACTCCACCATGGCCTGATAACACACACGGTACCATATAGATACGTTATGACTCGTACTCCACCATGGGTTGATAACACACACGGTACCATTTTGATACGTTATGACTCGTACTCCACCATGGGTTGATAACACACACGGTACCATTTTGATACGTTATGACTCGTACTCCACCATGGGTTGATAACACACACGGTACCATATAGATACGTTATGACTCGTACTCCACCATGGGTTGATAACACACACGGTACCATATAGATACGTTATGACTCGTACTCCACCATGGGTTGATAACACACACGGTACCATATAGATACGTTATGACTCGTACTCCACCATGGCCTGATAACACACACGGTACCATATAGATACGTTATGACTCGTACTCCACCATGGCCTGATAACACACACGGTACCATATAGATACGTTATGACTCGTACTCCACCATGTGTTGATAACACACACGGTACCATATAGATACGTTATGACTCGTACTCCACCATGTGTTGATAACACACATGGTACCATATAGATACGTTATGACTCGTACTCCACCATGTGTTAATAACACACACGGTACCATTTTGATACGTTATGACTCGTACTCCACCATGTGTTGATAACACACATGGTACCATATAGATACGTTATGACTTGTACTCCACCATGTGTTGATAACACACATGGTACCATATAGATACGTTATGACTCGTATTCCACCATGGCCTGATAACACACACGGTACCATATAGATACCTTATGACTCGTATTCCACCATGGCCTGACAACACACACGGTACCATATTAGATCCAATGCAAATTGTTTTTGGATTTCTTGTGCAATATATATTGTGTTTAGATAATTTTCTAATTTGTTTGACATTAATAAAGTTGGAATAAATGATTTAATAATTATGGCTGTTTTTCTTTTGTAATTCATAATTTAGAACTGATCACCTAAGACAGTCTACATTGTTATCTGTTGTGTAACTTTAGATAAGTGTATGTGCTTTTTATTTTTACATGAACATTGACACCAGTGGGTCTCTCATTCCAGAACGTGAGAGATAAGGTGTTTGTGATTCTTACATGCAAGTCGTATCAGTGCACTTTGACCTCTGATTTTTTGATTTTTTTCTAAAATGAAGTGTAAGCTTATTTTATTGTAGTCTCGTTGATTAAACATTGAGAAATAAAGTATGTGGTCAAATCCAATCTCATCCTGGTTGTCTCTGATGTTCATAAAGTGCCAGAGTTACTTAAACTTCAGTTATTGACAAGATGATCTACAGGTTTTCATACTATGAACCAAACTGTAACAAATGATCCACATGTTTTATTATGAACTATATTGTCACAAGACAGTCCACAGATATATTTTTTAACTGAATGGTACCACGACTATTCAAAGGTTTTTATTTGTAACTGAATTCGTACTAAGACTATCTACAAATATTTTATTTGTAACGAAATGGTACTAAGATTATCCACAGATATTTGTAACAAAATGGGACAAGACTATCCAGATATCTTATTTGTAACAAAACGGTACCAAGACTATCCAAATGTTTTTATTTGTAATGAAATGGTACCAAGACTTTCCACAGATATTTTATTTTTAACAAAGTGGAACCAAAGCTATCCACATATATTTTATTTGTAATGAAATGATGTCAAGACGATTTGCAGGATTTTTAAGTTGCTGTAAAATATTAAACTGACTCAGATAATGCTGAAGAAGATATGGAATACATCATTTAGTTTCATAAAAAACACGAAGATACTTCAGAGGTTTGAGTTGATAACCTGTGTATACAGATATCAAACTCTTAAGTGGTCAAAAATTAATTGAAAATAATTAACTTGGTAAATTCATTTTAGGAGCAAAGTTCATAATGGTAACATATATATATACAGAAGTATAAGTCTGATATGTTTCATATATAGGAAATTAACCATTTCAAAAAATAATGAAATGATGCCATTATTTCAGATATTAGAATAGTGAACTAGACTAGTTGAATCTCTTTCACTTCTCTCTCAGATGTTGATCCTGCTGTCATTAGCCTTTCATCTGTTAATAACTGGGTGGAGGTGGTAATTAATTGCATCGTTCAAACAGCTGTTTATTTTATTCCCGTAAACTCGACAAGTTTCTCACACTATCCTCGTCCATGGTGGTTTCCAACCTGTTAACAAGCATGGAAAGCTCGGAAATGGAACACCTTTTGCGATGTCCCACTCTTTCCAATTGCATTGCTTTCCAGTGAGCGCATGCTTCTTCCAGGCAGATCATATGGCAAAGCTAAAAAAGGAATCTTTTATTGCGTTTGCAACCAGCATCTCTTCTACCACCAGCTTCAAAGTCATATGGGACAAGATTTGCAATGTCACTGGGAAGTGTGCTTCCCATCCTCTTTACATTGTGTCTTCCACTAGTCAAGAAATTACTAATGTACAGAGAATTGCCAATACTCTCGGCAACAGATTTTCTCGTCTTTCCAGCACTCTAGTTTCTTCCTTGGCGGTCCTTTTGCTCATCAAGTCTTGAACAGAGCAATTGTCTTTTTCCTTTCAGGCTGATCGTTTCTATTACTATAATCAACCCTTACATTGGTGAAAGTGAAGATTGCTCTTCACTAGTCTGGCAGTATATCAGTCAGACCTGAATGTTCACTGTGAGATGCTGGACCATCTCCTTCCTGTCTCTCTTGCTCTTCTTTTGGTTGTCTTTAATTGGACCTGGCAGGAGAATGTTTTTTTCTGATGCATAGTGCAAGGCTATTGTCGTACCTTTCTCTAAACCTGGAAAGAATCCCCAAATTCCTTCTGATTATCATCTAGCTGTCTCTGCAAGATCTTAAGATATGATAGTTAATGCTTGTTTGGTTCCTTGAATCATCCAGTGTGTGTTTCATTGACAGCAATCCACTGCGGACCACCTGATTAAACGTGAGACATCGATCAGGAAAGTATTCTTCCAAAGAAAAAAAAAATTGTCTTCATCTTCTTTGATCTTTAGAAGGCTTATGACACTACATGGACATACAGCATTTTGCGCGACCTCCATTCATATCGATTGCATGAGCATTTGACCATTTTTATTTGTATTTTTTATACGACAGGTGACTTCAAGGTCGTGTGGATTCGACCCTTTCCTATTCTTTCACACATGAACTTGGACTTCCTCGGGGCTGTGTACTGAATGTCACACTTTTTAGTAAAAACAATGCTATCACTAAATTTCCCCTTACGTTTGCCAATGACCTTTATGTTGACGACTTTCACATTTCTTATCGGTCGTTGAACATGCAGTTTATTGAGTAGCAGCTTCAAATTACTCTTAATCGTCTGTTGAAGTGGACCACAGCAAATAGTTTTACTTTTTTTTTCAATAACACCGTTTGCATGCATTTTTGCCACCAATGGGGTTTACTTTCTGATTTCGAGCTCTTTCTTAGTGATGTTCTTCCTGTGGTTTCAGAGGCAAACTTCTTGAGTTTAACTTTAACTGTAAGCCTGCTTTAATTTCTCACATCAATGAGCTATATGGTAAGTGTGCAAGGGCACTGAACTTCCTCTGTCTCCATTATTCCACCTTTTGGGGAGCAGATCGCTGTTCTGTGTTCAAGGTCTATTGTGCCGTCATCTGATCCAAACTGTATAATGGGCCTAAGGTTTTGCCAGGACCTCAAACTTGAAGATCCTGCACCCCATTCATGATCTGGGGCTTTGATTCTGCATGGAGGCTGTATGCGCTTCTCCAGTCCAGAATTTGTACAAAGAGTCCCATGAACTACCTCATTACTACTACTGTTTGCAACTTTCTCTTCAGTTTGTTACCAAGCTTTCTATCCTTACCACAGCAACCTACCTGGAGTTGTGTCGTTCTTTCTCAATGGGCTGTGCTCTTTTTTTTGAACAGATGGTCTGCCATTCTTTATTTTGGCATTTGCATCCAAAATTGAGTTTGGATCAACCCATCCTGTCATGGCTTATTACCATCCCCACCCGTGATCTTTTTTTGTTATCCAAGGAAGGCGAATACTCCTTGGAAATGCTGCCTTCTCTTTACAAAACATTTTATAAACCATTCTTCCATTTCCGCTTTAGTGGATGGCTCAAAATCAAATGACTTGTTGGGCTTTGCCATGGTTTGTTGTGGTTTCTCACAGGATCTCTTTTACAGTTTCTGTGTTCACTGCCGAAGTGTATGCCATTTCTCTTGCTCTGGATCACATAGAAGCTAAGCAGTTCACTAATTGTACTATTTACACCGACCTCCTTATCTCTCTACTGGAATCACTTAACGTTAGTTTTTACCCTGTTATCGTCGATATTTAACGATGACTGGCCCATTTTTCTTTCTTCCTTTACTGTCCCGTTTTTTTCGATACCTGACCATGTTGGTATTTTCAGTAACGACCTTCCTAACACTGCAGCTACGTCCTGTTCTGGTGCCATCACAGTCATGCCTGTCTCGTATATGGACAACAGTCCTGTATTCAAGCCCAACTTTGTACCAGTTGATAATCGACTTGTAATAATCAACATGATAAACTTTTCTAGTTCAAACCTTCTGTTGCTCCATGGGCATCTTGTTTCCATAAGAAATGGAAGAGCTGAGAACAGTGCCAAGAGGAAGTAAAATCAGTTTGTAACACTCTATAACAAGCACGGTATTACAATGGCAGCTCACCAACAACAAAATAAATCTATTTAACTATAAAAACACTTAGAAATAAATTCAGTGTTTACTAAACTTGTTTGTAGCCAAGAATTGACACTGAAATAAATGAGTAATATATCGTAAATATCAATAATATTTCAAATAATGGAATTAGTAAAAAGGAGCAAAAGTCTATTTACAAAACAGCAGCGTAAAAATACCCTTTAGTGTAAATAATAATAATATCAAGTAATAAACAACAAGAATTCACAATCTCATAGCTCTCTAAGGTTCTGACAGGGTATTTATTCACTACCTAGATCACGAGAGTACACTTCATGCGATTATAAATTTACATAATCTGCTGCATTAACCTTGTGGCTTCTGGTACTTTTTTTTTTGGCATATAACACTGCATTACATTCAAATTTTAATTAAGTCGCTTTACTATTAACATATGTCAATGAAATCAAATCATAATGCACGATCTGATTTTAATTTTTGTTATTTAAGTTTTAGTTTCTTTGTTTTATAGAAAACCTAAAAAATATTTAAAAGTACAGTTTCATGTCACGTGATCCACGAACTTTTAAAAATCTTGATATACAGTCACGTGAAAAAGTTAGGACACCCTATGAAAGCCTGTGTATTTTTGTAACATTTTTGGATATATAGATATTTAATTTCAATTTCAACAATACTGAGATATTATAGGAATATAACTAAACAATTAAAACTGAAGAAAAGACTTTTCAATGAAACAGAAAAACTCAAACTCTTTAAGTGTGTCCTTGCTTAAATACAGTAAAAGTGTTTACCACATTGCACTGGAACTATGGTAGATCATGAACAAATTCAACATTAAAGGTTTTTATATTTCACATAAATATAATTTTGGCTTTATATGTAGAAAACAGCACTTTTGCTTGTTTCAGTAATGTCTGTATATACTGATTAATATTAAGACGCTTTCCAACCATACTTGTCCTGTATTTTCCTTTTACTCTTATGGATATTTTGCTTTCCAGATGTGTTTCTATGATGTTCTTTTGTTAGTAGTTTCTTTTAAGTTATCTAGTGAAATTAATACAACATTCAGTGTAACGACAACAAACTGGTCAATCTCCTCCTGTTTTACACTGTGGAACTTGCACAAATTTATAAATGACGCTAGGTGCACTATACTAGCATAAAAATAAACCTCCTTGCACAACTGAAATGAAAACTGTGTCTGATTCACTTTTAGAGCTAGAAACAATTCATTATCTTCTTAACTGTCTTTTGATGCTTCACAGAATCCCGTGTATGTAACCCACTTTTGAGTTTACTAGAAAACTCTAACCTATAAATATTTCAGAATTTTCTAGGTGTTATAGGCCTATCGTAACGTGATCATTACGACACGAAGCTCCCTCTAGCTTATAATAATATTCACAGAATCTCTTGTGTTTGATATTTTAGCAGGCCCTCACGAGTTTGTTTAAAAATCAAACTGCCCAATTCGGTTTTTCTTAGTTTGAAATGAAATGGTTTGGAGATTTTTGTTGGCTAAAGAGAAGGCATTTCCAGCACACTTTCAGCGTTGGGGCTGCGAAAAGTGATTTGAAGTGGTGAGGTGACTGAAGTCCTTCAGCACATCACAAGCTTAATGGTCAAGTACAAGAAGCGTGGAAGTCTTCAAATGAAACTCAGAGGTATTCAGGAGCCGTTTAGAACCATCTTGATGGATATTGTGCAGCAAGCCGAGTCCAATATTAATATTTTGTATTAATGTCACAAGTTGTGTACCTCAGGGCTCAGTATTAGAACCATTACTCTTTTTTATTTACATCAGTGACACAGATGAAGGAATGGTCAATAAATTAGTTAAGTTTGCTGATGATATTAAAGTATTGGGTGTTACTTACTGTGAAGAGGATGCTCCTAATTTACAAAAGGATTTAGATCATTTAGTGAGTTGGGTAAATAAACGGCAGATGGGTTTTAATTATGAATAATTCAAGATAATGCAGATGGGTTATCATAATTTAAATTATAAGTGTATTTTGGATTCGAATAACTTTCACAATGTTAAGAAGAAAAATAATCTTGGTGTAATAGTTAATCAGTCTCTAAAGCCATTCAAGCAGTACTCTGTTACTATTGGTAGGACAAATATGATTTTAGGTTGTATTTACAGAAATATTCAATACAAGTCAAAATATAATTTTACTGTGTAGGTCAATGGTTAGCCCAGATTTGGAATATTGTGTTCAGTATTTGGCTTGTTACTTTAGGAAAGATAATGAATTGCTGGAAAGGGATCAGAAAAAGGTCACTAAAGTGGTGCCTAGGATGGAAAAGTTGAAATATCTCGAATTGTTTTAGGGGTGTAGATCCTGGGGGGGGATGGAGGGTATACATCCTCCCTTCATTTTAGGTGGGGGGTATGGTACATACAATCATCACCCCCTGTAGTTTGGTCTGCTAAATTGTTTTATTGCATCACAGGCCTACAAATTGTGTGTTTGTTCTTGTGATTCTCGTGTTCTTACTAATCGAATTACATAATTAGGCCTAGATCTAGGCTTTTTCAGTAGCCGAAATATATATCTTTAATATAGGCGTGCTTCTAAGCTTTTCGATCTGAGTTATAGTTCGTAACTTCGTAAGTACCAGTCAGTAGGCCTAAGTATACGTCCAAGTATCGTGGCAACAAGATTACTCTGTGACTGCATGTTTACAGCTTTCAGGCTCAAATAATCAGAGATTACCAATTTGAAAATTGAACAGTTCACATAAGTGGTTGCAAAAATCATCCCCCTCATCGGGTGTAAAAAATCTACGCCCCTGTAGTTGGAAAAAAAGAAGAAAAAAAAAAGAAGAAGGGGGATTTAATTGAGGTGTTTAATATTGTCAAAATCAGGCAAGAAAGAAGCCGTCATCAGTTAATACGATTTTACTTTCTAAATAGGGTGATTAGCCTATTAGAATGGATAGCCTTCGGTGGTTATGGAGGCAGTAAATTGAAGTTAGTTTAAAAGAAAACTTGATATATATGTATATGAATGATAAGTGTTGGCTTTAAATTCATTTATTTAACAGTTTTAGTTTTGCTCAGACGATGGGACAACCGAGATAGACAAACAGTTGCGCCGCTGTCCGTAAACATTATATTATATATTATGTTAATATTATGTCTGTAGCTGCCTTTAATGTGTTCCTGTCTGCTCGTTCTGCTGCTGACTATCGTGATACTTCGACCTTCCCTACCAAATAACCGGTTAAATCATTCGTATCTCAGTTGAAAGCTAAACATAAAAATGTGATAACAGAAGGATGAAAGGTTAGCAATTGTTTAATTAACAATACTGATAATGTAACTTTATTGATATATATATATATATACAGAATTTAATCCCAGCTGATAGGCCTTACGTTGGCTAGTATAGACTTGGGGAAGTTGTATTTCAATTTAACATTTAAGCTTACTATTAATATAGGCCCTGCATGGCCAGGTGGGTTAAGGCATTCGACTCATAATCCGAGGATCGCGGGTTCGAATCTACGTCGCACAAAACATACTCGCCCTTTCAGCCGTGGGGGTGTTATAATGTGACGAACAATCCCACTATTCGTTGGTAAAAGAGTTGCCGGTGGGTGGTGATGACTAGTTGCCTTCCCTCTAGTCTTACACAACTAAATTAGGGACGGCTAGCGCAGATAGCCCTTGAGTAGTTTTGTGCGAAATTCAAAACAAACAAACGAATACTTTTAATATTAGACGGATTCTAGAGCAAAGACACTTCTCGACCCTGAGTGGCATGTTAAAGTGAGTAGGGTGTTTTTTTTTCTTCATAGAAAAACCACATCGGTTTATCTGCTATGTCTACGAAGGAGAATCGAACCCTTGATTTTAGTGTTGTAAATCTAAAGTCTTACCGCTGTCCCGCCAGAGAAGAGTTGTCAAGGAAGGGTGATTAGGAGAAATACTACACTTGCAATTATACCAACTTTCAAGACACATCTAAAATCTTTCCACACTATTTTATAAACATAATGTGTTTTATAGCCGTAAAGGAAAGATAGTATCTTGACACAGTATACCTTAGAATACCTAATACTTTCCAGATATATACATAGATGGTTATGTATAACAGTAATACTAATAATAATATTAAAGTACCTCTTCGTTATTTTAGATTTTTTAGCAACAATTCTAGTAAAAGTTATTACATAAATGCAAATAAACCATAGAAACGTAATGTAAATTTGAATTTTAAAAAACAACTAAAAATTGACCGCAGAATAAGATATTTTTGTTGTTTTAATTTCACTAGTTAATCATTTTAAACTTGTTGGGCCAAGTAGAAAATGCACCCGAACTCAGAGAATCATTGTTTGCTCACCATTGGTATAGAAACGCACCTCTCACTTTGAGGCCGTGGGGGCGTTATTAGAGTGACAATCAATTCCAATTGATCGATCAGACAAGAGTAGCCTTAAAGTGTTAATGGGTGGTGTTGACTACCTGCCTTCTCTCTTAGTCTGTCAGTTCAAAATCTCTCCCCAGGAGCGGTTCTTGTTAAATGTCTTTAATCTTGTCCTTGGACTGTGAGGTGGCCCGGCATAGCCAGATGAGTTAAGGCGTTCGACTCGTAATTTGAGGGTCGCGGATTCGAATCCCCATCGCGCCAAACATGCTCGCTCTTTCAGCCGTGGGTGCGTTATAATGTGACGGTCAATCCCACTATTCGTTGGTAAAAGAGTAGCCCAAGAGTTGGCGGTGGGTGGTGATGACTAGCTGCCTTCCCTCTAGTCTTACACTGCTAAATTAGTGACGCCTAGCACAGATGGCCCTCGAGTAGCTTTGTGCGAAATTGAAAAACAAACAAACAAACAAAGACTGTGAGTCGCGTTTCTTAAGAAGACGTGAAAAATACGAAGGGGCACAACTATAAAAACATATCTGATATTACAAATTTAATTTGTTTAATTTAGAGCAAACATTGAATTACCTGATGTGTCCACCATGAAGAATCGAACCCCCCTGCCTTAGATCTATAAACCCTTAAACTTACCGTTGACCCACAAGGAGACAATGGATTTTAAAATCAAGAAACATTTCAGTAACAACAGTTACCATCGCAGTCAAGGGGAAAATGTAACAAAACGCACATTTAAGAAGAGGGACATCATAAAAATAAGTTTCTCACCTATGTTCTAGGTTACAATGCTATTAAGAAAGAACTACATTTTTTATCATCAAAAGGAAACCAAAACCTGCAGAAGCAAAATAATATTTGTCTCTAACTTCTGCATGCATTGTCCTCTTAATTGTGTGAATAGTGTGTTGTCACGAGTCCCGATTAAATTGCTCAGTTTTTATCAGTAAAAAAAAATAGTTTCTTTCGTTGAGGCATGAGTGTGTTGATATATCACTGCAGTTGCGTAGCCCTTTTACAGGCATCTCGTTTTTGTTTGTTTTTCTATCTTCACCTATCGTCGCTAAATTACTATAATGAGGCCCGCCCATTTTGACTCAATGTTCGAACCGAAGCACTACAGACGTTGTGTTAATACCATAAACCGAGTGTTAAGCGTCTCGTTTTCCATTCGGTTCCGATAAGCAAAGGCACTAAAGTTAAGCGAAAGAAAACAGTGTTAGTAAGTAGTAAGTTACTCGACAAATAACAACATTTAGGTAAGCTATCTCGTTTCAGTATTTTTTTATGCGGGCTGTTTTAGTTGTTTTTAGGTCATCTGCTGTAAGTCAGTCGACATACCGCTGTTCGACCAGGGAAGAGTATGTTTCGATTGTAAGTTATTAAGCATTATGTCCCGGCATGGCCAAGTGTGTTAAGGCGTTCGACTCGTAATCCGAGGGTCGCGGCTTCGAATCTCGGTCGCATCAAACAAGTTCGCCTTTTCAATCGTGGGGGTGCTATAATGTTACGGTCAGTCCCACTATTCGTTGGTAAAAGAGTAGCTCAAGAGTTGGCGGTGGGTGGTAATGACTAGCTGCCTTCCCTCTAGTCTTAC
This sequence comes from Tachypleus tridentatus, assembly GCF_004210375.1. Lineage (NCBI taxonomy): Eukaryota > Metazoa > Arthropoda > Merostomata > Xiphosura > Limulidae > Tachypleus > Tachypleus tridentatus. The sequence goes on along the minus strand of NC_134834.1, from coordinate 185,762,490 downwards.
ACTGCTAAATTAGGGACGGCTAGCGCAGATAGACCTCGAGTAGCTTTGCGTGAAATTCAAAACAAACGATATTAAGCATTATAATTGATAACGATCGTGGAACTTTATACGTCATACTAATTGATGTGTTAAATTTTCATTAAATATCTCAATATTAAATTTCGGCTTATTTCATTCCATAATAAATTATCAATAAACTTTGAAAGCAACGCAACATTTTCATCACGTGTTCTTAAGAGTTGATTCTCGAATTGGATTACAGAATTAGAAACCAAAACTTATTGATGTAACCTGTGAGAGGACCTGATTCTAAGAAAGTTTGAAAATGTTTGGTTTAAAAAAAAAAGAAGTGTTAATTTGCTGAGCTTTTAATTCGTTTTTTTCTGATTTCTGCTCTCTTTTTTTCTAGCAGATTTGTTTATGTTTTAGAACAAAGCCACGCTAGGCTATCATCTGTGTCCACTGCGGGGTATCGAATCCCAGACTTTAGCATTGTAAATCCGTAGAGTTAATGCTGTTCCATTGGCGGAGTTTTGAATGTATATTTTACTCTTAGCAGTATTTAGAAAACATGATATATTGTTGTAGTTGACGTAGCTCATTAAGACACAAACTAATTTGTTTGTCGGCCTGACATGGCCAGGTGGTCAGACTCGTAAGCTGTGCATTTGGAGTTCGAATCCTTACCCCACCAAAAATCCTCGCCCTTTCCGCCTTGGAGTCGTTATATTATGGCGTTCACTCCCATTATTCTTCGTTAAAAATGTATCCCATGAATTGTCAGTGGTTGTTGCTGACTAGCTGCCTTCCCTCTAGTCTTTCACTGTTAAATATGGGATGGCTAACGCAAGACTTTCAGTCAAAATTAGGAACAAATATGCTTGTATATAGCTTTGGGTAAATATTGTTTAAAAAACAGTAACTTTCTGGAGTGCTAAACTATGACAAGCTTATGATAAACGAACCTTTACTAATTCTTTATTTTTATGAATTATTCTCTTCAATATACGACAGTGACTTCTGACCAATGTGACATTCGGGGCTCCTCGTATGTTTAAAAAAAATGTCCATCTAGTAATTTAATTATCTCCTAAACTATGATTTTTTCTTTCTTATTGTTCTTGGCATGGGCTGACAGTTAGGGCAATAAACTTGTAACCCGCGGTTAACGAGTTTAAATCCAGGCACCGAACATGTTCGTCCTTTCAGCCGTGGAGACATTATAGTATAACGGTTAATTCCATTTTCGTTAGTAAAAGATTAGCTCAAAAATTGGCAATGGATGGTGTTGACTAACTGCTTTCCATCTAGTTCAGTCACTTATTCACAGATGATTTAGAGACCACTTAATTAAAAATATAATAATAGATGGGTTTGGTTCTATCATTGATACTATTAAAAGGTACATTAGGGAATCACGAAGCATCTTTTTTTTTATAAATATTGAGGGAACAAATATTGTAGCTAAGTTACTTTTATAACTTGTTCAAGTGGTTTTATAAAACAAGTAACATATTTCCTGCATTGCAAAAACAATATTTACTGTTTGAATATCAGAATGTACCACTCTTTGTTAAATCTGTGATTGTACCTCTGCTCAATAGAAGGTCTTGCTGTTGTTTTGTTTTATTTTTTATATGAAATATAAAGAATGGCAAGGTAACATAATGTTATTCATATTTGATTGGAATAAAAATGATTTATTGTAACTGTCAATAACATTTACTAATGGCTTACCCATATGACTGCAGGTTTGACACTTAAAATTTGATTTCTATATCACTTGGTGAGCGGAGTATAAACAGCCTGCTCTGTGGACTTGTTTGTTTGTTTTTGAATTTCGCGCATAGCTACTCGAAGGCTATCTGCGCCTCTGTGGACTTACTCTTAAGGATAATCAAACCAAGCTTTTACTATATATTACTGCATTAATTATAGTTAAACACAGGAAATGAGTTAACAACATACCAGTCGCCCGCTGGTACAGCGGTATATCTACGGATTTACAAGCTAAAATCAGCGGTTCGATTCCCCGCGGTGAACTCACCAGATGTGGAATTGTTAAAAGAAAACACACCCAAACAGCGTAGAAATTTCTACTTTTGCAGGAAAAAGCCCTACAACGTCATGAGTGTGATAAGGGAGCGTTTACAGATTGCGAGCAGTTGAGTTCTAGGACAGGGAAAACTCTACACATGTTGAATGTCCGAGAGCACTTTTAACAAATAAATAAAAGAACACAATCAACACATAACGTAATGTCGTGTTAATTAATTAAATAACAGGAGTGTGTGTGTGTGTTTTTCGTATAGCAAAGCCACAAACGGCTATCTGCTCAGCCCACCGAGGGGAATCGCACCCCTGATTTTAGCATTGTAAATCCGGAGACATACCGCTGTACTAGCAGGGGGCTAAGTAACAGGAAGTTGCGTTAAACATTATAAGCGCTTATCCGTGAACACTTTCCAGTTCCAAATCCAAAACCTGTTAATAATACTGATACAATATCATTTTATTTGTCTAACTCGCCTGCTGGGTGCGATTTGGCCGTGTAACAGAGCTGGCGCGGGTTTGAATTCGTGCGACACCGTAAAGTAGTTCCAGTACTACCAAGTGCAAAAGCGTTATAAAAATGACCATGAATACTTTAGTGTGAATAGATGCTGTTAGGATGCTTTTGACCGGCTACCTTTCCTCTGGTAAGTAGTTTTGAATCAGGTACAGCGAAACCTAACCTTAGCACCGTTGTCATCTAAAACAAATACAGCTCGCATGATTTATTTATGCTCTCAGAAATCCATGATGTGAGTGGAATCTCGAGAGTCGAGCCCAAGAGCCCGGGAGTTAATTCAGTCCTGATAATAAAAAATATATATATATAAAAACCTAGTACAAAATTACCTTCATAATAATAATAAACGCATTGGGGTTTGTTTCTTTGTTTTTGAATTTCGCGCAAAGTTATACGAGGGCTATCTGCGCTAGCCATCCCTAATTTAGCAATGTAAGACTAGAGGGATGGCAGCTAGTTATCACCACCCATCGCCAACTCTTGGGCTACTCTTTTACCAACGAATAGTGGGATTAACCGCACATTATAACGCCCCCACGGCTGAAAGGGTGAGCTTGCTTTGTGTGATAGGGATTCGAACCCGTGCTCCTTGGATTGCGAGTCGAGTGCCTTATCCACCTGGCCATGCCGGGGCCTAACGAATGAGGGAAAACTTACTTTAGTAACAAAAAAAAGTTAGGGTATCTTATTTCAGCTGGGGTTTTGTTTGCTGTCAAGCGCAGAGTTGCACAATGGGTCATCTTGCTCTGCTCACCACGAGTACTCAAACAAGATTTTTAGGGTTATAATCCCTCAGACTTACCGCTAAGCCACAAAAGACGAGACAGGACGTTTATCAAGGAAATTTATTTTAGTAAAAAAAATGTTACTAAGGGACCATAAGTTAGTTAAAAAAAACGTTGCATAAAAGGACATTGCGAAAAGCGCACTTCAGTGCACAACGAAAAGTTAGGAAAAAAGTAAAAAGTGAAAAAACATTCCCATTGTTTCTACGTAAAATATAACGTTGCTTCTACTAGTTTTCTAGCTGCCCTCTTAATACCTCTGAGAAGTCCCCCCGGTAGTACAGTGGTAAGTCTACGGATTTACAACGCTACAATCACGGGGTCAATTACCCTGGGTGGGCTCAGCAGGTAGCCGGATGTGGCTTTACTATAAGAAAAACAAACAAACGTGCCTCTGAGAAAAGTTGATGTAGCGTTCTACTTGATTTATTTAGTGTTTGTTTTATTATTAATTTTTCATGACTCACGTCCACAGTGGTGATTTATTTTACTGAAAGCAGTGTCTCCGTAGTGGCTCAATGACAAGTCAAAATGTTAATATAGTTAACGTTTACATATATAAACAAACTGGAAAAAATTAAATGTGAAAGTCTTCCAAATTCTGTTAATTATAAACGTAATGGTAAATATAAAACAACGCCGAAAGTAATCGTAACATTTTCGAATTCCGCTTCATACTGTGATAATTTTAGATAAAAAAAACACTAAAAATGGGTTTAATCCTTTTGTCAGTTGCTTTGATAATGTGATAACCCGAGGTTTTCGTATGCAACTGAAATAATGCAATATACTTACAAAAGGCTTTCACAAAAGGAATTACGGTTTCGAATCCCCGTCACACCACACCTGCTCGCGCTTTCAGCCGTGGGAGCGTTATAATATTATGGTCAATCCCACTATTCGTTGGTTAAAGAGTAGCCCAAGAGTTGGCGGTGGGTAGTGATGACTAGCTACCTTCCCCTAGCCTCACGTTGCTAAATTAGGTACGGTTAGAGCGGATAGCCCTCGATTACCTTTGCGCGAAATTCAAAACAAAACCAAAAACAAACTTAGATATCTTATCTTAAATAAATAAGCATTCTTGGTTGTAGGTAGAACTTTGTCTCTACAAATATTGCTTTAAGTTATATGTTCAGTAACGATGCATTGTTTAAACAAAATAAGCGCAATGCACAGAAAAGATTAGTTGATTTCTTGTTGTTTTTTTAACAGCAAAAGCGAAATCGGGTTATCTGTCGTGTCCATCGAAGGGAATTGAACCTTTGACTTTAACTTTGTAAATTCGATGACTTACCGTTGTCCCAGCGGAATATTGAAGAAAAAAGAAAACGGAGCTCTTAAAATTCTATAGATAAGTGTATAAATCAGCAACCCTAACTTACCGAAAGGCCTGACAAATTCAATGAAGAAGTATATGAGTCTGCAACCTTATCAAATAGTCTAATAAAATTTAGTGTACAAGTATAAAAAGAAGCACTGAAAATTTGTTAAAAGGCCTAACAAATTTAGTGAACAAATATATAAATCAGCAACCCTGTTTGTTTGTTTTGGAATTTCGCGCAAAGCTACACGAGGGCTATCTACGCTAGCCGTCCCTAATTTAGCAGTGTAAGACCAGAGAAAAGCCAGCTAGTCATCACCACCCACCGCCAACTCTTGGGCTACTCTTTTACCAACGAATAGTGGGATTGATAAATAGTAGTCTATCATTTCGTATTGACAGAAATATCATAATGGATTTTTTCTAAACAGGACCAATAAAGATATTCAACCACATAATCTCGTTTCTCTTAAACCAGTGATGACTACCGTCATTTTTTATCAATATCAAAAACTCTACTCGACCAGTCGTCTGGACCTAGAATGGCTAGGGAATTATACTGCTTGAACTACAATCCGTGAATCTCCATTTTGAACCTTATCACCGAACATGTTCGTCATTTTAGCTGTGTGGGACATTAAAATCTGACGGTCAATCTTTTATTCGATTAAAGTAGCCTACAAGTTGTCAATTGAAATAAAATTGACAAATGCCATCCCTACTATCTTGTTTACATGTACCCCTACGCTAGTACAGCGGTATGTCTCCAGATTTACAACGATAAAATCAGCGGGTTCGATTCCCCTCGGTGGGCTGAGCAGATAGCCTTTTGTGGCTTTGCTATACGAAAACACGCATCTTGTTTACATGTACATTGTTTCGTTTTATTTTAATGTTTTAATAAAATGTATTGAATTAGCAAAGGATACATTGAACTGATAGTTTTTTAAATAAATATTTTTTCTTCGGTTTTATTAACTGATCTTTTCAATTTCAAATACTTTCAAAATTATTAGCTGCAGAAGTTTGGTAAATTATGTATCTGCACGAGAAAAACAAACTAAATGAATCTGTTTTTTTTAAAAGGTTCTTTAAGAACTCAAATAATTTCTATTCTCAAGACGACTGGTATGGGTACTAAAACTTTAATTAAAATAAAAAAACAGAACAACGTTTCTTAGGTCATCCTCAGCCGTGCTGTCTTGAATTAAAAAATAAAATATTATGTTACCCAATATTTAAAGTTATATTAATGTAAAAACAGTTTTTCATATCTATTTTTAGATGCTTTAAGTATGTAAAGTTATATTAATGTAAAAACAACTTTTTTATGTATTTTTAGGTGCTTTAATTGAGTATCAGCACGGTGAGTCGTTCCCACTATTGGAAAAATGTAGTACCACTTCAGGTAATAAAGTACCATCTTGAAGTTCTTTTATAGCATCAGCATTTTTTCTTTGCCGTCATCGGATGAAAAATCTATAGACATAAATATTCCAGTGAACCAGATATAGTTCGGTCAAGATGTGAACCTTGTACTATAGCATCTATTGCAGCATTCTAATCTAACATTTCCGCATATTCCAAGTTTTGAGATAGAAATAAATCTGTGGCTTGAAGCAATGTCAAATTGGAAAGAGAATTCTGCTGTTAAAGAAAGCTATACACTATCTAGAGCAGACACACACTCAACGTTTAACGATGTTGAAAGAAAAAGGTCTTTAGAACTGACTTTCAGTACTACATCTGGTAAAGATTCTGCAACAGTACCAGAAATTGGGAAGATTACTAGCCTAGATAGCCCAATCAAATGGTCTCATATGAAAAATAAGTTTGAAATAGGACATGCTTCTTTACAAAGAACAACTTCTGAGGTCTTTAAAGAAGATAATAATTTTTCTAAGAACCAATTTCTTCATGAAAATTCAGAAATTTATTTGAAAGCTTCAAACGTTAAAGCATTTATAAACAAAACTCTTGAAAACCGTTCTCAAAATGGTAACAAAAAACTTGAATGTTCTAACAATACATTACCGAAAAACTTTAACAGTAAAGAAACATTTAAAACGTTAAGCAACAATGATAACTATGTTTGTTTTCAGTTATATGACAGACAGTTATACAAAAATACAACGTCATACAATAACCATGTTTATCAACCCACAGAAATTCGAGGACCTGGCAGCAAATCGATTTCAAAGTCAGATAATAAAATGGATTCTCCTAAAACAGTACAAGCTTCTTGTAAACCATGCAATAATTCATCCACTCCTAATCAATATAAACCGTACTCTTCCAGAAAGGATTATAATAATTTGAAAGTCATCAAAACTGCACAAATACCATATTCAAATGTGCGAAACTTTGTTGTCCGTAATGCTGTATCTAATGTTACTGGTAGTGATAAGAATACTGAAACAGCTTTTCCATCATTTACAGAAATCACTGGTGGGCATACCAAAACAGGGGTTATCAAGAATTCTATAAACTCTTCTAGAAATAACAATTGGGATAACCTTAAAATGTCAAAGTATTCCACTATGCCTATTTCACGAACATTTAACATTTCCGAAAGATCTAAAGTTTCTCAATTAAAAGAAAAGTTTGACCATCAGTTTGCAGAAAAACTTACTGATGAGAAGTTGCATAGTGATGAAAAGGCAGGCACTGAACTTAACACTAACAGAGGTTTGAAACGAGATAAAACAGCATGTGGCAACCGAAAAAAAGTGGCAGATCAAATTCATCGTCGTTATTTGAAGGAACTTCAAAACACTCTGAAATATCAACCAACAAACATTTACTTAGAAGTTCCGGAGATACACTTGAAACTGGTGAACAGTTAGCCGCTTGCATTCAGAAACTTCAGACATCATCAGTAAAACAATTCATTAAAACCTTTGAAGAATACGAAAATATGTATCTTGAAAGTTTAGAAAGGTCAAAACAAAAGTGTTCAGTAAAATTGAGGGAAGATATCGTTTTTCGTAATTTTACGTGGAGTGAGAAACCAGAGAATAGAGATTTGAAAAAGTTTCAAAGCACCAGTGCATCTTTATGCGGTAATTCTAAATATGAAGAAATAAAGGCACGACCTGAGAAAGAAAGAAATTTTGATAAATGCCAAGAAAGACATATTAAGCCAAAAAGCTTAACAGAATCTAATTCCTATGTAACATTTCAAGTAAGAAATTTTGAACAACTTACTAAAAGTCAATCAGCTGTTCAAAATAAAAATGGAAGTTTATCAGTGTATTCCACTCATAAATTATTTGAAGATGAGAAAACACGTGGAAATTCTAAACAGAATGAATACCTTCATAATTTTGGTTTAAATATAACAGATAAACCTAGTTCTTTACTTCTGGAGAATGAAATATATACTTCTAACGGACAAGAAAATGGCTCAGAAAGCGAGCCCGAGGACAGAAAAAATGAAATTGCAAAAATCCAAGACAACAAAGAAATATGTGAAGTAAAACCACAAAATCCACAGAGGTTTAGTCATAGGTTGTCTGTACCAAAGTCCAGTAGACTAAGTATTGAAAGACTCACAAATGTAATTAGCAAAGCAGAAAACAATACATCTGATACCAACCGTCTTAATGATGGTCTTGTGCCAGAAGTCAACAAATCGTCGTTGAACAGTAATGATTCCTACACGGATACAAATGAACAATTAAAATCTGATCACAACTGCATTGAAGCAGTAAACATTCAGATCATTTCTGAGGAGGACACGACTGGAGATCTGGATGACAGTTATTTTAAGAATGGAGAAGAAAATTTAAACTTCTTGAAAACCAGTTTAGATTGCACCTCAGCCTCATCTGGATGTAACAGACCATATAACGAGATTTTTGAGTGCAATAGTTTAGGTGAGTGAGACCATAAACTTAATTTGTTTTTCATGTGATTGTATTAAAAGTTTAACAAAAATTTTGAGAAATTATACATTGTCAGTTTGTTTTTCAAAGGAATGAAAATATTTAAGTATTATATCGTATAACATGTTTATAATAACTAACTGGTCATAATTGGAAATTTCGTGAGTTGAAATGCAGGTGATAAAAAGTAGAACTTTTACTGTTGTGTGCACAAAATAACACTGAAACTCGCATTGTGAAAAATCGTAAAAGTATAACAAGCAAGTTGTCAGGAGTACATGATATCAAAATTAATACACAATAGAACTGATACCAATAATGATTATATTATTATTTATGCCTCTCGATTTCATGAAGGAACATAGGGCCGCAATCACTTGCGGATTCATTAACAAGCTGGTTTTTTAAGTGAGCAGATTGTTAGCCTACCGCACAACCTCCAATCAGGAGGAGAAACCTTAGCCGTCTCTAATTTTGCAGTGTAAGACTAAAGGGAAGGCAGCTAGTCATCACTACCCACCGCCAATTCTTGGGCTACTCTTTTACCAACGAATAGTGGGACCAAGAATGATTAGAATATATTAAATCATCGGTTGGGCTTTGCTATTATTAACGATATTTTTAGTCATAAACCCAATAATATCTTGGAAGCTTCAGCCAACTTAAGATATTTAGATTAGTCCTGAGTCCATATATAATCCTTATTAGTGTAATAATAAAACTAATTTGAACATTATAAACTTAGATACTAACGAAACTAAATTTAAAAAAAAATAGAATGTCATCTCTTAGAAAACACATAAAGATCAGTTGTTTGTTTCTGTTGTTTTACACTGATAACCAAGAAAAATGTTACAATGATATAAGCAGATTTCTACATCTATATAGTCCTCTCAAACAACAGAAAATGACCAATAAAAATTGGTTTCTTGTTCCTCAAAAGCGTTATTTTATTTACAAGTGGAATTTTAAACTTAGAGATCACGTGAGCTAATCCCAGGTCAAAGACTCCTGAGACTTAGGTACAGTTGTTCCTCATTTTGGACTGCTGGCCAAAGCGAGGAAACCAGCATAATCCACTACTCCTTTGAACTGAGGAATGAGAGTGACAGTCTTTTCTATAACAAACCCATAGCTAAATGTGCTCAGAATCATGACATCTTGGACCTTTTTACCCACAGTTCAACATGCTCATTCCAAATTTATAACAAAGATAAATGACTTTCTGACAAAAGTTGCTGTTTGGCAAAAACAATATGGAGCTGAAACTAGAGCATAAGGTAAAGCAGGAAAACAACTAATGTTTATGTACACATGAAGTTTATTTGTTGTTAAAGGTAATGCTGAGCAATGGACTATTTGTGTTGTATCCCAGCTGCACTCCACATTTTAGTGTCACAACTCTTCAGACTTATCGCTGAGCTACAAGAAGACATAAATAAAGTGAGAAGAAGAGATTAGCACCCAATAAATAGAAAATAATTTTACAAAAGTAAATTTCAATTATTCTATATGTTTTACTCTCTGTGTCAAATAAAAATAAAATGTTTTCCTTGTGCTACGTTTATTATTTTAAAAAAGGCAACTTTCAAGGGTCAATGCACCCTACAATTCAGGGTCTCTATTCATTTTTGAGGTGCCCTAAATCTGAGTGCCAAACATTTATGTCCTATATTAAGATGCCCGGAAACATGAGCCGTCTATGATTGTTTTGCATTCTTCTCCGGACTTATTTCATCTTATGATCAGTACACATTTGTATGGGCAAAACTGTCTGTAGTGGTGTTGTGAATTACTTTTAAAAGCTGTGATCAATGACTGGTTGAACAAACCAACCTATCATGTTAGTATCTCCTTCTTCAATAAAATCAAAATATTTGTTTTAAAAAAATCTGGTGTTCATATAATATCTATTTTACAAAAGAACTTTACTAATAAAAACTAGTAACTTTTAGTTTTTACAAATAGAAGATAAAAAAAATAATACACATAATGTATGTCGCTTTGAAACCGAAAAACATCCAGCAACAGATAAACCTATTAATACACATAAGCCTAGTTTTAACAATAAGTTCACCATTTGTCATACCTCCCAATATAGCGTTTCAAAAAACTTGAAAACCTTTCAAGTAAAATACTTGCGTATTACATACAAGTGACAGTCTAAATTTAGCCCTAGCCGTATCATTTATGAAAATTACCTGATAAGAGTGTAAACTTTACGTTATAAATCAAATTTAACGGTTGGTAACAAAATTTATCTTAGAAGTTCTAAAAACAATGAAACTCGGCTGTGAAAACATTAGTCATATGTGTTTCCCAGTCATTATAATTATATTCTTTCCGTCTTCCTTTACATCCATCAACACTCTGGAACACAAACCGTCATTTATATTATAAAATTTACGCTGTCTGTCCCCCTCTCCCCGGAATCTAGGACTTATCTCAGACACTTTTATTAAAAGGTTATAGAGATAAGCGACTTGTTTGTCGTTTCCTTAGTTTCTACGAGCATACCAAAGAAGTATCGAATTGGTTGCGCTTATTGAGTAACGGGCCCGGTATGGCCTAGCGCGTTAAGGCGTGCACTTCGTAATCTGATGGTCGCGGGTTCAAATCTCCGTCGCACCAAACATGCTCGCTATTTCAGCCGTGAGGGCGTTATAATGTGACGGTCAATCCCACTTTTCGTTGGTAAAAGAGTAGCCCAAGAGTTGGCGGTGGGTAGTGATGACTAGCTGCCTTCCCTCTAGTCTTACACTGCTAAATTAGGAACGGCTAGCACAAATAGCCCTCGAGTTGCTTTGTGCGAAATTCAAAAAACAAACAAACAATTATTGAGTAACTAAAATTCATATCAAAATCAATATGACACAACAAACGGTTAGATACTAACTAGTAAGGTAAACATGTATCATTACTTCCAAAGTGTTTTATCATTTATCTCCAACGTAGTAGATTTTTGAGAGTGTGTAGTCATTTATACATTCGTATAAATCTTATTGCTTTTTTTGTTTGTTTGTTTGTTTTGGAATTTCGCACAAAGCTACACGAGGTCTATCTGCTCTAGCCGTCCCTAATTTAGCAGTATAAGACTAAAGGGAAGGCAGCTAGTCATCACCACCCACTACTAACTCTAGGGCTACTCTTTTACCAACGAATAGTAGGATCGACCGTCACATTATAACGCCCCACGGCTGAAATAGCGAGCATGTTTGGTGCGACGGAGATTTGAACCCGCAACCCTCGGATTACGAGTCGAACGCCTTAACCCACCTAGCAATGCCGGGCCTAAAACTTATTGCATTTAATGGTCGAACGCAATAAACAAATCAGCTGATCACGTAGTGGTAAATGAACCATCATCTTCTTGAACAAGTATTTCTGATTCACAATGAACTCACTGCTTTCGAAATGTTATACATTTGTTACTACGCTATACTTCTGTTAAAGTTTCATTTATTTTCCATTCAAGCCGTCTTCAAACGTCATTTTCTCGAAGCAGATTTCTTTCACAAAATTTGTGTTACGAACACGTTCGAGAAAATAGTATATGTGTTCATATATTAAGTCCTCTTTACCAAACTGGAATAATTTAGCATCCTCTATATCTACTCGAGATGAGAAGTATTTGAAATACACTGCTGGCCAAAATCTTAAGGCCAATGAACATAAAGAAAAAATATGCATTTTGCGTTGTTAGACTCAACCACATATTTGAGTTGAGCTTCGAATGATGAAAATAAGAAAAGGGAAAATAAAAATAAAAAACTTTTTTAGCATTTAATAGTGAAAATGTGAACACTATGAAATTAGCCTAAATACAAGCTGGTTAAAGATTTAAGACCACACTGAAACGAAGCGTTAATCGGTAAACACGTAACGAAATTTAGTCATTTGTGTTCTAGCATTAGCGTTGTCAACAACTCCCACTGACATCTCCTATGTTACATTGGGTAAAAATATGACAAAGGTTAAAACGTTGACAGAGTTTGAACGTCGCAGAATTGTCGAGATGCAAAAGCAAGATCTCTCTCAATGTGACATAGCTGGTGAGATTGAGTGTAGTAAAACTGGTGTTGTAAATGTCTTACAAGACCCTGAGGGATACGGAACGAGAATATCAAGTAGTCGGCCCAAGAACATTTCGCCAGCGTTCAGCAGGAGGATTTGACGGGTTGTCCGGCAAGACACCAGCCGATCGTCGAACCATATTAAGGCCCTTACGGACACAGAATGAAGCTCAAGAACAATAAGACGGCATCTACGGAAAAAAAAGGCTTTAAAAACCGTAAACGTCTTCAACGGCCACGCCTCCTTCCACATCGCGAAACAACTCAGTTAAACTTTGCTGAGAAGCATCAAACATGGGACGTAAAAAAATGGAAGAAGGTTTTGTTCTCTGATGAGAAAAAATTTAACTTGGATGGTCAAGATGGCTTCCAACGTTACTGGCACGATAATGATATCCCACCGGAGACATTTTCTGCATGACACAGTGGAGGAGGTTCCATCATGATCTGGGGTGCTTTCTCCTTCCATGGAACAATGGAGCTTCAGGTTATACAGGGGCGTCAAACAGCAGCTGGCTACATTGGCATGTTGGAGAGAGCATCCTTATTGACTGAAGGCCCTCGCTTATGTGGAAATGACTGGATCTTTCAGCAGGACAACGCTGCAATCCACAATGCTCGCAGGACAAAGGACTTTTTCACAGCGAATAACGTGATTCTTTTGGGCCATCCTGCGTATTCGCTGGAACTGAACCCCATTGAAAATGTTTGAGGTGGATGGCAAGGGAAGTCTATAGAAATGGACGTCAATCCCGAACAGTGCATGATCTTCGTGAAGCTATTTTCACCACTTGGAATAACATTCCAGCCAGCCTTCTGCAAACGCTTATATCGACCATGCTAAAGCGAATGTTTGCAGTTATTCGCAATGACGGCCGTGAAACTCACTACTGAAACCTCTTGTTGGGCACTTGCTACCCTGTTTAGGACTTCTCTTTGGTATGGTCTTAAACTTTTGACCAGCTGGTATTTAGGCTAATTTCATAGTGTTTACATTTTCCCTATTAAATGCTAAAAACTTTTATTATTATTATTTTCCCTTTTCTTATTTTTATCTTTCGAAGCTCTACTCAAATAAGTGGTTGAGTCTAACAACGCAAATACATATTTTTCTTTATGGTCATTGGCCTTAAGAGTTTGGCCAACAGTGTATAACGACTGAATTTTTACCCGATTTACGTTGTGCTCAGTATATTTATTTAGAAGCACATTATTTTTATTTATTGTACATACAAAAAACATTTTCATCTGAAAATGATGTTAACAACATCAATGCATAGTTATTGGACAGAGTAGTTTTAATCGTTTGTTTTTGCTCCGGAATTGGTAGTAAAGTAGTTATTTTAATATATTAGGTGCGTAAAAAAAAATGTTACTTTGGGGTTCGTAACGAAGAGCATTGTTTACACTCTTACAGGTATGTATCATAAATCGCTTAATAATAAAATACCACGAGCTTGAGTTCTAAATGCTTTATAATTTTGATTCTTTAAATTTTATATTGTTATATAATATTTCCATATAATTTCTAGCTGTTTTAACTGTCCACTTTTTGTCTTTTTCCGTTTTTTGTGTGCTTGCGGACTCACCTCTACTATAGTCAGAATTGAAGATGGATTCTGTGACGTTGGTAAACCTGAAAGCCGTCATCGTAGTAAGAATAAACGTACTAAGATCAGGTGAGTAGTTACAGCTGTTCGGGGTTTGAAGAGGATGGAGTTTAATTCTCTAAAATATGTAGTTGTTGAATTATCAAATTAATAGTTAAAAATTTGTTTTATAGTTAGTATAAATATATTTTAAATAAAACCTACGTAAGAATCGACAAAAATAATTTATTGTATATATATATATATATATGTGTTTTTCATTAATAATTAATGGATAAAAATATTCATAATAAATTAGATAAAACACAGATATTTTCTGGCATTTGTTACAGTTAATGTAATTTGAAAATCCAGCGTGAATTGCCCTGAAATAATTACTTTTATATTTATGAGAAACTAGTTAAAATAACTATATTTATAATAATCTGCATAATAGTATTAATAGCATTATGTCATTAGATTTAGAATGTAATCTATGTATATGGTCAATCCCACTATCCATTGGTAACAGAGTAACCCAAGAGTTGGCAGTGGGTGGTGATTACTAGCTGCCTTCCCTCTAGTCTTACACTGCTAAAATAGGGACAGCTGTGCAAATAGCCCTTATGTAGCTATGCGCGAAATTAAAAACAAACCAAAACCAATCCACATCCTGGCATGCTACCCAGAAAGCCATGTGTATCCGATGTTGGTTAGTTTAGAACTACTAAACAAATTAACTGTCAGCTTATTGTTACCCAACCAGTTCCAATTTAATTCACATGTGAACATAATTCAATCTTATTCAAAAAAATATAATTTTAAGATTGACAGACAGCTTCTTTCTAGATTATTCTGCTTTCCAAGGTAGGTAACGTTTTCTAGGATACGTAAACAACGAATTGTTTGTCAGATTTTGAGTCTACAGAGATACTATACCTGCTTGGTGTCTAGTAATCTAAATCCTCTGATAATTAACAGTGCTTGAATTGAAGTCAGAAACTGATACAACTTTGTCATGACATGTCTTTTCTTTCTTACCCTTTGGGATTTTTCTGAATGGCATTTATTTAAAGCATGTTCACATTATGTCATGAGTAGATAAGACTATCTGGATATAAAACAAGCAGTTGAACCTAATTCTTTGAAACTTTGGTTCTCTTTTTAATCAGCAAGTAACAAAACATAGGAGTGAAAAGAGTACACTTGTTAAGATGTCCTTGGTGCCTCCATCTAGAAGCAGTGTGTTACTGTGAAACTGTTAACAAATTAACATAAAATATAAGAATGAAATAGTAATTAGTACATTCTGCCAATACCTCCAATAACCATTAGCTTAAATGGAAGGTTACCAAATTCAATGTACATACATCTTGTCCTGACTTAGTGGTTCCTCAATGTACAGTCATCATGTCCTGACTTAGTGGTTTCTCAATGTACATACATCATGTCCTGACTTAGTGGTTCCTCAATGTACATAGATCATGTCCTGACTTATGGTTCCTCAAAAGCAAATAGCTTGAAACATTGAATTTCATTAATTTTTATAGATGAAGAGAGTTTGTTTGTTTGTTATTTTTAATTTTGCACAAAGCAACACAAGGGCTATCTCTATAGCTGTCCTTAATTTAGCAGTGTAAGACTAGAGGGAAGGCAGCTAATGTATATATATACATTAAGATTTTATGTTAACATACAATTTATAATTTTAAATAAAATAATTTTAACCGTATTACTACACATCAAATTATTTACAGAAATTCCATGCATGTACTCTTTAGCTTATAAAATTATCATATTAACTCCATGACAACTGTCCAACTTAATCATTTTGTGACGTAGATGATGGATAAAACAGTGTGATTAGAACTTGAAATGTAGTTTTACTTTTGTGATAATTAGATGTTTATTAGAAAGGATAATATTTTGATAGAAAATATCTTTATTTGTATCCATCAGAATCTAGCTTTGTCATCAATGTTTACAAATTCATCTGTATTGCATGTTAACTTAAGTCTACGAAAGGATGTAATAAGGCCTTGTCAGTAATGGACCTGTAGGAGTTGGAAGAAGAGATATCCATCTTAAGCATCCATCATGACTAATATTATGTTAATGTTGCCGTTTGCTTGGCATGTAAAGACCAAAGAAGAAGGGTTCATCTAAAAAACAGAAGAACTGTGTAGTACTAGTAATAAAGTAAGGTTAAGACTGTGGAATAATTGTTGAGATACATTCTCTATTGAACTGTAAATGAACAGATATATGTATTTAAGAGTTTGAGTAAAAATTGTAAACTGCACATATATACAGCTGTTCATTTCTGTTTAACAGAGGCTTAAATGTTACCTTTTGATGTTGTCCTAATATTTTTCATTGTGTAAAATATATATGTGTGTGTGTGTCTAATGCTTAGGTGAAAACGTTGCATGTTGAAATTATAATTTAAATATGTCTGTTTAAATTTACATTTTAATCAATTAGAAATGAAACCCGTCTCATCAGAGAATAATAAATAAAAAAAATTGGTCTTTGTTTTTTCTTTTAACAGAAGAAGACCAAACGTTTCAGTCAACAGTAAAAGGCCATATAGTAATATGCGAATGCACATGAAAGTGAAAGACCACATATACCAGAACACTTCAATATTGGATACCGTATGTGTATTATTATAGCATTGTATTTTCTTTCAAATCTGAATTATAATTGTTACTTTCATTGTGTGTTTAAAATATTCAAGATACATTTGTGGAAAGAAACACTTGGCTTGTGTAAAGGCTATATTTTGCAGTATTGCATACCAGTTGTGATGTATCACCTTGAAAGTAATTTTTATAACTATAGTTGAGGTGAGTTAAAAACATTCTATCATTGTTTTCGTGTTGTACACATTTTATGGTTAGTTGTAAGGTTTTATTGTAACTAGAAAATTTATTAAAACATTTGTATTTTTGTTATTAATGATGGTACAAAGTAATATGCAAGCACATCATCATCATAAACTAAATAAAAATAACTGTACCATATAGTACGCGTGTATAACTCATCTTAACATAAATTGTTTTATCACAAAAATCTTTCATGGTTGTAGTTGTCAAGTCACATTGAGAAAGCTCAGATAATCAAAATCATACATTGTAATTTTAATTTGATCTTTAAATTCAGTATTGTATTTTGTGTTCATTTTAGTGTGTTAGTTTTCATGAGATGTGTACTGGTTTATATTTCCAATACTTGTTTAAGATATCTACATTTCGATATTTAATCATTTAGTAGTCACACGTTGCATCATAAGAACCAGCACCACAGTAGTTACCACTGAGATTCCAACAAGAACAAAGCTTGTTCATTCACTTCTGTCATAAGTGAATTATTTAAAATGCATTATTTTGCAGAAAGTGAGATTTTGAGAAAAATGACAACAGAACTGTTAATACTGAATAATGTGTGAATTATGTAACCTGAGATCAGAAACTTTTGTTTTTTCAAAAGTCAAGTGAACTGATTTTTCACCCAACTATAGTATGTGTGTCTGCATAAACTGAATTTTGAAACTAAAAATGATGTATATGTTGTGTATGCGTTTGTGTGCATGGACTAGTTAATACACTGTGGTCTGATAGTGATGTACATGGTGTGTCTGTGCACATGGACTAGTTGGTGCACTGTGGTCTGATAGTGGTGTGTGTGTATGCACAAAGTATTTTGTAAACTGTGGTGTAATTAGTTGTTGTGTTTTACATGTTCTGTAACCTGATTTTGATTTTAAAAATCACATTAGCTTACTGTAGTATTGATTATGTATTTTAGGAATTGTTGTGGAGGCATTGTAATGTTTGTATTTTCATTTAAAGAGTATTGCTGTCTTGATTCTGTTAATTCATACTTTAGGTCCCAGTATATGAGAATGAACCATTAGAAAAACCACAGAATCAGAACATATCTATGAATATGTGTGTTTCAAAGATTCATCTAATTATGACCAGCCAAGTACTTTTGACATGGGTAGTGACAGTGGAGTATGTCTGGAAGAAAGTAAACTTCAGATGCAATATCCATCTTCTGTCAGCACTGGGCAAGTTCCAGAGTCTCAGCATCGTCTGGTGGAGCATCAGGTTCCTAAACAAACTGATGCTCAACTGGTCATGTCATCTGACATAAAGGTAAAGCAAGAAGTATCAAGTCTTGAAAACATGATTAATTCAACTACTCAGAAATCAAGTAAGAAACACTCACTCACAAAGACACTGTTTCAGAAGACAAAAGATCGTCTTTTTTCTTGGAAAGAGAACTCTTTAACAACAAAAACAGGATCTAATTTTTATGTACCATATACCTCTGAGAAAGCCTCTCCTCAAGAAAGACCTTTGCCACCTCTTCCTTGTGTCTCAACTCCTCTAGATGTAACAAAGAGCAAAGCGTGTGAACAAATAGAGAATGCATCAGGTAAAATCACTGTCTTGCAAGCCAATACAGTAAAGACAGGTACATTATGGTATTACTTTCATTATACAAAACATTTTTTGCCTGTACTGTTGGTATTCTCTTTTAATTTTGCAGGATGCATTTTTTTTGTACTGAAACACCTAATTAAAAGTGCCTTTTTTGTATTAGGTTAATAAACATAGTTGATGTCTGGAAATTTTCTTTTGAATGTCAACTTTATGCATACTTTAAGGTTTCAATGAAACCATAAACATGCCTGTGATTTTATAATTTTTGTTTTAACTTTTATTTTGAACTCTTTCACCACCATGAATGTATGAAGTTCCTTCTTAGATCAATGACATGGACATGAGTATGGGAAATAATACACGTAACCTTTTATTTAGCTAGTCATGTTAACCATTTTCAAGTTTTGAATTTTTTTACTGTCATTACTAAAGTTATTCCTCTCTGTAAGTATCTAAAGACAAATGTTGTAATGGGAGAACATTGTTATCTGCAAACATAGCAGTAAAAGAGTTATTGTAAATATGTCTGTCATTGAAGTGGTTTACAGGTACTACGGTTACTTGTAGAACATTTCTGAACAAACTGTTATTCTTGATTCTTGCCAAATCCAGCAGCAAAGCTCTGGTGACCAGGGTACACATACTTCTGTTTTATTCATGTTGAATTAATCAAATAAAACAAAACTGAATAAAAAAAAAGTATAATTTCTGGACTGGATCTCTCTGTATAAGTGAGAGAAATTTGTGTTAGTGAGTTAACATACAAACATTCTACAAGCACTGTACCAATGTTTGATGGCACCCTGTGCAAGGTATAAATTCCACACCACCCCAACACCATGCAGTAGTTTTGCCTTGCTAGTCAGTCAGGTAATCAGCACTCCCCTGCTTTTGAGTTGACACCCTATGTGAACTAATTACTTATACTACTTACATTATAACCCTAAATTCTACTATACAACGATAAATGTAATAAAAAACACCTGAAGTGTAGCCAAGAAAGAACTCAGTGGCAACGTAAATAAATGACAAACATCACTAATATGAAATCGTTTTGTTTTTTTTACAGCCTCAGTTACTTGAGTGGATAACCTGTATAATTTATTATACTTTCTTGGAGATTAATTTTTAGTAATGGATGAGATGGCCAGACATCTTGATTTTGCTGGGACATTCTTATGATTTGATAGTTCTCCCTGGTGCTCCAAGAAAAGCTCTTGGGATGCACAAAATAAAAAAAAACATCAAACTGTCATTGAATCATGAAGGTACTAAGCCTTTATGGCACTCTTCTGTTGCCAAACTGTCACTTCTGCATATGGTGAGAAACTCAGGTTTGTGCAGGTTGTGCACTGAGAAACTGAAATGTCATTGTAGTGCAGATTAAATAGTACATGTGACAAGTCTGTGTAGAACGTATGTGGAGGGTTTTAACCTTCCCTGCCTCATTCATTTGTTTTCACTGAGTTCTGATTTACTTCACAGGAATATAGAAGTAAAACCCTTTGAAAATGTTAAGATCCCATTTTTCAACACAAAGCCCTTTTAGGATAAATCAGCCACTGCACTGTGTGTCTTTTCTACCACTGTGTTTTTCTGTTGTCCTTCATTTGTGTGTTGTATAGTTACTGATGATTTACTCCTAAATGTTAATTTTGTGTGGTATAGGACAATCTCAAACCCAAAAATTGTATTCAGGTGAAGAAGACTATAAAGTAAAGTCATGCATGGAACCAGAATCCTTCTTGGAATCTGTCATGTCATCCATAGAATGGAATCCTTACCTCAGGTATATTACCAGTTTGTTTTTTTTTTTCCTATGTTAAGGATCATTAAGTATTCTTTTGCATGGCGAGGGTGTAATGCCAAAATAATGTAATTTGCAGACAGTAACTAACTTATACTGACCAGCAGCAACTTTCACAAAATTTCTGGACTTTTACATCTCTTTTCTGTTTCCAATTTCCCATTCATAATATCTTTTGTCCAGTAATACTTCTTTCAAACACTTCCCCATTTTATTTAGAGGGAAGTGAGAGTTACAAAAACGTTACATTTTGTGCACTTTTAAATTTCAAGAATTGTGAATAACTTATTATGCATGCAACAGTTTTAGCATGTTATCAATATGTTGTTGTTTCTGTTTCTCAAAGTATTTTTTTTGACTGAGTTATGGAAACAACAAATCAAACATTACAAAGTTATATGTTGTTGTTGTTTTCTCCTGTAGTATTCTCCAAACCATTTCTTGAAACTATGTAATAGCTTTTCTATTAATATAAAGGTTGTGTTTTTTTTTTTCATTTTCTGTGCAAACCACATTTCAAGAACACCACTTGTTGTTTTTTCCAAAAAATACTTTATTTTGTTATAGGAGCCATAAGTTCAGAGTACTTTTTGATAGTGTAATTTAAGTTGACCTTTAATTTTTGGTGAATGTTCTCATATCTTTGAGATACCCTGTACATCAATTGTTGTTGTTTTTTTAATATTTTATTTTTTCTTCTGTTTTTTCAAATTTATTTTCTTGGAGGATTATCTCTTTTCACAATATTTAAAAAAATAAAATTCTGTTATTTTTGTGAGAAAGTTTTTCTTACTAATAAGCTCATTGAAAGTGATATTGAAAATAATTTTTATTTTACAAACATTATTGTTTTGTATGGTTGTGTGTATATTACAAACAAGGTATTGTTTGTAAAGGTGCAATTTGAAAAGAAAACATTTTTAGCAACTTCACCAAGATTGTCAGAGGTTTAAGATTTTGGTTATGATTGTGGTAAAAAAGAGTGAGTTTTAAACTAATAGCTAAAAATGCCTTTGTAAAAGAGTATTACTACTTTTTAAGGTTAAATATTGTGCCTTCTATTTATATGTTCCATAATGGCATTTCCAAGTGTTAATTGAAGCTTGAAAGTCACAATGGATATTTCTTAAAACACAAGATCTGTACAAGTACGAATGTAAAACCAATGTTAAAAGTAAATCATGTATGTACGTTTGAAGAACTCTGCAACAAATATTAACATAATTTCTTACGTCGATAATATTCAAGAAATAGAATTCATAATTTTAGCAAATGTTTGCAACAATTTCAAGAGTTGTGATATAGAGATCTTGCACTGGTATCAACAAATAGTGTGGTCTGTAACTTGCACCATTTTATTAGATATCATGCATTTACATTCACTGTATGTGAAAAATTACAAACTTGTCTTTCTATGTCATGTTACCTGATGCTGTAAGTCATCTAAGTAATGGAATAAGGAAATCTTTATCAAGATACTAAGTAGCAGTACAGTTTCAGATCAGTATCATAAAGAAATCTTTATCAAGATACTAAGTAGCAGTACAGTATCAGATCAGTATCATAAAGAAATCTTTATCAAGATACTTAGTAGCAGTACAGTTTCAGATCAGTATCATAAAGATATCTTTATCAAGATACTAAGTAGCAGTACAGTTTCAAATCAGTATCATAAAGAAACCTTTATCAAGATACTAAGTAGCAGTACAGTTTCAAATCAGTATCATAAAGAAATCTTTATCAAGATACTGAGTAGCAGTACAGTTTCAGATCAGTATGATTTTTGCCAAAGACAGAGATTATGTCATTAACAGCTTGAATAGCTTCACTAAATCATGTACTAACATGAAATACTGTTGATTGCTAGGAAAGAATGTTTGAGACCCACAAGTAGCATGGAATCAAACTGTAAGTTTCATGACATCACAAGTAAAACCTTTGTTGATATTGTTTCAAGCTTATTTCCAATATTTTAATTTAGATGTTAGTTAGTGAATGTATGAGGTTGTGATATAAATTTCACTAAGATCTAGATGGGTACATTACTTATAAGTAAGCAGTCAGTAATGAGTCAGTCAGTTTTCAGTTAGTAGAGTACCAGTCTTTCCTGTAATTCTTAGTTTCAGTGAAATTTTGGACCATTGCTGGTTATCACATACATTTACTTTCTTGGTTGATTGGCCTTGAAGTTGTACAAGTACTTTTATTTGTAAGTTATTCATAGTGCCATTAAATGAAAGTATAAGACATTATTTGTAAAAATTTAAGCCCATAAGTATAACTGTGTACAAATACTGGCAGGTAGTGATAGTAGATTTATTATCCTTGAAATTGCACAAGTAAGTTTATTTGTAAGCTAGTCATAGTGTCATTAGTGAGAAAAATCTCAGTTGAAAGTAAACATTATTTGTGAACTTAGGAGTACAACTGTTTACAAGTGATAGATTGAGGAAGAAGAAAACTAATTAGTTATCATTACTTGGATTTAGTGTTGTTGAGTAATTTTAAAGCACAATCAATGATCAGCATCACAATAATACTAGTAAACTGACCTGTGAGCACCTGCCATTTTTATATACATTGACATAAGCAAAATTGTGATTTTTTATCCAGGTTCTCCAAGTTATCTGATTCAACAGAAAGTGGTATATTTATGAATAAAACAGAACCTTGTGATTCATCCACACCTTCTGCTGCTATTGATCCCAAAAGCTGTGAAGATTGTGTGACAGATGATAGTGGTTTCAAAGAGAAGAAACCGTTAAATATCTTGGTTAGTGCAATAGAACTTTATGCTGTTTGAAAAGTTACCATAGTTTATATGGCAAGTTGATCTTTCTGTTTTGTTCTGTATTTTTATGTGGGACACTACAGGTTGACTGGATACTTAAGTTCTTTGGGAATCCAAAATTTCATACTTGACACTTGTGCTAATAATGTAAGAAGAATTTTTTCTAAGTATCAAAATACAAAAAATCTGTTCACATATATAAACAAAATCTTAAAGGCAATGAGAGGTTAAAAGTTCAAATCATTTGTCTTGTATTCTAACATCATATCTATGAGCATTTTACAAATGAAGAGAGACTAACTTATTGAATAATAGCCACTGAACCTATGACCCTGGTAAGAGGAAGACAAAGTTTTATGGGTTTTTTTCAGATATTGTTTGCCATTCTTCTTGAAATGTCTTATTTGGAAACTTTGTTTATGATACCATTGATTGCAGAGCATCAAATCTGGATTAACAAGATTTCTATTCTCTCTTACAGAGCTGAGCAACTTTGTTGTTATAAACATTTACATATTATTAGCAATTACATTGATTAGTGACACAAAAACTAATTAATTAATAAAAATTATTATTAAACTACAAAACTTCTTGTTCTTGACTTTGCTCAGGCTACTACGTTCATAGTGTGTGGATTCTGAACCTATTTTAGCCTAAAGGTATAACTTGTATACTTTTGTTGCTAAGCAACACAACATAAAAACCATTATTGTTATCAAAACACACTGGCTTTTCTATATATTGTATTATCTGGTACTTTGTAGAAAGTTCTAGGCCTCAGTTGGAAAATATATGTATATATATAGGCAACCAAGTAAGTGCAAATGAAATTCATTTAGAAAAAAAGTAGTGAAAGAAAACATGAAGTTAGCCATAGTATGATGATTAGCCTCATGGATGATTTGTATAGTGTTTTACAGAGAAAACAAAAAATATTTTGTCTTCTTAATTGGATTCTAAAACTACTGAACCAGCCTCTGTGGACTTTTGAAGAAAAAAGTGAGACAGTTATTTAAATCTTTAAATACAACTGTGTTAACCAGTAGAGGTTAAATTAAATTAAAGAATGTTAAATTAGTGAAAATGAAGTTAGACTCTATGATAGTTAGTTTAGCCATAACAGGCAATGTTTTAAAGTGAGTTTAACAAACATAAAGAGAGTAATTTGTCTTGTGAAAAGGTATCTAAAGTAATTTCAATTGCCTGTGTGGACTTTGATGGATAGAAGCCAATTATTTGAAGTTCAGGATAAGACCGTGGTAACTCACAGGGTAGCATAAGTGAATTTATTGCACACTGTCTAGTAATAAACAGAGAAGAGAAAAATAATTCATCTTGTCAATTGGGTTCTAAAGTAACTGAACTAGCATGTGTGGACTTTTGACTAGAAAATAGAATTACTTAGAAATTTCGATTATACAGTGATATTCTACAGTGTAAGAACTTTTTGTATATACATTTGACTTATTACAAATATCATTTGAAAACAAGTTGACTGTGTGTTGTCTGTTTGTTGTTCATGTTTATTGCCAACAAGTCACAGATACCTAGTGTAAAAAATACCAGTCTGTATTCAAAACCCAGACAGACTAATTAAAATTAAGATTTCAGATTAATCCAACTATTCAAGTAATTAAAATATTGTCACCACATTTGCTCACTTTATACTTATTACGGTAAAGATACTGAGTGTACTACTACTGTCACTAATGCTTAATTGCTGAGTAGGGACAAGGCATCTACCACCAACCTTTTAGTTGTTTTGATTTACTTGTATGTATCATTGTTGTAGGAACATTCTATAAATCATTCGAGTTATAATCAGTTGGTGATTAGCAAGTACCACTAACTGTTAAGCTTTAGTCCCTAAATAGTTACTACCATAGCCAAGAGAACTGGTTTGGAAAAGCCTAGAACTAGAATTTCAGGTAAAAGTAATTCAACTTGTTTTTAGGCATTTATAGTTCATTTATCTCTGATTGATTATATGAAAATTTCCTACTGATATTAAATGTTCTGTAAAGAGTTTATAGTTGTGAAGAAAGTTGTAGAATTGTTTTAAATTTTTCTGATCATGCGTTAAACTTGTCTTGGTATAGTTCTAATGTATAATACAAAAGAAAATTTAGACATTTCCTATCAGGTGTGTTATTCTTGTTTTTAACTTGCATAACTGTTACAACAACCAATGAAATGAAAGGTAAAGAAAGCAGAAGCTTTATGCTATTTTTGTTGTAGTGTTTTAGTAATTGATAAAGTAACAAAAGTTCTTTTGTTTTGTTTTTTACAGAACATATACAGTAATGTTTGCAGTATCACACCAAACACTAGGGTGTCACACTTGAATTCTTGTGGATCCCCTTCACAACCATCAACTTGCCTAAAGCAGATATCATTAGAGGGTAAAAGGACTTTGTGGAAAGATATTCCTGAGGTACCTTAACTGTCATGTATTGTCCTTTAAATGTTTTAATATGTGTAGCTTATTTTTTGTATTATTGTCTGTGTGAACAAATCTGGATTGAAGGTAGGCCCCTGCCCATTTTGTTGAAGATGGTAAATCAAGGGTATCCAAAAACTACTTGACTTTGTTCAGGTTACTACGTTCATAGTGTGTGGATTCTGAACCCATTTTAGCCTAAAGGTATAACTTATATACTTTTGTTGCTAAGCAACACAACATAAAAACCATTATTGGAATGCACTTTTGGTACTCATAAAAACATTTTTTGCCCTGTAGTTTTAATTATTAATGAACAGTTGTATAGAAACTATCTAAACTTTATTTCAT
Organism: Tachypleus tridentatus; assembly: GCF_004210375.1. Classification (NCBI taxonomy): domain Eukaryota; kingdom Metazoa; phylum Arthropoda; class Merostomata; order Xiphosura; family Limulidae; genus Tachypleus; species Tachypleus tridentatus. Next base: position 185,736,420 of record NC_134834.1, on the reverse strand, counting down.
TTGTATCAACTTCCAATGTCAGAAAAACACGTAGATTTTGTTCAAAACGTCCATTTAAAATCAAAGATATGAAACCACACAACTCAGATGTTCGTGAAAGGTAGATCATTTTTCACAACAAGTCAAACAGTTTGCCCTCCTGATGAAAAAAAGTCCATCTTTCAATAGTGTTGGAGTTATAGGGTTTCATATTTTTAATTTCCAGTGCTGTTATTTATACAAAGACTTTCTTAACTGTTGAAGTTTGTATGTTATGTCAAAGGTCATGAAGAGTGGTCTTCTTGAGACGATGACATCACAGCAGATTCAACAACAAGAAGCATTGTTTGAAATCATCACTTCAGAAGTCTCCTACCTCAGAAGTTTAGATATCCTTGTGGAACATTTTGTTAACTGTCCAGAGCTTACAAGCCAGTTGTCGGCCAACCGTATTCTGGAACAAGCAGAAAGAGAAATGCTATTTTCAGATATTTTGCCTGTCAGAACGATTAGTCAAAGGTAAAATCACTTTATTTAAACACATTCCTTTTTCTTACTTTATACTGTTGGAAATATTGAAGTTTTATATTTTTAGGATACTATTTGATATATTATTGTACTCTTATTATAATATTATTATTTATTTTTTGTGTTCACTTGTATATTAAGACATGGTTCCAAATATACTTATCTCTCCTTACATATTAGCTATTACTTGAATGCTAGCGTATCTTTCTTTGCCTATTTAAGCATTGATCTGATTTTTTCTTCTTTGTTTCTCTCTCTTATTTCTCATTTAATTCCTTTCCCACCTCATTTTGTTGGCTTCTCATGATGCCATTTTGGATCAGCCACTTCCATCTCTTTATCTTCAGTTGGTAAATTGTGTGTGTGATGTTTTGGGTCTTTCCCAGTTGCTTTTGAGTTTCCACCTTTCTTGATGACGGAAAGATTTGAAGGTGAGCACTTTATTCTCCCTTCATCTTCTGATATTTTCAATTCATGCAGGGTAGTTTATTGCTCAGTTACTGAAGAAACTGCTGTATCTTGTCTGCCACGTTTGTCAAAACAATATGCTTTAGCCGACTACTGACAGGTGAATGCTATTTGGACTCTCAAAGGATAATCCCATTCCTGGAAATGTGGGGTTCCAGAATAGAGTCTGTGATGAACCTGAATATATCACAATTTCTAGGATTTGTCTTACCTTAACTATGGTGCTAAGATTCATGATAATGAGAAGGTTGTTTTGTATTTTATTATAATTAAGGTGTTGATACCTATACCAGCCATCTTGAGAATATATGGTGCTAAGATATATTTATTACCCCTTCAACTTTTGTTGGAAGCCTCTTAGTTATTGCTACATCAGCTTGCTGATGAGTTGGGACCATTGTTAGCATCTATCTTGGTTAAATTGTCAGCTTCTGTACTTTCTATTATTTATTAGCTGGTATGTTGTTGGGATTTGTTGGGTAGAGATGCATTGTTGGAGGGTATTTGTTTACCAGCTGCCACTCTCCATTAGTTACATAAGGCCTCCTTTCTCTAACCATTGATTTTTTGTGTAAATTCCAGAGTCTTTGTAATTAAGGTTTGATGTCACTTGTCTGCATTCAATTTTGTCATCATTGGCTTCTACAGGGAATCACAGTTCCACTTTGTTTGAGTGTCCTTACCTATGACATCAGCCCCTCTGTCCATTGATATTCAGAATAAATTTTGCCCATATCTATAAGGTTCCTCCTGTTGGTTTAAATGTTGCAAGCATTGGTGATAACTTCTTTATTCCATTGGTGCTGGCTCCAAGAATATCTAGACATGTGGAAAACCTTTACCATGAACCTACCGGAACTACAGGTCCTTGTTTCAGGATTAGTCATTCAGTTCATATCTCCACCACCATTATCCACCCAGCCTGTAGTGTTTCCACCTCCCACATATACTTGGATTTCATAACTTCATTATAGGGCTATCAGAGGTTTGTTGGTTATGGGGGCAATGGAGAGAGTCATGCCAGTTTTTCCAAGGTTTTACTTCAATCTGTTTGTTGTGCCCAGAAAAAAGGAGATTTGTGTCCAGACATCAATTTTTTTGTCTGTATCAACTGTCCAAAGTTCGCAATGAAGTCACTCCTCATTTTCCATTGATACTTTTTATTAGGGTTGTGGATGACCATGTTGGATAACACCAGCTCCTATTTTCATGTTTCCTTTGCAGATGCTTCCTGCCACTGTTTGCATTTTGTGCACAGTGGTCAGATGCTGCAGTTTAGGTCTCTGCCCTATGGACTTGCATTAGCACCATGTGTGTTCTGTCAAATCATATCGAATTTCTCTCATCACCTATTTTACCTAAGCCTGTGCACACACCATTTCATGGATGACTTGGGTATTGCTGGCACCATCTCATTAGTTAGCAGAATGTCATAACTAGATTCTACTTTCAGGAAGAAACAAGGCAGGCTTCATTATCAGAGCTGAGAAATATATTTTCACTCCAATACAGTATATTATCGGTCTGGGTATCTTTGTCAACACGTGTCCCAGTCTGTCTCAATCTACTCTCATCAGGCTCCAAGCTATGGAACAGACAATTCAACTCTTATCCACCTCTCTTTCACCCACTGCACAGATGACTCTTATTTTTGGGGATGTGGGATCCCTTCAGTTGTTTGTACATGACAAGTGGATTATGAACAGAGATCCACTAGATTCTCCAGTCTCCTTATTCAGGATCAACATCTTCAGTCTCAAGTAGTAGTTAGATCAGATTAATACTACAATAGTTGTTTCTCTGCTGTCCATAGATCATGTCTTCATGGATGGCTTGCTTCAGGGATGGGAGGCATATATCAACAGTCAGGAATTCCAATGAATGATAAGGCTTCCATAAGTATCAATGTTTTCAAACTTTTGCTCTTCAAAGGGTGATGTCTCAAGGTCTGGACTTATTTGACATGCTTCACTTTGGCAGTTCTATGGTAGTGTCTTGCATTTTCCAGATCTGTTTGTTTTCAAACCTTGGATTTTCTTTATTGGACCAACTTCCATCATATCTTCCTACTAGTTTATCATGTTCCAGTGATGATGAATTTGGTGACAGATCAATTATCTTAACCCAACTGGATTTTTCCAACAGAATGGATGCTCCATTACAAAGCTTTTTATTGGAATTGCTCTTGGTTTGGTATGATCAATGTATTTCCCACTCACTGGAATGCTCAACTACTGTTATTTTAGTCTCCAGCACCTCACCTTTGTTGTTTGATAATAGATGTTTCCAGTTAGGACTGGATGAGATTGCAGCTATATGCCTTCCCACTGATTTATATGTTATCTAGAGTACTAGCTATGATTCATTCAACCCCATGTCAAATTGGGTTGGTTACATCAGATTGACTAGCACAACCATGGTTTTTGCTTCTGGGGTACCTTCAGAAGTGCCCACCTCTTCCACTTCCTGGTTGGCCATCTCTGTTGAGTCAACCATGAACCAACATCATGTACTCAGTCATCCTGAAGCTAAAACTTCATGCACAAAAGTTATGAGGTCTTCCAAATAACATTGGAGTTTAACTTCTAAGGTTGCCATGTAATTGTTTCAGTCTTTGCATAAGCTCATGATGGACATTTATCAATGGAAATGGCATGCATATCAGCAGTGGTGTGCTGAGAGGAGGTTGAACCTCCTTTGACCAGAAGTGCCAACTGCAACTTGATTTTTGACCTGGTTCCTTGACAAAGATATTTCATTTTCCACATTTACCTTGTATAATGTGGTCTCATCCATTTCCTATAGATACTCACTATGAAGTATTTGAGTTACAAATGCTCTTTAGCTATCTCAAGTCGTTTTTGGTCCTTTATCCTAAACAACCATTTCTGTTACCTGACTGGGATATTAAGATGGTATTACATGCTCTTTCTGAACATCAGTTTGAGCCCTTGATGTTTATTTTTGCTGTTTCTGGCCTTCAGACGTCACTGGTTGGAGTTGTTTGTACTGCATGTACACAAGACACTTTATCATTCTCCTACATTCTCCTATACACAGAAATATTCTTCTTATGTAAGACCCCATCAGCAAAGGAAAGAAATAAATCCTTATCACCAATTCACCTGAGAGCTATAATTGTTCTCTATGGCCAGTTGGATCCAAATCATATTGTGTCCAATGAAGGCCTTGAATCGTTATGTTGTATGCACTAACACCTTTAAAGATGCTGGATAAGGACTTTTTATTCATTGGGGTTCTTTGGTTTCCAGGTATTTATTCTCAGATACTTTGTAAAAGTGGGTATGAAAATGAATTCATATCACTTATTCTGAGTTCTCTTTAGAAGTGATAAGACTTCTGTGAATCATCTCTCATCAGATGAAGCACATTTCTATGTCCTTAGCAGTCCAGTTGAAATGCCAGCTAGAGGACAGTGCATGATGTGGCAGTATCTTCATCTTGGGGTTTTCGACTCGTCCTCTATCTGTATCAACTACATCCATTAGATAATAAAGAAGGGTGAGTGTTTTTTATTACTAATTTCATTAATCTCTTCTTTCCTTTCCAGGGTCACCATACCTGTTTTTCACAGATCCCATTCTGTGGCAAATGTTGCCCAGTCAAATGTGCTGTAATTAAGCCAAGTCTGCACTATCAACCACACACATAAATAATATACTTTATCTAGTTTGCAGCAGACTGTAGAAATGGAGTATTTTATAAGATCCCTAAAGGGAGGTTGGGTGGTATTACTGTATTAACCTGGACCACCAATCAAGGACTGTCATGAATAAAACATAAGGGGTTCATGCCCGTCCCTCACCATCATTGGATTGAATAAATCAGGGTTGGTTTGCTTTTAAAAATTTAGGAAACTTTGTGTACCTGTTGCACTATTTCTCTTCCATTTTTTCTTGGAGTTTGCCAATGTGCATTACTCTCTTTCGTTTTCATACTAGTTGAATTAGAGAGTCCTTACCATGCTCAATTTCCAGTCAGTCAGGTGATGGATAGAGGCTATTCCTTCAGGGTATTTGAGTAACTTTCCTAATTCTTTAAGAAGAGAACAAAGTTTGGGGCCCTCATACCCGGGACCCTGGATGTTTTTTTCCCAGATGTTGGTAGGAATGGACTAGCCTACATGGGAGTCAACTCACAATACTGGTTCAGATTTGGCCTCTGCTATCTGGTTGGGTTGAGCATAGTCAGTTTGTTATTACCAATATTAATTCAGTATATCATTTGTGGAAGAGAATCAACTGTCTCCTCTTAATTATAAATGCAGAGTGATTCCATCCTGGATCCCTGGTTCAGCACAGCTTGTTCCACATCCTTCCTATAATTCTGGGGACAAGTAGTATTGAACTTCCTCACACAGTTGTGGAATAAGAATGAGTATTCATAATTCCAGACTCAATGAGTTCTGTTTCGTCAGGATGAGACAAACAGACACTTGTCATTACGAGTTTAGGGTTATGCTTTTTGGTATCCTTCAGGATGAGGAGAGAATATGTCCACCTCAGTGTTCCCTACTTTCTCATCCTGATTCTGGTGGCTCAGAATGCATCACATTACTCTATAGTTACAGGTTGCAGTCTACTCACAAGTGTGTGTATATATATATATGCAGTTCACTTGCCCTATATACCACATGAAATTTAGAGACCATGGCCTCATAGTTCTAACCCAAGCAATAGAACCTTGACCACTTGGTTTGGGCCTGATCAGTAGTGATGATGGATCATGTCATCTTCCACCTGCAGCACATCTGGAGGAAGAGCACACCTCTTCTAGATAAGCTAATCTTCTGTTGGCACATCTATGATCTACACAGATTCTTTCTGTATGGATAACGATCTTACTTGTCCCCTCCACTATATCACTGTGGTATTCTAGCTGTAGTGTGAACAGCAATATATATGTTTAGAAAGTTAACATCTTCTGAAATTAAAAATGTATTTTCAATGATACCTCAACTTGCACTCTGCCACCCTTCCTTCCCACAGATAGCCAGTGTTAGAGATTATGGATAGGGTAAGTCTCGTAAAATGACAACATTATCTCAGTAAGGTGCTTATTTACTGTACCAGGATACAGGGTGCATTGATGTAGGTGGAGAGATCACAAAGCAGACATCACCAACAGCAATTAAGTGAGGAATAAAAGACTGGAGCAAGTGATAAAAATCAGTACAATGTTTAGAGGGGCAAAGGAAGGAAACCCAAGCAGTAAAGTTAACAGCTGTAGTGTGAGTGGAGGATTTATTGGAAATACATTTTTGATTGAAGAAGATGTTAACTTATTTGCTGTGACACTGAATGGTGCTGAGCATTAGTTTCAGTGATTTTGCTTAAGTTTGCAGTATAAAATTATTAAAAATAAAACCTTTTTAAGTTTTATAAGAATTGAAAATAGCTGTATATTTGGTATTTGTATATATTCATGAAAAAAGCTGCAATTAGTACTTGAATATTTTCCAAGTACATTAAAAATGCTTTATTTTTTGTTCTATCTGTATTTTCTGAGCAGCAGATCAAGGAACATTATTTCTTGGTTGCAGACCTTCTGTATCTGCTACATTTCTATTTTCTAATTAATTTATTGAGTCATGAGTTAAATTAGCTTGCATTCTTAACTACAAGTGTATTGTGGCAACTTCTCTTGTGTTTTCTAGATTGCTGGCTGAGTTGAAAGCAAGGTTGAGTGAAGGGCTTCTTATTCCAAACATATGTGATATTTTGCTCAACTACGCATTAAATCACTTCTCCATATATGTCAAGTACTGCTCCAATAAAATCTATCAAGAAATGATGCTTTACTCATTAAGGTAAACATGTTATAGGTATTTCTTAGTACTTGTTAATGTACTAAATGCATCGTCAACTCTAATTTAATATCAGATTGAATAAGTAAAACATTTATGTATATCTTGGTAGAAGCTAGAAAATCTCATGAGGTTGTTTGGTATTCCTTCACTAATATTTTAATTATAATTTTGTTTATCCAACAGTTTTTGTTGTTGTTTGTTTGTTTTATTGTTACCTTAAGCTGTGCTGCAACCTCTGTTTATATGAACTTCCAGTCAAAATAAGCTGTGTACTGGAACTGACCAAATAATCGACATGGCAATCAGTATAGCTAATTAAATATATGGTGTTCTTTATGTTTGTACTTATAAACATCAGATTATATTCTAAATTACAAGAAATTATTCAAATATATTAATAAAATCTGTACATGTGAAGCATTTTACTGGAATTGAGAAATATTTAGTTTTGGAATTGAGGCTTACAGGTATAACTTATGAGAAGATATATTAAGATGACACTGCATCTTTGTACATACTGGAAACAGTTACAGGTTGTATTTTACTACACATTTGTTTTAAATGTGACTTTATAAATAAACCATACAAAAGGAACCTTCTCAGTAAAATGTATATGAAATCTGTAAAATGTTTCCAATTACTCATGTTTTCTATTCTTAGTTTAAATATATATCCATTTAATTGTAATTTTTGGCACTGCATTTAGCATAAGAAAAACCATAGATTTTACTCACAACTGTATATTTTAAAGATCGTGGGGATATATTGATACTAAAATTCTGATTGTTACATATACTGTAAAGAAAGATTTACTGTTCTTTAAAAAAAAGAGAGAGAGACCATGCTATACTTTTTTCTCAGCATTTAGAAAACAAATTTTGTCTGAATTATGAAACATTATAAACAAAGTTGAAATGGTTGTTTTTTACAATATTTCTTTTTTGTTAAGCATAATGATTTAATTATTATCATATAAATCTTTCTTAAAAATGTGTAATGTCAAATGTTTATGTTTACTGGTTCTTTAACCTAAATTACCTGTTTCATTTAAAGGCAAAATAAGCCAGAATTTAAAACGTTGTTAGAAAAGCTTGAGAAAAGTCCAGTTTGCCAGAACCTCAGTGTGGATTCGTTCCTTATTTTGCCGATGCAGCGAATTACTCGTTTCCCATTATTAGTTAAAGCAGTATGTGATAGACTTCCAACAGACTCACCAGACTTTAAAATTTCCATATTGGCCCTCAAAGCTATGAATAAGGTTTGTATAATTCTAAATTCACTAAACGGTTCACAGCTTTTCTATGGTAGAAATGCAAGTTTAACTCTTAAACTGCAGCCATTGTCACTTGATATTGCTACCAAATAAGTTCATATTTTCTTATCCTAGTGTGACCTTACTCATACCAGAATAAATATTTAGGAACTGAACAATGTATTGAAGACATAAACAGTTTAATACTAGTTAGTTGTATTAATCACTTAGTTTATAGTAGAACAGTTTTAAGCATCTAGCCACAGTTGTTCTTTCATTTCCTATGCTATGCAACACATGGTTTACTGGTACTTGTTTTTAATCAATGTTTAAAAGTTTCTCTCACTCTTCTACGTTCATACTGTAATTTTACAGTTTACATTTTGTACTTTGTTTGGTAATAATGGCAAAAATTTATTGTTTTATAAGATAATCAGGCAGTAGAAATAACCTTTGTTACCAATGACTTAGTGTCGTTGAGTTTACTTTCGTGATACTTAACTTTAAATCTGCTTTAGGCTTCCAAGGTCTTTGTGAACCATAAATATTTTGTAAACATTACCATACTAAGAGTAGCAGTTTAACACAAACTAGCCTAATAATGAGAACATGTTATAATATTCAAAAAACTAAACATAGCAGTTTAACACAAACTAGCCTGATACAACTAGTTGTAATATTCAAATACTAAGTGTAGCAGTTTAACACAAACTAGCCTGATAATGAGAACAACTAGTTGTAATATTCAATCTTTATTTATTAATCAATAAAGTAAAATACTTTTTACTATTATGATTTATTTGTTTCCAAAATAGTAGTTTTTATTATTAGTTAAATATTTTGAAATTAATATTTTATGGTGGGATCATCTCAAGTGCCAGAAGAGTGACTAATGCAGGGTGATATGTTATACTGTTTTTTGTTTGTGTTAATATTAGGTTTAAAATGTTACTTACTAGTAATGCATGAGACACTTAACTATTCTTTATGTCTTAATTAATTATTCATCCTCTGTTTAAGGTTGTAAAAGATTGCAATGAAGGGGCTGAAGTAATGGAGAAGAGAATTGAAATGTTATGTTTAAGTCATCAGTTAGAATTCAAGATTTGTGAGGTAAGTATAAGATATGCAGATCTAAAAAAAGTTAGTTCCACATATCTTTGATGGTTCATTTCATTATACAACTTGAAGGTATTGATAAAATAAGTACATAACTCAATGTACTGACTAAACCACTTCAACAACTGGCTCACACATTTATTGTATTTCTAGGTCACCTACATTAAAAACCTTCTACTTGAAAAAGTTTAAAACTCTTTAAGACCTATATAGAGCAAGAATGGTTGGTGCATGGACTTGAGGCTATATTGTGATATGAATTTGACATCTCTCTCAACACAAAGTTTATTTTCCTATTGGTAATTTATGTTCGAAAATTGTTTATTTGACAGTGTTAGATCTTGGAGAAGTTTCTTCATTGCAGAGATATTACTATTAGCCATATTTCTCTCTAGTCAATTATTAATTATATAATTATGGTTACTGTGAGTTCATATTTTATAAGACTTAAGTCATTGTCTCTTATGCTGAAAACTTGTGTATTATGTTAGAAAAAAACATTTAGATATTTCAAAATAACAGAACTTGTTTAATAAAATATTGGCATTGAAAAATATGAAAAACATAACCACACATACATTCGTGAAACACATTTTCAACACAAATATTTTCCCATGTATGTGTTAATTGATTAATATAAAACAAATATAAACCAATAATATAGGTAGTATTATATGCACTACTGACAGTTTACTCACATTAAATTTCAGAGGACTGTTATGTTATCCTTAGCAAATCCATTCATTCAACAACTTGTTGTTGTATGAATTCTTTCACATCTCTTATATGAAGATACACATAAAGTATTTGGAAACATTGAATAATTTGTTACAGAATGAAACATGTATACAGAAACATGGACAATCTCTCTAATATATTGTTTGTTTGTTTGTTTTGAATTTTGTGCAAAGCTACACCAGGGCTATCTGCACTAGCTTTCCCTAATTTAGCAGTGTAAGACTAGAGGGAGGGCAACTAGTCATCACCACCCACCACCACCATTTTCCCATTCTAGTCCAGCAGTTAGTCTATGGACTTAGAACGCTAAAATCAGGGGTTCAATTTCCCTTGGTGGGCTCAGCAGATAGTCTAATGTGGCTTTGCTATAAGAAAACACACACACATTCACCCACCACCAACTCGTGAGCTACTTTTTTTACCAAGGAATAGTAGGATTGACCATCATATTATAATGCTTTCATGGCTGAAAGGGCGAACATGTTTGGTGTGACTGGGATTTGAACCCACTACCATCAGATTACAAGTCGAGTGCCTTAACCACCTGGCTATGCTGGACCTATTTTTTGCTTAACTTTTATCCATAAATTAAGGGTATAGTTCATTTCTACTTCAGCAGTTATTTAAGTTAAAAAAATGTTTTTCGTCTAATATGTCATACACTAGTAGCTTAATGTGTGTTTAATACGTGGAATACTTATTCCATTTTTTATTTTGGATTAGCCCTTAAAATTTTTGTAGATGCAGTAGCATTTCAGTCAAAATATTTATATATTATAGCACAGAAGAACCATTTACAACAACTCTTGTCCTAAAATATATCAAAGAACAAAACTACCATTTACATTATTCCTTATCGTAATGGTCCACTGAAAGGTATAGTCAGCATATATCAAATTTCAAACAAAATTTGCATTTTATGTCTTCATTTTGTTTTTACCAGTTTGTTTGTTACAACCTAACCATATTTTTTAGTTAATAATAAATTGAAATTTGCTTTTTTTTATCTTAAATGTTTTTAGAGCTTTAAACTGATGTCAGCTTCTCGCTGGCTGGTAAAAAAAGGAGAAGTTATCTGGTTGTCACCAGATCAAAGAACAAAATCCACATTAGGTCGTACAACCCATTGTACTAAAGTTCCCATTCATATGTTCCTGTTTACAGATCTTCTTGTCTTGGCTAAGAAGAACAGGTAATAAGTTTCTCATAGCTATTTTATCAAATGCTTATTATTTTAACCAAACTTTTTATATGAGACTACTTATTGGTTATTGCTGGACAAATTAATCAGGGCTTATCAACTGCTAAGTTTATGAGAATCATTAAAAGATATAACAAGGAAATTCAATAAGTTCTAATTAATTTGTTTAGCACTGGTTGGTCTCTCCAGTGCATCAAATAAACGTACAGGTCTAGTGTTATGAATGTAAGTTATAAATATGCCGATAGTAATATGATTCCTTTGTTAATAGCTGTTAAAGGTTTTATGTTTTAATAACTTGAAATATTTTCTGTAGTGAGGAAAAGTACACTGTGATAGTTTACTGCCAAAGAAAATTTGTACAAATGGTACTTCTAAATCGGTCCCTAAAACCAAACATTCCTGCCCACACTGAAGACTGTAAAAAGGTGTTTCTGCTATTAATGTCAAATAATCATAAAGGGAAGACAACAGAAGTTATCTTGAGCTGTTCATCAAAGTAAGTTACTTGTTGTTTATTTTCAGGTTCCAGTGATTTGTTTTTGAGTAATTTTTATTTCAATATTTCCAATATTTTTCTAAATCATTTATTAGTAAATGAGATCTTGTTATGTACAAGTATCCTTACAAGGATATTCATCAACATTCAATCACTTTATATGTCTGTACACATTAGATACTAATCGTTCATTCTTCGCTTGAGTGTAGAAGTGAATGCGCTAGTTGGGTGGAAGCACTTAATCCAGCCACTTCAGAAAACTCCTCTGAAAGTATTTATGAATATTCAGGTAAGTGTTCGGATGATTTTGTATGGTAAATTCTAAATTATCGGTTATCAAAAGTTTCTTTATTTTTATAATATGTATATTCACCTTCATGCAAGTGATGTTAAATTTATAATTTCTTTGTTAATGTGATACTATTTTTGGATAATAAAAGCTGATAAGTCTTAAAGTAATTGAAAATGCTATGCTATGTAATGAAATATCTCAGACATATCTGTCTTGTATAAACAGGAACCACAAACTCATAATGTGTAAATAAAGCCGTCAGTTTTATATTGTTAATGAAGGATTTATCAAATATTTCACTTAAATATTTGTAAGTGGAATAATTGGTGACTATACCTGATCTCTTTTTACTATGATCATCACACTGTGTTAACTAAAGTAAAAGCAAGATAACCATTTACACTGGTGATTAGTTCTACGAATTTTTTTGTGAAAATTTTTACCTTGAATGTTAAATATATTTTTAAAGAGCTGTGCTGACAAAAGTTAACATTTTGTAGTACAGGAATGCATTTTTCCAAAATATACTTACCTTCCCTCACACTACAGCTGTTATTTGACTACAAGGGTTTCTTTTGTTCACCCATTGAAGCAATGATCTGAATTTTTCTCACTTGCTCCAGTCTTTTATTCATCACTTAATTACCCTTGGCAATATCTGTTATGTGACACTCCACTTATGTCAGAATTTTCCCTCTATTCTGGTACTGTATATTAGCAACTCATTCAGGATAACATTATCAGTTTTTTTTAACAAAGTGTTCACTAACAGATTTCATTGTGCTACTACAACTGTTGGAAATATTTTGAGTGAAATCAGCTCTCTCATATTCCATCTCTGATGTCTTGACAGTTGAAGGGGGAGGAGTCACTCTCAGTTGAGACTGTCAATGGTCATATTTGTTGGAAGCCGAGAATGTGCATGTCAAGCAGTATATTGCTGGGAGGGCTCTGATGCTTCATTTGTGAATGATCCTAGACATTCTGGAGAAAATTGATTCCCTTTTTCTTGCAGTTTTTTTTTATTCTGTTGGCTTCTCATGAGGCCACTTTCCTCTGGTTATTTTTCTGAGCTGGTCCGTTATGTGTCTGATGTCTTGACTCTTTTTTTTTTTCCCTCTATTGATTTTAATCCTGTACACTTCCTTGATAGCTGAAAGGTCTGAGAGTGTATACTTAGTTCTTGCATCCACTGATATTGTAGTTCATGCATGGAGGTTTGTTGGTTCATTATGTAAAGGGGATAGCTGATAGCTATGCCTTATCCACCACAGTTCTCAGAATTACATGATGTAGCTTACTACTGCCAAGTGAACACATATTTAGGCTTTCAAAGAATACACCTTCTTGTGGAGATTTGGAAGTTTCAGAACAGTTTGTGGCCAACCTGAATAGATCACAACTTTATAGGATTTGTTTTACCCTGTATACAGTGCTAAGATATTTATTATTTCTCCATTTTTGGTCAGGAGACTCTCAGGATTCCCAAGTTTAATTTGATGAGGAGTTGACATTGTCTGCATGTACATTGGTTCATTTGTCAACTTCTGCATTCATCCCTACAGAAGGTCATAGTTCAGCCTCTATTCAAGGGTTCCAACCCGTAACATCAGCATCAGCCTCTTTGTCTGTTGGTACCCCTATCTGTGAGATCCTTCCAGTTGTTGAGAATGCTACCAGCAGTGACTTTTGTATGCCTTTAGGGACTATTGGGGCTCATTTCTGAGAATTTCTTGAGGTGTGAAAAACCCTAACCACATATCCATGGCCACTACAGGCTCTTGAGTCTAGATATGTTTTTCAATTTACATATTCACTACTGTTATTCATTGAACCTGTAGTGTTTCTGTCTCCAACAGATATTTGGACTTCAGAACTTCATTCTAAAGCTATCAGAGTTTTGTTGATCTTGGAACAGTTTTTAGAGAATTGTTCCAGTTTTTTCAGGGTTTTATTTTTCCTGTTTGTTGTGCCCAAGAGATTGATGTCCAGCCAACGGTCTTCTCAACTGGATCAGTCCATAAAACCTCCAAACTCCATAATGGATTTCGTTCTCATTCTGCACTGGCATAAATGTCCAAGTTTCTTTTAATTCTGATTGCAGAGTGGTTCCATCCTGGATCCTTTGTTGAGCACAGTTTGTTCCACATCCTCACCATAATTATGGGAGTAAGTGTAATTTACCACATGGTTGGGGATTGAAGATAAGTGTTCACAATTCCAAACTGGATGATTTCTATTTCCTGAGGTTTAGTGTGGTATAAAGGATTCTGTCATCCAAGTTTGAAGTGTTACCTTTCAGACATCTTCAGGTTAAGGAGAGTGTTTATTACCTTTTCATCATGTGTCTGGTGGCTCAAAATGCATCACTCTATAGTTACAAATTGGAATCTATTCACAAATGTATATATATATATATATATACATATACTGTGATCCAAATCCCCTATCTACCAACGTGGTATTTAGGAACCCTATAATTCCAACCACAAGCAATGGGACCTTGGTAGGGGCATAGATTTTTTACACCTGATGGGGGTGGGGATGATTTTTACAACCACTTATGTGGACTGTTCAATTTACAAATTGGTAATCTCTGATTACGTGAACCTGAAAGCTGTAAACATGCAGTCACAGAGTAATCTTGTTGCCACGATACTTCAAGGTTTCCATGTAGGTTTGTATAAGTGAAGTGTTGTGAACAGTTTTCAAAATGTTAAAAGAATAAAGACAAATGTGTCACAAATTAACTGCCACATGAATTTATTCCTGTACACTACACAGTATAAAAGATGGCCATTATACTTGACAAGGTTACTAATAACTTTCATTGCATGAATTACGTTTTCAAATATTAATAAAATTAGTAATTACCCGTGATAAGTTTATATCTACTGAAAAACTGTTCATGTTGTTTGATAAAAATAATTAAAATGTCTTTGTGAACTCTTGAAAATTACACATTAATACAATACAGCACACAATTATTCATACTTTTCATTGAAGTAAGATTAATTTAGTCCTCTAGTCTACATGTTCCCAAATGTAGATCTCCTTTGTGATGATTTGTTTATGAATTCTTTCATAAGCTCTTCTATATTTATCTTATTGACCTCATCTTTGTGAGTGTGACAAACTGCCACATGGTTGAGGTGGCACTGAGACATGGTCGACCTTAACCACATCTTCAACCATCTTAATGAAGAAAAGCTGCGTTCACATTCGCAGCTGGATACTGGATATACAAGCAAAATTTTCATGAGAAGAAACACTTCACTAAACATCTGCTGGCTTGTTTCATGCATTTTACAGTAAGCATCCTTCACACCTTTCAGAGATGCTGCTTTTGTTGTTCCTTTGAACATGGGCAACTGAAACTCAAGCTGTTATGCAGAGATTTCTGGATAGAAGTTTATAACCAAGTTGTTAATCTTGCCAGATGTGATCATGTTCTCAAGTGCCAGATATTGCCTCAAGTCATTGTTGCCTGCATTGAATCTAGTGGTCAGATGTTCTATGACTGTGTCCTCAAATTTAAAATATTGGCTTCTGTAGTAATCTCTAGCTGTTGCAGAATGGTGTGCTGAGCCATCACCTGTGATCCTTCTGGGGTGTCTGTGAAAGAGTGGTAGTTCAATAGGCAACAGATCTAGGGACGTTACCTTTTTCTCAGCTTCATCAAATATCTTCTTGTAATTTTCCTCTGTTCACAATACCCGCAATTGCTCAACTGTCATTGCAGATGCTTCAATCATGCCAGATACTATCGCTGATTTTGCTTAGAATGCATGGTTTAGTTCCTCTAGTGCAGCTAATGGATGCTGAGCCATCAACAATCCTAAAACTGTCTTTCCTTTGTCAAATCTGTCCAGCAGGCCTCATGCTTTCACTGCTACATCTGAGTTTTCATTTGCTAATTCAGACAAAGAATCAACAATGTCACTGTTGTGATCATTAGTACATGTAAATGCAGATAGGTGGCACAACCAGCGTGTTAGACACAGTTGGTGGATGTATTTAACTGGACCATTGTGGCTGTCTGACGATACAATATTTTCAAATATTGTCTTGTGTTTTCCTAACCTCTGAAGCAAGACACCAAGTTCATGTACCCACTGGATAGAATCTCGAACACATTCACAATCTTCAACTGCATGTTGCATTATTAAATTAGCCTTGTGTGTTCTGCAGTGAAAAAACAAAGCTGACGGTTGCTTCTCTTTTATTTTTGCCTGGCATCCACTGTACGCACCACTCATTAGCGGCTCCATCATAAGTTTGTGCTCTTAGTCCTGACAGTAGTAAATTGAGTCTAGTCAGTACATCAAGTATAGTCGAGGATATTTTGTCACCAGTTGTACTGGGAACACTGCACAAACTAAGAAATGTCTCAGGGACGTCAATGTTCTCCTCTACGTATCGTACACATATTGCTTCCTGTTCGGCACCTGTAAAATCTTGAGTGCCATCAACCATTAATGCAAAGGTTTTACTTTGCTGCACTTCGTGTGCTATGTTCCTCAGTATTTGATGGCTGAACATCTCCATTATTTCATTCTAAGCCTGGGGTGATGTGAATGTGGTTTTCTTTGACAAGTAGGCCGTCAACTCAGAATTTTTTTCTTCCAGGAGCTTCATTAACTGCAGGAAGTTCTCTTCCGTATCTGTATGTCCATGTGATGCTAAATCTTGACACAGAAAGAAACGTAAACTTCTGAATATTTTGGCTAGACTTCTTTTGCATTCTTCCTGCTGCTGCTTTTTTCCATCTGTAGCTGGACAGTCACTGGAGTTACATCTAGTGAAACTTCTGGAGATTTCGCAAATCTGTGCTGAGAGGAGGATTGGTGTTCGTTGAATTTCTGTTTTGCTTTTTCCAGTTGCAAAAACCGGTGGATATGAAGGTATACTCCACTGGCCTCTCCAATTTCCCTGTAAAAAGGCCTATATTTTCTGCCTTGACACAATGAAAGCATATGACTTTTTGAGTCTGATTGTTGAAGTGCAGCCATGGGAATTAATCAAACCACTTGTCCTGATATTTTGAGATTTTGCTTTCTTGCATGGTATTAGTTGTGCGTCTGGATGATATGGCTTTCCACACTGTATATGTGGAGTGTCAAATTTTTCATTACTGCACAAACTTGTTTCACAACTATCTGGTGGTTCATGATGTGCAATAGTTGCACAAGCATTTTCAGACTCATCCTCTGATGAGCACGATATTTTCTCTATATGGCAAGTTTCTATTCCTTTGCTTGAGGTTGTTGGATTATCTACATCTACATTGTCACTTGTAGTACCAGTAACTGGCTTGCAGAACTGTCTAATATCGGAAAGTTTCAGACGCTTGCTTGTCATAATTGGAATCTGTTTCCCAGATGACTCAACAGGCTAAAATACAGTCTTTATTGAAAAACTCTAACGAACAACGAACAAAGATAGAACAGAATGGAAGTAGGACTGAACTGTACAATGTATTTAAGTCAAACACGCGAACCTCACAGTGACTACCGAGCCAACTGACCACCTGGGCAACGCTGGGACAATAATGTGTGCTAGTTACGACACAAGTAATTGTTTCTCGAAAAATACTTAAACAATCACAAATATATTATATTCCTGTTAAAGCTCATCAAAAGGCAAACACATTGTGATATAATGTCTATAAGCACGTCTATTAAATAAAAACACCTAAACAATAACTAGCAATACAATTCAAGTAGAAGCTTCAGGCCATTGAAGTCGCTCCTTTTGTGTTCTAATTATACAAGAAAATATAATATTTTTACCATCTATGATAAGAGAATATATTGTTCTTTTACCATAAAGCACCAGTACTTTATTAGATGGCGGTGATAATCTGAAATTTCATGGATCAATGAGGGCCACAATCACAGGTCTAAGGAGCCCTGTTGTAAAATCGAGGCTCAGACTGGAGGGAGAAGAGGGGGGTGATGTAGGGCACGTCTGGATCCGAGCAGCCCGAACCTGTCGTTAACTGTATATTAAACGTACACTATGGTCAGCGACTTCAGCAGCTAAGGAGAGTAAGGCATTCGACAATAAAACCGTCTAGACATGCATAAGAACAAATGGCGTAGGAAAACGCAATATACACATAAGATTGATGCAGCTACAAGTTAAAAATGGCCTGCCAGATCTAGGTCACAGGAGTTTACGCTTGGGAGTAATATTTTCGAATTTCATGCTCTGTTCAATCTGTTGCAATGAAAATTGTACTTAATCTTACACTACATACAAGACATAGGTAGATTCTGTGATAGTGCTTGCAAGCCTTGCATGTATACTTAAGCCTACTGACTGGTACTTACGAACTATTGCTTTGAAGCACGCCTATATTAAAGATGTACATTTTGGCTACTGAAAAAGCCTACATCTAGGCCTAATTATGTAATTCGATTGATAAGAATATGAGAATCAAAAGAACAAACACACAATTTGTAGGCCTGCGATGCAATAAAACAATTCAATAGACCAAACTGTAGGGGAGGATGATTGTATGCCTCATATCCCCACCTAAAATGAAGGGGATGTATCCCCCCAGGATCTATGCCCCTGGACCTTGGCTATCTGGTTGTAGCCTAGCCTGTAGTGATAACAGATCATGTTAAATTCCACTCAAACGGTTTGATTTAGGTTCAAGATGAATAGGTTTGTTTTGAAAATTTTCTTAAGTTGCAAAATGTATTTCAAATAATTCTTACCTCTCTTGCACTTCCTTCCCACTTACAGCTGGTGTTAGAGACTGTGGATAGGGTCATTCTCAAAAAGGTTATAATATTATCTGAATGAGGTGTTTATATACAGAACCGGGATAAAGGTTGCATTGATGTAAGTGGAGAAAGTTGCATGACAGATATTGATAAGAGCAATTAAGTAGGAATAAAACACTGGAACAAGCAAGAAATATTCAGACCAATGCTTAGATGAGCAAAGGAAGGAAACCCTTAGCAACTGAGTAATAATTAGTGTGAGGGGCAGTAAGTATTACTGGAAATACATTTTTTATCTGATGAAATGTTAACTTTTAATATTCCAATAAATACATTAATCGATAATATTCAACTTTCGTCCAAGTTCAGTGATGTAGGAGGCAAATTAAAAATGGAAATGGCTCGAGGTTCATTTGATCAAGCAAAGTAAGGAAATGTGCACTACATGCATATTACAGCATTAGAGCCCTCGAAGACCTTGGATGTTGGATTAGTTTATGCATTATCCTGCTTCTTCTAATAGAACTTTCATAATCTGGGTACATTTTTACTGGGACAAGTTGAAAATTGGGCATCTTCCTATGCCACTGATATTTTTTTCCATATCTTCCCAGCTCTACCATCAATTACATTTTTTGATGACTGTAATTAGTGCTCTTTAGTCTTCCATGATGTATAGTTTATTACAGATTAAAAATATGGTAAGAACCATGGGTTAGAGTAAATATAATAAAATAAATTTTCCTCTTATTTCTTCAATTCAAAGAGCAGTGGCAGTAACCCCTCCCTTCCCCTTTTCTAGCTTATGAACAAACTCAGACTGTTACACATTGAAGGAGTAATACATGTAGAAGTCATATTGTTGATGTGTAATTAATTCTTTTTAGAGTTCTCTGATGTTCAACTTACCAGAACTTGCCAAGCTAAATATACAGATGGACCATTTTATCCGAGACATCCTGTTGATGTGTGTTTCAAAGATGGGGTAAGTTCTATAGGCATATTTTTTTAGATAGATATTATTAATATTTACTTTCCTTGTACACAGGGCCTTTCACTGTAACAGATAAAGGCCAATGAACTGTTAAAAGATTTGACTAAGACTGAAATAGTTCAGCATAGAACTAATGTTTTACCAAATCCAAACTTAGCTGCAAGTTGGATGTATGTTTACCAACATCCATTCAAAAATACAGCTCACCTTTCCATAAAACATATAGGTACCAGTTAGCTTGGAAACAAAAGTAATTAAACACAAAACCATATTCAGGAATGAAAAAACAAACAAACTAGAAGCATCCTCAGGTCTGTGGTTTGTTCCTAAGTCATCTAAACTTCCTATTAAATTCTGTTATTCTTCTATGCAGAGCTACATCTAACAACTTTGTCATGAAACCATGAATTATTTTTATGCCATTTTATCCACTGATATAAATAATTTATAACCTGCTTTATCATGTGGTGTCTAAATTTTTCATGTAGCTTCATTAACTCCTTCACTGGAGCTGGTACATGTACATCCTCTGTGTTTTTACTGATTACTGTAGCTGGTATACAAGTACCACAGAAGCTGGGGAAAGCCCAGATTATTTTGTGTAATTACTAAATAACTTTGACTGACGGATTCATGCAATGAACAGAAAAAACATTCAGAACCAATATACACAGAGGATGTATGTGTACCAGCTCCAGTGATAAGTAAAAACTCAGAGGATGTACATGTACCAGATGCAGTTATCAGTAAAAACACAGAGGATGTACATGTACCAGATGCAGTTATCAGTAAAAACACAGAGGATGTACATGTATCAGCTGCAGTTATCAGTAAAAACATAGAGGATGTACATGTATCAGCTGCAGTTATCAGTAAAAACACAGAGGATGTACATGTATCAGCTGCAGTTATCAGTAAAAACACAGAGGATGTACATGTACCAGCTACAGTAATCAGTAAAAACACAGAGGATGTACATGTACCAGCTGCAGTTATCAGTAAAAACACAGAGGATGTACATGTACCAGCTGCAGTTATCAGTAAAAACACAGAGGATGTACATGTACCAGCTCCAGCAAAAGGGTTAATGGTTGCCCTCTCATCACATGGTGGAAGGTCATAAAAACGGTATAACAGAGAAGTTGTTCTAATAAAATTGGAAAAAATAGAAATAAAATCAGTGACAATCACTGACAGTTATATTCTCAAGAGATGACAGTTTCTTAGCAAACATAAGCCTATAATTTCAGATGAGCAGAAAAATTCTACAAAAATTGATAAATTTTTTATTTACAAGTAAGATTCCCCATACCTGTACAGATATGCAATGTTGAATGTTCTTTCCATTTTTATTTTGGGAATTGCTTTAATTAATTGTTGCATGATATCAATTCTAAAATACTTTGAGTTAAACATTGTTGAAGTGTAATATTTAATAGCCAGTTATCTTTTTATCAGACTCTGCCAGTGTTGCTTAGCAACAAAACTGTATATACATATATTAAATTTGTACTTAAAAACAAAACAAAAATATTTAAATGTATAGGTCACATCAGTTTACAGGGGTAAAAACTATATTAATTACTTCAGTCTCTCTCTAAAGATTACATCCCCACAAATAACTTTAAAGAAGTGTTTCTTTCAAAGTGTTGAGCTTAGTTGTATTTAAGAAAGTTTGTCATGTTAACTTTCTTGTTTGGAAGAAAATGTTCAGGTTTGATCAAATGTTACAAGTGTTTTGTTAAATAATGCCACCAACTTATCTCGTTCTTGTTAACAATGGTTCTATCTGCTTGTTTCTAGCTAGCTCAAGATGGTGAAGCAGAATGAGAAGTTTACTTTATTCAATCACATGACGAGTTCCGAAACGTGAGTGTGACATTATAATGTTGTCATGACTCAGTGCTGTTTGTCCAGAGATCACATGCTTTCAAAAATAAAAGAAATAATAAACAATTAGTTTCAACATGAAGTATCATGGCCCATGTGTTTTGGACTTCTCACCTCTGTAGACGTGAATTTGACTGAAAAAGAATTGTGCCTGTTTTGTGGTACATACATATCTATCTATCTGTGATTTTTAACGTTTTTATGATTCCATTTGTCAAACGTGATTCCAGTTTCATTTGACATCCAAATGTCATGTACCTGCACTTCCTTTTTGTAAATAATATGAATGTACTGATTTGACTATCTATAAGAGTAACTTGTTTCTTTGAGTTATAAGTTAGTTTCAGTTGCAGAAATAGATAATATTAAAAGATGGATTTGTTTTTATTTTAACCTATATTTCTGATAAAATAAAATTATATTTATTTTCATGAGAAACTACTTTCATGTCTTGTACTTTGGTGTTCTCAATCATTATTAGTGGTACTTTTTAACAGTTTGTTCCTGACCTTAGAATAAGTTAAATACCCTGAAAAGACACTGCCAGATGGTATCACATCATGGTTGTAAATTAGATGTTTCAATAAAGAAATGAGACCACAGTAACACACACTTGTTACACATTTTAATGTAATAAAGATGTGATAAAACAGTGCCATTTGTAATATTATTGTTGATTGGTTTGGATTGTTTTGAATTTTGCACAAAGTTACACAAGGGCTATCTGTGCTAGCCATCCCTAATTTAACAGTGTAAGACTAGAGGGAAGGCAGCTAGTCATCACCACCCACTGCCAGCTCTTGGGGTACTCTTTTACCAATAAACAGAGGGATTGACTGTAACATTATAACACCCGGCAATGTTTGTATGACTTAAACAAATATATAATTTATTTATTATTTTAGTTTAATTTAAAATATGAAAAAAAATATTTTAACACTATCAAGAGTTCAGGTGTTTTTTCATCATTTCTAATCATTCCTGTAAATTTTTCTACTGAAATAAACTTGTATAGTCTTCTATCATATTTGTAATTTTTTTTATTTTTATGAATAAATCTGGAATAATTCCTTAATGTTTCTCAGTTATAAATAAATGAGTGAATATTTTAAATATAATATTTTTTAAGTAACTTCTCATCACTCCTTCTTCCTACATTATGGATGATCTTAGACAAGGATCATACTTTAGTGGGCTTCATGCTTTCTTCTCTGTGGCTAGATTTACATCTGTTCACAAATGCATCCCTTTGGGGCTGGGGTGCATGGATTGACTTTGGATCATTGGCCTGTGGAGGAATGTTTCCTTGATATAAACATTCTAGAAATCCTTGTTTTTTGTCAGGTTTCAGATCATTTTCTTCCTACTTCCTGGGGTCGGTTGGTCATGGTCCACTCCAGCATTTCAACAATGGTGGCTTATATCAATCATCAAGAGGGTCATCTGTTTGAGATCTCTGTGTTTTCCTACTTTGGATCCTCCCTTTAGGGCCCATGATCATAATATTCATTTGATGGTGTATCATGTACTGAGTACTTTCAGCCTTGTGACAGGTCATCTTTCCTGACCAGATTTGGTTTACCCAATACAGTGTTCCCTTAATCCCCTTGTTTTTTGGTCTTTTTGCAATCAGTGTGGTATCACAAAACAACGATATCTGGTGATTTTTCTCATTCTTAAGCTTTGGTGATGGATGCCTTCAGCCAGAATTGGTCAAATAAAGTCCTTCATGTTTATCCTCCGATATTATTACTTTATTGGGATTCTTCATCCATACCACTCCATGCAAAGTCCTTCTGATTGATCCTTATTGGCCCACTCAACCATGGTTCCCTTCCATCCCTCTCCCATTATTTACTAAACTCCTTCATCAGCTACAGTCACCAATTCTGCATCCTGCACTTCATGTCCTCCTTCACACCTGGCTTTTGTCCAGTCCCTGCGAGAAGCTCCAGTTTCTCATGTCAGGTGGTATTTCATATAGCTCATTCATCCATCATCCATGGCTGTGTATCAGAAGAAATGGAGTGTTTTTCGTACCTGGGCCCTGCCTTGGGGGTTATGGCTTCTCATCCAATAATTGCTGGTCTCTGAGTTTTTTCATGGCTTTTTGAAAAGGAGTATTCAGTCTCCTCAATATCTAGCTATTGGTCAGGCCTATCCTGTACTTTCCATTTTTCTCATTACCACAGCATCTTTCTTCCCCTTCTCCTTGCTCTTTTGATCCATGCTCTTCAGATTAATTGGCTGCTTTGGCATCCAGTACTTCCAGATTGGAACATTAGTGTTGTACTCCATTCCCTTACTTTACCTCCGTTTAAGCCCATTGTCTCCTTTGTTTCACCTATTCCTTAAGGTTTATTTGCTTGTCATCTTGGCCTGCAGCCAGTGTTTGTTGGATATTTTCACTGCCACTTTCTGTCCATTTCCCTTCATTCTGTTTTTCATTTTCTCATCCTGTTTATTGATTCCCTAACAATCCTCTTCCTCTTGTGATATTTCTGTCTTTACCCTTACCAATTTGGTACGTCATTTAATCCAGTTGGCTTATTCCTCTTTGTCCCCTTCCCAACATATGTTATTCCATGTTACCTTCCATCAAATCTGCCACCTCACCTTTTCCATTGGTTCTCATCTTGTTCAGGCTTTGAAGGAGATTCTACAGTCAGGCATGTGGATCACCTGTCAGACTTTCATCTCCCATTATTTCCATTACGTTGCAATTTCTGCACCTTCGAGGTATTACCTACCACCTGTGGCTGTACTTCAGGCTTTTGGTATGGCGCTAGGAAAATTTTTATTAATGTTTTATTGTCTTGCAGGAGCCTTTGCTTCGACTTTCTTCTCTTGGATCCTACTCTGGGACGAGTGGTGTTTAACCAGGTATTCCTTCTGCTACACGTATCTACACTATAAGGTTTGTTGATTCATGTACTCCATCCATGGCTCTGCACACTCACCTTTGATATTGGATGTTTCGCAAGATCATTTATAGATGAATAACCTCGGGATATTTTGCTCCATAAATATGCCCATTCTGGACCATACCACTCATGGACGGTACGGGTACAGAAAGAAAAGATAGCTGCCCATCCCTGCCATGCTTTAATTGAATAAATTGCTATAATCTGCTTTTCAGTGCATTCTCCCTTCTTCCAGTGGTTGATTTAAGAAAAGAACCAACTCCAGGGTATAACACAAGAGTGGCATTTAGCTAGAAAACCAGGAATGCGGCATTCGGTATCAGAGAGAAGCCCATCGCACGCAATCAACTCCTGCGACTGTGAGCTTTGTCCAAAAGTCAATAATAATATCACCATTGCAAGAGAAAGCAAGGAAAAGCCCAGGACAGAGACGGAAATAATCCAGGTATATTTTCCATAACTCACGACACAGAGGGAAGAATCGAGGAAGGAAGATGGACAACCCAAATCTATGTTGATTGGTTCACTCAGTATACAAAACTAGCCCATGGATACCGAGAGTAGAATGAGGGCACAAAATCCAACCCACTAAAGTGGTTGTCCTTGGAGGTATCTATTCGGTTCAGAGTAGGCGGTGAAGCTCAGCTGGTGTAGAAGACGTACTATCCTCTAGATTTAATATTGTATAACGGAGTGAGACGTCTCAATGCAGTTGTTAACCCCTTTAATATGATACCGAAATTTATTCAAAAAATCAAAAACTATAGACTTGGGTATTTTAAACAAAAGAATTATTTTTAAAATATCGAAATAAGTGCGTATTTTAATGCAGAAGAATGTCTTATTTAAGATGGCCAAAAAACTCGCAAAAAATAGTAGAACTTAAATACACTTTAAAAATTATATTTTATCCTAAACCGTAAATCGACTGTATCTTTCTTTAAAAAAGAAAGAATGAGGAAAATGGTATAATAGTTTGATAAATAAACACATAACTCCAGTTATTTTCAAATTTGGGAAAATATATATTCAAAACTACTAACAGTATTTATCTTCTGTTCAAGACTAAATAAAATGGAATGTGAATAAAGTTTTCATAAGGTCGTAAGGCTTAAAAATTGAGAATTTTGGCAATAGAGATTTTTAACACCCATAATCTAATGCACAATTTTCCATGTAGTTAAAAGTTACACAAAGGGTTGTATGCGCTGTGCTCAGCAGTGGCATCAAAACCCGGTTTCTAGCGGGTTTTTTTTTCTAAATATAAAGGCTTTAGGCATTTCCCCGAAAATAAACGGTTTTTAAATGCGAAGTCTGTCCAGTATTTTGACGCATATACAAATTAACCATAATTTTTTTTTCTTTAAATAAAATGTTATGGTTTTAAAAAGCTAACTTCAATAAGAAATTTTCCATAGAAGAACACCAAAACCTATTAAACCTGAATTTAATTTTAAAAAAACTATAGCCTCAGGTATTTCTAACAAAAAAAAAAATTTAATGTCGAAACAAGTAAGTATTTTGATACAACACAAATGTGTAATTTAAGATGGCCAACAAAATCCGCGAGAAACAATAAAATGTAAACACTTACGCGTTTAATTAAAGCATTATATCTGGATAAACATAACACAAAAATAATTATACAAACCACAAAAAATACAAAATTATCTTAACTTCACCTTATGAAGTTCCACTTGGTACTTCATCCACATTCATGCACTAGTATGCAAACATAGGGATAATATTTGATACACTTGTATAATGCACTAAATTACTAAATACAAACTGCCATAAAAAATGATTTATTGTGCAATCTCGAAAGATACTACATACGTAATGAACATAGACCTAACTACCTCTCTCCTATGAATATATATTTAAGAAATATAAATCAAGTTGGCCACCATGCACTAGACGCTTAAAACTAGTATAATATTCGTTTTTTCTTTATTGTATTTTTTTCTCTCGTCCTTTTTCCTTTGGCCTGGCATGGCCGAGCGCGTAAGGCGTGCGACTCGTAATCCGAGGGTCGCGGGTTCGCGCCCGCGTCGCGCTAAACATGCTCGCCCTCCCAGCCGTGGGGGTGTATAATGTGACGGTCAATCCCACTATTCGTTGGTAAAAGAGTAGCCCAACAGTTGGCGGTGGGTGGTGATGACTAGCTGCCTTCCCTCTAGTCTTACACTGCTAAATTAGGGACGGCTAGAACAGATAGCCCTCGAGTAGCTTTGTGCGAAATTCCAAAACAAACAAACAAAAGCTTTGGGTGAAATTCAAAAACAAACAAAGAAAACAATTAATACACTGAAAACAAAATTATTATTTGCAAATTCACTTAAATTATAAAAACCACTCTGAATTACACCTGGGCGCAGCTGTTCTTGATATCAGTTCTTTGAAAAGTTTCAGGCAAATTTTCTTTTTAATTTAGCGCAAAGCTACTCGAGAGCTATCTGCGCTAGCCGTTCCTAATTTAACAGTGTAAGACCAGAGGGAAGGCAGCTAGTCATCACCGCCCACTCTTGGGCTAGTCTTTTACCGACGAATAATGGGATTGACGGTCACATTATAACGCCCCCACGGCTGAAAGAGCTAGCATGTTTGGTGCGACCGGGATTCGAACCCGCACTCCTCAGATTACAAGTCGGACTCCTTAACCCACCTGGCCATGCTGGGCCTAGTACTAGTAAATGCTACTATAACTGTTTGTGAATGTTGGTGACTAAATAAATGAAAGATTTTAAGATTACAGTAAATGCTATTATCGTTATATTAAAAACACGGCCCTGAAAATGCGAAAAAGCTAAAAACAATGTTTTTGTTAGGATACTGCCGGTAGCATTTGAAAACTATTAAATCATTTATTAAAGAAGAGGTCGAAAATGTAAGACCCTCACAGGTCCTTAAAGGCCTAAAATCCCGGTGCCGAACGTGGGTTATACCTTTACCTAAACTATATATCAAGTGCACCTTTTTTTAAAAAAAGAACAAGAAAGAGAAGGAAACTATTTTAACATTTTGAGAAACTCAGGTCTAGTATTTCACAAATTCGATAAAAATATATTGAAAATTATAACATTGTTTATATTCTGTTCAAGTGTAAATAAAATCAGATATGAGCAACGTTTCACAAAATTTAAGTTTTAAAATTTGAGAATTTTGACAATAAAATTATATGTTTGAAAAGCCCCTATCGAATATATAACTTCTCTTGAGGAAAACGAAAGTCTATGATATGATACAAACATTGTATTAAAAAATACAAAGGCCTTAATCAGTTAACCGAAAAAAAAGGTTTTAAAATAGACTCAAGAGAGTATTTTGATATACTGTTGCATTAAAATGCACACTTTCTTGACCTCAAAAAATAATTACTATTTTTAAAAATACCCAAGGATATATATAGACTTATATTTTTTGAAAACATTTTATATCGTATATTTTAATGTTCTTCCATGGAAAAACGTAGATTATCTCATAAAAGACTATGGCATCATAGACATGAGTGACAGCGATGTCACCAGAGAAAGTGACGTCATGGTTGCCCTAAATATTAACAAAAAATGCATTGTTGTATCACCATAACAGTGGGACATCTTATCATAAACGGGGACGTTATAATTTCACAAAATGGGCACAGGGGGCACGGCTAGCTTAAAGAGAGGTGATATCACAGCTCATTACTAAAAGGTCTGTTATTATTAGTACACTATGTTTCTATACGTGGATAATCTTACAAAGGGAGATAGTGTTTACATGACTGCATACAGATTTCAACTTATGTTTAATTGCATACGTTTAACAAAGATGTTTATTTTTCATTAACTTGTGTTTATATAGGATGATAGTGGCCTACACATTTAATTTACTGATGAAACGTTTTGCCACATGTAATTTTTTCATTAAAAATGAACAACTCAGCTGATTACGTTTGTATGATTTAAAATACATATTATAGTTTTAGTTCTATATATAAACATACTTTTTGCAATATCTTACCTGAAAAGGATGCTTATTTAACAACCAAACTTACAACAACCTTACCATTTCACTAGTTTGTTTTTTCTACTATCTACATCATTATGTTCTTGAAATAATATATCAGTTTGTAGTTTCTTCCGACAACGGACAAGAAAATACACAGCTGATTTTGATTTGACATACTAGTTATAGTTTATTTTGTATTTAAGCATACTTTTTACAATGAATGTCCTGAAAAGGATGGTTATTTAAATATCATTCACTTTCATTAGTTTGTCTTTATGCATATGACTATTGTCTTCACAAAATATTTCAGTTTGTTCTTTCTTATAATAATGGAGAATAAAATGTACAGCCTAAGTCAAATATCACTTACATTTCTATAAACCAAAAATTATATTTTTATATCTTTCATTTAATCTTTTCTAAATGAACATAAGGAACTCTAATTATAAATCAAGTGATAATTTCCCAGGCTATACAATTCAGTGTTCTTATATAAAATTCACATTTCATCATAGTTTAATATACTACGATAAATGCTTAACAAAATTTAATGTACTACAAACATCATGATTTGTAATTTCATTGGCTTAGCGCTAATACAAATGTTCATTTCTATTCTATATTTAAGATTTTATGTTTTATAAATGATAGCACACAATCGGTTAAAGTTCAGTTTAATTTTTTCAGACATCATCATTCCTCTATTGCTTGAGGCTGATACATACACACACAGACACAAACTAGTGGTGCTATCTTCCAGCGAGGCACACTATCCCCGCCAAAATTACCATAGTGGTTTCAGTCTTCAATAAATCTTTAGAGCTAGAGAATATTGTATATGGTGATTTTATTTTTCAGTAGATCTTTATGACAGGATATATTGTAAGTAGTGGTTTTATTCTTTAGTAGATCAAGGGATATTGTAAATGGTGGTTTTGTTTTTCAACAGATTTTTGGAACAAGGGATATTATTAATGGTGATTTTCTTCGTAAGTGGATTTTGGACAAGGGATGTTATTAATGGTGGTTTTGTTCTTCAGTAGAACTTTAGAATAGGATGTATTGTTAGTGGTGGTCTTGTTCTTCAGTAGATATTTATAACAAGGTATATTGTAAATGGCTTTCTTCTTTAGGATATTCTAATAGTGTTTGTATGGTTTTGTTCTTTACAGGATATTTCGGTTGTTTTATGTGTAAAACGTTACCAAAATATTTAAGATTGTAAGTTTACCCAGCAAAAAATCGAAACAGAAAAACTTATTTTATCACGTATAATAGCTAGATCATGAAATATTATTATGTTTGTAATATTTATTTACTTATTTCAAAGTCATTGTTCTTTTTGTTGCTATTAATCAATGAAAAAATGTCACATTCAGGCATTTAAATAAATTTGGTCTTGTTCATTTTTGCGTTTTGAAGTTTTATCATCAGTATATTGTTAATTGATGTACTTATTTTGAAATAGAAAATTTTCTGAACTTGCACACAATCTCAAAAGAACATGTTTCTGTTTAAAACAATTTAAATTATACAAATTCTACATTAAGTCAACATTTTTCTAAATATTTCTTGTGTGAATTAATCAATGTTGTTATCATGCATTAATAGATTTGGTTCAAAGAAAGCCGTATTTTGCACAAAATCTTATTCCTTATTGTATAGGACTAAGTGTGGCCTTGTGTTTAGTATGCCTGCACTATGAATCCTATTAGTTGTGGTGTTTCTGTATTACAAAAATGTACTTTACACTTTGGGTTTTGTGGGTACGTTATGAGTGGTTGTCAAATATCACTATTTGGTTAAATATGATCTGGCAAAGGGTTCTGTTAACCAGATGCCTTCCGACGCGGCCAGGAATTGAAAACTAGAAACAGCTAATAGCAGATAACTCTTATAAAGCTCAGATGGAAGATTCTAAAGGAAACCCTGGTATGTAACAACTTAGGTTAACATATTTTTTTAGAGTAGTTGTGTTAGCGGAAGTAAGACACAAAAATGATTTAGTTGCAAGAATTTCTTCTGATAAAAACGATTTATATGAGTTTTCTCGTGATTGACCATAAGTCATTGGTGGTGACCAATTCATATTAGAAGTATTTTATTTCTGTGAGTGTTTTGAGGCAACTAGGTAAAGTCAGTAAGATGAAGTTTATTGAATGTTGACACCAGATACAACAACAAACACACCAGCGTTTCTGTAATTGTTTATTGGTTAAAGTTCCTTACATGAGTCTTAATCAACTATTATCGACCAACCAAGTAGAAGTAAAGGCCCATATTCACCCTTTCAAATTTATCAGGTACATCTTCATGGTTAACATTCTTCATGTAGCACTGCCAGGTTCCTGCCCACATGTTCACTCGAGCAGACTTACAACGGCTGTCCTTAGCACAGAGCCAGATGCATTCTTCCAAGCTGATCACGTTTGGAACGATTTCAATGTCGTGCCCCCTTAGGATAAGTTGTGGGTAAACTAGGGCATGAACTGCAAACAACAAACCAAGCAGAGTATTCCAAATGATCCACAACTTTCTCATGAACAGTTGTTATCTTTATATCGAGATTCTTAATGACTAAGTCTCTGCTACTAACGTGTCGAAAACAACTTTCTGATGATTGAACATTTCACTGTTTGTTATTAGCAATCTCATTTTAATGTATATAATAGCTTTTTTTTTGTTTTAGTTAATAACTTTTGAGAACCTTTGCGCATGTTATAACATAAAATATGATATGACATAAAACGTGAGTTATATACCCCAC
Organism: Tachypleus tridentatus; assembly: GCF_004210375.1. Taxonomy (NCBI): domain Eukaryota; kingdom Metazoa; phylum Arthropoda; class Merostomata; order Xiphosura; family Limulidae; genus Tachypleus; species Tachypleus tridentatus. The sequence goes on along the minus strand of NC_134834.1, from coordinate 185,705,212 downwards.
TCTCAAAATGTTAAAAAATACCTAATAAAATCATAAGTAAAAGTCAGCGAAATATAGAACAAAGATTAGAGGTGAACAGATAAACCCCCAGCTCCTTGATATAGTCCAGAGAAAATTCACTGCACCTCCTTGGATAAAACTCAAATACAAACATACAGTTCCTTATATTTCAAGGATAAACTCCGTTTTCCCTTTTTTAGATATAACTCGAAGATAAACCAACAATTCCTGAATACATTCCAGAGATAAACCCATAGTTCCTGGACTTAATCCAGAAGTAAACACAGAATTCCTGAATGTATTCCAGATATAAACCTGTGGTTTCTTGACATAGTTCATAAATAAACCTACAGTTAAAAGATTCAAGGTTCGGGTTCGTAGGTGCACAAATTTTGGGTGTGTCAATAGGATATCGATCATGATTTTCAAAATACCATCTGGGAATTCGAGATACTTTTGAATAAAATCAGGGAATTGGTCCTCTGTGCCAGTGCCTAGCGTTGCCTCTGACGAAAACCAACATTTATTAAAGGAAACACGTTTCGAAAAAAGGCTAAAGAAGTCTATGTACCGTGTCTCTGGTTTAAACGAAGGTTAACAAAATCCAAGTAATGTATCCCAGGGTTGAAACGAAAGCAATTGAGGTTGGCTTAGAAAAGATAAACTTCATTTTCTAAAAGGGAAATCGCAAATTTCTATGGATAAAGTACCTATCACAGATGGTCGTGGGTAGGACTCCTACCTTGTACGATCACAGACACAACGAAAAGGATTTGAGATATCTAACAATTTGTTTAAATCTACTGAATGTTTGCCTTTTTCATTTAGTTCGAAATCCCCCCTTTCAAACTCTTGTATAATATTTCCATAACAGTTTAATGCGAGTCAGTATACACCAACACAATGTACTTTCAATAATAAGTACGAGTATAAACTGAATTTTGGAATAATTATGACATATAACCATGTTTCTACCTAAACCTAAAACAACTATGTGATAAAATGAAATGTAATAATACCACAAAGGTAATAAAAAGTAACTCGTACTCATCTGTAAACACGTAAGTGCTACAAATAAGGGGGAACTTAGAGTGTTTATTTGTAAGTTTTTGAAACAAAATATCGAATGATCTGGTTATAAGATACTCTCTTACCGGTTCCTTCTTCTTCAAAATCACACACACATGATGTTCCATCCTTTCCATTTAATCTGATTTCACTTGGAGTGCAAGAACAACTTTTCTGGAGATGAAAAATAATAATAATAAATTTAGCATTTTTCTAACTATTTCCCTTCCGATTACTTGAGGCTTAAAACGTTAAAAATCTAGTTTCAATACCTATGGTTGGCATAGCATAGATAACTCCTTTTTTGTTCCTTGGCATTGAAAAGTATAATTTAACTACAGGACTACCTTATCATAACGCCAGCGGTTATAACGCTTTCTCGGATGTGGCACCTTGATCCCCAGACATTTATAAAACTATTGGTCATTATTGGACCTAGCGGGGTCCTGTCTGGTCATAAATGACGTCATTAAAGAAGAGATTGTTTAAATCCGGGGAGAAGGCAAGAAGTTCCAAGATATCAGATGGAAAAGAAATGTTATGTCGTTAATTGCAGAAGGTTTAGAGTAGAAAAAGTCATGGCAAGTATTTGTTGTTGTTTTTTTTTACTTCCACGCAAAGCTACACGAGGGCTATCTGCGCTAGCCGTCTCTAAGTTAGCAATGTAAGACTTAAGGGAAGGCAGCTAGTTATCACTACACGCCGCCAACTCTTGGACTACTCTTTTACCAACGAATACTGAGATTGACTGTAACATTATAACGCCCCCACGGCTGAAGGGGCAAGCACCTTTGATGTAACAGGGATTCGAATCCGCGACCCACATATAAGGAGTCGAGCGCTTTAACCACCTGGTAATGGCGAGCCTGACAGTTATTTCATTTAAAAGAGAAGTTGGTCGAACCATCACAACTAGGAGTGTAAGACTTATTCTGCTTCTTCCGCTCATGAGAAACATTGGCAAGAACCATCGTAAAAAACAATCCCAGTATGAATCCAACAACTGAAGCTGCAGGATAGCTTTAGAACTTTATATCCAAGACCCCAACCCATTGATACACATCCCCTGCAACCAATTAGCAACCCTTATAGAATTCACTACCACCCAAAACTAACTTTATGTTCAATAACGAAAACTACCTACAAATAAATGGCCTACGTATGGGGAATCCAGTGTCACCAGTTCTAGCTAACATTCTTATGACACAGATTGAATCACAAGCGATCAATTCAGCCTTACACCCACCACTATACTGGTACAGGTATGTTGATGATACAATTGCTGGATTCACATCTACAGAACACACACTTAGTTTTTCAGCCATGTTAACTCTATACACTCCAACATTAAGTTCACCTGTTAACAGGAAAAAACTAATCAAATAACATTCCTTAACCTCAAGATCACTAGAACTGATACAAAATTCAATACAGAAATCCAAGAGTGATCACCCATACTGAGTTATACAATCCTTGGGACTCAGCACATGAAACAAAACAAAAACTCAACATATTAAGAAACCACATAAACACAGCCACAAAGCTATGGTAACCTGATAAAACTAACAATGAAATCAACAACATGAAACAACACTTCATCAACATCAAATTTCCTCGAAAAAATCGTGAAAAAAATATACGCACACATCTAGACCAACAACATTAAATTCCAAGATACAACTACAAAACCTTATACCGCTGCATACCATATGTTCTTGACATTAGCGAAAAAATAACCAATCTTTGGAAAACACTTACAACAAAACACAACATTCCAGTAAACACCAAATTTATTCAAAAACCAGGTACAAAAATAAAGTCCATACTATGTAAAAACTACACTGACAAACACAACACCAATATAATTTATAAAATACAATGCAACAACTGCCACGATTGGATTTGTTTTGTTTGTTTGTTTTGGAATTTCGCACAAAGCTACTCGAGGGATATCTGTGCTAGCCGTCCCTAATTTAGCAGTGTAAGACTAGAGGGAAGGCAGCTAGTCATCACCACCCACCGCCAACTCTTGGGCTACTCTTTTACCAACGAATAGTGGGATTGACCGTAACATTATAACGCCCCCACGGTTGGGAGGGCGAGCATGTTTGGCGCGACGCGGGCGCGAACCCGCGACCCTCGGATTACGAGTCGCACGCCTTACGCGCTTGGCCATGCCGGGCCCGCCACGATTGGAGAAACAAACCGAAAAAATTGAAACTAGATTCAAAGAACAAAAAAAAAATCTTCACACGTTTTTGATCACTGCAAATCAAATAAACACAACATAACCACAGAAAACACCAAGATATTAAGTAGAGAAACAAATATAAACAAACGAAAAATCAAAGAAGCCCTACTTATACAGCAACTAAAACCAAAATTAAACCAATATAAAGGAACACTTTCATACCTATACTAATTAATAACCTAACATCCACCTGCAACGCCCCCTACAATCCCGTACTCGTTTATACTCTCATCCCTGGGACATGTATCCGTCAACGGTCATATTCAAACTCTTTCTTTCTTAACTACAAGATGACCTAGGAAGGTCGAAACGTTGTTCTCTGCTTTATTAGTAAAAGTGTTAACACCCATACAAGCCGTTCTGAGATACATTTTTATTTCAAGTGGGTTTCTCGTCATCAAGAATCAACCAGTATGTCTTATTACATTGTCGGCAAACGTGATGGAAGGCAAACTGCTGGAGAAGTATGAACTGGTTTGGTTTGAATTTCGTGCAAAGCTACTCAAGGGCTATCTGCGCTAGCCGTCCCTAATTTAGCTTTTACCAACGAATAGTGGGATTGACCGTAATATTATTACACCCTTACGACTAAAAAGATAAACATGTTTGGTAAGACAGGGATTCGAACTCGTTTTCTACAGAATACGAGTTAAACACCCTAACCACCTGACCGTGCCGGACCTGTTAAGGCTTGATTGGAATATAGAGGCACAATTTAAGACCTGAGTTGAGAAAGATAAAGACATGCTACGAAACGTCAAGAGCTGTCTATATGAACCTTGAAAATAAAACATGGTCTAAACATGAAACTAAACACGTCGGAAACGTTTTCCTGAATGGAGTTACAACCAACGGCTATTACAGAAATTGTTACACATAATTGTTTGGAATTAAGCACAAAGCTACACAATGGGCTGCCTCTGCTCTGCCCACCACGGGTATTTAAACCCGGATTTTAGCGGTGAGAATCCCCAGACATGTCTCTAAGCCGCATTCGGAAAGAGGCTGAAAACCAAATAAAACAAACTAAAGTATCAGACTTTTTAAAGTAAATAAACATGAATATGTTTTGAAACAATGGAAAGTTTGTGTTCATACTTTATCCGTTTTCTATGTTGTTTTTATGCCTATTTTCCCGGCGTAAATAAACAGTTTATTTAATTTGTTGCTTAGCTAGTCCACTGAATTTGTACTACTTCAGCACAAGTACCTTCTTGCCCAGTTGGTTATTATACTTCCCCAAATATATCGCTCTCGGGTGCACGCGACTCCCGATGGTAGCGTTATAGTGAGACAGTGCTGTACTTGTACTTTAGACAAAGACCCTCATGGTTCAACACTATCACAAAAGAATAACATTGGAAATGCTTGTCGCACTCTTAGCCTTAACGTTTTGTTTGCAAACTCAATGGTTCCTTATACGTTAGAAAAGTAAATGGCAAAATCGGTGACCTTTAGGTCTTATTTAGAACTACTGCAGTTAAAAGTACCTGCTGTCTACACGACTACTTCCAACCAACCGACTTCTGGGAATGACTATCACTTTTGTTACACACCTACAGCTGAAAATGTGGAATGTGAAGTGCTGGAAGCCTGTAACTTTCTGATAAGTTAAACCTGACTCCAGGCACACGAAATGTGTCATAATTCAGGAACATGAAATTATGGAGGCAAAAAAAAATTGCTGTTTTAGCTACTAACAGATGCATTTAAACTGTTTCACACTGCTGTTTTAGCCACTAACAGATGCATTTAAACTGTTTCACACTGCTAAGTTTTCTGTATTTTTTGTTATTTTTCTTTTACCATCGCCTGCGACGAACTCAACACACTGACTAACTGCTCGAACTGTGAATCCAATGATTTGTAGCTGCGTTATAAGGGTAAGAGTCACATCCAGTTCATACTTCGGGATAACTACGCGCAGATATCCGTTTATAGGTTTGCTCGAAATTTTTAAAATAAACTAATCATTACCTTATGTCGCCTTTCATCTGTCTTTTCAGATAATTAAAGCTGCATTCTGCAGATTCGTTTCAAGCGCTCTATGATTTACACGGAGTTTATCGGTAAGTAAAAACCTTTTATGCAGTATTTAAGCATGCGAATCAGTGATTACAAACATGCTGTCCCTTTCAGCTGTGGAGGCGTTATAATGTTACGGTCAATTCCATCATTTGTTGGTAAAAAAATAACCCAAGAGTTTGTGGTGGGTGGTGATGACTAGCTGCCTTCCCTCTAGTCTTACACTGATAAATTAGGGGTGGCTAGCGCAGAAAGCTTTGGTGTAGCTTTACGTGAATTAAAAAAAAAACTACTTACGTTTCATCTTTGGTTTCATTTCCAAAGGCTCAAAGGGTTAACGAAAATAAACACCAGATGTCAAGTGCATATTCAGTTACACTACGAAACTTGTGCATACACTTGTTTTAAAACATGGATCAAACCCCAAATATTAGTACTACAAATCATCGTGTTTATCAGGGGAGCACCACGTTGCAGTTTTATAAAGACGGGTTTTGGTACCCGTGTTTGGTACAGCACAGATAATCCATATGTAGTATATTTCTGCTTTCCACAAGCAAAACAGAGAAGAGCGAAAAAGGGTCCTATTATTTCAAATAATTCTCAAGGTTAACCCTTCTGATCAATTTCGTGTATTTTTAGAAGTCAGTACAACTTTCAATAACGTTGAAATGTTCATTTAGGTATTTAGAACAACTTATTTTTAATTTTATAAGTGATAGTTGAGTTTTTCACAGTCATGCAGACGGCCAAAGTTGACACACGACGCTGTATTGAACAAAAAAACAGTGCAAATAAAGGCATGAAAAACACACTAAAGCCTGTAGCCAATAGTTAGTTGTGTAATACCTAATATGAAAACGGTTACGTCACTAAATACGACAGAAGTTCCGGAAACATCTTGTATTATAATTTATTTATTATATTTATATTTTCATCATATCTCGAGTTTTTCGTGCCGGAGAATGTTAAAAAGCGTTTGAAACTCAAATTGGCACATTTTATTATTCCACAAGAACGATTATAGAATAATTAACTCCAAATAAAATCGTACCCCATCCCACTAAGCCAACCCCATCCTCAAGCTTTGCCACACATGTTCCAGGTAGAGAGAGTAAAAAGAAAAAACGAGATGGTGGAGTCCGTGATCGAGATGAATCCGTGGCTTTTGAAATCCTCACTGATTACCAAGTTGTTTAACCATTTCGTCCGAAAAGATAACTTTCGGATATAGCATCGGCAGACATTTAAAATATTGTTCCTACCTCCTATAGCCACCACGCCCCCTATTATCTATGGTAGAAATCGCTTGATTGATTTTTTTCTCGTACGGTGACTCATTCTACAACAAAAGACTGACCAATGATTATATTGGTTTAACGTTAAATATATTAACCGACAGAGAGGGATATGAAAAATGGGACAAAGGTTATTCTGAATCGATGTTAAATATGATAAAACTCGAGACTGTGATCCCTAAAAACGGGACAAGGTCGTTCTGATTTAACGCTAAGGTAGATGAGACACGAGACAGGGATCTGAAAAGTGGGAGAGTAGTAATGTTTGTTCATGGAAAGGGTTAACACATTTTAGAAGTTTCGAATTAATTAAAACGTTAGGCCCAAGAGAACTTTACGAAATGATTTGACACTAATATTTTTTGATAAGTTCTATCTCAGCATAGTGAAAGATGTATGCATTCTTCGTTTGTTTATAATTCCATAAACCAGTGCCGTCAAAATCACGACCATTTATGCATCAAGAGTAGTGCCATCTCCCACGAAAATATGAATTTTGAAAAAACTCGAAATTGCCCAGCCAAAAAATTGCAGACGAGGTCCCATGGATTTTTACCCTTTTTTTTTAATGCATCACGCTGCTTATGAGTCCATAACCTTACTGCTTTAAGGATTGTGTAGCAATCACAATAAAAATCGAAACAAAATAACCATCAATATTGTAATTAATTCAACTCATTTCTGTGGGAATCCTCTAAGTATGTCTAACAGAATATGAGTGATTATATCAATTTTTTAACACCAAGTGTTGTTACAAGCAAAAACATAAAGTTACGTAACACACTGGTGTAGGAAAGAGTTGCATAGTGGGGCGTAGGTTTTCCAATGGAAGATTGAAAGTATTAGAAGCTCCGTGTTGCCGAAGGCAGATCATTCTAGGAAGGTCTGGGGTCATTACTCCTCAAAAAATTAATATAATAATATAATTTACAGTTGCTATATAAGTGGAATATGTAAAAGTGGAGATGCTGCAGTACTCCCGATTCCGACATCTCTGTAATATGATTTAATATGTAGACCCCACCCATTAAATTAGTAGCACAATAAAAAGTCAGTAAATATAGAATAACAGATTGTTAACTTATATTCTTTCGTAAAACAGTAATAACATATAAGGTTATGAGATTTTACAGATAAAGTACTGACCCTAAGCCTGCCAATTTAACGTACTTCTTTAAACTGGGGGGCGTTACAATATAAGGGCCAATTCTACTCTTCGTTAGTAAAGAGTAGCCCAAGAGTTAGCAATGGGTGGTTTTGACCAGCTGTCTTCCCTGTAATTATTCATTGTTATGTAGTATGTACTGCGGGTTCGAATCCCCGTCACACCAAACATGCTCGTTCTTACAACCGTGGGGACGTTATAATGTGACGGCCAATCCCACTATTCGTTGGTAAAAGAGTAGCTCAAGAGATGGCGGTGGGTGGTGATGATTAGCTGCATTCCCTCTAGTCTTAAACTGCAAAATTAGGGACGGCTAGCGCAGATAGCCCTCGTGTAGCTTTGCGCGAAATTCAAAACAAACCAAACAAATCAAACCACCCCTTTACTGCCAGTAAAATGCATACATACAAACTGGTAATTTTAGGCTTAATACAATCGAAGCTTACCTCGAATGTATTCAAGGAGGTCTTGTCTACATCTTCAGCCCACGGTAAGTACTATTGGATAAAAAAGTAATGGTGGAGAAAAGTGCTACTTCTCTTGGCTGTGTTAAATTTGTTTAAAATTAATTAACATTTATACTTTTAACCGTAATAAAATTAGATACTAAAATTATAAAGAGTTAATATCTGCTTATTTGGGGAACGGAATAAGCCTCTTTGCAAAATTTAAAACAATATATATACGCATGTTAATTTCTAGAAAATTTACACCTAGTGTCGAAATAACAAAATATCCTTCTAAAGCTTTGAACCTAACACGTAGTTAACTAGTTAACGTCATGAGTTTATTTGGATGTGTTCCCCTGTTTAATAGAGAGTTCTTGTTATGAGTTTGTTTGTATTTATAATATTAACTTGTTTTATATGTTCCCATATCTAATCGAAGCTGTTAATATAAGCTTGTTTTCATGTGTTCCTGTGTCCAATCCAAAGCTGTTAATACAAGCTTGTTTTTATGTGTTCCCGTGTCCAATCCAAAGCTGTTAATATAAGCTTGTTTTTATGTGTTCCCGTGTTCAATCCAAAGCTGTTAATATAAGCTTGTTCTTATGTGTTCCCGTGTCCAATCCAAAGCTGCTACAATAAGCTTGTTTTTATGTGTTCCCGTGTCCAATCCAAAGCTGTTAATATAAGCTTGTTTTTATGTGTTCCCGTGTCCAAACCAAAGCTGTTAATATAAGCTTGTTTTCATGTGTTCCCATGACTAATCCAAGCTGTTAATATAAGCTTGTTTTTATGTGTTCCCGTGTCCAATCCAAAGCTGTTAATATAAGCTTGTTTTCATGTGTTCCCATGACTAATCCAAGTTGTTAATATAAGCTTGTTCTTATGTGTTCCCGTGTCCAATCCAAAGCTGTTAATATAAGCTTGTTTTTATGTGTTCCCATGTCTAATCCAAGGTGTTAATATAAGCTTGTTTTTATGTTTTCCCATGACTAATCCAAGCTGTTAATATAAGCTTGTTTTTATGTGTTCCCGTGTCTAATCCAAGCTGTTAATATAAGCTTGTTTTTATGTGTTCCCGTGTCTAATCCAAGCTATTAATATAAGCTTGTTTTTATGTGTTCCTGTGTCCAATCCAAAGCTGTTAATATAAGCTTGTTTTTATATGTTCCCATGTCTAATCCAAGGTGTTAATATAAGCTTGTTTTTATGTGTTCCCATGACTAATCCAAGGTGTTAATATAAGCTTGTTTTTATGTGTTCCCGTGTCTAATCCAAGGTGTTAATATAAGCTTGTTTTTATGTGTTCCCGTGTCTAATCCAAGCTGTTAATATAAGCTTGTTTTTATGTGTTCCCGTGTCTAATCCAAACTGTTAATATAAGCTTGTTTTTATGTGTTCCCATGACTAATCCAAGGTGTTAATATAAGCTTGTTTTTATGTGTTCCTGTGTCTAATCCAAGCTGTTAATATAAGCTTGTTTTTATGTGTTCCCGTGTCTAATCCAAGCTGTTAATATAAGCTTGTTTTTATGTGTTCCCGTGTCTAATCCAAGCTGTTAATATAAGCTTGTTTTTATGTGTTCCCGTGTCTAATCCAAACTGTTAATATAAGCTTGTTTTATGTGTTCCCGTGTCCAATCCAAAGCTGCTAATATAAACTTGTTTATGTGTGTGTTCCTGTGCATTTCCTGCTTCATATATAACATTGAGTCTGTTTTACCGATTTGCCTTTCTCCTGGAAATACTCTGAAGACAGGGCAACACTGTAGAAAAAATCAAACAAAAAACGTTATTTTAATCATTTCCTCACTTTTACAATTGGTGTAAAAAATAAATCAATTTTTAAACCGTATATGGCTTAACCTATTTCCTTTCACAAAATAATTTAACACCTGTGCAGAACTCTTTCAAAAATAAACCTTGCAAGAAAAACATTTAAACAGTCACTAATATAATGAAAAACGAACATCTGTCGTGTTTCCTATAAATCAAACCAAACCAAATGTCGGTAAAGTGTACAGCTCTAAACCAAAAACTGAGACTAACGTCTGTATATACACAAACTCGCTACATGTTTATATTGCCTTGAATCATCTGTTGGGAGACCGCATCATTAACGATAATTTCGGCCATAATTCCAATAGCATCTCATGGAGTTTTACCAGTATAGAAGATATAGGTTATTTTCATAATTAAAATCTATAAAGCCTATTCAAGTCAATCTCAGTTAAAAGAACTTCTAGTTGTGCTTATGTACTTTCCGGTTGTTTGTTTTGCTTTCATTCTATATGTTAGGACTAAATGGGTTTCGAAACCTGAAATGCTCTTTGAAAACTTCTTTATAAAAATATTACAAAACACTTCCGTTTCTTGGTGGAACAGCAATAATTTTGTGGACCTACAACGCTAAAATCAAAGACTCGATTCTCCTTTGTGGACACAGCAGATAGCCCAATGTGGGTTTGTTCCAAAAAAACAACAACAGTTAAAACAGTTTATTTTTGTTGTACACCTTCCATGTATTCAGAACAAGTAAAGCGCTTAACCTTTTAACATATTGTATAACTGTATTGTATAATTGTATTGTATAGGATAAGTGGGTATAGGTTAAGAAAGAACTGATTTCTGATAATTGTTAGTATAGGATAAGTGGGTATAGGTTAAGTAAGAACTGATTTCTTATAATGGTTGGTATAGGATAAGTGGGTATAGGTTAAGTATGAACTGATTTCTTATAATGGTTAGTATAGGATAAGTGGGTATAGGTTAAGTATGAACTGATTTCTTATAATGGTTAGTACAGGATAAGTGGGTATAGGTTAAGTATGAACTGATTTCTTATAATGGTTAGTATAGGATAAGTGGCTACAGGTTAAGTATGAACTGATTTCTTATAATGGTTGGTATACGATAAGTGGGTATAGGTTAAGTAAGAACTGATTTCTGATAATGGTTGGTATAGGATAAGTGGGTATAGGTTAAGAAAGAACTGATTTCTGATAATGGTGAATATAGAATAAATGGGTTAAGTAAGAACTGATTTATGGTAACGTATGTGTGTGTTTTCTTATAACAAAGCCACATCGGGCTATCTGCTTAGCCCTCCGAGGGGAATCGTAGCCCTAATTTTTGCGTTGTAAATCTGTAGACACAATACTGTGCTAGCGGGGGGCAGGTAACGTATCATGTAGGTTTCTATTACGTCTTTACAACTCGGGTAATCTAGTTACTCAAACACTGTGTTAAACCTTGAAAGCTGTCGGGTTATTGTATTTTCAGACATTGGTTTAGTAACATTCTTATCAAATAGTTTTTAACTATAATGAGTGTTCATAGTTGTTTTGTGTTTTTTAACTATCAGTGATCATTGCAGTTTTATGGTTTTTAACTATAACGTATGTTTCTAATAGTTTTTGTTTTTAACTGTAATAATTGCTCCTAGTAGTTTTTTGTTTTTTCTTAACTATTAGGTTGTCCAAAAATAAATGTCGGAATTCTCACTATGACATTTAGAAGCTGAATATTGAATAACGTATCGTTGGTTGGTTTAATCCAACGTTTGTTGCTTACAACATGTCTTAATTGTCTGCTGTTTCAACTCTACTCAGAGTACATTTCGCAACCCCCAAGGCAGTATGGACAAGAAAGACTTTTGTCTTATTTTCCTCTACGACTTCAAACTTGGACGAAAAGCTATCGAAACTACGCGGTACATCAACCAGACATTCGACCATGGATCTGTTACTAAATATACAGTTCAGGGTTGGTTCCAAAGGTTTTGACATGGAGATGAAAACACGTTAAGGGAAGCAGTTGAGACAGACCCTCACACAACAGCACGTGAGCTTGCAGAAAAGCTAAACACAAGCAAGCCAAACATTGCCAACCATCTGAGTGTGATTGGAAAGACGGAAAAGCTGGATACGTTGGTTCTGTATGAGCTGACTGAAGGTCAACAAAATCAGCGTTATGAGACCTGTCAAGGATGACACTCCAAAAATATAACGAATTGGGAATCAAGGTTTTGCCTCATCCACCTTATTCCCCAGACCTTTACAGTAGAGATTTTCATTTTTAAGCACTTTGACAACTTTTCGAACAATAAAGGCTTTCAAAACCAGGCACCCGCAGAAGAAGCTATCATGGAGTTTATTGACCATATAAACTCTGATTTCTACAGCATGGGCATAAACAGCATCGTTACATGTTAGGAAAAGTGTGTTGAAATAAATGGTGCTTACTTTGGTTAAAGTATGTTTTACAACACTGGTTTATAGTTTTCCAAACTTCGCAGTTTAAAAACGACATTTATTTCTGAACAACCTAATATAATCAGTGTCTCTAGTGTGTGTGTGTTTTTAACTATTATAGTACTTTTTGTTGATGTTTTTTTACTATAATGAGTGTTCCTAGAAGTTTATAAAATTTGTGTTAACTAATTTTAAATATCTACAAAGTGGGACTTTAACTGTTTGGCAAGTGCATAATTGGTGTACGAGTGATAAGTATTGGTATAAATTAATTAGTACCTGCTGTGTGATTGTTTAAGTTAAAGATACCTAAGTATAAACTTGGTTATGATTGGCCAAATTCCTGTTGATAACAAACGGAAAATGTGCCCGAATTTTACATCTATATGAATACCTAATAACACCGTAACGTATAAACAAATAATAATTATTTTAGTTCATCAATATGTTTTAGTTTAAAAAATTACAGCAAGCGCTAATTAGAAATTTTCAGTTCTACTTACATACGAAGATTTTTGTTTGTTGTTATTTTTTAAGCTTAATAGCCAATAAAATAAACAAACTTACCTGACTGTGAAGAAAGCAGCAATGATGGATATAAATAAAACAAAAATCAATTTCATTTTCGCTCTTCCACAGTTAGCTCCGAAAAAGGATGTAGAACTTATGCACTCGATAAAGAAGTCGTGGACTTTATATAAATTAGTCCGCCTAACAGATGTTGAGTTGTCCTAAGAAGTTAATACATCTGTTCCTTATCTTCATTGTTTAGTTATTTGTATGTTTTTTGTTGTTTTTTTTCGCTTGTAGTCTTTGTAACACTGACTGAATTTTGTAAAGTGGATTTGTTTATTTGTTTTTAAATTTCGCGCAAAGCTACACGAGAGCTATCCGCACTAGCCGTCCCTAATTTACCAGTGTAAAACTAGATAGAAGCAACTGGCCATTACCACCCACCGCCAACTCTTTGAATACTTTTTTATCAACGAAGTTCTTCTCCCCATCACACCAAACATGCTCACCCTTTCAGCTGTGTGGGTATTATAATGTGACGGTGAGTAGAACTTGCGGACCTCGGATTACGAGTCGAGTGCCTTAATCAGCTGGTCATGCCGGGCTGTAAAGTGTTGAATATATTTATAAAACATTAATATGTGAAATATCTTCTTCAAATAAGATTTTTAATTAAACTCTACAGCTTCAAATAGACGGAGTTATATCTTTATCCCCAAAGTTTCATATTAATTGTGTTATTGTATTTATATTTATCTACGAACTTAATTTAAGTACATTATATGAAAACTTAAATACCCGTGTCTAATATAAACATTCACAGAGATTGTGCAAAAGGAGTTGCACAGACATATCTTCCCACCTCGCCCCCTAGTGGCACAGCGTTATAACGATAAAACTGTCCATTGTGTAGCTTTGTGCTTAACTACAAACAAACTATCCGATCTTCTATTTCGTTACTAAACACGCCCTTTAAAGACATTGACAATGTCTAGCCGTGCGCCATATAACATCACTGTTTAAGAATCTACGTGATTGTTGTTGTTAATAGAATATCGCGAACTGTTACATTGCCAGAGCATGAACAATATATGTATATAGCACATTACCAACTGTTGTATTGTCTGATCGTATACGAAGTGTTGCATTATTAGATAAAACAATAATCAAATATAGTACGTTATTCATTTACCAATTGTTAAATTAGTAGTAATCACACGACCAATACGTTGACACTGGATATACCATTAAAGTAGCTCTTTCTATGCCACACAACTGTTATACCACAACATGTTACCTCACGAGAACATCCACAAAGTGTTGCTTCACATTACACAATATACTTAGTTTCATGTGTAGCAGACTTGAAACATACTATTGCGTTATAAGAACGTAAGCAAGATGTTTACACAGCCTGATGTCTTACAATTCTTTCTGATTTCCATATGAAATCCTAATTATTCCACAAAACTATCGAGAATTACTATATCCATGAAAACATAATCTAACACGAACAAAACAGCGAAAGAAGTGATTTTTCGGATATTTACGCAAAGGTACAAAAAGACTGTCTTCGCATAGTTGTCTCTAATTTTGAACTAAAAAAAATAAATAGAAGGTAGCACATATCTCTATTTCTTGTCTTGGGATTTGACTGTCACTTTTGCAATGTACCCATTACCCAAAGTGTGATTTCATGTTAACTTTTTGCGATAACGGGACGCGAAAGACGAACATATAACCCGACATGCTAACCATTATGCCATCTAAAACCAAACATTTGTTACGGCATGAATTTTCTTTTTGTTAAGCAAAAAAACATTACAATTGTTATTGACGATGGATATGAGTAACATAAAGTTTTGAAACAGTGTTATACAATCTTTGTTTTTAAGAAACCCTAAAGGAACAAATAAAAAATGTAAAGTGAAAATATAATAGACTTAATACTAATGTCTCATAACAAGTATAATTAATTCTAATAACGCTTCGTCAGCCTGGAAAAACTATCTATACGATAACAATGACCAAGAATGACTTTATTTGAATACAAATATAATTATGGCTACAAGACATCACAAAAACATTTTGGAATAGTCTAGTGATAAGGACACTCAACTTGGAGTCTGCGGTTCATGGGTTTGAATCTCCTTCACCGAACATGCCTGTCCTTTCAGCCGTTGTAATGAGATAGTCAATTCCAGTATTCGTTAATAAAAAAGTAGCCCAAGAACTGACGATGAATGGTGTTAACTAGATGCCTTGTCTCTCGTCTGTCACTGTTAGTTTAGGGACGACTAGTGCAGATAGCTCTCGATTTACCACCAAGGTTGCCAAATTTGGTAAATTTTGTTAATTTACCTGTTGCATGACCAATAAAAGATTTTCAAATTTATTGCCAACTTCACGTGAAATTTTACCTTGTGATAATGCTTTATAAGGGCAAGTTTTATGTCTACATTTTTGAATATGCTTTATAACGGCTCATTGCGCAAGCGCGAGATAATTTCAGACAATGATGATCCACCAGTAACTCTTTTAGTCTTGTTTTCGTATACTGTGGATATTGTTATGATTTCGTGAGTTGTGAGTCGTAAGTGTCAGTATTCGTTTATAGTGTAATGCATTGTTTAATTTTAAATATGTGTTTCACTTAGTTTTTATAACTTTATTTAATTTACATTTAACCTAACCCACAGATCATAATGGCTGAGAAAAAGAGCGTATAAGGATAGTAATTTAGTAGAAAGTCCATGCAATAAAGTAAGCCTACATAGGCCTAGTTACGAACAGCAACGTCAGTTGCCACAAAAATGGCTTAATGATCCTAAGTTTAGTTGTTTTAGTCGAAGTTCAAAAAACTTAAATAAGTCATTTTGTGAAATATGGAGTTGTGACTTATCTTGGAGTGTTTCCATATTTGAGAAACATCTTGACAGTGAAAAATATTTCAAAAATACTAAAACAAGTGTCCAGATTTCTAAAGTAACTGATTTCTTACGGCCTTCTACTTTTTCATATAGCATGTCTCAAGTGGTTTCCACGGAACTGAAAACGTGTGCGTTTGTAACAGAACACAATCTCCCTATTTCAATATTAGATCACCTTCCAGGCTTTCTATCTAATGCATGCCCTGATTCTAAAATTACTAAGTGAATTAATGTACAAGAACAAAAGGAACAGTTAATTTTCGTAATGTAATTGGTGAGGAATACTTGGAATTTCTCATAGCACAATTAAAGAATATTAAATATTCATTAATTGTTGATGAAAGTACAGATGTATCTACAAAAAACAACTTGTTTTAATAGCTAGATTTTATGACAGCCATATTCAAAAAACAGTTGACAAGTTTTTAACTCTTTTGGAAATCAACTACTGTACTACCCAAGGCATTTACAATTCTATAGTAATTTTTTTGTGAAAAACATGGAATCTCATTTAAAAATTTGATAGGCTATGCAAGTGTAATGATGGGGTCAAAAAGTGGTGTTCAGAGTCTTCTAAAGCAGAAAGTGACATATTTCTTTGTACAAGGTTGTGTATGTCATTCAATGCATTTATGTCCATCCTATGCATGTTTTGAACTTCCAACTTCCTTAGTGGAGCTGACTAGAAATATTTATTCATATTTGTCAAACAACCCAAAGAGATTATCTGAATATGCAGAATTTCAGGAATTTACCCAGACTGGTCCTAAGAAGATTTTACATCGTAGCTGTACTCGATGGTTTTCACTTCAGCAAGTAATAGAAATACTACTGAATCGATGGCCAGCACTTGTCTTATTTTTTACTTCAGCAGCATTAGAAGATGAGATGACTTTAGCATCTACAATACTAGAAGGTTTACAGAATCCAACTGTAAAAATGTACTTTGCATTTCTAACTTTTATTATGCCATATGTAAATAAAATAGATTTAGAGTTTCAAGCTGAGAGCTTCAGAATTCATAGGCTACGTGTCTCTATCAACAGTAGTATGAAAGGTATCCTTGGTAATTTTATTAAAAGAGAAGTACTGAAAGATACAGATATATCCAAGGTTAACATCAATGATCCTTCATTTTATCTTCCCTTAAGTGAAATGTATCGTGGAGCAAGAAATGCAAGTACCTTTCTAGAATATTTTTCCAATATCCAAAGCAAACAACTCGAAGAATTTCAGTTTAAGACATTGAATTTTTATGTCAAACTAAGCAAGGAAGTGTACAAACGGTTTGTATCATCTGGTACGTTCACGTATTTACAGCTATTTGAAGCTTTAGATCCAGAATATGTGTCTCAAGGACAGCCACATTCAATTATTCCATTGACCATGAAATTTCCTAATATTGATTAAAAAACAGAGTATGAAAATATCAATAGAGAATGTCGAGAGTTAACTTTACATGAGAACGAACTTTCAGAACCAGAGAAATACTGGTATTATATTTCTCAAGAAAAATGTGGAGATAAATTTTGTTTCCCAATTATTTCCAAATTAATGCTAAACTTACTATCATTGCCTCATTCTTCAGCTGCAGCAGAATGGCTGTTCTCTTTGGTAAACAATATAAAGGTAAAAAATCATTCCCGGCTAAGTATGGAAACACTAAATGCCGTATTACATGAAAAAAGTATTTTAGAAAACACGACGTATAAAGAATGGTAGTTGATTAAAAAAATTGTGCAAAAAAATGAAGGAAACTAAATTGTGTACCAATGAAGAAGAAAAAACACCAAGATTTTAATAAAATAAGGTGAGTTATATGTTTCTTTTATTTAACTTGGTTGTTGTTTTGAATTATACACAAATTAATTACAAAATGGGCTATTTGTGCTCTGCCCACCACGGGTATCGAAACTCGGTTTTTAGCTTTGTAAGTCCATAGACATACCGCTGAGCCACTGATGGGGGGACATTAAACTTGGTAATATCCAAGAAAATTAGTTGGCAACGCTGTTTACCACGACACTTTTCAGCGTTCGAACTATTTCTTTAACAACCTCCCCCTAGAAGAGTAGCAGTAAGTCTGAGAAATTATAACGCAAAAAAATCAATTTTTAATATCTGCCTGCAGTGGGCCTGTAATGTAGATTTGTTTTTTAACAATAATTAACTGTTAAGTTTGAAAAACTGAGATAGCTTGTAATGGCAAAATTATCTTTAAAAATCTTTTTTTATGATAATTTATTTTCGTTTTATTCGGCAATTTTTTCTTCTATCTCTGCGTACTTAAGTTACTCTTAAAACAGACACACGTTTACAAAAGCTGATTAATCCATAACTTTAGCATATTTATTAATCAAACTACTATTTTTTTAATTTTTTGTACTTCACCTGAAAACACTTGGAAGTTCATATGTAGCTAACGATTAATATTTCTAACTCTCGCTAGCAATGGCTCGATAACAACTTCTGTGAGTTCATATCGAATTAGTTATCACCAGTCGCTTGACACAGCAATGCGACAGAGAGATTATTTGAGGATATTTCTTTTCATCCTGAGATCGCTACAGGTGTGTAAGACCCGGATATTGCCAAGAAAATTGGATGGTATGTCTTTCCACCATGAACTGACAAGTTACTACTTGAATTATTGTAAACTAAACATGAGTACCACATTCTAAGCACATAAAATTTATCTTCTGCCTCAAGGTTATGAGACAAAGGTTATAGAATATCAAACAACAACTGTTACTAGGTGGTCGCGTCAGTCTTGTATTCTCGCTCCATTCACAAATAATTCAAATATATTTTTGTTGTTGTATTTATAAAATATGGAGAATTTGTACTGTTTCTCAGACGGATTTTGTTTTCAAAGAAATCCTAGAAAAAAATTGGCGAGAATGCTTTTATTTTCACAATATATAAACAGGCCTGGCATTGCCAAGCGCGTAAGGTGTGCAACTCGTAATCAGAGGGTCGCGGGTTCTCGCCAAACATGCTCGCCCTCCCGGCCGTGGGGGCGTTATAATATGACGGTCAATCTCACTATTTGTTGGTAAAAGAGTAGCCCAAGAGTTGGCGGTGGGTGGTGATGACTAGCTGCCTTCCCTCTAGTCTTACACTGCTAAATTAGGGACGGCTCGGTGCAGTGGGCTAACAACCTACTCACTTAAATACCTGTTGAAGAATCCGCAAGCGATTGCGGCCCTATGTTCCTTGATGGAATCTAATGGTGATAACTAAACTAACTACTAATATATAAACAAATTATGAATTAAATATCAATTAGACCCTAAATTTTTTTGAGTAACAAACGACTACTTATGAACGTCACACAATGACATAACTAGAATTTTTTCCAGAAAAGGGAGGAAAACATTTGAAATTTTCCAGATACTAGTTACGTGAAATATGCGTCACTACAACAACCAAGCGCGTCCTAGCAAAGTTTCCTACTGATTTAAGGGGGCATTTGTTTATTAGTGTCTTTACATTTTCTTTTTTTGTCACAGCTCTCTTAAGAGTAGGAGGAAGCATTTGTCCAACCCTGTAGCTATGCTACTGAATCGTTACACCATCAACTAAACATACCATTAATGGCAGTACCAAGTGATAACAAAAATGTACGTTAAATTTCGGTAATGTAACTGAAACAATTATCTCAATCCTGTTATGTACCAGAATTTCACTCAAAACTATTTAAGGGCTAGGTACACATAATCGTCGATAATTCCGAGTGAATCGACTAAAGGGAAATAAACTAGTAAATAGAACCCAACGCCACTATTTCCTGACCATCATACTTGTATCGCACCAATATACGGAGCGCATTTTGATGGCATTGGGCCACGATAACCACAAGGTTAAGTCTGGCTTGTTCCAAAATAAAATCACGAGTCTTTTGAAAAATATAACTGTGCTAATTCGATCAGTAAAAAAAAGAGAGAGAGGGGGAAAAGTATCCCACAATGCAATTTTGAAACTTAAGCAACAAACGTGTCCACCTTTAACTGGCTTAGACTAAAATATACTTTCCTCGACAGTAAGGAAAAATTAGAAATGATAAATCTTAGCAAGTACAGTATTATTTATATTTTATTTGATATATCCTGTACGTTTTTAATGTTTTGTTTTTAATATGCAAGTTGATTCTATATAAAATTTACCGTAAGAACAATTTATATTAAATGTTTTAAAATGCTGTTGAGACTAAATACATGTGTAAATATGAAGAAACCACAGTTTAATTTACTGTATTTCATATATATATACAGAAATGTTTATTTTTTATTTTAGATTCTTATTTGGAACATTTTATAAATCTGATGGTGGTTGTTTCCTAAAATTCAGGACAAGATTATGTAGCTCGACTGCTCAAGAAACTTTGTTGTTTCATGAAAGTTTTTTTTCTACTTGATCGTGTGTAAAATTTGTTCATATGTTGTGGAAATTCGCACAGAGCTTGTTTTTGAAATTTGCACAAAGCTACTCGAGGGCTATCTGTGCTAGCCGTCCCTAATATAAGACTAGAGGGAAGGCAACCAGTCATCACCACCCACTGCCAATTCTTGGGCTACTCTTTTTACCAACGAATAGTGGGATTGACCGTCACCTTATAACTCCCCCACAGCTGAAAGGGCAAGCATGTTTGGCTCGATCGTGATGCGAACCCGCGACCCTCAGATTACGAGTCGAACAACTTAACCTAGCTGGCTATGCCAGACCGTAAGCCTATTAGACAATAAATATTATAACTTTGCGCACATGAACATTCACATTTCAAGTTTTTGAAGGACGGACAGACATCCTTCATGCAGTGAAGTTGAAAATAAAACTATATACACACAAATGTTAAGGTTTTTATTGAAATCCTTTCCACATGTAAGACATAAACGTTTATTGCAATGAAATTTTTTTTTTTTTTTTTAGTTTTACAAAATGTTAAAATCACCACTACGTAAAACACATAATCACAAAAAGTCATTTTAATCTAGGTTTTGGAAAGCTAGAAAACTCGAACATAAACGTGGGACCCCTTAATACATCGTGAACACAAGACACACCAATGATTTAATAAGCAATGATAAATAAACAACAACTTAAAAAAGGCCAAATCCCACGGTGGTTTGCACGATTCTAAAAATTATATACTAAAGAACTTCGGTGAATTCCGATATAAAAGATCACTATTAAAGGTATAAACATCCACATAAAAAAAATCTTGGTCGATAAAAGAATTTAGTAAAAAATCAACACAAAATTCTGCCAGACAAAATTATCTCCGTCCTACTTAAAACATTAGCAAAGTTAACCATGTCTGTTAAACGAAGACAAACGTAAAAACAACTGTAAATAATATTTCTTCACAGAATATTAGGAACGAACAGCTAGCTGCTGGATAGTTAAAAGTATATAAAACTTAATTTTACACTGAGCTTTTGTAAGATTTGTTTCTTACAAGAATATATATATATATAATAAGAAAATACCAAAATATCTTCCAAGACAATTTCAGTACAAAATTATTTTGTTCCAATTTTGAGCGCATTATCTCAAAGTTGAGCAAGAAATCTAAGGTTGAGACAGGCAATCTCATTCTTTAATGAGAAAACTTTTTAAAATAGTAACAGTCTATTAACTTGATATATCAAGCAGAAACGAATGAAATTTTCATTACCTTTCAGGAATTTTTCAAGTCAGAAGTAAAATTTATTAATTATTTAAAAAAAAACGAAAAATAGTTGAAAGCCACCAAACCACCTTAACAACCATTTTAAAACCAATGTACCACGAGCTTTTGAAAAATACAAGGCTGTATACAGTTTACTTTGAACTATCAGGTCAGTTGACTTCTGAACATTTCTTTTTACTTAACACACAAGTATACAACATCAACGCAGGGAAAAAAAAAATCAAAGGTTTTTTTAGGCCTAACAAAAATGTTCAACATCAGGCCTAGCTGGGAATATGTTTTTTCTTCACGTTGCCATTTCCTTTGTAGTTACACGAATATTTATACATGTAGACCTCAAACAGAGAAATATACTTTAACTCGTTCGAAGTGGTATTTTTAAACTTTTTTTTTGTGTGAAAGATCCATTAACAACTAACCAAGAATGTGAAAGACAAAACATCTACAGCCAAGTAAGATTTTACACAATTTGCTCTTGATATTTTTCTAAAGACCTGAATAATCCCTGACGTCATTCCTCACTTGTAATAAAAATATCACCAAGAAAATATAAAAACTAACATTCAAGCCATTTCAAATAATTCTGAAGTTACCTCTACACAGAATACCAACAACGGCTTTTTCATAGTTTGCATACATCAAATTACAGTTGAAAAAATAAGCATATGAAGTATCATAAATCAACATTAAATAATGTAACATGAAGGGTATGTAGATGTAACACATGTTTAATAAATGTGAATAGAGTAACCATCAGGTACGTTATGATTTTACTCCAACAGAGGGTCCTACAAACTTTCAGAAAATGAAACATTCAAAGTGATAGCACAAAAAACATGTATAATACTTTACAATTAATAACTTCCATGGTGGAAGTAACTTATTAAACAATCTTGGTTAAAAGTATATTTTTTATATGAATAATTAAAAATTGTGAATTCCAAGATAAGAAGTTTGGAAACTGGTTTTTTTCTTTTCCACTTCTTTTGATAAATAACTTGTTTCACACGTAGAAAAATATAAGCAACATTGTGAACAGTTTTCTTATTGGCACATGATGGAAGAGAGAGTAAAACAGCAGAAAAAACACTCTTTGGAACCCCATAAAAACTTCTATCAGATCACCACACTGGGCAAGTATTACGTAGATTCATCTCTGAACCAGTATCACACCCGAATGTTTTAGAGAACTCAGGTAGTTGCTGCAGTGTGGTCATTACCCTATGGAGGAACAATCCAAAAACATATTAAACTCATACTTTATTTAACATTAATGACACTTGTACACTACAGATAAAACGTATAGTCACATTAAATCAATATAACAAAACGTTCTAAACTTGACCTATAATATACCACAAAAGTCCAGAGAGAAAACTAAATTAGCATCAGCTTCACAGAAAATATCACAAGAGTCTGGACACAAAAAGTCTTATTAATGTCAGCTTTATGGAAAATATCACAAAATTCCAGACACAAAACAAGTTTAGCAACAACTTCACAGAAGCAAGTGTTTCACCTGTAAACAGGGTGTATTTCAGTTGTTTTCTTAATATAATGTACAGTTTATTGTAGTGTTTTATGCTTAATAAATTCAATGACAGAGCTGTTAAACCAGGTTGTTCACACATTAAGGGGAACATACAACTGTTTGTGGTATTCTCTCAACATTTTTGGAAATTCTCAATATAAACAAAGAGAAAATAAATACACATGTACTGTTCATAAGCTCACATTCTTTTACTTAAATGTTCAAAAAGGTTTATTTACTTTCAAGCTTTTGGACTGATGAACAGTCTTTTACAAGGGGTGTTTGATTAATGAAAATTAAGTGGTAATATTTGAATTTGTTTTATTAAAAAGCAGTTATTTCTTAATTATTAACAGTATTATGTTAACTAGATTAGATCTACTCCAAAATGATTACTAGTTCTGGGTAGTGTGGAATTAAAGCTAAAAGAAGACATGGGAAAATGTAAAATACACCTTACTTGAAAATGGTTTTACAGTCAATGACAAATTTAAAAACACAAATGTTTTGTCTAATATTCTTCTAATGTGTGCATTAGCACAATATTTTTCAGAAATAAATCTTGTTGTAAAAAATAAAAAAAATAAAGTATTACAAGTTAAACTTTTACCACTTATTTATTATAGGATTTCAAAAGGAGTTGCACTCAGAAAAAGGCTTAACTTTTTTTTTCTTCTTTCCCTGAGAGACTGTCCATTTTTAATAAGTCTACACAAACGTAAAGAGGTTCTTTAAAACATGACAAGTATGCTTTAATTTATATTAGATCAAGTCAAGAAACACATTTACCAATCTACTCTCCATGTACTATTTCAAGGTATCTAGTTCCAAGAAGACCAGTGAACTGTAAATGGTAACATAAACTTTCTTAAAACACACTTTACCTGATCTTGTTGGGGACACTGTGCAGAACATTTTTCAAATTTTCAACCTTTTTCATCTTCACAAGTTCACACATTGACTGAAATGGGAAAGAAATTAAAACAATGAAAATATTTGTAAAAGATTCTATTATTTAAAACAGGCAATATAGAAAAGTGAATTCTACTGAGGATCAATGTTCAAGCTTCAGTTCACCCAAAAGGCAAACATACAAGCTTTTGGATGGAAACAAGAAAAACCCACACATAAATTTGTGATACTACAACAGAATAGAAAATAATACATATGAGGGGAAAAACAACAAAAATGGTCTTTCATAAATATAAGCACTTTTCTAAACAAATTAAAGGTATGTTGAGAAAAATCTTTCAAAGATGCAAACAAACGTATTCATGCTTTATATAGATAGAAGGTTTAAGTGCTATGCTGTGATGATTGTATTGGATATTACACAAGAAAAAAAACTAATGCAAGCTATTCAATCCTACAAATTTGAAATTATTATTAATTTGTTGGTTGTTTTTTTTAATTCAAGACTTTATGTTACAAAGTACAATTTAATTTATTGTCACTGGCACTGTTTTGTTTCAGAACATAGCAGAGATAAGGAATGTATAATGGATTCTCATATTTTCTTGCCATAAATCAAATACTCAGATCTCAGTTTCACAGATTGTTACTCAAAACTGATTCCAATTGAAGTAACTGTTACTTCATAGAAAAAGCAAGACATTTTATCAGTTCTAGTTTATGAATATACTTAAATGTAGGGCAGAGCCCAACCAATACTAATATTCTCCAACATGATTTCATGCAACAGTTCCAACTAGTTGAAATTGTGAATTATAACTTGTTTCTAGTATTCACTTACCTGAGCATATGATATAAAAAACAGACTGTCACTGTTACCAACACCTGGGAAAAGCAAAGTATTGTCTGTAACTTGTCTTCTGTATGCCTACAAAAAATATCCATTTAACTCTTTCCAGAAGGAGTTGGTCAATCTGACCAATCTTGTAACCACTAAAGTTTCTATAACAATGTTTAATATGATTTTTGTACCTTCACAAAACTTGAAAGACTTTTGTACACAAAAAACAGATTTTTCAAGTAAGTATTTTACTGAAAATTTGTCCATGAATACATGGAGTCAAGAGTGCTGGTTGCTCTTTTCTTAATCTGAATACCGACATTGTCAACTTGACCAACCTTAAACAAAATTAAATAAAATATAACTTACCATTTTTTCTTCCTAAAATTATTACTGATTGTAACAGAAAACTACAACTGTTTATCTTACGTAGCTTATGGCCTGTAATAGCACACATCTGTTTATACTTAATCTTATTGTTTTATTGCAACTAAATTGCATCTGATTAATAATCCTGCCACACAAGGTTTAAATCACTCAGTTAACATGTAGCTTACATTATCATATTGAATAACAATGTTTTGGGATAATATGGGACCTACTGGTCCATCTTGGCTGTTGCACATTAAACTAAATTAATTAAAAAAAATATCCTCTTAGAAAAATATCTTAGTTGAAGATGACCCCAACACTTTTCAAATATTTGTATTTGTGTCCCCTAGTCCCACTATTCTTGCTGTTGTATATGGAAAGAGATGATACATCAACAGTATCAATTCCCTTTACAATCTTAAACACCTCAGATGCCCCCCCCCCACCAACTTTTTTTTTTTTTTTTTTTCAGGAGAAAACAAATTTGAACCTCTCCATCCCAGGCAACATTCTAGTAACCCTTCTCTGAACCATTTCCAATAATTCGATATCTTTCCTCCAAATACTGAACAAAATATTCCAAATGTGGCCTAATCAGTGACCTATACAATGAAATTATAGCTTTTTAGACTCATATTCAATAGAAACAACCTAAAATCCTATTTGTCTTAACAATAGCAACAGAACATTGCTTTGAAGGCTTTAGAGACTCATCAACTATTACACCAAGATCCCTTTCCTTCATAAGAGTGTGAAGGTTATTCCTATCCAAATTATACTCATAATTCAAATTATGATAACCCATCTACAGTATCTCACATTTATTATAATTAAAACCCATCTGCCACATATTTGCCCATCTCACTAAATGAACTAAATCCTTTTGTAAATAAGACACATTTTCCTTACAGCCAGGAACACCCAAAACCTTAAATATCAGCTGCAACTTTAAGTAATTTATTAATTGTTCTTTAATGTAAAACAAAAAAGCAAAGGTCCTAAGACTGAGTCCAGAGGTACCTTACTTGGGACATTAATCCAGTTTGATCCTAACCAGTGCAAAATCAGAAAAAGAAATGCTTTGATAAATAACACATTCACTACACTCAACATTTTAGGACAGTAACAAATAACATGCCTATTGATGTATATCTATTCTTTGATACTAAAAATGTGACACATGGTGACCATCTTGAAACTGAAAGTGTGACATGAGGCAAACGTCTTGATACTCAAGATGTGATATATAGTAAATATATTGGTTACAAACAGATAAATTACATCATTATTACCAACACATATATATATTTAAACACTGCAAACAATATTATTTCCCTTAAATCAAGCTCTTTAAAGTAAACTGGTAGCAGAAAATTATACAATTTTTCTAAGTCTAAGCTATTTAGACTATTCTTTGGACAACAAATTTTAAGGATCCAATCTGTTTACATTTGATTGAGATTGAATGAAAGAAAAAAAAAAATTTATCGCACCCTTTACATATGCACAAGATCCATTCATGATATCCTTCAACTAAATCAGTAACGAAACTAATAACTATTAACAATGGTGTAATTACCTGGTATGCCAGTTTCACACTACCAATATCAGTAAGAGCTTTTCCACCCAACCACTCCGAGTTTATCTGCAAGATCAACAATTTCACTTGAATATAATGATTCACTTAAGATTTACTTCATCACAGAAAACATAGTTGGTACATTAACTTCACATGGTATTACTGGCTGAGTAGGTTACTCTTATAAACAGTGTCCAATGTTGCAAAACATAAGTTTCAAATCAAACCACCAGACGGTTATTATTTTGAATTTCGTGCAAAGCTACTCAAGGACTATCTGCACTAGCCATCCCTAATTTAGCAGTGTAAGACTAGAGGGAAGGCAGCTAGTCATCACCACCAACTCTTGGGCTACTCTTTTACCATTGAATAGTGAGATTGACCATCACATTATAATGCCCCTACAGCTGAAAGGGCGAGCATGTTTGGTGCGACCAGGATTCAAACCCACGACCCTCAGATTACGAGTCGAACGCCTTAATCCACCTGGCCATGCTGGGCCTCCTACTACCAGACTATAGTTTTATAGTATTAATGCAATTCCAAGCCACTAATAATATATTGAGAAGATATATTGTGTTTGACACACAAGTTTTATAAGAGATGTTAACTACATTTGAAATATTTCTAGACATTTTCTTAACCCTTAAATGGCAACGATCATCTATTGATGCTGCCACCTAGAACAGACCTGCTGTTTAAGGGTTAAAGGTAAGGACACTGAATTAATTGACTCTATGCATATTTTGTATGTTACTGGTTTGTTAAAAAAAATTTCAATACATCAACCAAAATACAGACAATGCTAGTGTTATAAGTTAATCCTCAGACTGGTAAACTTTTATACTGAGCATTGAATATTACAGACATAACACTGAAGTGTTATAGGTTCATTCTCAGACTGGTAAACTTCTATACCAACACTGAATATTACAAAAGTAACACAGCTAACACAAAAGTAAAAAATATCACACACATTTTCCCTATTCACGACTTTACCTTCACGTTCTCGTAAGACATCGTGGAAATGTGGTCTTCCAAACAGTCAATTTTATCCTTGTAGGCTTTCAAAGAAGAGTTAGTCATCCAACTTTCTAACTGTCCATTTGTTTTGTAATGGATGCCTAGACACAAAAAATAAATCATTAGAAAATGAAATAACTAAGGTGAAAGCTTTGTTTTTTTCATTAAACACCAAGCTACAGAATAGGCTATCTTCACTCTGCCCACCACAAAAACTGATTTCTACCATTACAAGCCCTCAGACTTACCACTGAGTCAATGGGTACCAGGTCAAAAATATAATAACATGAATACTGGATAAGAACATAAATAACTTTAACCTAAACTTTAGAACAATCTTCTGTACCTTGGTGTGACAATCTCAGTGATCCTATAAATAAATAAAAACACTACCAGTTTTATTTTATGTAAAAGTAGCATGTATAGGAAGAGATGTTTTATTAGTTTACAAACAAAAACAGTTTAGCTTACCTTTTTCGTCAAATGCACGCAACATTTGTTTAGCCGTCTTTGTCCCCAAAGCACCATACCTCCAGGCTCTGTTTGGAAACAGTTTCAATAAAGAACATCACTTTATAAAAATTCACCTCAAATGAGATTTTTTCTCCTTTCAGCATAATTAAAATACAAAAATTTTTCATTCAAATGATCCCTAAACTAATACTATTCTTTTCAACTGATTAAACTATAGTTTGATTATTGGCTGTGCTCCCCAATGAAGCTTTATAAAATACTTGGCAAAAGTTAAATCACAAATGCCCAACAATTCAGGTTATTTAAAAAAAAATCACAATTAAAACTGGCAGTTTTGACCAGCTCTACCCAATATCTTGCCAGCTTAATTAATGTGACAGCTGGATTAGAACAAAACTGTTGCCAAATGATAGAAAGAGAACTAAACTGACCAGTTACCTGAGAGAAAGAATGTGTGTGTGATGACACATTTTATGAGAATACAAACTTGGCTACTTATACTCGAAAAAAAACTAATTATATACCTAACTGACTTATCTGGACCTTCAACAATTTCTTTAATACCACAATGTGCATGTCAACCATCAAAACACACTGTTATTAAGTGCTTCTGACTTATAACTAGCAAATGTTGTGAATTTTAATCATAATGATCTGGATCTATGGTCTTCACTTGAATGTGGCTAAAACTTTGACCAACACC
The DNA here is from genome assembly GCF_004210375.1 of Tachypleus tridentatus. Classification (NCBI taxonomy): domain Eukaryota; kingdom Metazoa; phylum Arthropoda; class Merostomata; order Xiphosura; family Limulidae; genus Tachypleus; species Tachypleus tridentatus. Next base: position 185,676,137 of record NC_134834.1, on the reverse strand, counting down.
CTTCTAATTCCTTCAATGTGGGCTCAGTCAATTTGATCAACCTTCTGACTTTTTGAACACATTTATGATCTTAAAAGATTTAACACTGTTTGTTAACTTTCAATATAATATGCATATCTTTACAAAAGTTAGCAGTCTTTCACATACACAAAAATCATATCTTTTGGAAAGTATTTTAAATAAATAAAACCAAGATATGTCCATGAATTTATTGAGTGTATGTTTCGAATAGTCCACGTACAAAGGAATTTTCATGCTTTCTCATCTCAAATTTCATTTGTGTTATCTTTCTGTCAGTAAAACTATATTTTATCTGTTATTTTCTCCACCATAACCCAAAATAAAACTGGTCAGTTTGACCAACCTTATAACTACCAATAAAAATCTAAAAATCATAAATTACCCTCCCCTTTATTTGTGGAATGACTTCAAATTGCAACTTGAAACTACATTCGGTTATCATAAGTAGCTTTAAGTTCATAAAAAACATACATCTATTAATAATTAAGTTTTGATTTATCGACTAGTTGAATGCCCTTTGAGCAATGTCTAACTACTCTCCATGCCATTATAAATTGTAAATCACTCACATTATGCTATTAAATTACATTACCCGTACACTTGCCTCATGAAACATTATATTATTATTATTTTACTAACCTAAAAAATTTCTATTTTTACATTTTAGTTACTTCTATAATAATAAATAAACATGACAAACAAGAAGTACTTATCCAATCTTATTTGTTCTTGCTGTAGATTGTTAAGGATATTAAAGCCTACTTTTTATACTAATGGTTGTAATGCACCAAAGAACATGGACTAATAACATATAAAAAGTAGATAATTTCCCCTCTCTCATAATTTTTCTGGATTTCTAAGTATACCACAAAAGCCATTATAAATTCATCAAACCCAGTCATTAAATTTCTCACAGGAACATTGCTTATACTCTGACCAAAAATGACAATTATCTGTTCAGAACACACTATTATGCAACAAATCATTTGACAGCTGAAAACCTCAACTTTCTATTGGTTATATGACAGGTGGGCATGGTAGGAAGGGTTTGATTTTTATTGATAATTCTGTAACCAAACAACATTGAGGGCTATAGAAATTTTGGTTTGTCCAAACAATAATGATGCTATTGTGAGTAATTTGCTGTCAATTTCTTACTCTTTCAAGGGATGGGAAAAAATTAGAGAAGACAAGATGCCTAGAGAAAATGTTATGTGTATCATCATAGAGAAAATTCAGGACTTTTACAAATATTTCCTTGGAGAATTAGAAGCTTAAAACTTAAACACTAGTAAAATATGGATTGTTAACTAATATTTTAAGCTGTACTAATTAGTATAACAAACAAAAGGTAATGTAACAAAATTTTGAATGTAAGACACTAAAACTTTGTCATGTGTAGTAAAAGTTGAAAGAGTTAATATATTATAGTCACTGTCATCACAGAAATGGTCTTTCGCAGAACCTTTCTAAATGACTGGATAAAAGCTAGTTAGTAAATTATAGTATCTAGATAAAATAACAAAAAGAAGTATCAACTAAGCTTTGATGATCATACAGGCTATTAACCATGACAATGACTGGTATCTAATCACCAGAACAAGTACACATCCCACACCAACAGACTGCATAAACTGTTACCTTTTGATTTATACATGAAACTCTGGTGAATTTTGGTCCTTATTTATACTACTAAAGGACATGTAAGTGAATATAAAATACCAGTATAAGGGGTCAAAAATAATTTATGTTCACAATACATACAGCACTATGCACTGTAATGTAATAATATCTTATTTTCTACCATTAAGGATATGATATTTTAAAATCTATTGCAACTTTAGTTAGGACATAATCTGTTATACAACACAACTTTGATTATAAGATTACATAACCTACAAAGTGTTATCTCTAAAATATACCTCTGTACACTGTGTGACATCTTTATTCACTTTATATTAACAAAGTCAGGACATACAAACTATATCTACAGACAGATCTACATCTCATGGTATTTTTCTTATGTAGTTCTGAGTTATACAACATAACTCAACTAGTTGATATGTGGATATTTTGTTTATAAACAAATATTTAATGGAGGTAATATTACAGTTTATTTCTAACAGGTACACATGCTTCATGTGTAGAGCCAATTACATTAAAAATATGTTACATGTGGTTCACCTTAAGATTCTACTGTACAACATATATATTTAATACTTAAAATGATCACTTGAAAAGTCCTTATCTATCTGTATGTATTTAACATTTACAGATCTCTATCTAGTTACATACATTTAATACTTAGAGATGACCATAACATGCATCTTTGTCTAACTACACTTATTCAAACTCCATTGAGCTACATATGTTTAAAATGAGAGTTTTTCAAATGCATAATATTCAATTTAATAATCAAGTATCATTTTTTAAAATAACTGAGGACTTGTAAGAAAATTTGTTGATGTTCGTTAGTGGCAATTAAAATCATTCTAACAAAACCAAAACTTAAATATTAAAAACAGTAGGCTAATAAATACACTCACCTTAATGTCTTTAAAATACATGAGAAGTTAATATATAAACATGAACTAAAGTGACATCTGAAACAAAAGATAAGACTTACAAAGGTTTTTCAGCTTCAAGTAAATAGGAAGTTAACAAGCCTGCAGGTACAACTGAAATGAGAATGAAATACATTCTGTGTTTAACTCAAAACAATGAAAATTAGAAAAACTGCAACTCACAACAACATTTACAAAACAGGAGTGAACATGTAGAAAATTACACCAGCTACAAAGCACTGTATTTATTCCTGAACTTATTAACAAACCAATCAGTGTATCTTGCAGTATGTTTGCTACACAATAAATAACAAACTGGAGTTTGAATAAATTCCCAGAATATTTATATATAGCATCTACTGATTATGAATCAAAGTCCAACGTAAATTGGTATAAATAAGTAAACAAACAATGTATATGAATACTTACTTAATTGGTTACCAGAATATTTGTATACAGCATCCACTGACTGAGGAATCAAAGTCCAACTTGAATTAAAATATACAAGTTAAAAAGTCAAAACAAATGCTGATTTGGAGTTATAAACATAAAACAAACAAAAACTGAATGTTAAAGCATAAGTAAATAATGTACCAGCAATGATACTAGACAATACAGTTAAACAAATAACTAGATTAACATATCATCAATAATGAGTCCAACAATGTGTTAAATTAGCTGCCATGACATCACTTACTCAGTAAACACACAATAAATATCTACATCTGTGTACACACTTAAAAAAGGGGAAGGGGGCAGAACTTGTTTAATTCTTCACGAAATATCTCCGTCCAACAAGCTGTTTAATTCTTCACGAAATATCTCCGTCCAACAAGCTGTTTAATTCTTCACGAAATATCTCCATCCAACAAGCTGTTTAATTCTTCACGAAATATCTCCATCCAACAAGCTGTTTAATTCTTCACGAAATATCTCCATCCAACAAGCTGTTTAATTCTTCACAAAATATCTCCATCCAACAAGCTGTTTAATTCTTTACGAAATATCTCCATCCAACAAGCTGTTTAATTCTTTAGGAAATATCTCCATCCAACAAGCTGTTTAATTCTTTATGAAATATCTCCATCCAACAAGCTGTTTAATTCCTTAGGAATGTTATAATTTTTCTACACTGAAAATACATTTCCAGCAGTTACCTCAAGTCACACAAATAGCTATTCTTTGTCAGTGCTCCACTATATCTGAAAAAAATGTTTTGCACGCCATAAGCCTCGATCTCCTACATACCTTACAATCAACAGGTTCACATGCATCACACGTACGTGCAAATCATCACAGGACAAACCTCCACCAATGAAAGTACAACACTCTCCTGAAGCACATGACTCCCTGTATTCAATTATACTGAACTATCACTTTGAGCTAGGGCTGAAAATAGAAGAAGCAACAGTTTTCAGTGGGGAGGAAGGGTAGAAAGTAAGAAGGTCAGTACCTGTATGAAATATATTGTCAGTGTAAGAAAATTATCATTTCTAATACAGTACATTACCTTCAATCATATAAATAGCTAGAATACCACAATGAAGGGGTGGAGGGATCAGGGTGAGAGAAAAACAACGTGTTCAAGGAACACCCTAAAAGAATAGATCCTCACATGTGGAAGACTGCACCACATCCACACCAGGGTTACTCCTTGCCTAGTGTGTGATGAGGTGTTGCAGAAAAAAAAGGCAGGAGGAAATCCCTATGAGAGACAGTAGTAACACAGGAATCTGAACCATAATATAACAAATCTCTATTGCATATAGTACCAGAATGAGGGTGGAAGTAAAAAGATGTGACTCCAGGTGTATAATGTTTAAGGCATGACAGACTGTACACAGAAAATAAACTGCCTCCAAAACCCAGACCACTGGGAACCAACATCCACATGGAAGAAGGATAATGATCATACCATTGGTACATCAACTACAATCCAAAACCTTGTCATCTGGTTGGAAGGATTGGGAAGAGGAAAGAAGATCATACAGTCTCCACTTCAAGTTTGGCAGACCATGGATAATCTCGTAACCCTGACTTATGTGCAAGGGGAACACATGATAATGTGAGAAATTGTTTGCCTAATCTAGGAACCCAACAACTGAACACTCCGTAAAGTGGTAAAGGTGTATCTATAATGTGAACCTGCCCATTCAAAACCAATCTGCACAGAACAACCCCCAACATAGTATCATTCGCGATATAAGCAAATTCTCAAGGGATTAATGCAAGAAGAAGAATCGTATTATGTTTCAAGTTCTACTACCACAGCCCACAATACAGATAGAAGGAACAAGAGTAAAACTGAGTCAGGAAACAGATACACCTAAAATATTTGTGTAAGGACTTATGTAGATTGGTAACTGGGTACTAACATCCATGTGGGGTAGGATGAGGAATCCCAATCAAAAGGATGAACTGCAATTCTAACTACTCACTCCATAGCTGCAACACCCCCTCAGATAAATCTGTACAAAAATGAAGTATAAGATTGGAAGACATATCATCTACACCAGCAACACACCACCTCACTACTCTCAACACCCTAGCAACTTGGAACTGAAAGGTGGTAAAAGTCTCCTATACTGCACCTGAAAAACAAGCAGTGGAGAATCCAGAGAAGCATCAACACTAGAGCTAGTGCAACGGGTGACTATGGAAACCCTATTTTGAAAAGTAGACCATACCTGAATTATTCAATTGAAGGAATGGCAGGGATGGGCAGCTATCCCATTTTGCTTTACCATGGGTGAGTAAGGTCCAGACTGGGCATATTAATGAAGCAAATAAGAGGAAAACTTACAAACTATCATATGGAACACCCCATCTCAACAGTGAGAATTCCTTGGCCAAGTAAATTAGAAATAAGCAGTAAAATGGCCTGGCAGTGTGGAGTTGACAATGAGAAGCATACCTGGTCAGATACCACTCACCACAGAGGGGATTTCAGACAGTAAAAAAAAAAATCATCTCTAAAAAAGAAAAGATATATATATAAAAGACAACTTACTCAATCACAGTCTCTTGCTAATTCTGAAGATTTTGAAGGTAGCAGCCAATAACCCAAAGAAAAAGACTCAGATCTGATGCAGATGGTGAAATACAAAGGTAATGGGGGTAGTCCACATGCCCAATTGAAGAATTTCCTCCAAGACTCTGGAGATGAGACATCAAGGAAAAGGTAAAGTGTCTGAGAATACATTTGGAACAAATTACAGGAAATAAAAGGTAAGAAAGAATAATCCAACAGAATTAAAACCCAAACCCAAATGATCAAGAAGGAAGGAGAAAAGTCACAAACAGAAGATGTCTGTCAAGAAATGAATAGGTGGGAACAGATGATGCAGAATGAAGCCACGTTGGGCAACATAACAACAAAGAATGTAAATGGTTTACAGCAGTTTATCTACTGCTGATGACAAAAGCAGGAAATAAAAGGAAGGAAAATAGGAGGGATGGAAGAAAAAATCTATCCAAATAAAGAAAAAAAAAGAAAAAGAAAAGGACTGATATGAAGTACATAAAACATCATATACAAGTAAAAATGGCTTGTATGGGTAGAGAAAATTCTATGAAGAGGAGCAAACAATGTTTCAACCTTCTTTGGTCATCGTCAAGTTCACAAAGAAAGAAAGAGGTAATTGACAGTCAGCTGACCACATGTTTGAAGGCAGTTGTGTAATTGAGTGTAAGAATGTAGAGGGTGTGCTTAGATGTTGGATTATATTTATTAATATAGGTATAAAGTTGTTTCTTTGTATTGGTTTATTTTGGGCTTTAGTTGTTGTATAAGTAAGGCTTCTTTAATTTTGTGTTTGTTTCTTTATTTAGCATTTGAGTGTTTTCTATGGTTATATTGTGTTTATTTGACTTGCAGTGTTCGAAAATGTTTGGAGGTGACTTTTTGTGTTCTTTGAATCTGGTTTCCATTTTTCTACTTTTTTCTCTAATATAGAGGCCATGGCAGTTATCACATCGTATTTTATAAATAATGTTGGTGTGGTATTTGTCAGTATAGTTTTTACATAATATAGACCTCAGTTTTGTGCCTGGTTTATGAATAAATTTGGTGTTAACTGGAATGTTATATTTTGTTACTAGTTTTTGCCAAATGTTGGTTATTTTTCTGCTGATATAGAACTCTATTTCCGAGACACTAACCCATCAATAGACATTCCCAGCAACCAATTAGTAACCCTCATATAATTCACCATGATGAAGACAAACTTCACGTTCAACAACCACAACTATATACAAACAAATGGCCTAAGCATGGGCAACCCAGTATCACCAGTTCTAGCCAATATTTTTATGGCACAAGTTGAAACACAAGCAATTAACACAGCATTACATCCACCACTATATTGGTACAGATATGTAGACCACACGATTGTGAGATTCACATCTACAGAACACACACTTAATTTTTACAATCATATTAACTCTATACTTCTCAACATTAATTTCACACATGAACTGGAAGGAAGCAATCAAATATCATTTCTTAACCTCAAAATTACAAGAACCGATACACAATTTAAAACAGGAATCCACTGAAAAATCACCCATACTGGACTATACATTCCTTGGTACTCTTGTTTTGTTTGTTTGTTTGTTTTTGAATTTCACACAAAGCTACTCGAGGGATATCTGTGCTAGCCGTCCCTAATTTAGCAGTGTAAGACTAGAGGGAAGGCAGCTAGTCATCACCACCCACCGCCAACTCTTGGGCTACTCTTTTACCAACGAAAAGTGGGATTGACCGTCACATTATAACACCCCCACGGCTGGGAAGGCAAGCATGTTTAGCGCGACTGGGGCGCGCTAAACCTGCGACCCTCGAATTACGAGTCGCAAGCCTTACACGCTTGGCCATGCCAGGCCTCCTTGGTACTCAGCACATGAAACAAAACAAAAACTCAACATACTAAGAAACCAAATAAACACAGCTATAAAACTATGCTCATCACATAAAATTAATGATGAATTAGACAAAATAAAACAATACTTCATCAACATCAGTAAGTTTCCTCCACAAACCATTGAAAACATTATATACACACACCTAGACAAAAAGCAAAATCAACCAACAAAAGTGAATATACCTCAGGATTTAAAAAATCTCGAAACCATAAAAGGCTGCATACCATATATTCCTAACAACAGCAGAAAAATAACCAACATTTGGCAAAAATTAGTAACAAAATATGACATCCTAGTTAATACCAAATTTATTCAACAACCAGGCACAAAACTTATGTCCATACTATGTAAAAACTACAATGACAAACACCACACCAACATTATTTATAAAATACAATGTGATAACTGCCATGACCTCTATATTAGAGAAAAATGGAAGCCAGATTCAAAGAACACAAAAAGTCACCTTCAAACATTTTCGAACACTGCAAGTCAAATAAACCCAATATAACCATAGAAAACACTCAAATGCTAAATAAAGAAACAAACAAACAAACACAAAATTAAAGAAGCCTTACTTATACAACTAAAACCCAAAATAAACCAATACAAAGAAACAACTTTATACCTATATTAATAAATATAATCCAACATCTAAGCACACCCTCTACATTCTTACACTCAATTACACAACTGCCTTCAAACATGTGGTCAGCTGACTGTCAATTACCTTTTTCTTTCTTTGTGAACTTGACAATGACCGAAGAAGGTTGAAACATTGTTTGCTCCTCTTCATAGAATTTTCTCTACCCATACCAGCTGTTTTTACACATATATTTTTCTTTACAAGTGGGTTTTCTCGTCATCATGGATTACATGAAATATCAATAGTAAATAAATTCAACCAATAACATCCACAGACTAATTAGGAGAAGGAATTAAGTCTTGAAAAATAAGTGAAAAAAATAAAATTGAGTACAAGAACACTGATGGAACAGGAAATGGAACAACCACTGATGTGCTATCCTTTTCCAACCACCAATGCAGGTTGCCTACATGGGAAAGAGAAGCATCCAATGAATCTCATAAAATATTCCATTGTTTGTGCAGAGTCCACTAAAGAAACATTATATGTGCTTGACCAAAGGGGATAAGGGCTTTCATGAAAGACCACATCCAAAAAGTGATAGAACCTCGAAAGCTGCAACGGAAAGAGCAGTAAGGTCATGGAACAGCAAACCTCCATCATGCAAATGGCAGGCAAAAGGTTCAACCACCCAACATAAAATATACAGGACAGAAGAAAGCCAAAACAACAGGACACAAAACTGATAAACTACCAATGGTTCAAATAACGAGATAAAAATATGCAGATAAGGATGACTATCACATTCATATGAGATAAACAATCCACCAAAGAAAGGGTAGTTTGTTATTACACCAACTCCACATGGGATTCCAGAGTCTCATGAATATTACTACTGTTGTAGAAAAGGAACCTCATATAAATCCCAGAGTAGTAGATAAATAGGCAGCCAACAAACTTTGAACAAGGCAGCATTCCTTCTACAGGATTTCCCAACAACAGAAACCATTTATGTAAGGGGAGAACCAAAGAGAAACATGCCAATGTGGAGGAAATCAGAAAGAGGCTATCCCTCAAAAAAACCTTCAGGATCTATGTGGATAACCTTGGAAAGTTGCAAGCCAATAAGTCCAAAGATAATTCATCCACACCTGCAGCCTGTGTAAGTGTGCAAGTGGATAATATTATTATGGAATTCATTGTGTAACAATAAAAATCAAATGCAATTGTTTGATGAGAAAAAAAATTAAAAGCAGGGAAGTTATCTAAAATCAGAAAAAAAGGATAAAACAAAAAATACCTACTTGAAAACAAAAAAAAAAGTCATTACAGGAGTACTGCAAAACAAGAAATAATACTTTCATAGAATCAAATAGAGGAAGCCACATGCTTCAGGAAAATGTCACACTCTTATTGGTGGAGGGTTGTTGCATAACACTTTATATGCAAGATGCATTTAAACCAGTTAATTGTAAGGTACATGGGTGCTCGAAAATTGTTGCAAAAACATTTTTGCACATAGAAGGCAGCACTTAACAGTTATAGATATTTATGTGAGAGGAGGTAATATTCCATATCAGAATATCTCCACCCACCAATCTCTTTAATTTCTTATTATTTAGCATCTATTTCACGTACTGCACTATTGATGTGTAATGTATTAAAGAACTAGATGTTTCTCAAAAGTTTTTCTAAGGAAAATAATACTGCAAGTTAACCAAAAATTAACCTTTTCCAACTAACTACGAAAAAGAAACACACACAAAGTTAACAAAAGCATTATATGGACAAGAAATACAAATGCTTTAGAAGAAACAAAATAAAGATTATTCTTTCTTGTAATAAAAATTAATTTGCAATCAAACATTACACAAATTTTACAAAAAAATACAAAATGTGATAGACAATATTATATTAATGACACAAACCATCTCACTTCAAATTTTCTCAAAACTAATCTTATGTTACTAACCTTTCTCAGTTTTTTAGTTGAAGTTTCCTTGTAACACATTTACCTACACTATACTATCAAGGGACAAAACATTAATGAAAACCTGAAATATGTATCGTTTACTTACAAAATTTGTAAATAATAGAACATTTCAAGACTGAAAAAAATACTTTGTTTAGAAGTAATTTGCTGAAAACCTTTCTAGCTCTCCTTTGGATAACATTAATTCAAGCTCACTATGTTTTTTGTTTAATGTAATTTGATAATACTGCTTACCTCCTCCTTTTGTTTGATATACAACTCTGATATGTATCACTTTAACAATGTTCTCACCTGTGTTCTGGATCAGGACTACTTATTAAAAGATCCTTTTTCTTCTCTCGAAGAAAATACTCTCCAGCAAAAATATTCTCCAGATATTCAGTTTGTACAACTAACTGGAAAAAAAACAATGAAACAAAGTTCTATCTGAACAATGAATTTCTTTAAAATATTTGATTTTAACAGCAGCTGTTTGTTGCTTATTTTAAGTGCTTTTCAAGCAAGAGAAAATAAGGTTAGTACCAATCTGGCTTTGAAAATATAGCAGTCTATGAAACTAACTGAAGTTACAACAAAATAAATGTAAAGTTGTAACAAAAGCAAACTTAGCTGATTATGCAGAAACATCTGAATACATCTTCAAAAAGTAATAAGCGTATGGTTTTTCCATAAATTTAACATGTATATTTTAACCCTAAGTTAGTCAAAAGAACCCATGGGAATTCTATTTTGTGTAATATTGTTTTAGGAAATTACAGTCAGGATAAGTGTTGTTTGTGTGAAATACTTAACAAAAAAAAAAAAGAAGTAGTTAAAATCAAAGCCAGTAATCATGTGACAACAAGAACATTATACCAGCGTGTAAAATACTCATAGCATCGAAAAGTTTCATGAAACAACAGGTAAAGTGGTTCTGAATTAAAAAACCAACATGTTATCTGGACTCCTTGGACAATTTTCTTACTGTTCAATCAAGAAATGTGTGGGAAAAGTTCCAGACAAACACAAGCAGACTAGAAAAAAACAGATAAATAACAATGTAGACTTTTTACACAAATCAGGATTTTTGAAAAACTATACATTAAACAGATGAATATCCTTGCAAATAATGACGACAAAAAAATGTAGGCTATACAATTTAAGATAAATCTACCTCTCAATGGTAATCTGTCATATCATTCTCAATATAGGTTACACAATTTAAGATATACCTACCTCTACATGGTAGTCTATCATATCATTTTCATTCAGTATAAGATCAGGGTAACCAATCAAAACAGGTGATGACAGAATCTTAAAAAGAAAATAAATAAATACATATTATAGGTTGGTTGGTTTGGTGTTTTATGATGCAAAGCAATTAGGATATCTGTGCCAAACATCCAGTTAAAAGTTATTAAAATTCATAAAAAGGAATCAAGGTAAAACAAAGTTTAATTGTTGAATTTAAAACATAAATAACATTAAATCCAATTTTTATATCTAGTTTACAGCAGTGAGAGAGAAACTACAGTAATACAAGTTGTAAAGGACTTTCTGTAACATAATTATAACTCGTTGGGATGACTAATGGCAAGACTGTAAAATGTGGCTTATTGTGACCTGAGTGCATCAGTCCCAGATTAAAAAAAAGTAATGAGCTAAAAAACTACAACCAATGCATAGTCTAGTTAGGACAACTTCCTCTTTCTGATCCTTACAGAAACAAGAAGGCCAAAGTCCAATAGAAGGTATTATTTAGAAAAGTGTGTTTTCACATTGCTCACTCCAATTCAACTACCAACTGCCATGGAGCCGAGCATTGAATACAGGACCATAGTCCATATATGGAACAAGTACAGTAGTGATAGGAACAGAGCAGACAGACTTAGCTGCAAGGTCAGTGAGCTCATTCCTGCTAATACCAATGTGGTCTAGTATCCAGAAGAAATGGATAGAAGTAGATGTTAAAGAGAAATTGTTCAGTCAGTTTTGAATATTAGCAAGAACAGGAAGAGAACTAACGTGACACAATTCCAAAGTCAGTAGAGAACTGAGTGAGTCAGTATAAATAGTGCAATTCGAATACCACTTAGCTTCTTTGTGATGAAGGACAAAAGAAATGGGATACAGTTCAGCAGTGGACACAAAAACTGTAGAGGGAATATCTGCTTTTCTAAAATGACTTAACGAAAGGTCACATTTGGGGATTGTAATAAGCCATGGTGGGATGGGCTGACAAGTGGACACAGCAATGTTATCCAAGGACAAGCCCAATTCATCCAACTGCACCTGGATATGAAGGCCAAAAAGAACAATGGCAGATCATCTGTTCTGAAAAAGCATGGCCTACTGAATAAGGAAAACACAACCCCAGGAGTGATGCTGTGGTAAGAATCTAAGTTTCAAAGCATACAGTAAAGACAGTTGCAAACAATAGAGGTGTAGAGAAGGTTCAAAAGACTCCGTGTTCAAGCTCTTGACTGGAAAAATCCCTGGTACAGAGCCAAGGTCCCTAATGATGAATGGAGTCCAGCATCATTAAGACTGAGGTCCTGGCAGAGCCACAGACCAGAGATCCATAGTCTAGTTTCAAACGAATAAGAGCACTATACATTTTTAGCATAAAACATCAATCTGCTCCCCAAGTGGTGGAAGATAGGATACGAAGGATGTTCAGTACTCTTGTACATTTGACCTGTAGCTGCTTGATGTGTGGTATAAAGGTTAGCTTATGGTCAAAGATAAGCCCCAAGAACTTTGTCTCAGAGACCATGGGTAGCACAACTTCACCAACACAGAGTTCAGGATTGGGGTGAATACCCTATTGATAGCAAAAATGCATGCAAATTGATTTAGAGAGAGAGAAATTAAAACCATTTGCTGTGGTCCACTTCAGTAAATGATTGAGGGCAGTCTGTAGCTGTCACTCAATATACCTCATGTTTAACAACTGACATGAAATTTGAAAGTTGTCAACAGAGAGTCTGTTTGCAACAATAGGAGAGATTTGTTCAGTGATGGCATTAATCTTTATACTGAAGAGTGTAACACTCAAAACACAGCCCAGAGGGACTCCAAGTTCCTGTAGAAAAGAACGGGAGAGTATCGAATCCACAAGAACATGGAATTGCTTGTCCATTAAAAAACTTTCAATAAAATTGGGCAAATTACCACATAACCCATATAAGTGAAGGTCTCGTAAAATGCCATACCTGCATGTGGTATCATAAGCTTTCTCAAAGTCAAAGAATATTGATACAAGATGTTGTCATTTGAGAAATGCTTCTCTGATTGAAGTTTCAAGTCGAATCAAGTGGTCCATGGTGGAGCACTGTCGTCTCAACCCACACTGGGTGGGCAAGAAGAAGTTGCTTTGAGTTGTGACACCAAACAAGATGAGCAACCATCCTCTCTAAGGTCTTACAACAACTGAACGATAGTTTGAAGGAATCTTGGGATCCTTTCCAGGCTTAGAGAAAGGTAGAAAAATAGCCTGGCACCAGGCACCATGAAAAACATTCTCCTACCAGAGCCAGTTAAAAACAATCAGAAGAATAGTAAGAGAAGCAGGAGATAGATGGTGCAGCATGTCATAGCATATATCATCAGGTCCAACCAATGTACTGCCAGACTGATGAAGGGCCAGTTTCAATTCTACCAGTTTAAAGGGACGATTATAGTCACAGAGACTATCAGCTCGAAAGGAAAGAGGTGATCGCTCTGCCCGAGGCTTGATGGCTAAGAAGGTGGAGGATGAAGCAGAAGTGCTTGATACCTGGCAGAAGCTTTCACCGAGAGTATCAGCTACTTCCTGGCTATCGGAGGGCAAGATCAAAAGAAAGGCAGAATTATACTGCCCACTGACCTTCCAAATCTTGTCCCATATGACTTTGGAACTGGTGGTAGAAAAGATGCTGATTGTGTACTTAATCCAAGATTCCTTCTGGCTTTGATGTCTTATCTGCCAAGTACGTGCATGGGTCTGCTGGAAAGTTATGTGGTTCAAGAGTGTGGGATACTTACGAAAAGTATCCTAGACATGTTTTTGAGCCTTCCATGTCATGTGGCAGGCAGAATTCCCCCACAGATGAAGATATTCTGGAAAATGTGTCAAGGTTTTAGGAATACATTGAGCAGCTGCCTGTGTAATAGTTAGTTACTGCTGCCACGCTGTCATCTATTGATGGCTTACAGACGATTGCAGGATCAAGTTCTGCAAGAGCAGTGAAAGAGGTCCAGTTGGCTTTATCCAACTTCCACTGGGGCACACAGGTCGGGTAGCATCCACCACAGCCAGTCTCTTTCAAAATGATAGGAAAAAGATCACTGCCTTACGGGTTACCGTCAACCCTCCATAAAAAGTGAGAGAGTAGTGAAGGGGAGCAAACTGAGAGTCCAATAGCAGTAAAGGACTGATTAGGTGCATGAAAATAAGTATAAGAACTAGTATTGGAAATGGAAAGGTTGTGATCCGAGAGCATACACTCTTTGGAATAGCCCCACCCCAGAAGGGATTATGTCCATTAAAGTCCCCCAGAATTAAAAAGGTAGATGGCAACTGTTCAACAAGACTATCAAGGTCTGATTGATCATAGGTCTCTTTGGGAGATAGGTAGAGAGAACAAACAGTGATGATACAACCCAAGGAAACAGATGGCTACAGCCTTCAAGGGTGTGTGGAATGACAAGTACAGGGTAGGCAGGTGCTGATCAACCAACAGTGCCATCCCTCAATGCATTCATCCATCACATAACCAGTCAACCAGTCACTTCTGTATAAAAAAATCTGCCAAGAGGTGACTATATTGGTAGGTTTCAGAAATGTTTCTTGTAAAGAAAGACATACAGGATAGTAAGAAGCAATCAGTGCTTTGATGTCATTCAGATTAGAACATAAACCTCGACAGTTCCATTGCATCAAAGTGACAATTTTATTTATGTGTAGGCAAATTGGGTGGAGAGCCCTTCTGTTTTTGACCACGTCTTTCTCTCTATTTGAGAGAGGTCTATTGACCTCCATGGATCCTGCCCTGGGCCAATTGGGCAGGTCTCTGTGGTTGGAAGAGGATTCTAGCAACTTAGGACACAAATGAACGATCATTTTGCTTCTTAGGGAGATAGAAGATGTACCCGAGGAAATATCCATACCCAGAACCAAAGGAATTGGACCTTGGGGTTTGTTGGAATGAATGTTAGGGACAAAGATGGGTGTTGATGTTGATTCCTCAATTTTTTTAACCATGGAGGTCAAAAGGCTTTTCATACAGTTTGAGAATGATTCTTTCAGAGGCATGGAGAGATCTGTCTGCACTCCCACTGTCATAGTGGAATGAAGTGCAGCAGCATACATCCGAGGTGAAGTGGTAGACAGTAACTTTCAAGCCTCAGGGTAAGTAATGTTTTAAAATGTTTTCAAATGCTGCAACTCTTTTTCTTCCAACCACTTAGGGCAAGAATGAAAGTATGATGAGTGAGAACCATTACAATTAACACAATGAGGGTTTATTTCACACTCATAGGCATTGCGGTCCTTGCCACTGCAACAAGCACACATCAATGAACCACGAAATGATTTCTTCAAGTTACCAAACAGCTAACATTGGAAACATTTGAGAAGGTTTGGAATATATGGCCATACCTTGCAAATAAGATAACCTACCTTGATAGCAGCAGGTGGACGTGGTGATGTAAATGTTAAAATGAAACCAAGTGTTGGTCAGCATCATAATTCCATCTTTGCAAGTGGAGATATGCCTCACTCCAGAAACTCCTTGGGTGGAGAAACCAGCAAGAATCTCCAAATCCCTCTTAACAATAACTCCTTTGAACATAAGAGGAGTTCACTTTGTTTAGATGTAAATGTTTCCACCAATATATCTCCAGAATGAAGCTTTCTGACTGAATTTGGAGACCCAGCAAGTCCCTCTAGTCCCTTCTGAGTAAAAAAAGGGAGACATTTGCCCTAAAGGTTTGTCTGAAAGAGAATGTAATACAAGAAAATGAGGTACAGGTGCTACAGATGTTGGAGATTGCTGCTCAGAATCTTCAAGATGTGGTGGTTTACTTATGGGCTGTTTTTTCATTATTTTATTTAGGTTTTTATTTAGTGAATCCATAATAAAAAGAAAGAATGTTTTGGTTTCCACTGACCCCATCCACCATGGAGCTCTACAAGGGGATGCATGACAATGCCAAACAAGGACACAGCAGCAATGCCATGGTTTTGTGAGCACTATACCCAAACACCATTATCAGATACAATGTCCACAACACCCATTGAGAACATCCAACATTGGTACTTGGTTGACCCCAGCCCAAGTGGACCAGCCAATTGACCCTAGGGGGCCACCCCAAGGCTGCCCATCTACAGGAATTCAATACCAGAGTGGTGTGTTAGGGTTGGATCCTCACCTCCCCTTCACAGGTTACCACACATGGCAAACAGCCCAGAGATATCTAATTACCTCTTACTTAATTTGCTTTCTTTTCAGTACATTATTGGACATCTATTTATAAATATTTTGACTCACACCTATAACTTTCTAGCCCTCTAGTGAGAACAATATCACAAACAATAAGAAAACTTATAAGCTTCAAGTCAGATGATGTCAATAATATCACTAAAGCCTAGTAGAACAATCAAATGGCATACGCTACATAACTTGTACCATGTTACATAACTTATCACAGCAAACTCTTTTCAAATAATTAACATTCTTGTTATTAAAACTGAATATTAAATCACTATTGAAACTAAATAATAACCTAAACAGTCTTGTATATCAAACAGTTTGGATTTTCAGACTAATTAATTCCTGAAATGAGAAAAATCAAGACCCTTTACACTTGTTTTCAGTGGTCTGCATATGTACAAACTGAAAGAAAACTTTTAACTCTTCAGTGGTCAACCTCACATTTCCCTAATAAATCAATTATTCTGTATGTTGTAGATTTTTTTTTTTTAATAATAAAGTGTTTCACAAAACCTCTCACAATTAACACATTCGTGCTTAATATTCTAAAACTAACCATCTTCGACCTCTGTACAGGATCTTACTTAGAATCTTTCCCCAACAGTATTACTCTATAATTTTAAAAATAAATGTATATAACTAAGTTCTTAAATTTTACTTTTGAACGGTGTTAAAAAATTGGCTGTAAAATTACTAAATATTTCACAAGACTCTTTTCATTTCTGACTGAGCTTAATTTTAAGTTTTAATATATAAGTAATATTTTGTCTGCAGCAGTTATTCAAGCACTCACCCCCCTACTGAAAGTAAAATATGTCCAGAACATTTAATTATTTCTTTACTAGACTTTATCTTTCTTTTTACAATAATATATGTAGTCTCTTTGGACACATGAAACAATTATGCTAAATAAACTTCATACAATACTGACTGTTCAATAAAGCTTCAAAATCTGTAACAAAGTAACAACAGCAGGAAAAGCAACCTTCTATGTAATTTAGGACAAAGACACTTCTCAATAATTTTACCTTTTCTTTTGCAACTTTCTGGCTTGTTGCATCTAACCATGAAATATCTCCCATCTCCTCCACAAAAGTATCTTTAATAGCATTCACTACAGTACGACCCTGAAAACAATACATGCAAAGGTTATCATTACAGTATGTGTAGAAGGTTTGTTTATTTGTTTTTTACATCAGAAATACATGCTTAATGACTCTTTCTGCATAGAAGGCCAAAAATAGTGTTTTATACACCCACACTGTTCCACATTTTACAAAATTAAATGTTTTACAGTAAAAGGGTTGATACGTGTTCACCTACATAAAAACATACATTCAGTAAAAGGTGGAAGGAATCTAGTAATTCTGTTATCCAACTACAAGAATCTGATACCTTGATGAGAGGAAAACTTAATGTGTGTTAAAATATTCTAACAAGTTTTAATTAAGATTTTATTCATAAAAGATAAGCTTCCATAATCAACTGATACAATAGTACCGTAATTCTAAACTAAAACTTGTACACTGGATGTAAAATTAAAATTATACAATATACCTATAGAGGTCACTGTGAAAGCACACAAAATAGGTGGGAATTTCTCAATACAGACTTAATGATACAACTTACATGCATTTCTAAATACATACTTAAATGAAACAAACATCATTGTTAAAATAAATATATAATAGTAAATCTGTCACAGTTTGCATTAGTTCTAATTCTTCAGGAGATAATTTAATCCACCACTTCTTTAAACAAATGGACTAATGCATAATGTATTACTCATAACAACTGGTCATAGTTAGATTAAAACAGTTCAACTATATTACTTGATTCTTACCTGTAGCTTTAAAGCCGGAGAAAAATATTTCTTAACATACATGCTTCCCAAGGCCAAACCCAAGTAACGGTTAGTTTGTCTGATACAGAAGTGCCAACGTTCCTCAAATGGAACATCTTGGTCTTCTACTCCTAACATGAAAAGTTTAAGAATATGAACATCAAATGTCTAAGATTAGGCCCTCTGAAGCAACTAAATCTCTTCTATAAGTCAGAGTAACCAACTTTTATTTGGGCATTGCACTTTAGTAAAGAAATGTTACAAGAAACACTTAACACTTCTCAATTAACACTAGTCTAAAGCAGTCAATTTCTCTAGATATGCTGTTATTTAATTACCGTGCTGTTTCGAAGAAAGACTGTAGAGTGAATATCCACTTGTATAATGACCAAAGTAATCTGTTCCAGCTCACACAGGATTCCTCACCCAACCATTAGCCACATTACAAAATAAACATTTTCACACATCAGTGTTTCACAAATGCAGCTGTTGAGAGTAAATATTGAAACAAAACTTGCCTGTCAGTGAAATAATTTTATTTAGACACTCAAAAGCACTGAAAGAGAAATCTTTGTTTCTTCACTACTTTGAAGCTATTCCAAGAAAATTATACAATTTCCAGTGTGTCTATGATGGAAAATACTTGACTACTTAGTATTTGAGAAATAGTGTTGAAATTATCAAAGTTATAACTGCTTCCACAAGAGAAGCTGAACTGTTATGTATACCACAAACACATATCAGTTGCAGCAAGAATATGAATAATAGAAGCTTTGTAGAGACAGTTGTCCAAAATAAGGAAACGGTCAGACACAAGTGACTGACGTGTTGCCAAACTGCAACATCATACAATTCCTTTAAACTGTGTAAACAGATACTATTGTAGCAGAGGAAAAATCTACAAAAACATTTGGGTTAACTTTACTAATTACAAAAATGAATTGATAAACAAAAAGGAGAGAGATATGAAAATAGGCAGCCACAAGGACTATCTGTGCTAGTTGTTACTAATTTAGCAGTGAAAGATTAGAAATAGTCTTTACCACCCACTGCCAACTCTTGAACTACTCTTTTACCAACAAATAGTAGGACTGACTGTCACATCATAACATCCCCATGGTTGGTGGGACAGAGATTTGGGTTTACAATCTGACCACATTTGGTACAATACTACTTGGTAAATTTCAATAATACATGAAACCGTGTATAAAGTCATATTTTCTGGCCCAACATGTGGTGTTTCTAAAGACCAGACCACTTGCACCAATTCCCTCAGAAGGAACAAAGTTCCATATTATTATACTGAAGAAGATATCCATCTACTCTACCATTTCCAGTGGACAAGTTCTCTGACATCTTCTTTGGTCTAACAATGCATAGCATATGATGTTTTAAGTAAGATTTCTGAATCAAACTGAGGTATGTCTGCTTATAATAATTCAGTGAATAATTTGTTCAACAGAAATTGTCAGAATTAATGAATATGTAAAAAAGGTTTACTTAATGAACAATCAAAATGAAGGCTGATATGGATAAAAAATATTGTATGTTGTTTGTATCAGTCTTCAAGTTAATTATTTGAGTTACGTGTAAGTACCTCGAGCTGGTGGCTTATGTGCTCATTTAGCCACACACACACACACACACACATGCACGACTGTCTTCTTGGAATTTTAATATATTCATTTGCAATTCATAAACAATTAAACCAAACAACTGGTCTTCACTGGCTCACCCATTACCATTATAACAGAAAAAAAACTAAAAACTTAAAGAATCTACAAGAACTAATGACATTAGTTGAAACCCATAACATAATCAGTATTATGATGCACACTCAAAGTAAAAAGTTGTTGTTTTTTTTTAACAAGTTACAACTTTTATGATGATGAAAAATATTTTTTATGTGAATACAATATTTCTGAAAAATGTTGAGAATAATCACACTAGCAACAGAAATATCTCACCTGTTTAAAAATATTCTTCTTGCAATAAAATCTGTGACTTAGAAAAAAATATTACCAGAAAATAAACTACTGAATGCAATTTACATTACTCCTGACATCTATCAGTAAACAAGTTCAGTTTTCTGCTTCTATTACCTCTATAGCTACAGAAATTCTAAAACAGGCCTTTTTTCTTCAACTTAAAATTTTAAAAAATTGGGCAAATTCTGTCAACTACCACAGAAAACTAGACATTTTTTCTTCTGAATAAACCTGGAAAATTCAGGCAACATCTGTCACTTACTACAGAATTACACTAGACAGATGCAGCTTTTAACACCAGAAAGGCCTGTTGCATCCAAGTAAAACATGGCAATAGTATTTTCAACAGTATGTTGAAAAAAATGTGAATGTGGTAATACTAAAGTAATTTGACATCCTAATAACTTAAGTTTGTTCTTTGCTGTAACAATAAAAATGATTAAATTATATTTACATGTTAAAAAATAAAGAAATGCTGACTTACACATTAAACTGAAAGCATTTGAAGTTACTCAAAAATAATGGTAAACTTTCACATTAATTACTTTTTCAGAATGTAAACAATTACCTTCTAGGAAACGTCTGAATTTATTCTTTAAATTTCGAAAGCGGCTAGGTAGGTGATCGGCATAATGAGACAGCAACCTCCACATTAAGTAGTTATTTATTTCTCTGAAAATATTAATCATTTGCCCTTTAAGTAAGCATAATGGTTGAAGAATATTTTTCAAAAATACAGTTCAGATGAAAACGTTTTTTTTTGTTTTTTTTATTTGTATCCCAAAGCTTACAGTCTACAAATGATGCTTCAAAAACCAGCCCAGAAATATGTAAGCCCCAATTTGAGCTGCAACAAATCCACATGAAACCAGAATGCATTCTTGCATCCTGGGCTGCTCTTTGACAAATGTTTCACATGCTAACTGATAATGACATATAAAACATACAAATAACTAATTATTACAGGCTGCTTTCACAGTATTTAAAAGGTGAAGTTTATAAGAAAAAACAATTATTTTGGTAATAATTCACATCATTAAAAAAATAAAACCTACAGGTATGTTTAAATTGTAAAAAGTTAAATAGATTAAGAAAACTTTCACAATATTTTGAGACTGAAACATTTATTTAACTATGCATTTCAATAAATTTGTTAGCAGCAGTTTTAAAGCACCACATAACACACTTACTCTATTCCTTTTGCAATAAGAAGGTCAGAGAGATCTCTGAAATACTGTGGATGTACGATAGCTACTTCAGTGTCAACACTTATTTCAGCAAAAGGAAAATATGCCTGCAGAAGATCCAGCCATTTGATCTGTGCCATAAAACATTTTATGAATTTAATTAGTGTATCACAAGATGTGACTTGTTTTTAACAAATCTTTTGAAACTTCTGTAATAAATTTGCATCACTATACATATCTTGTCAACAACTGTTTGGTAAGAAAGCAATGCTACTTTCCAGCCAATAAAATTATTATTCATTTACCCAACATTTCATAACTAATGATAAAAGTAACCTTTCCTCGTAAAATTTAATTAACTCTTTCAACCTATACTAATTCATTCTACTTTTTTTCTTTCATAAGTAAACGGTAACTTTCCAAAGCTTAAGCTGATTTCAAACACAATGATGAAAACATTTTAGTTCATAAGCATATTAGGAATAGCAGCAATAAATGATATTGTATGTAACAACTTCTGTATTTTGAAAATACTCCAGCTAATCTAAATACACACACACATTAACAGCTGTGTTAACCCTTTCACTTCATGTAGGTTAAAGTGTGTATGTCACAACCTTCTACACAGTTACATTCAAAATTTAATTACTACTTTATTGTCAATGTATACAAATAAACTTTGACTTAAAATGTGAGCAATAAACCAATTTTTGAGTTTTAACTCCTTAACTTTAAAAAACAACTATTTAAATAAATTATCAATCTCTCCTTGCATGGGAATACTGATGACTGTTCTTTAGATCTTGCCTATTCTGTAATTTATTTACCACCTCTCTATGAAATATGAGCTTCACCAAGATATTAATTATGACACACGCATTAATAAGTAATTTTGGATAGCCTTAAAACTTTGTTTAAAGACAAACCAGAAGGTCAAAACCACTTTCCACACCCAGCTATCACATTCAAACATTGTCAATAATTATAATGTTTTATACAATTTATAACCAACATAAAGTTAATTTTATAATCTATCAAATGACATATAATGTTACATTGTTTCCAGTATGAAGTATTTTTGTTTTGTCTTCAGTTTAAAAGTTTCTCATGTTGAGAGTGAACAGCTTAGGGAATCATTTTAAGAGTCTTATGCCTTAGTTAAAAGCAAATAAATTTATAATACTTAAAAGGCATTAACTTTGTGTATGTTATTTTATTAGGTGCATTATTTAAAAACAAAATTAATTGGCTAATATCATAACACTACAAAAAAAATACTTAAATTTCACCAGCAACCAACAGCAAAAACATCAAACTTAAGTACTATATCTCACGTTCCTGTTATAAAAGCAAACCAAATGTACAAATTAGAAACCCATAACAAAAAGTGTAAAAAAAAAAAAAAAAATCCAAATTCTTCCCAGGAACAACAAATATGGCAACTTCAGAAGCCATAAGAAAAAATCAAACAGGCCAAATGAATGTCTTCATCTCTCACTGGATAAAAACGATGAACAGCCTCACCTAAAAGTGACCCTCCCCTCCAAATGTAGAGAGATGCCAGATAATAAAGGAATAAAAAAGGTTAGATTAGCCACCTTGCTGACAACAGTAACATAGGAATTTGTACCCACAAATATAACACGTAATTTGGTTTGTTTTGTTTTTGAAATTATAATTACACTGAAGGCCACAAGGTGGTGCAAAAATAGCAAACCATAACAAAAGATGAATAAAACTTCAGAGAAAAACATGGCTAATGCTTTGTTTAGAAAAAGTGATTATGTTACCTAAGTAAGATACTTATATACAGAACCAGAAGCACAATAAGGAAGGCAAAGAAATCTGCAAATTAGATATTGCCAAGAGCATTTAAGTGGGGTATAAAAGATTTGACCATGCAAGATTAATGTTTAGATATGCAAAGCAGACATCGATAAATAGATGTATTTTCAGCAGATGGTAAGTCTGTTTTGGATTTAAAAATTTTCACAAAATATGCTTGTGGACAGCCTATGCATTACACCATTCAATACAGTGACTTAAGCTATGCATTTGCCAGTTGATTTAAAACTTGTGTGGTGGAATTATTAGTTAAAACAATATTCAAATAACAATACAACAATAAAATTAAATGGAAATAGATGTAAATTGTTACAAGTCTTAAACTATTTAGAAGAAACAACAATAAATTCCTGCAATAATTTGCAGTCATTCTAGAAAGGAAAAACGTTAACTTAAGATATTTCATACTTCCTTATGGCTGTTATAAGATCAGTAGGAGTGTTTATAATTATATTCCAACTTTTCTCACATTTTGTAGAAAATCTATCATTATTTTCTTGTTGCCCATTTCCTAAAGATTTGGCTTTTGAACTTAGAAACCTGATTCATGACTGAAAAGTTCAAAGTTTAGTACAAAAAGATGGCAATGTTATCTCAAGCATGCTTATTATTAAATATTATATAATCGGAGAATGTATAAGTGTTCTGTATTGTAAAAACAGTTCTTACTTTAGGTGCCAAACTTTTTAATGTATCCACAGTCATCTTCTTGTAGCTTTCTTCAGGATTTAATAGAAGCTCTACAGAGGGCATTATCTGTAACACAAAATATTATAATCATACAAGTAAAATGTCATATGTAGCAGACAATAACATTAAAATCATACCACCCTACCATTACATGCAACAAGTATTAATATTACCACAAGACAAGCTAACTGCTATCTGTAAATAAACTACTGCAGCACCTTTGAAACAAAAGTAGAATTCAAAATAATAAACAGTGTTAAAATAGGTACACAAAAGCATTTTGAACTAAAGTGCTAAACTGGTATTTGCACTTTAGGCTATTTGTCTTGTGTCACTAATTTCTGGAAGATCCACATTCTCCCCTTTTAACACTTATACAACCTTGTTTCTGTAGTATGTTGTTGTTGTTTTTTTTAATATCCATCATGGGCAATAATACTGTTCAATTTGAGGCAGTTTAGCTTCATTAGGTACACAGTTGGTGAATGATGGATACTCTCTCAAGAAACAATAACATCTTTAAATTGACTTCATGCAGGTTGGATGGCTATTTCTACTGATATCACTGCCACAATGTTATCATTGACAGCGATACTGCGATTGTGTGATCACAATGATGCAAGGTTACCAACAGAGCACATGTTATGCATAGACTTGTAAAATATATTTATAATTACACAAGTTTTACACATGCATGCACATGTGATGCATGTTGGTTAGTTACACACACACACACACATGCAGGCTTTACAGGTTAAGTTGTAAAGCCATATATTTTAGAGAGAATTAATATTGATAAAGTAAACACAATCAAAAGGATGGACTGCATTAAAAAACAGCAAATCTAAATGTCTAGCTAATTATATTAGTTTGTTATAACCAAAAAACAAGCCGAAACAAAAATAAATAAAAATAATAAACAAAAAAATGCTGTTCAATCTTTATGAAGTATAATAGCCTTAACTACTGACATTTTGAAACTAAATTTAGCCTAGCAAGCTGATTATAGTAATTATATTGCTGCATTATAAAATGTAACAGCAAAAAATGTCTTGCACGTCCTGTTCTAAATACTTTTCGCTCTACTTACACAAATTCATCCTCACATTATAGCTTGTATCTCAGGATCTTTTTAATTAGTGTAGTGTTTGTTTTTTTTAATTTATTTTTGTTTCAGCTTGTTTTTAGGTTATAACAAACTGATGTATATATGCACAGATAGATAGCCTTGTGAATATTACACAGTACAGATCAATGCAAACATAAGACAATGTGTCATAATATAATAGCATACATATACAATTAAGCAGTTTTAATATTCCTTATAGTTCTTATATTTTCTCCTCTCTGCTGGTCAAAAGATCAATCACACTTTTTTTTGTCTGGCCAGACTTCCTCTTAGAATAACATCACACATGCTCTGCAAAGTCAAACACGTGTTACTTAACATTAATATTAATTATATTAATAACCCATTCAAGATCTGATTGAATTTCAGTTTTGACACTTCTTCAACCCTAAACTCTGGTGAGCCATTGTTGCTGCATACTTTATTTGAAACTAAATATTTCATCAATAAAAAGTTATAACTAGGAACTTTCTACTTCATTTTCACCTACAGTCTCCATTACCTCTACTAAAAGATTAAATCAGTAATACAAAACAAACATAAAAGTGTAACAATATCATACCAGTATTTGGAACAGACTTAACAGTGGCATAATTGTATAACTATTTAAAGTGGAAGTTCATTTATCATGGATAAACTTTCTTCAAATAGAAGTTCAATACTGGATAACTCAGATGAGATGAGTGAAAGTTTTACCAAGGTGGGTTATTCTTTTCACTGTGCGAGAATTGTTGAGTCTGGTAAGTTCAATAGTTGGTTACCTGTTTCACTCTATATTCCCGCATGTTCACACATATAATCCACAAAGAGTTTTGCCAATGTGAGTGCCCTTACAACCATCCCATTTGTACTTATCCATAATCCTGGAACACACACTTGTAGGTAATATGTCTAATTTACATACTGCTTTCTGACAACATGGAAAGAATTTGAGAGTTTTTCTTTACCTCTTATTAAAAAAAAAATAATAATTTCAGATCCACCACTTTCTTGTCTTTCTAAAAAGAAAGAAAAAAGTGCATTAATAGCACTTAAATATTTTGAATAAATAATGATTATATAACCTACTTTTGCCATGCGTTTCTCAAACTGGAATGTGTCTTCTGAAAACTGCTTGGCATGTTCCGGTGTAGCACCATATTCTTTAGCCATTCCTTGCATCAGGTCTTTGTATGCCTTAATTATCTGACAAAAATTATCAAAATTTGAAATATCTGTAGCTAAATTAATGCCATTATTTATAACATTAGACTTGTGCTAATTACAACCTACTGCATCTCGATTATTTACAAATACCTTGTTCATTAATACTGCTACACCATCTGTACAACCAATTACCTTCCAGAAGTAACAAGTATTATATAGTTAACATACATTTTTTCACAAGAGTTCATGACATAGATACTTTTCCCCATATTTTCTATTTCCTGGCCTTTTTATATTACAATGCTCTCCCATTTTATTAAGATTATAAACCTGTTATGATCCCTAAAATACCATCTTTGTTTGTGAAAGTAAATAATACTTTTTTTTTTCTAACAGAATCGGACATAACATTAGAAGTTAGTAGTGATGTGACTACCTCTTGCCTTCAAACAGAAAACCTGTTGGTTCATTTATTTGCAAACTGGAAATGTAAATAAAAACAATCCAATATTTTATGTACACTGTAACATGTTTGCACTTTCATCAACTTTCTTATCAATACCGTGAGGGAACATACAAAAGTTTCATCCTAAATATTCTTCAAAAGACTTTAATAAAAGTTGAGAAAATTTACCACAGAATTAGAATATATATAAAAAAACACAATACCCAGTAATAATATTTTCTATCAGGTTCCAAACTGCTTGAAATTTTTTTTAACTTTCAGATGGGACAGAAGTGTATAGATAGATAACAACATAAGACAGGCTTTGTGAAATTACAGTTTATGATACATTCTAGTCATCCAAGTCTTTATTGATGCTTCAATTACTTAAAAATATACTTGTTATCGAGTTTCACCCTCTTGTTATCTAAGCTGGTTATGTTAAAGATATCCATACACGTTAGTTTAAACAAGTCAATTATTTATCAGAAACATCAAGTCTAAGTGACAGTGACAGTTTTCTGAGAGTCCATGCACACAGAAGAGTAATTTAATAAATGTGGACATCATGGACTTTATATTACAACACACCAGATAAAAGTAAAAAAACAAAAGGCAGCATAACAACAAGAACTACCACGCTATTAATATTTCATACATTTATGTATTCAAAAACTAATGAAAAATAAAGAAGTGATAGAAGTTTGAAACTGATTTCATCGAGGCACGCGAGTTTCCTGCCTATCAGCAAGCGATTTCATTGAGGCACGCGTGTTTCCTGCCTATCAGCAAGCGATTTCATCGAGGCACGCGCGTTTCCTGCCTATCAGCAAGCGATTTCATCGAGGCACTCGCGTTTCCTGCCTATCAGCAAGCGATTTCATTGAGGCACTCGCGTTTCCTGCCTATCAGCAAGCGATTTCATTGAGGCACTTGCGCGTTTCCTGCCTATCAGCAAGCGATTTCATCGAGGCACTCGCGTTTCCTGCCTATCAGCAAGCGATTTCATCGAGGCACTGCCTGCCTCAGCAAGCGATTTCATTGAGGCACTCGCGTTTCCTGCCTATCAGCAAGCGATTTCATTGAGGCACTTGCGTTTCCTGCCTATCAGCAAGCGATTTCATCAAGGCACTCGCGTTTCCTGCCTATCAGCAAGTGATTTCATCAAGGCACTCACGTTTCCTGCCTATCAGCAAGTGATTTCATCAAGGCACTCGCGTTTCCTGCCTATCAGCAAGCGATTTTATTGAGGCACGAGTGTTTCCTGCCTGTCAGCAAGTGATTTCATCAAGGCACTCGCGTTTCCTGCCTATCAGCAAGCGATTTTATTGAGGCACGAGTGTTTCCTGCCTGTCAGCAATTTCATCTTTAAATATTGTAACAGATTTTCAAAATAACATTTAAATTAAAGTCCCACAATGAACCTAAAACAATTATTGAGTTTACCAATGTTAATTCCTGTATGTTAAAATGTCACTTGGGCAGACTGCCAACACTTTGAAATGTTGACAATACATAGTGAACCAGTGGTCCAATTGTTGATACTAAAGGCATTATGAAAGGTATCATATACTCTCAGATAAAACAAACACAGAACTTGTGTTTCAACAACTTGACCTTTGAGGTATCTCATACTGTTTTAAAAGGAAACATTAACTTGCATTATCATAACAGTAGCTTTGTTTGTTGATTTCACTTCGTATCTACTGCCAAATGACATCAACAACTTTTACTGCTCATATCTAAGTGTCAGTTTTAAAACAGAATTAATTGCCTCATTTAACTTCAAGATTTGAAATTAGCATTTCCAACCTGCTTCACAGTGTTGTGGTTTTGCTGGTAAAATTAAGAAGGCAGTAACAAAAAATTACTTGTGCACAGTTCAGAAACTGGCATAATACACCTTGCTAGCTAGGATAAATACACACACAATATATTGTATATATGTGTGTGTTTTAGTCACTTATACTGCCTGCTGCTGAGTAAAGAAGATTACTTCAGTATGAATAACTATTTGTTTCACTTGCTGGTGACATCAGTTTTATGATCCCCATTTAAGCTACATGGCATACACGGATTGCATATCAGGAAATGGAAATAGTGAAACCACAGATTGAACTCATGCAATTGGTTTCCAAGACTATTAGCACATGAACCAGACAGCTAGAATTGCACCAGTTCTGCTAGTAGCACAGTTAAAAATAATGTGTCTAAGTGGGTGCTCATTGAAGGTAATAAAATGAAAGATTCACATAAAAGTTAGGCCTAGTGTTTTATAGGGCCACCAAGCTTTCTGAAGTTTAACCATAAAAAAAAAAATAATAATTACAGGTTAACTTTAAGGTTAATGGATTATTTAGTCAATCCAGATGCTTGGATCCTAGATATGCCAGTTTCTGCCCAAATAAAGTCTTAAAATTTAGTGAAATGTTTAAGATAATAAAATAGCGTTACACAGTTAAAATGAGTTCCAATATTCAAAATTTACTTGAAAATAGCACAAGATTTATATGTATTAAATAGGATACATGTTAGAGAGAGCCTTATTTCAGAAAAATATCCTAAGATAAAAAATCAGTATTTATGCTTTTATGTGCATTTTTACTTATTTGCTTAAAATCATAAATATAGAATTTTTAAACTGTTCAGTTTTGACTAATCATGTCCTAATTGGTTAGGAAAGCAGTTTACCAACACAAGCACTCACCTGCTCAAGATTAGATTGCTGATAATAACTCGGGTCAGGTAGTCCGAGACCTGCTGGTTCCATCTACAAAATGTCACAATACATCATCAGAATAACGAATTCTATAGATCAATGTACAAACACAGTTGTACAGTTTACCTAAAATAATTATCATTCCTATGTATAATAAATTAAACTTACAATTCTATGACTTTCATTAGTCTATATGAATATCAGTTTCTGAAAAACAGTTCCCTACATTTCTATAATTAAAAAGGTATTTTGTGTGTGTGAAAGGGGGTACATATGTAGTAACTATTAGAATTAAAACTATTAAAGCCTTTCTTATACAAAATACCAAAAAATGACATGCTTTGAGCTTATAACTGCAGTCACCTCTATAGTTTTATGAAAATTAAACTGGGATTTTGAAGAAGGACAAACCCCCTTTTGTCATTCACTCCACAGTTAATAATGCTTTGAATAAATACACATACACACATGATTGTTATTAGTACAACCACTTTCTGTTAAAAGAACCAGAACTTCTAACAGCTTGAACTTGGTAGACACAGAATGCCATTCTGGATCAATGCATTTCTACATATTAAGAATATCTATGTAACCCCAGACTTAAAATTGTTCCCATTAAGTCCATCCCTACATTTTGACAGGATATTAGAAATTAACCTTGGGTTATGTTTCTGTATAATGAATCAACCCTTTCCTGAAATACTTTCACCTTCAGATACAATTATGTGCTATATGCATACTGCACCAATAGGGTCCTATGTACATCACAGACAATGGAAAAGGAGCACTTGCCCCTGTTTTTGGCCTGGTAATAAAGCAACCCTTTGGATTGGGAAAAAGAGACTTGTGTATAACTATAACAGAAAATCACAGTTTCAGTTAATACAACATTTGGCTGCCCCTGAACTTCAAACACGTTCAGAGTACATGAAGTACATAAATACATTGTAGAAAGTGAATTTATAACTGGATGGTACCTTTGAAGATTTATAGCATGTGTTTACTAAAGTTTTAACTGTTTTGAAAAGTTCACAATCTTTGTAGTTTTATCAAATCCCTTTTTATTTATAAAACACCAACTAACAATAGAGAATAATTCAACATTACTCAAGCTGTAATAACACAAAAATCTAAGTCAAGAGGTTTATGGTAAAGAAATCTGTGTTTTATAAATAGGTATAGCCAAGCAATTCAGGAAGTATTTCAGAGAATTCTGCAAAAATATTTATTAGTATATTATAAATACATAACTAAAAGTATTTATTGTTAATATGCCACAAATATTATAAGTGTATGATCCAGCCTCAACCACACATTAGTGGTAAAATTACATCAATTTTTGTACAGCTTTCAACTCCGAATTAAATATAAACTCCATTTAGTATTAAAGCAGTATAATGCTTAACTGTTACATTTGTTAAATAGTTGAGAAGCATATACTAGAAGGATGGCAACTCACAAAAATGTGTAAGTTAAAAAATAAATAAACAGCAGTCACAACCTGTCCTAGTTCACCTAAAGTAGTTTCGGCAAAGTTGGTATACACAACAGTATAACTCTTTCCTTTATTTCTGTGAATAAAATCAAATTATAGGAGTTAAAAGCAGTTTGAAAGCACTGATATTAATGTAACAAAAAAAATAATTGCCATTGTAAGCACTGTAAGAATTTGAACTGAAAATAACATCTTCATAATGAAGGAGTACGACCATCCTTTCTAAAATACGTTCAAATTATAAATTTTGGATAGAATATAAAAATATTTTACAACAGGACTACATATAAATCAACTAAAAAAAATGTTATTCAAAGATCTACATGCCATGTTTTACACACAAAACTTTCAAATACAGGATTGGGAGAAGTAAAAAAACTAAAGAATAAAAAATAAAAAACTTGGAAATATTTTTAACAAAGAAAATTAAACTGAGATGACAACATTTTTAGTTTACATAAAGTAATACTTATTGACTAACTGCCAGGGTTCAACATATGGAAAAACATTTAGCTTTCAAGTCATATAAGATTGTATTCATTATTGTCCTTTGTGCCTTCTAGTAATAACATGGTTCCAGTAAAATCAACTCAAATTTTTAAGTCATAAACAACCATTAGTAAATGAAGTATAGAAATTGTACTTTCTAAATAAAAATTCATTACTCTCTCAAAGACTTAACTTCATACCCATAACTATATAGAAAATACATATAACCAAAAACTAGTTCTTTAACCAAGTTAGATGAGAAGAGAAGGAAGCATTGTAAAAAGTATATTCACCTATGTTGGGTTAGCAACCTTCAGTTTTCAAGGTAGAATTACTTGTAGTCTAACCTTGGGACTGACTCCATAATACAATTACTGAATGGTTTTACAACTCATTTATTAACTCTCCATCAAGCGAGACACAATTTGAATATTAATGTTACATCACACACAACAGCGTGGAATATTACATAACAAGTAACAATTAAAAGGAAAATATTCAATGGAGGGTGTGTGTGTGTGTGTGTGTGTGTGTATGTCATTCAAATAATTTTATCTTCACATATTAAATTTTCTCTGTATTACATTATACATTACATTTATGTGTATACAGTTACACCAAACATTAAAAAAAGAAACTAAATGTAAGTGTATCACAAGATACAAGGGTTAAAATATTAAAAATAAATTAACCTGTTAAACAAATTTAGCATATGACCATGTAATAACTCTCTTCAATGTTTGACATAATTGTATGTACTTGTAACTAATGCATAACTTTTATAAACAGCTCTGGTAATAATTAATGTGTATAAACATAATCAGTTGACGTAACAAGCCACACATTGTAGCCTTTTAACTGTTGCACGTTATGTTGTGTTTAACATAATTTTCATGTTCATATTGTCTTTCACCTGAAAATAAGCTCATAAATGTGGAGATAGCCCACAAGTTTGTTATTGTTTCCTCTTAATTAAAAAAATTATCTTCAAACTTGCTTACAGCCTCTTTTGTACAAAAGAAAGTAGAGATCCAAGTATGACATTTAATTTGAAAAGTGATTAGGCACCCTGGAAATTCATGTTGTAATCTGTCTTTCATCCCATTATATATATTGATTTTCTATCAAACAAGTTAAACAGCATAGGTCACTTTTAGATCTGAAAAAGTTCTTTTTCAAACACTTGATCTCTTGAACAAACTATATTTCATTACATCAAAGAGCAAGATGTCAAAAACATCTTTATACAGGAAGTGCATGTGCACACCACTTATCTCCTAAAATCTTAGCTAAATTTGTGGTTATCCTATGGGATGGTTTAATTTTAAATTGTTCTGTAAATTAACATGGAGATATTGCTTTTTTCTTTTTGTAACAAATCACCAAGTAATTTCATATCACCTTAACTTCATCTTTCATACTGCATCAAGTATACCATATAGTTCGTTGAGCTTTAAAGGAGGAGATGTCATTATCACCCACAGAAATGTGACCATAATTTGACCAGTATAGATTACACAATGTTTTTATTAATTAAAACACTGAATGGTAAAAACTAAAAATATTTTACATTACTTCAACTGGTAATTTAAATTTGTAAAACAATGGGTGCTATTTTCCAAATATATTGTTATCCAAATGTGATACTAATTCCCTGCTAACAAGCTGCAAGTTAAACTTGCATACCAATTTTATTGAGAGGTAACAGTACTGGACATCGGGTTTTGAATGTACACACATACAATAAATGTCATCTACAAAAAACCTGTAAGGCTTAATAAACATCACACATTAAATATTAAAACTTAAATCCAAATAAAAACACTAAAATTTGAAAACAAATCTTCTCTGACAAATACTTTTAAAATGACTCATTTTTTAACATAATTAGTTGGAGCTAAAAATGAAAGTATTCTTATGTTAGCCTTCAGTTATTTTCTTTTTAAATCGTTACACAGAAAAACTTTGTAATCCAGGCAGAAACTCTTAAGAGGAATTCATTTCTATGTTTACAAAATACATCTACCACCTTGTTTAATCACCCCCACTTCCTCAATTTTAAGGGGCAATTTTTAAATAAACTGAAGGTCACATGAGGTACACATGTATACAAACACAGCACACTTCTGTCCCATTAGTTTATACTGGATGTAATCGCATGGCACACTAGGGAAGAAATATTGCCCCTGGTGCTATTTTCTTGAAGCATACTGGTTATATCTAATAAAAATGCATCTTCTTAAGCGTTAAGACCTATCTCTCTAAACTTTCAAAATTGTATCAGTGTTTACATGTATCTGACTGACCTAAATATAGTATTATACCATGTAAGCCACATGGGTAGTTTATTACATTGTAGCTTTCAATTACATGATGCATTAAACGAATCAACTCACTGAACCGTTTTTAAGCCTCATTACGGTTTGTGACCTTGCAAGTAACATTTCCTATACAGTAAGAAATAAGTAACACATTCTTATACATAGTATAAACCTGACATCTCAACTTCAACATCCTAATTCACACATACATTTCTAGTATATGTAGCATATGATTTTGTAAGTGTAAGTGACTAGTTTATGTGAAACACTGTCATAAATCTACACACAAATATGACTTATAAATGCAGTGTAGGTTTAAATTACCTAAACATCACAATGTAATCTGTAGCATGTAACAGGCATATTTACACACAGTTTTATAATCACTACTAGTTTGTATTGTACAAATATAACAAAGCATCAATTATGTATAGAACTTAAAAACTGAATAATGAACAAATTATAATTAATGCAAGTACAAACAATAACCACAAGCCCATTGAACATTTATTTATACACAAGATAAAACATAAGATAGTTTGATAAAAAGTTACATCAGCAAATTAAACAATGTACTGTAAGAACCATCATTCACTACAGTCAATATAATGTTTCTACAGCATCTAAAAGAGACAAAGGCACTATAAAAAAATGTAGTTTGTGTTTTCTACAATAAATATTACAGCATTTCTCTTCATAAGCATGAACACTAACAGCAACTAAAAATTCCAGGTTCAGTTTAACAGGACCACTTTAACACATGAACTAAATCTCTCTGTATTCAGTATCAACAGGACCACTTCAACACATGAACTAAATCTCTCTGTATTCAGTATCAACAGGACCACTTCAACACATGAACTAAATCTCTCTGTATTCAGTATCAACCAGTGTTTAGTTTAACAGGACCATTTCAACAAATAAACTAAGTCCCTAGACCCAGTAACAGCCTGAGACTCCATTTATCATTAACACTTCAGTATGGGAACTACAGATAGGTGACCATGGTTCAGTTTATCAGAAGTATATGTTCCCTCTTTCTACAAGTCACTGAACAGAAGGAATAATTTTTACTGTAACATCAGAAAAAAGAAAATTGCAGCACATGGATTTGTATGTATGCAACCTTAAAATGAACATAAAATGCAGTTATTACCTTACATTGTTGTTTTTATGAAATGTAAACATTTACAGGAATAAAATGCAATAACATGCACGATGGAAGATACTAGATAGAATTACACATGTAGTTCAACACGTACAAAACTATTCTCTCAACAAATGTAGAGATCAGGTTTAATAGCTATCAATTACAAGCAGAAAAACAAAACAACTGCACTTTGTACATGTAGCCTGATTCCTAACTCAGTAGCAGTTCAGCTAATATGAAGATATTTGTTTATGCAACAGGAAATCTATGTGTGTACATATATTGTCATGAGCTTGTCACGATTAGCCTCAGCCTCGGAAAAAAAAAACAATTTACTGAATAATTTAAACAGTCTATAGTAAGACCTACTGCAATGTATGGATGAAGATGAAGCTATTTAAGTATGAGGTATGCAAGATTTAATTCAAACAATGCTGAAATATACATTTCTTTCAGCCATCTATGAAATCTGCAATTATAGCATTCATGATTGTGACATTAATGTAGTCCAGGATGAACTGACCTCAATGAATTATCTAATTTGACAAAAGTAACAATTTAATATTGTACAAAAACACCTTGCTTTAAAATATTTATAAGAAAAACAAATATCAAAACTGTACATCAACTATATGTCACATTAAAAATAATACAGATAATACATTACACTAAAAATAAACAAACAACTACAATTTATCAGCAGAAATTGTTTACATCTTGGTAAATTAAAACAAGCTAAACAAAACAGCACCTGACTACTATAGAACATAAGCAAACAAATAATTCATCATCCATCAAAGAAATGTGAATCTGTAACTACTACACTTATTATGGGTTTGTACTGAATTTTGTCAACAGGGTTTTCAGTGTTTGTTTGTTGATTAATCTGATCTGTAGTTATATAATCTAGTTTCATCCATTATTTATTTTGTCATCATTTGGTTGTATTGCTTGTCTAATTTCTTATCCTTGTTGTTTGTCATTCACTTCAAAAAATAAACTTGCATAAATAAAATATCTGCTATAAATTTTTATCAGATTTGTTCCTAGTGTTCAGTCATTTCCTGAAAGTTACTTAGTCTTCTACAGGACAAACAATAATGCAAAACTTCATTAGCCCTACAGAATTTTGAGCAATTTGCATCTGATTTAAATTGCTGTTTTAAACACTATATATACAATGTCTTCTAATTATGAAAAACTAAGACAACTTAAGTTAAACTACATACATCAGGAGCTATGTTAAGTTTTTAATACTAACACATGGTTCATCTATATGAAAGTCTATATCAACTGAGAAAACTTTGTTGTTATAGCTGACCAACAGACCTGTACTTGCCAACTTTACATGCTAACTGCTACACATCATAAAGTACAAATACAGTCAAAAGAACACTTTTTAAAGCTATAAAACATGCACCAAAACTTTCACAAATAAAATATATACATTAACTGCTTCAAATATACAAACAAATATATTAAAATCCTTTCACAACCAAACTACATAGACTTGACTTTACTACCTACATTCAAAAGTGAAGAAACTTGGAATATTTTTGACAGCAGATATCACTTGTTTCTTGTAATCTAAGCAACTTTCATTTACACATTCAGAATAGTACTCTTGTATTGAAATTGATTAAATCAATTTGACAGTTTACTTGAATTTTGAAAACTTTGAATATGATTCAGTTCTAGATATGTAAAACAAATGACTCACTCATCACAGGGAGAAATAAAATGAAGAAACTCATTGACATTTATTTTGAGTAAAACAAAACCACAAATAAACTTGCAGATCATGCTAACTAATATTTTAATGAATGCAAAAAAAACAAAAAGTTAGTCATGAGAATAATACAACACAGCAAAACTAAGTCATACATGAACAATATGATACACACTCGATACGGCTGGGACTGCCAGACATGTCCCACCTCCTGACACTACTAACATCTTCCTCTGCTGAGTACAGGTTCATCATAATGATTTGCATCACACTCATCCCTAAGATGTGCCCAGCAACTGTCAGTTGCAAACTCTCTTTGTTAACCTAAAGATGACCTATGAAGGTCAAAATGTTGTTCTGTACTTTATGTTAATTAAAGTTCGGATACCCATACCAGCCATTTTGAGAATACAACTTGATTAACCTTCTCTACATCCTAAGCTATCTGAATCAAGCATATTTATGTAGTAATTAGGATCACTACTTGCTGCTCTAGTGACGTAGGCACTGTGGCACTCAGTTGTCAAACATTCCACTTAGATATCTTATTAGTTACTGAAGGTTTGAATGGAAGATACTGAGAGAAATCAGATAAACATTATGTGGGATAACAATAAATGTTTTCCAACTCATTCTACAACCATACATAATGAGCAACAATTCTGAATGACAACAGGAAACATTTGACCAGTCGCAGTGTCAGAAGGTGGAAGTACATCTACATTTCATACAGTGCGATTATAAAATTAGCATTCATACTTGGAATAATCCACAGAGTGAACCACCTAGCATACATAAGAAATATTTCAATTATATCTATAAGGTATCGTAACATAAGCATTCCACTAGTCTCTTGAAATGCCACTAGAGGCACCATTTAATGTTGTTACTGAAATTGTTAATTGCTGTATACATTTTGATATTGAATATTGTAACATAAAACAACTCTTAATGATGAGAACACCCACTTGAAATAAAAATGCATCTCAGAACGGCTTGTCAATAAAAGTGTTAATACCCACACCAGCCGTTCCGAGATTCCTAAACAACTCCCCGGGAATTGCCTGAATTTCATAACAGTGGTATCCTTCAATTAAAAAATAGTTGTTGGGTTATGGAGAAAGAGACCCAAATATTCAGAAAGCTTCATAAACCAGTAGTTAGCAGAGGTAAGCCCAAAAGAAATGAATAACCAAGCTGAACCAAACTGTCTCCATGAACAGTTTGTTTACAAAGCACTCTCATACATGAACTTGACATGTGGTATGTGACAACACAGTCATTTAGATACACTTTTAATCTAGTGACATCAACATCTGGGCATGACCCATATCTCAAGTGCTGTATCAGTACTTTAGATATTTTGGTAGAACACTCCCACAGAGATAACATGTTGCAAGTGATAGAATAATAGTTCTCTGCTTCATATTGTGCTTATATACTACCCTAATGTGTATACAACAAGATGTGAGGCCCCTGGTCTCAGTCACAAAAACCGGTTAAATACTCTCCTCATAATTTCTCAAGTATTCATATATTACATGACTAGAGTTGGGTAATTTAACCAATACAATCAAATACCTTTCAGCAGCATTTAAAACTTATAAACTGGAATTAGTGTTTCTCATTATTTCAACAGTTGACTAATCAAAATTACAATTAAATTAACTGTTATGAAATTAACAACTAATTAAAACTAGATTTTCCAAGTAACTGAAATACTGTCATAGTGTTTCTTATTAAGCACAAAGGTACATAATGGGCTATCTGTGCTGTGCTCAATTTTATATCCTCAAGTATTTTTTATTTGTTTTTTTTTCCAGTTTACGTTTCTTTAACTGTGGTGATTTTGTTTTTGGAATGGGAGGGGCTCCTGGTTTAATAGTCTTGAGATCAATTCCTATAACCACCAAACCCATTTGCCCCAACATTATGGCAAAACTACTGAGCCTGTCTACCACTATCACTAAACTTGAACTGCTAATAAGAGGGAAGACAACTTTCTGGCAGAACAACTCCCAACTTTGTTTCATTTCTTACTGACTAGATGTAAGGGAATTGGCTATCAGCATTTGCTGCAAACTTTCTTCTTCCTTGTATGCATTATGGTTTGAAGAACATTGTACTAGTTAATTAATTATGTATAATGTTTTAATAGACTCATCAATGGCCTAGCATGGCCAGATGGTTAGGGTGCTGGACTCGTAATATGAGGGTTGTTGGTTTGAATCCCAGTAGCACCGAATGTGCCTGCCCTTTCAGCTGGAGGGCATCAATAAGTGATGGTCAATCCCACTATTCATTTGTAAAGCAGTAGCTGAGGAGTTGGCAATGGGTGGTGATGACTAGCTGCCTTCCCTCTAATCTTACACTGCTAAATTAGGGGTGGCTAGTGCAGATAACCTTTGTGTAGCTTTGCATAAAATTCAGAAACAAAACAAAAAAGAACCATCAATTAATTAACTTGCAATAACCACTGAGCTCCATACATGACTTAGACTATATATAGCCTGTTTCAAGCACCCATACTGTCCTTACAACTGTAAGATATACCTGTACACTTGCATTGCTCAAAAAATGGAAGTTTTAATGAACAGAATTAAAAACACCTTACCTTAATAATGACAATTTGAGGATTTATGTCATCTATATCCACAGATATTTTGAAGAAAGCATCAATACCATAATTTTTATGAAGTCTTTCAACCAATTTATCTACATCCCATCTTTGCAGAGACCATGTATCAGGAATAATATTCCATCCTCCAAGTTCATTTACTTTATTTTTGAAGTTATTAAATGAAGAATATTCTATATCTACAGTCTTCATGCAAGATGTAAAAAACCTCTTAACTTTCCACTCTGGTGTTCGCTCATTTCCACTTGAAGGCACCAAATCGATCAAATAACGTAGCTGATGAAATATATGATCTCTCATCACATCCTCAACTTTCCTCGAACCTTTATCATCAGTTAAATTATGAGTTTTAATCCAATTTCCACATGAATATGCCCAAAAATTAGTGCAAGGATCATAAGATGTATCCATCCTTGCTATCGCATCAGCTGCAACTTTTAAACAACCTGAATTTAAACACCGAGAAGGGCCTGGCTCCTGTAGGCGTTTCAGTTTCACTGCAAATACCAACATCACAACAAACACAATAAACAGAAGTACACACAAACTTATGATCACTAGAAGGACTTTCATGTTAGCAACACAAAACTCCTTCCAAGATTTTCTTTTCTTTTCTTCATCTTTGTTATTTCCAATGCATTTGTCATTTTCATTAGGGTCTGCTTTCTCTTCATCATTTCTTTTGTCAGCCATAGTACCTATACGTACAGAAGATAAAAAGTTACAAGTTATTTTATGACTTAAGTTCAAAGAAGTTTACTTTTACAACAAAAAATAAAATATTTTGATATAAAACTAGCACTGTCACTTATTTGTAAAAATACCATTCCTGAAGTAGATCAAAAACCATGAATCCTCAAAAATGCAGTCTGGCACACAAAATCACTAGGACATACTCAACCCTCACAGTACCCAAGACTTTAGTTATATCCTACATGTGCAAAAAAAACAACAAAAAACATAATATTCAGTAATATGAACCAGTGAAACCTCAAAAAATTAATTTATTATTTATAATTTGTCCTTGTTTTAAGCAGGAAATTAAAAAGTTTCCACAGTGTACATGTTTCCTTATGAGACAATTAGGAAAAACAGATAAAGATGTATTAGAAATTAAGCCTTTCATCACCAACAACCTCCAAAACTATATTAGAAGATCACAACACAAAGGAACTAAAAAAAGTCTGGTTACCAAGGTCAACTCTTAAATCATAAAAATCAAACTAAATTTAGCCTTTGAAATCCATACTCCTACATAACAATACTTAAGAATATTTAATTAACTACATCATCAGGAACACATTCCACAAATTCACAACTCTAGTACACAATGTTTTCAAAGACAAAAGTCTACAAATTGAGACTCCAAAATCATAAATTTATTAACCCTAATAATGAAGACTGCATTCTTAACCTTTATATCCTACCACTGGAACAGGTCATCAAGTACTTAAGTTTTATATGCTTGAATTATATCACCTTTCACCTCCACTATACTCCATATAGCCAAAGACCCCAGAAACTGAAGTTGTTCCTTAAAATATTAACTTTTAGAACCCATTTCACAACCCTTTCCAACAGAAGAGTACAAAAACTGTCCCTCCCTCCCCTGTTCTCTCCAAGTATTGTGTCTGGACAGAACATTAACAATCATAGCCTTCCATGGCTCTCCACCTTTGTTGTTTTCAACACTTGACTCACATTCATCCACTTATTGAGACTACAAATGCAAGACAGCTTCAGCCTAACCACACCTCATTTCCTGTTAATGCTAAATCTTTTAGTTTGTTTTTTTTTAATTTTGTGCAAGGCTACACGAGGTCTATCTACACTAGCTGTCCCTAACTTAGCAGTATAAGACCAGAGTCCAGAGTGAAAGCAGACAGTCATTACTACCCACTGCCAACTTTTACGCTACTCTTTTACCAACAAATAGTGACATTATAACACCCCCATGGCTGAAAGGGCAAACATGTTTGGTGTGATGGAGATTCAAACCCGTGACCCTCAGAATACAAGTTAAGCGGCCAAACCACCTGGCCATGCTGGGCCCCTTTAGTTTGTATT
Source organism: Tachypleus tridentatus (assembly GCF_004210375.1). Lineage (NCBI taxonomy): Eukaryota > Metazoa > Arthropoda > Merostomata > Xiphosura > Limulidae > Tachypleus > Tachypleus tridentatus. Next base: position 185,634,714 of record NC_134834.1, on the reverse strand, counting down.
TTCTCATTCTGTGACCCAGGAACTAAAGTTTTCTTCTAACTGTTATTATGATATCTCTCTGTATTCCTACTCTTCTCAGTTCTTCCTTGTTCATCACGTTATCCATCAACGATAACCTCAACATTCTTCTGTAAAACCACATCTCAAGCATCTGTGGTCAATTTTTTCACAATTACTTATCACTCACTGTTATATATACAAAGATTGGCCAAAACTGTACACAGTAAGTTACAGCTTTCTACTTTCACCTTCTCAGCACAAAATGTTTTGTTTGGTAATTGTAAAGTTGAACTGAATCATTTAGCTCTAGTGTAGATCTTACCTTAAAATTAGTTTGTTTTTGTTTTTTTGTTGTTGTTTTTTTATCTAAACACAACTACGACACATCCAGTTTTCAGCAGAGCATAATTTCTAAAAGTAAACAGACTTGTGGTTTTACTAACAAATAAATTACTCTCAGAAATCATTACAACATAAGTGTAAATTATTTCTATCAAAGCCACATCAGCATGTTTTTAGCTTAAAAGGTGGTTCCTTACAAGATTATTGATTTTGAAATTGAAAATTATACTTTCAGGCAGTTTTATAAAAACTGGTTTCTTTATATCTCTCATTTATTAGTGCCAAATAATTATCATATAGATAGTTAGATCTGAAATTTAAAGCACTTTATATGAATATTATGATGATTCTTATTAAATGTTTTTTTCATTCTTATAGCAAAATTTTCAAACATAAAAATATTTGCACACATGTACAACTTCACTGCCCTTACCTTATTGCTAATAACTATCAAAGTTAACGATCTTCTTAAGACAAAGAGATATATTACATATATGGAAAACTGCTGACAAAATGTTTTCAGCATATATACTCATAAACAAACATACATATATTTTCCACGTGTATGCACGTAAAATTATCATAGCTAAACATGGCATAAGAATTTATTTACAGTTTTAAGAAGTTCATTCTGTAAAATGCATCTAGATGCAAACCTAGGTGTGTGTATTTATACAGACATATTGTAAGATCATAACATACATTGAGTAACATCAGAAAATGCATGAGATTTACAGAACCACTCGTGAGATACTACCATACAGATGCATGTACACTAGCAAAGTATTTCAAAACTGTTCTCCACATTTGGCACCAACCACGAAGCCCTTGAACCACCAAGGTTGACTTTCCAACAGTGTGTAAGAAAAATACAGAAGGGAAAATGCAAGTGAATTTTACAAAGGTTAAAAACAGATTTAAAATAAATATATCAAAATAAGGAGAGTTGTAATGAACCGAGGTTATTATTTAGACTTTGGCATTCATGTGAGCTACATCAAAACAGCTTGTCACAAGCTCTTCCTGAATCAATGTTTATGTGCAAAACAACTTCCAGCTTGTGACTGAGCCACAAATGACGTATTCATTATTGATAATGAATTATTACAAAGTAAAAATACCTTTGCATTTACACAAGGAAATCTTGATCCTGAAAAAAATTATGATTTGAATGTACTATCAGTGTAATCCCAAACAAACTGAATCAACTGATTTTTACACCATAATAGAATCTGTATGTAATTTTAGTACGACAAGTGTGAAAACTGATAAGTTGTAGTTAAGAATTTCTGAAAATATGACCTTTCAAAACTGATGCATGAAGATGATACATAAGGTCAAAGTACATGGGCTTAAGTGGCTACAGACAAAAACAAATATCATCTGGTAAAAATGACTTTATAAATAGGTCAGTACACCATTAACATGCCACACATCAAAAACAAGAACAAAGGGCAAGTAATAGTTAAGAAAACTACTTGTATAACAAATTATCATTTATAATTTCCAAGCTGAAAAAAAAATAAAGATATGGAACAGTGTAACAAAGCTTATAAAAAGTAAGAATGTGGTAACTACTGTATTCTGTGTGGGAGTCACTTATGCAGTTTGTTTTTTCTCCCTACTTTAAAAGAATGTCACTACAGAAAAAGAATGGCTCATTAATCAGAAGTGTATAGTACATTATCATGATGCTGGCGTTATCTAATGGATCAGATACAACTATAAAGGTCAAGATAAAAGAATGAGATTATAAACATTCAAGTAGGTCTCGTAATTTTCAAAGTAATGAATTTTCACAATGTAAGCATCATATTTCAGTCTTAAGAGTTGAAGTGGAAACTTTAATATGACAGTTGGATTTCTTTTAACCGTACATGGCATTTCTAAAAATAAATTCGTTTTCAAACAGACATGGAGGAACACAACTGGATCATTACTTTTGCACCACAATATTTTATAACACAATATAAATTAAAATAATTAACCAATTAGTACCTCCCCTTATATTATCTGCACTGCTTTCCCTACTTTTATTCATGACAAGCAATGTTCGACATATGCATTCCAAAAACTGTCTTCATAACAATAAGCATTCTATTAGAAGTATAAGATCAGTGACATCAATATAGCAAATGATATTTCTTTACTGTAAATTTAATCATTTTAATACAAATTAGTTTAAACTTTACAAATACAAAAATAAACACTTCCTAATTAGAGTTTGTCTTTCCATTACACAGTTCCAGATATATTTAAAAATACATTAAATCATGGGTAAAAGAGAAATAGCAGATATGATATATATATAGGAAGAATACCAATATACAGGAATAAGTGTATGATGGGTTACTACAATAACCCCTGGCTAAGATATTTAACACATCAAGCAAGATAAAAAAAACAATTGACAGTATTAAAGTGAAGAATTAGAAAAGGTTTGAAACTAGGTAGTCTGTGTGATGAATAGAATGAAAAGTTAGAAAAGGTTTGAAACTAGGTAGTTTGTATGATGAATAGAATGAAAAGTTAGAAAAGGTTTGAAACTAGGTAGTCTGTGTGATGAATAGAATGAAAAGTTAGAAAAGGTTTGAAACTAGGTAGTCTGTGTGATGAATAGAATGAAAAGTTAGAAAAGGTTTGAAACTAGGTAGTCTGTGTGATGAATAGAATGAAAAGTTAGAAAAGGTTTGAAACTAGGTAGTCTGTGTGATGAATAGAATGAAAAGTTAGAAAAGGTTTGAAACTTGGTAGTCTGTATGATGGATAGAATGAAAAGTTAGAAAAGGTTTGAGAAAAGAATGTTAGAAAAGGTTTGAAACTAGGTAGTCTGTGTGATGAATAGAATGAAAAGTTAGAAAAGGTTTGAAACTAGGTAGTCTGTATGATGGATAGAATGAAAAGTTAGAAAAGGTTTGAAACTAGGTAGTCTGTATGATGGATAGAATGAAAAGTTAGAAAAGGTTTGAAACTAGGTAGTCTGTATGATGGATAAAATGAAAAGTTAGAAAAGGTTTGAAACTAGGTAGTCTGTATGATGAATAGAATGAAAAGTTAGAAAAGTGATATTTAATATAAGGAGTTATTCACTATAAACACATCTGAAACCCCAAATATACTTTGTCTTCTGCACAGTTATTATCCTGTTATTGAAGAAAATGTGAAATAGTTCCACCTGATGATAAAACAGTTATTTTAGTCTTACTTCAATAATATTTTTGATGGATAGGCAGATCAATTTGAAGGGTAAAAATTAACATGATTGGGTTGCTAACATGGGTATGTTTCACTTCACCTGCATAGGGATGAGCTTCTGACACTTTGCCTGTTCACATTTTTTTTACATTGACCTAAAATAGTTAACCAATAAATATTATTCCCAGAGTTTGTTTTATCATACTTTAAGGTAAAAATCACAATCAACTTTCTAAAGACTTAAAATATTAGTTTAACACCTAGTCTACAAGTCAGGTGGACATGTTTGGAAGAGTGGTTCCACAAATAAGCTTTCCAGTGTTCTCTTTTCTTAATTCCAAATAGAGATTTAAGCTCTTTGGAATATCTGGAATATTAAATACCAACAATACAAAGAAATTCACAGTAACATCTAGGCTACATGAAGGTAAAATGCACAATTTCCAAACAAAAATTGCACACAAAACATGGTAGTGGCCAAACAAGTTGCATCATAGAAAATACGGTTCCTTAACTCTTCAAAGCCATTTTCTATATAGTTTTCATACTTTTCTTTCAACACAGATGCCCAAGGGAGGCACAACAAAGTCTGTCTGTTGTTGTATGGTACCCAAATATGGTACCATCCCAAACAAGAACACTTCTACTATTTTGTCCAAGAGAATGCACACTAGCCAACCCCTTGCACTATACATTTTTGTAAATAAATATTAAAAGGTGAGTTAATTTGGCAGTAAAGAGGTGTCTTTTTTAGCTTAAAAATTTAACCCTTTATCAAAGTACGTTTGTTCAACACTAACTTAGATACTGGAAAGAAAAATATCCAAAAAGCTCATCCAATCCTCCAAACCTATTGACTTCCAGACTAAGTAACAACGAAAATTTTATCCTTATACTAACATTATAGCTGCTACAATTGTACTGCATTGGTAGTATTGTTCAAAGTGTTTTAATTTATATTTTTAACTTTGTAATTTGGTTGTTAGCACGAGAACACAGAAACACTTGGAAATGTTAGTGTTTCTCAGACATTCAAAACTATTTATAAAAACAAGATATGAAGTGTGCTAAACTGTTTCAAAAATAACAGTGAATCAGTTAACATGTTACTTAGTACAAACAAGTTGATTTTACAACGTTAGTGTTTTGAACATTTGTAAAAATATGTCTACAATAATATACATTAGTCAATCTAAGCCATCCTGTCCACATTACTAAATAAAAATACTGAAAGCTAGCCGATATAATTCAAATATTTATCATGCCATTTCTTAAATCTCCATAAATTAATTACATCTAACACATCTAAAGGCAACCCATTCCAACAATAAATCATTCTGTTAAAACAAATAAAGCTATCTTAGTTAAAGGCCAATCCTACCTTGCCTTAATTTATAGTTATGCCCCCTGCTTTGACCACTCATCACTAAACACAAAACATATACTTAAAAAAAGAAAGATATATCACCCCCATATCCACTCCCTTAATAGTCTTAAATACCTCAATCAGATTTCCTCTAACATACGACTGTGTACAAATATTCAAGCTCAGTTTTAGAAACGTTAACATGAAACTTGAAGCAGGAAATAAAGTAATTGCTTTCCTTGCATGGGCTGAACATAGAGTTATTTTCACCTAATAATTTAAAAGAACCCGCCCACAAAAGAACGACACAACAGTATATTCACATGAACACAGTTAAATCAGTACATGACCGACCCATCACACTTATGTTTAATTTTCGCTTTAAAATTACAATACAATGGATAAAAATAACGAAACATCAGCACGTATATATATATCAAAAATCAAATATTTCATACTCGCCTAACTTATCAGCATAACAAAAATTAAAATCATACGTAACACGTAATAAAATCAGAACTCTACAATCAGTATTACTACAACTTGTAGTAGTACCACTACAAAAAAAACAACAACACCTATAGCTGATGTAAATGTTGCTTATTACAGTTGCTTAATACAGTAATATATTGACAATATTTCAAACACATTCACTCCGCTTTTCATAGTAGCAGTACTACACCACTAGGAAGTTGCAATACGATTACTAATATTATTATAATATATAATTTATATTAATACTAGTAGTAGTATTAGAACTAACTTCAGTACAGCATAAATTGTTATAATACCATACGCTTATACTTTTATGTGTAACACTACACTACAATAATATAAAAATACTAGAAACACTTACCTATTCTCTAAATTCAAGTAATTATAAGCTTCAAAAATTCGACAAAATTACAACGGTTTCGTCCCCAACTTCTATGTTTAGTTTTTCTTATCACAATCACTTGGCGATAGGCAAAAGTTCTGCTAGTGTAGCGTTTAACTTTAAACAACCACCAGTTGCATCCAAACTAATACTTACATACACGCCTCTTCTTAACGTGGCAAATAGCACGTCTGTTGGTATCTACACTATAGAACTTATCGCAAAACTTTAGCATTTCTATAACTTGTGAAAATTTAGCAACACGGCTAATAAAATAATAAAACTGCATATAACGAGTTTTTTACTTAAAGTTATTAATATACATAGTGTTTTATGTAAGTTGAAAACAACTATCAGCATAATTTCTTTGGAAATAAATATAATATCTGAATTTTTACTTCACAACCGAGTCATAAACCGACCATCAATAAATTTATGTTACATCATCCCTTCACGCACAAAATTTGTTACTCATAATACTTGAAATCTGGAAAAGTTGAGTAATTATTTTCAGTATACTAAGAATACGGAATTATACTTGTCTTTTACGTTACAAAAGGAAAAAAAACTTCAGTGGCACAGCAGAATGTCTGCAAACTTACACCGCTAACAACTGGATTTCGATACCCCTGATGGCCACAACACCGGTAGCCCTTTGTGTAGCTTTGTGATTAACTTAAAACATTACAAAATGAATAGTGAAATCTACTTCAAAAAATATTTTGTTGTTAAATATTTTCTTCTTAATTATTTGTTTGAGAGCAAAACCATAATGACTTTTCTGCTGTGTCTACCACGTGAGAACGAGTCCCAGATTTTAGCGTTGTAAGTGCGTAGACTTACCACTAACATACCAGGGGTTCCCCCGCTAGTACAGCGGTAAGTCTACGGATTTACAATGCTAAAATCAGGAATTCGATACCGCTAGGTGGACTCGACAGATAGTCCGATGTGGCTTTGCTATAAGAAAACATATAAGGAGACAAAATTAGATTATCAACAAATAAGTCTCTTAGAGCAGTTGTGTTTGTTTCAGAGCAAATTCCTAATGAACTATCTGTTTCCACTGCGATTAATTAAGCCCCTGATTTTATCGTTGTATATCCGTGAACCTACCATTGTCTCACCATGAGACATCATGTTAAATTATTCATTGTACAAATAGCGACTGCTAGCCTTATATTTTCCAGAATGGAAGTATAATATAAATATGGAATGTAAGCTTTTTATTCAAATCGATCGTTTCGTAGCAAATATTTAGGGATTAAAAATACAAGTACTGCCTTGAATATGATTCAAACCTATAAGTCTGCTTTACAGTATTTAAAACCGATTAAAAAAAGTAATAAATAAATGTTCATGACTAGAAGTTCTAAGTTTCGTCAGTAGGAGCTGTTACGTGGTATATAATTGTAATCTAATTTTGATCTAAATCAGCAAGTTTTGTCATGCTGAACCTCCTCAAAAGTTGAGGAAAGTACGACTGTTTATCTCCTTAATTTATGATTTGAGAGAATATGTGTAAAACCACTAAGGGATACCATGTGGAAAGATAAACAGACGTTATTTGCAATATGTTTTATATTTTTCCTTTCGTTTATTTGTTTTTCAATTCACCAAAGTTTTCCTTAAAAAGTAATAAATAAATAACTGACAAACATGTAGGCCACTCCCGTACATCCCAAGGATGCCTCATCTCATAGTTTGGAAGTCACTGGTCCCGTTTTTTTTTTTTTCTTTTAAACGGGGAGGAAAGATAGAGAAAGAGAGATAGACAGATCAGTTTACAACTGAAACCCGATGAAGTGTCAAACAAGACTATCACGTTACAAGGCCAGTTCAAATAGCGTTTGCGCTGTGATTGGCCAGTAGAACATGATGTCACCCTTGACCACTTCCAATGCAAGAAGAGGGATGATGGACAGTTACGTGGCGCTCATGGCGGCAACGTTTAATGTTTCAAATAGTAAAACACTATATTATCTCCAATACAAATTGTTATGTTTTTATGTGTGATAAAAATAAACTTCCAGGTGTACTATACGACAATTCAGTAAGGAGTTTAGAAAAAGGCATATGACTGCGAAAAAAGTTGACATGGAAATTACAGAACAGGTAAAACAATCCCTAAATTTTTATTTTTATATTATTATTTTGAAAGCACGACGTTTGCAGATAGCGCTATCACTCAAATCATAAAGTTTGCAACCTTTTTGTTAAATAAAGAGCATGGCCCGGGAATAAGATAGCTGTTAAATTTCGTTTACAAACAAGTTGTAAATAAGTCTAGCAATCGCGAACTGCCCGCCATGGCCAGGTGAATAAGACACTCGACTCGTAATTTGAGAGTTGCGGGCTGGAATCCACGTCGCACCAAACATGCTCGCCATTTCAGCCATGGGAGCGTTATAATATGACGGTTAAACCCACTATTCGTTGGTAAAACAGTAGCCCAAGAGTTGTCGGTGGGTGGTCATGACTAGCTGTCTTCCCTCTAGTCTTATACTGCTAAATTATGGACGGCTAGTGCAAATAACTCTCGAGTAGCTTTGCGCGAAATTCAAAACAAACAAACAGGTCTTTTAAAATGTATAATGTAATTGTTTCAACGTTTAATCGACGCAACGATAACAAATTAATTTATTTTATCCTTCACATTTTACGAGCTTAAACACGGCGGTAACTTATACGTAACTGTATTACATTAATTTAAGGAGAAAATTTACTTGTACCACTTTATGACTAAAAGGAAAACAAAACACAATAACTAATGCCATCTATCGGCTATATATAATTCTACTATCTTGAAACATCTAATAATCTTCAACACTATCTCTTATTTATAATATACCCTCGAATTTACTATAACATTTACGTCAAACCTTTTATAAGGTTTCGGGTGTTCCAAGCCTGTGTTATTAGTCTTTTGAACTCAACGTCACCATTACGTCCCACAGCTTCCTCAAGTAAACAAACATTACAGCATTGAATGTCTTCCACAGGGACAGCGGTAATTCTACAGATTTACAACGCTAAAATCAACGGTTTGATTTCCCTCGGTAGACACAGCAGATAACCCAATGTGGCTTTACTATAAGAAAATACACACACACACATACAACATTGAAAATATAACCTGCAACACTGCTTCTTCCTCGATTATAGAGTCTATTGAACAATCCTAATACAAAAATCAAAGACTAGAATAAACTTTGCATTCACCAAGTCTTCGGTGGTTTTGTTTTCTGAGACTAATGGAATAGTGATAAGGTGGCGTCATCGGGACATCCAGTGACGACAGTTGTTCCACTGTCGTTGGCCCCCTTCCTTGATTTTGCTATAAAAGTATTCTTGATAGGAGTTCAGAGCTTCTCCACAGGTTGAGATTCATTCTATAATTTTACCTCTGGAATTATGCAGTTGACCATTTTCTCAGTAATGTACTTACAATGACAATCACGGTGGATGTATTTGGCTTGCCTATCTTTTCCAACACCTACTTAAACCTGGAGTTGGCCTGGCATGATCAGGTATGTTAAGGCGTGTGACGCGTAATCCAAAGGTCGCGGGTTCGAATCCCCCTCGCACAAACATGCTCGCCCTTTTAGCCGTGGGTACGTTACATTGTGACGGTCATTCCCATTATTCGTTGGTAAAAGAATAGCCTAAGGGTTGGCGGTGGGTGGTGATGACTAGCCGCCTTCCCTATAGTCTTACACTGCTAAATTAGGGACGGCTAGCGCAGATAGCCCTTGAGTAGTTTTGCGCGAAATTAAAAACAAACCAAACCCTGGGGTTTTCTTTTTCTTGCAATGATAAATCTACATCCTCACCATGTCAACAGTGATGAAATGTCTTCGTGTTTTTTCTTTATTTTACTTATGTCTTTGTGTATTTCTTCAATCTTATTGTCATAATCCCATTATACGTCTTAATTGCTTCATCAGCCTCAAGTCCAATCAGATTCATTTTTGTTCTTGATTATTCTTTAAAATTATTCTTCCTTTCAACTTATAGCTTAAATTTTTTTGTTATTCATCCAAGTCTCTTTCATCCGATTTGAATACTTCACTGAATGAAAAGCATTCGCTTATTCTAATTGCTTCTCATACTTATTACTAACGTGCCCATTAGATCTTTTTTTCTTAAGTGTCTACCCAGCATCTGTTTGTTTTGTTTGTTTGTTTGTTTTGGAATTTCGCACAAAGCTACTCGAGGGCTATCTGTGCTAGCCGTCCCTAATTTAGCAGTGTAAGACTAGAGGGAAGGCAGCTAGTCATCACCACCCACCGCCAACCCTTAGGCTATTCTTTTTGCCAACGAATAGTGGGATTGAACGTAACGTTGTAACGTCCCCACAGCTGAAATGCGAGCATGTTTGGTGCGATGGGGATTCAAATCCGCGACCCTCAAATTACGAGTCGAACGCCTTAACTCATCTGGCTATGCCGGGCCTACCCAGCATCTAAATTCAATTTTGAAAATGAAACTTAAATATATTTACTTGATGTATCCTTGGTAATTTTAACAAAATGTGTCTGACAGCTGCTTTCGTGAATAGAGAATACTGGTTTTTGTTTTTGTCATGCGACCTCTATATTATACAAGTTAGAAAAGGATAAGAGGGCGTTATCTAGTCCTAGCTGTTCAAAATGGACGAGTACGAACGTGTTCTCTTAGTAAAACAAGAAGTTTTTATTTATAAAATTCCTCCCCGTACGTCAAATCGAGGTTACAGGTACTCTTTAAAAAATATATATTATCATGAACGTACACTTAGCCTAAGAGGTATACAGCGAAATACAACTTATTTTGACACGATATCAAGAATACCAATAGTGGTATTATACTTATCTCTAATAGCTACGCACTGAGACTGAGTTGTTGTAAAGTTGTTAGTCGGACTTCAGTAAAAAAAACTTAAAAAACAAATCATTTGCGACGCTTGAAGGTTAACTTTGTACTTTATCTATAAATATAAGTTAGCCGTAGATAAGCTTTAACTGTTGAATCTGTGTGATGATATTTATGCCCGAACTTAAGTTGAAGATATGGGCCACATACAAATTGTATATATATGATGGGGTTATGTTGTATAGTATGTTTTTCAAAATTTGTTGTGCATACTGGAGGGATTTACACATTTTGATAAAAGTAAAGATAAAAAATAAACAACCTTCACGCTTCAGATAAATATAAAATATTTTTATTTAAACCAGTGTTTTGCCTTTGTGGCTTTTTCAGAGTTAATATACATAACGTTGATTTAAATAAATATATATATTTTATATTTATCTGTCATTAAGACTGGTATTGCTGGTTCTACTTATAACCATAAAGGTAGTCATTTGTAATGATAATGTAACTAGATCTTATTTCAGGTTCATAAAATGTATTACTTCAATGAATTATAACCTGTCACTGGTAGTGATACAGTGATAGATAGTCTAACTGGATCATGTAAGAAAGAGTTAATGTCATCCTTACATGGTGTTACAAATGCTGACATCTTACTTGATTTTATACATTATAATAGTAACTACTATCTTAAAATTCATAATATCTGAGAATATTCCTGTCATTGACCACACTAATGGTACTATTACCATTATAATTACAGTGGTACCTCAGTTCTTGAACTTAATCCATTTCAGAAGGCTGTTCAAAAACCGAATCACTTTTTCCCATAAGAAATACTGTAAATTAAATTAATCCATTACGGACCTCCAAAAATTACGCATTATGAAGCATTTTAAGTAAAAAATATTGCTTATTTATACCTGTATAATAATACTTACATGCATAAAGTCAACCACAAAAACTATAAACACAATAAAAAAACAATAAATGAAAATTTAACTGCACTTTACCTGTGCTGAGGAGAGCTGATGGCGTAAGTGAAAGATGGTGAGGAACGTGGAGAATAGGAGGGTTATTATTGTTTGGAAGGGGAGTCACCTTCCATAAAAATGTCAGATAACTCTCCTTCTGGGGTTCTTTCTCTTTTCTGTCTCTTTGCACTGCTACAACCTGCTTGAGACTCACTGGACGTATTTCTCACTAGAAACTTGTCTAATGAGGTTTGTTTCTGTCTGCATTTTAAAATGTTTCTGAAGTCAGACATGGCATTGTTGTTGAAAAGGTTTATGCTGCGGTTTGCTACAGCTTTGTTATGGTGAAACTTTTTCCACAAAACTTTGTAACCCTCTCCATTTTCCACACATTTCCTTGATTAGTGAACTAGGAACATCCTCCCTTCCCTCCTCCTCATCTGAAGACACTTCCTCAGTTGCCTTCTGTTGCAGCTCCTTCTGAAGATCTTGGAGTTCTTCTGTAATGAGCTCAGTGTTGTGGTCTTCCACCAACTCCTCCACATCATCACCACTCACATTCAAGCCCATACACTTGCCTAGTGAGACAATACCCTCGACAACAGGCTCAGCCTCAAAGCCTTTAAAGTCTCCATCTGCTACTATGTCTGGCCACAATTTCTTCCAGGCTGAGTTCATGGTCCTCAAAGACATTTCCTTCCAGGCTTTGTCTATGATCCTCAAGCAATGGAGGATATTAAAGTGATTTTATAGAACTCTCTGAGGGTTAACTCTGTGTCAGAGGTCACTTCAAAGCACCTTTGAAACAGTGCTTTGGTGTAGAGTTTCTTAAAGTTCGATATGACCTGCTGGTCCATGGGCTGAATGAGTGGAGTCGTGTTAGGGGGCAAAAGATTCACAGTAATGAAACTGTACTCCTCCACCAACCCGACCTCCAAGCCTGGTGGGTGAGCAGGTGCATTGTCCATCACAAGAATGGCTTTGAGTGGCAACTGTTTTTCCATGAGGTAATTCTTTACACTTCATGGACCCACTCCATAAAAAATTGCCTGGTTATCCATGCTTTACTATTAGCACTCCATATGACATTTAGTTTACTTTTCAGGAAATTATTTTTCTTAAAACCCTCGGGTTCTCAGAATGGTACACAGGAAAAGGCTTAAGTTTTAAGTCTCCACTTGCATTACTACATAACAATAGAGTTAGCCTGTCCTTCATTGGCTTGTGTCCTAGCAGTGACTTCTCCTCCTTGGTGATGTAGGTCCTCTTTGGCATTTTCTTCCAAAAGAGGCCTGTCTCATCACAGTTGAACACTTGTTGTGGAATAAAACCCTCAGCTTCTACATAGTCCTTAAATTCCCTAACAAATTTATCAGCAGCATCTTTGTTAGAACTGGCACCCTCCCCATGTCTCACCATATTATGTATGCCACTTTTCTTCCTAAAATTTTCAAACCACCCCCTACTAGCCTTAAAGGCATCACTTGTATCAGCACTCGTTCCAGGGGTGTTTTCTAGGAGGTCAGCATGCAACTGCTTTGCTCTCTCACAAATGATGGTCTCAGAAATGCTATCACCAGCTAACTGTTTTTCGTTTACCCAAATCAACAACAGTTTTTCTACCTCTTCCATTGTTTGTGATCTTTGTTTCGTAAGCACTGTCACACCTTTTGCAACATCAGCTCCTTTGATGACCTCTTTATTTTTCAGTACGGTGCAGACTGTAGACTTCACCATACCAAACTGTGCAGCAAGGTCAGACACGTGAACACCACTCTCATACTTTGCTACGAGATCTTTTTTCACCTCTATTGTGGCTCTAACAACTTTTCTTTTTGGTTTGCTGCTTTCATTATCCTTCTTTGACCACATGGCTTATTTAATCAGAATATTTAGAAAAACAAAAACAAAAAAAGAAGAAAATGATAACTTCACAGCAGATTTTAGTGGGGGTGTGGACTGAGTGACAGGTGTGGGTCACAGCAGATTTTAGTGAGGGTGTGGACTGAGTGACAGGTGCAGGTCACAGCAGATTTTAGTGGGGGTGTGGACTGAGTGACAGGTGTGGGTCACAGCAGATTTTAGTGGGGGTGTGGACTGAGTGACAGGTGTGGGTCACAGCAGATTTTAGTGGGGGTGTGGACTGAGTGACAGGTGCGGGTCACAGCAGATTTTAGTGGGGGTGTGGACTGAGTGACAGGTGTGGGTCACAGCAGATTTTAGTGGGGGTGTGGACTGAGTGACAGGTGCAGGTCACAGCAGATTTTAGTGGGGGTGTGGACTGAGTGACAGGTGCGGGTCACAGCAGATTTTAGTGGGGGTGTGGACTGAGTGACAGGTGTACACAGCAGATTTTAGTGGGGTGTGGACTGAGTGACAGGTGTCACAGCAGATTTTAGTGGGGTGTGGACTGAGTGACAGGTGCAGGTCACAGCAGATTTTAGTGGGGGTGTGGACTGAGTGACAGGTGCGGGTCACAGCAGATTTTAGTGGGGGTGTGAACTGAGTGACAGGTGCAGGTCACAGCAGATTTTAGTGGGGGTGTGAACTGAGTGACAGGTGCGGGTAAAATGTTTTGGGCAAGCTTGGCATGGGCTGAAAATGGTTGAAGAGTCATTCAGGTTATTTCGGGGGTTCGGGCCTTGACAGCTTGGTTCGGGAACCAAGTTTATGTTCGACAACCGAGACATTTTTTTCTCAAACAATATATTCGAAAACTGAATTGTTCGAGAAGGGAGTTGTTGGAGAACAGAGGTACCACTGTACTTTGTTATAAGCTATATATTATAACATTTTCAGTGAAGTATTTGGATCAATGTTTTATAGAGTATATTCAGTTCCTCATTTAATTAACCCTGAAATTTTATGAGTAAATGTATTTTTATGTAGGCAGGTATTTCATTTTGCATGTTAGTTGTGAATGTGAGCCTACAAGTTAACAGTGTACAAGTAACAAGCAAGAACTAAAGTAATTGTTAAGGTTGATGTGGACTGGATTTCAAATTATTTTCACAGAATAATTAAACAACAATAAAAAGAAAAACATTCAATGAATGAACATGTACAATTATTAACCTAAAGTTTTGGAAGCTGTACATGTAACAGCTGGGAATTACTTAAATAATTATAACTTAAAAAGTTGTATATTATTCAATTTAAATATTTTCATTAATGTGTAATAACTTAAACATTATTATCTTACATGTAATTTGTCAACATTTTCTAAGTGCTTGCACATCAATTGAAGTTAACAAAATTACCCACAAAGAATCTAAAGAAATTTTTTAGACCAAAAAGAGAGATGTATTACTAAGCATAAAAAAGTGGAAAATTTTCTATTTACTTATGGTATAAAGAGACCAATGGCATAACCACTTTGGAAAGTACATTTTTCTTATTCAAGATCCATAATTGTTTTAATTTTATCTATTAGTTTGTCAGTCATAATGTTGTATGTTCTGATATCTGTAGTGAAACTATATTTTTTTAAAGTGAGCCTTAGCTCAACTTCTATAAATGTATGTAGATTTTCCTTTAAGTAGTAAAGGTTTTATCACAAGAGTGGGGTGATAAGTGGAATTTGTTCTGATGTATTTTGAAATCAGGTTAAACTTAATTGATTATTCTCATATGAGACTTGAAAAATTGAAATAAGTGAAAATATTAATAATAACAAACACTAATATCAGTTTATTATTTTTGTGTGTCATGATGCTAATTGGTCAAGCTTAACAACCTTAATTACTGAAAAATAATAATACAGAATCATAATAACAATATTTTAATTACCTCGATAGTTGGGATAATTGGAGTACTAATTTTGATTATTACTTTTGATTAATTGACTATGCATGTGACACTGAGTAAATAATCGAGTTCATTAACTTTGTGGTTTTGTAAATTAGATTAATACATGATTTATTTTACTTTTTATACATTTTATGAGATAATTGTTTAATTTTATGGGGTAAAATTGCATTCTGAACGTGTGAGTTTCTTTTGAAAAAAGTTAAAATATTATTTAGAGCAGCAGATTGGAAACTGGATTCTCCAGACTTTACTGGACGTCTTCGTGTTGTAACCAAAGGATCAGAATGTGTTTTGAAAATTGAAGACCGAAATAATGGTTTGTGTTTATATAGATATTTATTTGTGGCACTTTAAACTTTAATTATGAAAGTGATAAAATATAATAGTTTGTACAGTTTATGAGTTTTAACATTTTCAAGTTAAAAACCCACTTTGGATATATCCCTTGTTACCATGTATTTGTTCCCCACTCAAAATGATTTAAAATAACAACAGCAACTACATCATCAGGTAAACTACTGTAAGTTTACAAATGACAAAGAAAAAATGCCACTTAATGTCAACATTTGATATGTCATCTTTATATGTCACTATTTAAATGAGTAATTCTTATGAAGTGTCTTTGAAAGTTAACAGTTTTGGGCACCAACATCAAGTCCTTTTCTGTCTTCACTCTACAGCAAAAAAAGAAAGAAATTCCAGACTCTGAGCCTCTCCACTTTGATTGATTTAATACAGAGATTTGCAGGGTTGAGTGAAGTTCAGTGATCTGAATTTCATTATAGGTGTAATTATTTGAAGTAAATCCTGTCAATGTTTCATACCATATGTTTTATTATTAGAGTGGTGACTATTGTTGCTGTAGACATACTGTCCTTCCCTCCATCTAGAGCATTGTCATGTGAGTCTAGAATTTTTATACTACCATGAAGAAAGTGTATTCCTTTTCACACTTCCAATAGTTTACTAGTTTTAAGTTTCAGATAAGGAATTAAATAGTAAAACATATATTTTATTGTTTATCTGAAAATAAATCTGGCACTGGGAAAATTTTTTAACTATAAACCTGGTACTAGGAGTGTTGTTTATCTATAAGCTTGGCATTGGAAGTGTTGTTTAACTATAAACTTGGCATTTTAAGTGTTGTTTAACTATAAACCTGGCATTGTGAGTGTTACTTAACTATAAACTTGGCATTGTGAGTGTTGCTTAACTATAAACTTGGCATTTTTAGTGTTACTTAACTATAAACTTGACATTTTGAGTGTTAGAACTGTAAACTTGGCATTGTGAGTGTTACTTAACTATAAACCTGGCATTAGGAGTGTTGTTTAACTATAAACTTGGCATTGTGAGTGTTACTTAACTATAAACTTGGCATTGTGAGTGTTACTTAACTATAAACTTGGCATTTTGAGTGTTACTTAACTATAAACTTGGCATTGTGAGTATTACTTAACTATAAACTTGGCATTGTGAGTGTTACTTAACTATAAACTTGGCATTTTGAGTGTTACTTAACTGTAAACTTGGCATTGTGAGTATTACTTAACTATAAACTTGGCATTTTGAGTGTTACTTAACTGTAAACTTGGCATTTTGAGTGTTACTTAACTATAAACTTGGCATTTTGAGTGTTACTTAACTGTAAACTTGGCATTTTGAGTGTTACTTAACTGTAAACTTGGCATTGTGAGTATTACTTAACTATAAACTTGGCATTGTGAGTGTTACTTAACTATAAACTTGGCATTTTGAGTGTTACTTAACTGTAAACTTGGCATTGTGAGTATTACTTAACTATAAACTTGGCATTTTGAGTGTTACTTAACTATAAACTTGGCATTTTGAGTGTTACTTAACTGTAAACTTGACATTTTGAGTGTTACTTAACTGTAAACTTGGCATTGTGAGTATTACTTAACTATAAACTTGGCATTGTGAGTGTCACTTAACTATAAACTTGGCATTTTGAGTGTTACTTAACTATAAACTTGGCATTGTGAGTGTTACTTAACTATAAACTTGGCATTTTGAGTGTTACTTAACTGTAAACTTGGCATTTTGAGTATTACTTAACTGTAAACTTGGCATTGTGAGTGTCACTTAACTATAAACTTGGCGTTGTGAGTGTTACTTAACTGTAAACTTGGCATTGTGAGTGTTACTTAACTATAAACTTGGCATTTTGAGTGTTACTTAACTGTAAACTTGCATTGTGAGTATTACTTAACTATAAACTTGGCATTGTGAGTGTTACTTAACTGTAAACTTGGCATTGTGAGTGTTACTTAACTATAAACTTGGCATTGTGAGTGTTACTTAACTATAAACTTGGCATTTTGAGTGTTACTTAACTGTAAACTTGGCATTGTGAGTATTACTTAACTGTAAACTTGGCATTTTGAGTGTTACTTAACTGTAAACTTGGCATTTTGAGTGTTACTTAACTATAAACTTGGCATTTTGAGTGTTACTTAACTGTAAACTTGGCATTGTGAGTATTACTTAACTATAAACTTGGCATTGTGAGTGTTACTTAACTATAAACTTGGCATTTTGAGTGTTACTTAACCATAAACTTGGCATTTTGAGTGTCACTTAACTGTAAACTTGGCATTGTGAGTGTTACTTAACTGTAAACTTGGCATTGTGAGTATTACTTAACTATAAACTTGGCATTGTGAGTGTTACTTAACTATAAACTTGGTTAACATTGAGTTATAGGACTAAAATGGATTGCACATTCATGAAATTACCCAATTATGTAATTTGGGTTTATAACTTTTGTAAAATGTACATGTAATTTGGTACTTTATACAAGTTATTAGAAAGTATGGTTGCTGACAATATAGTGTTTCACTTATACCTGTTCAAGGCATAACACTTTATTTCAAGAAGGTTTTTAATTGCTGCTTTCTGGCTCATTATTTTGTTGTAAATATAGCCCTGAAGATACACACATTTACCAAATCAAAACATTACCCCTAAGACCTTGGTTAACGAGTCATTATCTACTATTTGATATCAAGAAATAATGATGTGACATTGATTTTGTTTTTTAAAATATTCTCCTTTTAGGTGAATTATTTGCTAAATGTCCAGTTGATAAGTATCCAGGTATTGCAGTTGAGTCAGTTCTAGACTCCAGTCGCTACTTTGTGCTTCGGATTCATGATGACTCTGGTTTGTAAACAACTTTTTGTGTGTGAGATATTTGACTTTTTGGAATTGTGAACATCCAGATACAAAAATTATGAAAAAAAGGATTACTTTGTATACATCTTTTATAATAATTACCAAACGTGTTCTGAATGATATTGCCAAATCCCAGTAATAGTTACGTGGAAGAAATATTTGAATTAAATGGTACTGCTACTTAGCCCATGCATGTAATGTTATGAACTTTATTACAGTTTTCACCACCACCCCAGCAGTATGTCTGTGGACTTACAACACTGGAAAGTGGGTTTCAATACCTCTGGTGGGAAGAGCACAGATAGCATTTTATATAACATTTTGCTTAATTACAAACAAACAGTGTTCAAGAGAATTTCATCCAGTCCTGTCAGAAAGTTATCTTGATCCAAAATTGGGAATAAACAGCTTGATGGGATAGTTAGAGTGACAAAGATGTTTAGAGCCTAGTGAGTTAAACAATAGTTTTAAAGATAAATCTGTCAGATTTGAAGATGAACACAATAGATTTTAGAATGAGTTCAGTTGCAAATATTCTAATATTAAGAGTATTATAAACAAAACTGGTAAGTTGAAGGCTCAATTTGAAAAGTAAGACTAAGATATAATTGGAATTACTAAATTTGGTTAAATTCTTAGATTTTTTTATAATAGAAGTTACTGTGAAATTTCAGATAGTAAGCTGTTTAATCATGGTATATATTATTTTAGACGATGGGGTGGGATGGATATTAAAATGGAATCAAGAAATTCAATCTATATAGATTATAACTGGTTTTTATTGGACCAGGAACAAATGACCAATCATAGGACATCTATCTCATTCCACCTGGATACCATGTAAGGCTCGTAGTAGCTTGCACAAACTTACTTGAAGATAAAAGTCAGAAGACCTTTGAAACATTGTCTTCTACACTTGAGTTACATAAATAAACTGTATCATCACCAGTATGTTTCTATAAGTTTTCTCTAATACGTAGTTGTACATTTCACGGTCAATTTAGTAGGTTTTAATTAATTGTTTCTTGCAAAAATGAGCTTATTAAAGTTTAAAGGATGATTCATAGGTTTTGATGAAATGGAGACCATTGATTTCTTTGTGCTGTGTTTTGAAGATAATAGAATGGGAAGGTGCAGGCTTAAGATCTGATAAAACAAAGTAGCCTCTAGTGAACTGCCCTATTTTTCTAACAAGGTGATTGGCTTATGGTATTAATTGATGTCAGCAGTAGGGAAGGCCATCATTTTGCAAGAGTTTAGAGGGAGGAACAAATTATTACAGGCATTAATTATGTTATTATTGTAAAGGATGGGTGGGTAAAGATAACCTTGAGGGAATAAATAATCACCTTTGCTTCAAAGTTCTAGGTTATAGTTGAGCAAAGAAAGACAAAATTTAAGTAAGCTAATGTTATCTTTTTTTCCCCTAAATTATGTGCTCTAGCAATACTAAATCTTCATCACATTATCAAAGTCGTATTTTTACATTTGTTGTGAAAGATAATTGGAAGAGAAAACATTTAATTGTTACCTTATGTTTATAGTCAGAAGACGTTAGCCTAACTGCTTATGTTTATAATTAAACATGATATAATTCCTTGAGTCTTGCTAACCAGAGCATTGCATGTCTTGCTAAAAGACACTTTAGGTTTTGTTACATTTTATTATTTATTTAATGTCGAAACACAGGTAAGGAAACTTCCATTAACTTATACCTTACAATGTATTTCAGTTTTTTACGTTATTGTTTGTATAATTTATTCATATTATCAATTTATTTGTTTGTCAAGTTTACTAGAGTTATGGAAAGTATTTGGAAATTGCTGTCATTTTTGTATGGTGTCTATCTAGCAACAAATAAGTTTCATTTTGAATGTTTCTTAATGAAAGTGAGTCATTTGAACACATCAGAAAGTGAAACAACATAAAGTTAACTGAATAGGGATTCTTCCAGATTTTGTCTTTAAGACTTTTAAATCCAAAAATACTTGGTTGACAAAAAACTGTCATGTTCTTTTTATACCCATACTTTATGAATAAAATTAATTTGTCATTAATAGCATGATAATACTTGGATCGTTGTTCCAGGTCATTCAGCCTTTATCGGGATTGGCTTTGCAGATCGAGGTGATTCATTTGACTTGAATGTGACACTTCAAGACCATTTTAAGTAAGTGGGTCAAAAAAGTTTGTGTTATTAAGTTCAGTGTTGTCCAGTAAGTAGCAGTAGAACTGGGTGATTAGTGTAACTTGTTAATTGATTAATTGTCTGGTTCATTTCTTAGTTACATTCAACTGATTAGCTATTCGCATGGCGTGGTTAAAAAACAAACAAAAAACTTGTAATGCTACAAGTTGGGTATTAATTCCTGCAGAAGGCAGAACACAGATCGCCAATAGTGCAGCTTTGTGCTAGAAAATAAACTTAATTGAAATATTTTGGTTACTGGGATAGTTCAGATAATTGAATTAATAACAGTAATATTTCAAGTATTGAGTAGTTGTAACAATGGGAAATACTGGTTGATTATTTTCATGCCCTTAATAATCTTGTAATTTTGATTGATTATTTCACGTGGTGATGAAGGATTCTTATAAGTAATTAATAAAGTTATAGATGGCACTAGATCATGCACAAGTGTTGTAACTCAATATCCACTGTTAGTAATTACATGAAATTTTATGCTTTTGTAGGGATAGTCCTTCCTTCACATATAAAATGTAGTATTCTTGTATGTGTTTTGGGGGTTTCCAGTCAAATTCAGTTCCATGAGTGCTCCTGATTTATTAGCAATTAGCGTGTGCAACAGTACACAAATAATACTAGTAGTTCAGTGAACTAACAGTTCTCATTCATTACATTGACATTGAAAACTGTTTCTTTTTTATATGTGTGTGTCAATAATGACTTTTTCCTTTGGTATTGGTCATTTTGACAGACCTAGTAACCATGAACTGTAAACTTGAATATACCAAATATTTTCATGTGAAATTTGGCCAGTTGTAATAAATAAGTCTCTTATGTACAAAAATTTGATTTTTTAATAAATTATTTATACTGAAGAGTTGTTTGAATATCTGAAATATTTACTATGTCTGAGCAATAGGTGTTTTTAATGTTAACAATAAAAATAATTACAGCTTCATATTTAATTTGCATAACTGATAGAACCACTGAAAGTGAATTTTCTTTTCCATGAACCTTTGTATCTTATCTGTTGGCTTCTCCACCCTAACATTTTAACTGTAGTGAAATCAAGAATGTAGGATAAAATGAAAAGATGAAAAAAACAGAATAAATTGAAATTAATTATTTTCTTTCTAGAATAACTGCATATCATAGCAAACAATTAAACTTATCTATTCTAACAATGTAAGAATTATTTGGATTTATTTGTTTCGAGTTGTACTTATATCACATCAGAGTATACAATCCATTTATTACAGTGTGAAAAATCCTCTCTCACAGTGGGGAATGGCTTTGTGTAAACAAACAATCAAATTACCATGATGCAATGAATGCTTGCTATAATATCAAGTATCCCAATAAATATTTTATTTTCTTATGTTTAATTAGCTAATTGGATAAATTTCTAATTTTTACATTTTAATTACTTGGAAAGTAAATAAATGAAAAATACATGCAAAAAATGAAGAATTTAGTATTAATCTGGACTTCAACCTTTTGCTGTTTATGAGCAGGGCATTCTAATCCCACTTTTTTCTATTTTGGCTGTACACAAAGTTATTCATGCTTATTTCAGATGTGCATTTTAGAACACAAAATATTATTATGCACCAAAATATGTCCTAAAACAGCTATAATCTAACTGGCTTTCTAAGTAAACTAAAATTTGTTTAAAAAATTCACTTGGATGCTTGTGCTGAACACATTTCCATAAGCAATGCAACTGAGACTAAATATTTAATTATAAGTTTTGAAAAAAATAACATATATAAGGAATATGAGAATTATTGATACTGTTTGAAAGACAAAATGATGAAGAAGGGGGTATCATAACTTTATTTGAGTAAATAAAGAAGGTTATAAGTATATGTTCTGACTTTCAAGAAGTTGTAGTATGTTTTTATAGTTTGGTTGAACACAAAATCATACAAGGGTAGAAATAAAATATAAAATGGGCATTTCACAGTGAAACTGCATCACAGGACACAGATACGTCAAGATTGAGAATTTATTTAAACATTGTCATTTGAAACTAATAAATTAAAACTTAGATAACATAGAAATTTCAATATATATAGTTACATATTCATGAAAAGTAATATATTAAATTTTGTATGTAATTTAAAAAATCTCATGACATGGACAGTTAAACCCACCTGGATCCAGAGATTTTAAAATATTGGTCATCTTTGTGAATATGGGTTGCTTGTTTTAAGGCTTTAGTTATATGCATGTTAAGTATTAAAGTTACATTTTCTGCTTTGTAAAATGTGTTGACAGTTTCCAAGGAGTGGTAACAAATCGTTACATATAGCTATATTTCTGTTAGATACATCTCTGTTAGTTATAGTAATATGTTACACGTATCAATCTTTCCACACATCTCTGTCAGGCCCTCCAGTGGCTCAGCAGTATATCTGCGGACTTACAACGCTAAACACCAGGTTTCGATACCCATAGTGGGCAGAGCACAGATAGCCCATTCTGTAGCTTTGTGCTTAATTCAAAACAACATCTCTGTAAGATATAGTAATATGTTACACTTGTGTCAACCTTTCCATACATTTCTGTCAGATATAGAACATATTCCACTTGTGTCAACTTTTCCACATATCCCTGTTAAATATAGTAATTAATACGTTACATGTGTGTCAACTTTTTCACACATCTGTTAGATATAGTAATATGTTACACGTATTGTGTCATATTTTACACATAACTCTGTTAGATATTGTAATATATTACATCAGTATCAGGCAGACCTAGATTTAAATCTATATTTTTAATTATTTTTTTGAGCTTAGGAAGTTCTGAAAGGAATCTTGAATTTGAAAAAGGAATATTATGGAAACAATAGTTCTTTACTTACTCTTGCAGGTCAATGACCAAAGAAGAGGAATTAGAGAAGGTGTGGGAAAAAGAAGGGAAAAAACACTTAGATCTTCGATTCAAAGAAGGAGAGACTATCAAAATAAACATGAATATTGCAGTAAGTGTTTCATAGACCTATTTATGGATCCAACAGAAAAAAACAACCCTGTTGATTTTATAAGTTTAATTAGCCTCACTGTTGTTGTACATTTAACCTTCACACTAATCAAAGCCATAGTATTAATGTAATGCACAAATGTCCCTAAGTGGTTTATACTAACTGTATAGTTTACATGAGTTGTTTTAAAATGGTTGCTAGGCGCTGTTTCCACATGATTTTACGTAAAAATTTTTTTACAGAGAACATGAAATATTTTTTAAAATCATGTACATTAACCATACACACACACTATAATAACATTTCATTGTTTTCTTCTAATGTGTGTTTTAGAAAGTACCTGGCAAGTCCCGACCAAAATCCAAAACCCAACTTGGTTCAGGAAAAACTATAGGTTTACTGCCCCCTCCTCCAGGAGGCATAAAGATTTCAGGTCTGACAGAGCCTGCCCTTAGTTCAGCATCTCATCTTGCACAGACAAATAGCAACAGTGCTGCCAATTCTTCTCCAGAAAATTCAGAACTTTCCACAGAACCACCCACGGAACTCTGGGGAGACTTTGCTAGTGCCCAGGTGTGAGTATTGTTTTGTTTAGTAGTGGTATTAAATCATATCTTAAAATGGCCTGACTTAAAAAGACGAAAGGTGCTGTTGCTAAGCCCATTGTTGTTTGAAACAGTAACTAGGTAAATTAAGAGGCTTGTAAAACTGTTTCATTTCTTTCCAGAACCTTAATACTTGACAATTATTATAACAAAAGGTAAAATTAAAGTGAAAAGACAATAGATTTTGTTGTATTTTTTAAAACAATTTTTACTGTAATAATTTGAAACTTATAACAAAACGCAGTATTAAGATTATAAAAAAACAAAACTTCTATATGGTGACTATAGTGATTAGTGTTACAGCTATTAGCTGAATTTCCTGTACTCACTGTTTCATCACATAATCACAACAGCAGTTGCTCTTATCACATAAGGTGAATCTGACTATTCTACTCACTCCAGCACACCAAAAAAAATAACCTCATTTATCACCTTTAGTCACAGTGTAATAACAAGGACTTCATTATAACCCTATATATGTAGTCACACAGTAAAAATGGGCTACATTAACCATGTTAGTAACGTAGTAAAAATAACTTTTCTCCACACTTTGTGTAGACAAACTAAAACAGTTCATCTCCAATAATAAGTTTGCAATTGACAATATTGACAGTTTTTTTTCATCATATCTAGATATAGTAGAATATTAGAATCAGTCAACAGAAACGCATGTTGTTGTTTTTTATGAAATGTTTGAAAATGATGAATGGAAAGTTATTTCATTATTCTATTATTTTTGTAGTAGCGGAAGTCAGACAGATAACAACAGTAATCATGGGCAGAGAAGTTGGGTACAGTTTTAGTGCATTTCCCTTTTATAGATCCATTTTAACCGGAAAGAAAAATTGGCTTATGGCATCGACCAGGATAGAGAAATATACAACCAGAATTTGGTGAAGGAAAGTACCACTGTGGAGAATATTTCATAAGAAGATAATGTTTTGTTATATACAAGTTTGTTTTGAAAGGAAATTGTTCTCTGTGTGCATGTTTTGGGAAGATTATTGTTTTGTACCTGTTTGAAATTTTGAGAAATATTCATTGTTTTAACCTACAAATGTTTGGGAGACTTGCTATTTGAAATCAGTAATACCAGTGACTTAGTTTACCTTCAGAATTTAGAATGAAGATAAAAGTATGTTGTAAATGAGTTAATGGAGAGTTCTGTATGTCTTTTTAAACAGACTGCTCTTAGAACCTGAGCTTTCTGTCATCTGTTACACAAGGAGTCAAAGTATTATCTTCCAAATTATTGTACTTTGAGAACTAAATACATCTATAACTTTGGCATTTTTACTTCTTATGATTTGTTTAAATATTATAACCCATTAGTACGTGAAACCATTTTCACTTGTGTATGTGCCTGAAATATTCTCTATAATATGTACATGTAAGATTGTTTTCTATTTATAGCAGTGTTATTTTATGCTAAGGTGTTCTGTATATTTGTAAGCTGTTTGTAAACTATACTATGCATTTATATGGTCTCTGGAGAGCAAGGCTCTAAGAATGTATGATGTTTTAACATACGTTATATAATAGTAAATAAGTAATCTGTTCAGACTGTCTACAGTGAATATTTCCAAGAAAAAACTGGTGTGAATGTTCTTTTAGTGCTAAAAGTCATT
Source organism: Tachypleus tridentatus (assembly GCF_004210375.1). Classification (NCBI taxonomy): domain Eukaryota; kingdom Metazoa; phylum Arthropoda; class Merostomata; order Xiphosura; family Limulidae; genus Tachypleus; species Tachypleus tridentatus. Next base: position 185,608,685 of record NC_134834.1, on the reverse strand, counting down.
ACTACTATATATATTTTGTATATAACAGGAAATTGTGCATATGTTTTAAAAAATTGTCATACTTTATAATTAAGAGAAACAATATCACTTAAGTATGAGGAACTGTGCCTTTATTAGAATAAAAGAAATATTATGACAAATAATAAAGTTTCTTGTTGGATTAATGCACCATAATATTTTGTGTTTTGTTCCAGTGCTGGACGTTACATCGTATTAAAAAGTTAGCAGGTGCTTTGTCCTCAGTTTTTTACATTTAATACTGGAAAATGGTAAAGTAGATTTCAGTAAGACACAAACTGTGAGAACCTTTCCTCTCTAAGAGTGCTGAGATCTTACTGTGCAATTCAGAGTTGGATGACTACTATAATAAGTGTTATGTAAAGTCTTGTTGTTTTTTTTTTATTCCAATGATTGATTAATCAATATTTAGATCAATTGTCATAAATATAATCCATTAACTGAAACTAGGGTTTCAGATCATTGATATTTTGTTATCATTCAAACTATATAGGCTATTCAAGTATTCCACCAAACTTACATGCTACATCTTTATTTTAAGGCAAAGATAGTAAGGCTACCTTCTGGTGTTATGAATTAACTGATTATTATAGGGAAAGCAAGTGGTAACCAGCACTTGATGCCAACTCCCCCCATCCTGTACGTAGCATGGTTTGAAAAACACTGTTTTATATGTTTGAGGCTGTTACTTAATTTATCTATTGGGCCCGGCCTGGCCAAGCATGTTAAGGCGTGCGACTCGTAATCTGAGGGTCGCGGCTTCGCATCCCCGTCGTGCCAAACATTTTCGCCCTTTCAGCCGTGGGGGAGTTATAATGTGACAGTCAATCCCACTATTCGTTGGTAAAAGAGTAGCCCAAGAGTTGGCGGTGGGTGGTGATGACTAGCTGCCCTCCCTCTAGTCTTACACTACTAAATTAGGGATGGCTAGCACAGATAGCCGTCGAGTAGCTTTGTGCGAATTTCAAAACAAACAAACAAAACTTAATTTATTAGCAAATACCACTTACCACAATGTAAAGAACTCAGTATAAACTTTTAGAGATTTATCCATACAAAGTTATTGTATATTAACCAGTAATATACACAAAAAATTTTCCCTTTCTCCTGAAACAACAACTGGGATACACATAAATTCATGTGTAATTAAAATTTCTTTTTTTAGTCCACTGTTTAAAGTAAGTAGAGAGTTGAAATTTTATTTTTAAAACAGTACATACAAGTTATAATTGTCAAACATTAGTTCCTACTTCTTGAAGGAAAATGTGTACAATAATAGCCAATAAAAAAAATTCACGTTCTTATTGTGACAACACTGGTTATTTTAAGATACTGTAGTGTTGTCAGAAAAATGATAGTTAAAACAGATTATAAGCTTACAAAATTATCAACTGATGGTCGGAAATGTTACCATCCTATTTAAAGTTATTCTAGTTGTTAGATCAGAAATCATGCAACAGTATGAAAATCGTAATTACAGTTATTTTTTATGAACCACTGAAATTTGATATCTTGTTACAACAGACTAGGTACCCTTTAAACTATATTAACTATTGAAAATAACCTTAAACATAGAATACCTAACAGTTTCAATCTTAACCAAAAGTTAAAAAAAATTCTATAATTTACAGAACTTCTATATCTTCCTTGTGTTTTTTTCCAATAAAATATACACAAGTTCCAATGTTTAATCCCCCACTGGTACAGAAGTGTCTGAGGACTTAAAATGCTAGAAACCAGGTTTTGATACCCATGGTGGGCAGAGCACAGATAGCAGCCCATTGTAGTTTTTTTTTTTAATTCGAAACAAACAAATCTAATGTTTAATTAATATATATCTCAGCTTAGGGGAAAATCATGAGAACATGTCCTCACAAACTAATACTGAAACTACAATGTATGTAAATATTATGTAAATACAACTGTTACTTAGCAGTGAAGCCTTTGAGTTGATTTTCTTGAGATTTTGTACCGTAATAAAATATTAGTATTTGTGTTATACAGTTCAACTATATCATATCCAATTAATTCTTTTAGTAAACACTTCCCAGTTTTTGTTCAAGCCTTTTGAAATGTTACTGTTGGAAAACAAGAAAGATTCTTTTTGAGCAAGTCTTGTGACTAAACAGTAGTCAAACAGGTGCTTTCACACATTTAATTCAACTAGTTTATGTAAATATTGAATAATACTGTAATACAATAACTGATAAATTCAACATATATTTGTATATAATACTAACAATAAATAGTAAATAAAATTGTTGAGAGATTTGATATATGTATGTTAAATTTCTGTAAAATAAAGTAATAAATATGAATATTACTTTTAAATAACTTAAACAAAACAACAAAATATATTCAGGTAATTAAGTTAGTGTACAATAAAATTCTATCTTCACAATAACATGAAGCATACCATACATCATTTTAGTTTCAAATCCACAATTCATTCCTCTCCTAATTCAAATGGATTTGAATCCTGACTGTCTGTATTCTTAAGCTTAGAAGTATCAGAACCAACAGCTACATCAAAAGTACTTGTTCTGCTTACAGTTAGTGATCCAAACAGCTCTTTTTTTGACTTTATATTTCCTTTTAATGTATTATTGCACTTATAATCCTTCTCAGGAATACTATTACCACCTTTCTTCTTATCCGATTTTTGCCTCTGCACAACATCACCTGTATTTTGAGCAGGGCGTGTAGGTGGTTTAAAGGCACGTTTCTTCTTTCCAACAGTTTTACTGTCATCTTCAACGATGCTTGTCTTTTGACATTTTTTCATCAAGTTTAAATGCTTGGAAATATTAGACATTTTACTCTCTTGTATGTTCTCTTTGTTTTCCAGTTTTTTCTTCTTTTCTTTTGAGAATTTCTTTTCTGTGTCATTTTTTATGTTGATGTTACTATCTCTCTCACAAGGGGTCACAGACCTCTCTTTTGATTTCTTTAAGTTTTTGGAATCTTTTGCTATTGTATTTAGTAATACAACTGCATCTCCAGCTCCAAATTCTTTATGAAACGTTTTTTCTCTAAGATCTATTTCCTCAACCTGAACTGTATCAAATTCATTCTTGTTTTTAGGTTGAATATAAATTTCTTTTGACTCAGGATCACTCTCTATGGTATCAACTGTTTGAAGAAATATAAAAAGCATATCAGTGGAACTTTCATAGTACAAAGATGTTCCTTCTTAAATGATTTAGTTTATCAATCAAATTGGTGAAAGATATACATATAAATAAGTATTTCATTAAAAAATGGTAATATGTGTGCTAATTTTTATATCAAGTGAATGCTGTTCTGCAAGACATCAGAAGAAAACTTGGATAAAAGATGATAAAGAATAAATTTAAATGTCTAAATGAAAATGTTCTTTAGTTTATTTTGGGCAGATGACCTACATCAGGCAGTAACACAGCATCTTTTCAGCCCCCTAGTGGCATGTCTGCTACTACTAGAAACTGGATTTTAATACCAATGGTGGGCAGAGCATAGATTGCCCTTTGTGTCCAAAACATCACAGAAAATAAAGTACAAAAAGTTTTCATTTAGATATCAATGTGTTATTTACTATCTTTTATCGATTAGTTTTGTATAATACACTGTTTGAGTAACTAGAATTGGAATGAGTACTCATATTCTGAGAATACAAAACCTGTGATTCTATAACAAAGAAAACTGACATGTATACTTTATAGAACTTGTTTTTGTTAATTTTATTAATCACAGAAGACCAGGAATTTGTCTTCTTTAAAAAAAATATATATTCAAGACAATACAAAATAAAGGAACAAGTGTGGTGACAACAGCAGATGAGAATAATCCATTGAACTACTAAATCAAAACTAAACTTACACATATCCAAAGAATCTATTGAAACAACTTCATCTAATTCTTCAAACAAACTTGCTGCTTCAGTGTCATTCATTGGAGTAGCCAGTAAGTCACTTGTGTCAATTTTTGAATAGTCCAGTTCTTCTCGATATTCTTTCACCTTACTTTTCCTGTCTTTTTTGTCTAAATAGTACACAATCAAAAACAAATATATTAATGCATTTAATTTTTTATAAAATACTTATCACAAGATAAGCTATTCTTCAGTGCTGCCATCTATGTGCAAACTTTGTCTTTATGCATACCCTACACCTGTTGGAATTACTATATTCCATCATGTCTCTCATGTATTATCTCTTAACCAATAGTAGCATCACATGCTCACATGGCTCCTTCTGCCAAATAGTCACTTCTTGTTTAGCAGTATTTCAGTCCAAGTGTCTTCTGTGTACTTAGTACTTCCTGTGTGACAAAATTGTTTTTCTCACAAATTAGTTCTTTTTTCAGTTTATTTTCCTTTAAACCTGTTCATTCTTGTTGCTGTATGTCTGCACTCGTTAATTTGTGAACATTTTCTTCAGTTATGAATTCTAAAGTTCACACTGTAACTTTGGGTGTCATACCAACAACCTTTTTTTTTTTTTCCTCGGGCCTCAGGTGCAGATGACCTGACGATGGATCTCCCTACTTTATGATGTCAGGAAACTAGTACTCTACGTGGATCAACTTTCAGACTGATGAGGATTTTGATAATTTTTCCCACATCCATAATTTGATGTTCTTTCTCAGTTGCAGCCTAAGGAATCATCTAAGCCTAATTCAGTCTTCATTGATTCTGTGTCTCAGGTTCCTGATGTTTTATCCCTCTGTCCTACTCCCCTCATCCTTCCTTGTTACATGAGCAATCTTCTCAACAATTTCTGATATTTCTTCTCCCTCCAATTATATTTGGGTGCATGCACGTAAGTTTGTCTCACAATTAAGTGAAGGTATCAGCAGGCCAAACACCCCAAGTTCTTCTGACCAGTACACCCTTTCTTACCTTTGAGTGGACTATCCATTTTTAGAGTAACAGTTGTTATGTTCATTGTTACCTATTTGTAAGCCAACTACTGAATCTAATGTTCGTCTTACTCATGCCCAATATTCTTGCCTTCATCTTACCCTAATATTCTATTGTATCTTTCTTCCATACATCTAATATTGGAGATTCTCCACAGAAGTCCTAAGGGGTTTTCTGTGGATACCCTTGACCTTCTCTCCTCCCCTCCACACTAGTCTGTATTTCATCCTTGACTTTTGGCATTCCATATGTGGTTTCTTTGTTGTTGAGATCTTATAGGTAGGTATACAATATTGGCTTAGGTCAGTTTACTCTCCACAAATTCTATAGAGTTGTATCTTGCAACTTTTCTCAGATGTTATGTCTTTCACACAGTTCCAGAAACTCTCAACACTTGGGTTTTTTTAACCCGCCAGCAATCAACCTTTATAACTTTTTGTAGCCTGTTTGTCTCAGTCAGAACCTTATATGTCACCTATTACTATTTCCCATCCTTTATCTTCCCAACCATCATCTGTTCCTTCAAAGTAGGGTACTTATTTTTGTTCACATACTAGAGGAAATAAGATCCATCACAACCAGTTCTGATGACTACCTTGCAAGTTTGGGTCTGGTGGGAGCTCAACTGTTGGAATTTCTTCTTTGCAAGAGTCCTGTCATCAGTGGTCAATGAGTGATATGGATTCTATTCAATTTCTTTCCCCACCTCCTGTTTCTCCTTGCCTTGTTTCCTTTCCTCCTCCTCAAGATTCCATGACCTGGTTAGTTGGTTGTGTAGCATTTATTGGTGTAAAGCAACTGTGTCAAACAACCAGTAAAAAGGAATCATGCAAAAAACAAAAGTCCAATTTGCAAATTAAAATCTTAAATAGAGTTGAAAAGACCAATGGCCCTTAAAAATTTAAAAACACAACTGAGGTGGACAGTGTCACCATTGGCACTGATACAGTTCAATGTCAAGGGTGAACCCATAGTAAAAGTATGTTTAAAATGGTTCCGTCACTCTTGATTGTAACAATGGCATGATAGTAAAATGTGGGCTGTTTCGACCTGAGTGTCACAGAACCAGATAAAAGAAAGCAATGAGTTAAAAAAACTGTGGCCAATGCATAGCCTGGCCAGAACACCTCCTTCTGATCCTTATGGAAGCAAGACGGCCAAAGAGCAATAGCAGGTTTGGTATGAAAAAGCTTGTTATCATGTCTCTTACTCCAAATTGACTACCAACTGGCTTGGAGCTAAGCCTTGAAAACAGGATCATAGTCCGTGTATGGGACAGACACAGCAGTGATAGTACCAGAGCAAACTGGATAGAAGTAGATAATAGAGAGAAATGGACCAGTCCATTTTGAATATTGATGAGAACAGGGTGAGAACTAACATGAAGCAATTCCAGGGCCAATAGAGAGCTAAATGAGTCAGTATAATAGTACAGTTTGTGTACTGCACAGCTTCTGTATGATCCAGGGCAAAAGAAATAGTGTACAATTTGGCAGTGAACACAGAAACTATAAAGGGAATTCTGTGTGCAACAACTGAATCACAACCAATCTATTTGCTGCACATCTTTCGAACCATCATTCGATTTCCATTTATATGGATAGTTCAAAAGATGTGTGGCAAATAGAAGGCAATACTTCCAATCGTGAGTATGTATTCTTCAGATGACTCAACGAAAGGTCACATTTATGGATGGTAATTAGCCATGGTGAAATGGGCTGATCACTGGATACAACTATGTTATCCAAGGACAGACCCAATTCAACTAACTGCACCTGGATACAAAGACCATAAGGGACAATGGCAGACTGTCTATTCTGAAAAACCATTGCCCACTGAGGAAGGAAAACACAACCCCAAGTGGTATGCTGTGGTAAGGATCAAAGTTTTGAAGCATACAGTAAAGATAGCAAATGGTGAAGATATAGAGGAGATTCATCAGACTCAGTGTACAAACTCTGGACTGTAGAAGTGCAGAAGGCCCCTGTGCAGAGCTGAAGTCCCTGACAGGGAACAGGGTCCAACATCTTCAAGGCTGAGGTCCTGACAAGACCAGAGATCCATAGTCCAGATTTGATCGAATAAGGGCATGATAGATTTTTAGCACAGAACATCGATCTGCTCCCCAACAAGCAGAAGAGGAAGTTCAATACTGTTGTACACTTGACACATAGCTGCTTGATGTGTGGAATAAAGATTAGCTCATGGTCAAAAATAAGCCCCAAGAACATTGCCTTAGGGCCACAGGAAGCATAATACCCCATTGGCAGCAGAAGTGCATGCAAATGGTTTTGATGTGGCCCACTTCAGTAAGTGATTAAAGGCAGTCTGTAGCTGCTGTTCAATAAACCTCATGTTCAATGACTGACATAAAATGTGGAAGTAGTCAACATAGAGACTTTTTGCAACTGTAGGGCAGAGTTGTCCACTAATGGCATTAATCTTTATAATGAAAAGTATAACACTCAAGACACAACCCTGAGGGACTCCATGTCCCTGTGGGAAAGAACAGGAAAGTGTCAAACCCACACAGACTTGGAATTGCTGGTTCATTAAAATGTTTAATAAAAATTGGTAAATGGCCACACAACCCATACGAGTGGAAGTCTCGAAAGATGCCATACCTCCATGTTGTATCATAAGCTTTCTCAAAGTCAAAAATTACAGAAACAAGATGTTGCTTGAGGAAAGCCTCCTTGACTGACCTTTTAACTTGAATTAGGTGGGCCATGGTGGATTGCTGACATCAGAACCCACACTGAATAGGTGAGAGGAGGTTGTTTAATTCAAGGAATTAAGCAAGACGAGCATTAACCATTCTCTTTAAAATCTTGCAGAGACAGCTTGTCAAAGCAATTGGTTGGTAGTTTGAAGGAATCTTGGGATCTTTCCCAAGCTTAGGAAAAGGGAGTACAATAGTATGGTGCCTCTCTTGCTATCCTTCTGGTTATTTTTAACTAGATCTGGCAGGAGAGAGATGGTGCAGCACCTCGTAATGAGTATCCTCAGGTCCGACTGATGTACTTAAGAGCGATATAGAGCAAGCTTCACTTTCACCAATGTGAAGGGACAATTATTCCCATAAAGACAATCAGCCCAAAACGAAAGAGGTGATCGTTCTGTCCATGTCTTGATGGCTAAGGATGGTGGAGGATGAAGCAGAAGTGCTAGATGCATGAGAAAAGCTTTTGCCAAAGAGTAATGGCAATGTTCTGAGCATCAGCAACTTTCTGGCCATAAGAGAGCAAGATTGAAAGGGGCAGAAGTATAATGTCCACTAACCTTTCAAAAATCTTGTCCCATATGACTTTGGAACTGGGCTTAAAAGAGATGCTAGAGGTGTATTTAATCCAAGATTCCTTCTGGCTTTGATATCTAACTTGCCAAGCATGTGATGGCCCGATGAAACGCAATGCAGCTTAAAAGTGCGAGATACTTACGAAAGGTATCCCAAGCCCATTTTTGAGCTTTCCTTGTCATGTGGCAGGCAGGATTTCACAAAGGATGAAGATACTGTGGGAAATGTATCGAGATTTTAGGAATACACTGAGCAGCTGCCTGGACAATACAATCAGTCACTGCTGCTGAGCAGTCGTCTATCGAAGGCAGGATCATGTTCTGAGAGAACAGTGAAAGAGGGCCAGTTGGCCTGGTCCAACTTCCATCGAGGCACATGGGTCGAGTTGCATCAACCACTGCCAGTCTCTCTCAAAAAAGTAAGGAAATTATCACTGCCCCATGGATTACTGTCAACCCTCTAAAAAGCAAGAGAAAAGTGAAGGGGAGCAGATAAAAAGATAAAGAGCAGTAAAAGACTGACTAGGAGCATAAAAATAAGTACAAGAACTAGTATTGAAGAGAGATAGATTGTAATTCAAGAGCATATGCTCTATGGAACAACCCCCCATCAATATCAGCATTACCCTATAGTGGATTATGTCCATTAAAATCCCCCAGGATTGAAAAGGGAGGCAGTAACTGCTCAATGAGGGCATCAACGTCTGAGTGATCATAAGTCTCTTCATGAGCCAGGTAAAGAAAACAAATAGTGATGGTGTGACCCAAGGAAGCAAGGATGGCCACAGTCTCCAAGTTTTACTTCTCAGGGCTGCAGAAGAGGATGGACCTGAAGAAATACCCAAAGCCAAAGGAAGTGGAACCAGACAGTCACTGGAAGGAATGGCAGGAGCAGAGATGGAAGAAGTAGATTTATCAACTATTTTAATCATGGAGGGCCAATTACTTTGCTGGAGGCATGGAGATATCTGTCTGCATTCCCACTGTGGCAGTGAAATGGAGTGCAGCAACATATGACTGAGATGGAGTTGGGGACAATAATTTCTGAGTTTCTGGGTAGGAGATATTATTTATAGTCTTCAAGCATTGCACCTCTTTCTCCTCCACCTATTTAGTGCAAGAAATAGAGTAAGAGGGGTGTGGACCACTATAGTTAATACAGCATGGTTCTAGTTTGCACTCGTAAGTGTTGTGGTCTTTACCACCACAACAAGCACATGTCAAAGAACCACAACATGATGTTTCGAGTGACTGAACCATTACCACTGGAAAAATCTGAAAGGGTTGGGAATGTATGGCCATTTCTTAGAGTTTAGATAACCTGCTTTGACTGTGGCAGGAGGAAGTTGTGATGTAAATGTCAACATCAGAACATTAATAGGCACCACAATTCCATCTTTGTGAGTGGAGATTCGGCACACCATAGAAACACCTTGGCTGAAGAAATCAGCAAGGACCTCAGGCTCAGCAATGTTCTTTAAATCCCTCTCAATTAAAACTCCTCTGGAAAAAAATCATTCAAAGTTGCATGGGGAGTAACCTCAATGGTACCAACTTCTTTACTGACCTAGAAGAGCCAACAAGACCTTCTAATCCCTTTTGAATAAAAAAGGGGGACACTGCTCAGAGGATTTCTTGGATTAGGAGTGAATAATTAGAAACTGAGGTACAGAACCTGACTATGATGTTTACTGTACAACAGAGTCATCCATATTGAGAATGTCTAACAAACACTGGTATTTGGTTTACCCTAACCCAAGTGGGCCAGCCAACTGACCTTGGGGGGGCACCCCAAGATCACCCATTTACAGGAATTCAAGGCCAAAGTGGTGTGTTGGTGTTGGATCCCTCAACCACCAGGATCCTCTCCTCCCCTTCATCATAACTGGTTCTCCATCCTTTCAGTTTTTTTTTATTTTTTATTATTATTCTCATCCTTTTTGTTATCCACAAAACTGGGGACTGTTAGCTAGTCATTGAGTTATCTTGCCTTCACTGCTTCATCACACTTCCCCATGTTACCCATGGAGTCTTTTCTCACTGTGAGATAGACATTTTTCCCAAAGTGGTAGATAACAAAAATAGATGCTTCCAGTACTTATCTCCACATCCTGATAACATTCAATTGAGACCTTATCTTCGGTTTGTACATCTCACTGTGAGATAGAAATTTTCCCCAAAGTGGTAGATAACAAAAATAGATGCTTCCAGTACTTACCTCCACATCCAGATAACATATCAATCGAGACCTTATCTTCAGTTTGTACATCTTGGGGTGGTTTACCAATTTTGTGCTTCTGTCTTTTCACTCTGGGGATGTGCTTTCATCATTACATGGATGTGCCAGGATCCTTCACTGTTGGGGTACACATAATAGACTTTTTATCCCCTCACAATTTTCCTCATTAATTGGGTCTGTCTTTTAATTCCTTGGGCCTACTCCTTCCCGTCTTCTTCCTTCTGTACTTTGTTTCATGGTTCCACTCATCAAATCCAACATCTCATCTTTTCCCTCACTTCTCTTCATTGTCTGATGAAAGAAATTCTACAATGTGGCATGTTGACTACTAGGAGTATCTTCACTGTATCACACTTTCCTCCGTGTAGTGGTTTCACCTACCAACTGTGATTGTTCTCCAGACTTAAGTGTGACTTTAACATGCAAGCTTTTTGTTTTTTTCAGGAGCCTTTCTCTCCATTTTTCACCACATGGATTCTACTCTCTGGTGAGTGGTGTCTGACAAGGTATCCTTTCGCTCTAAATCTGCAATGTCAAACATGTTACTAAAACTTGTACATGGGCTTTGCAGCAACTGCTCATTATCAAGATGGGGTGTTCCACAAGACTGCTTGATGGTTAATTATGAAGGTGATGATGTTCTTCTGGACTCTCCACCATACTGTCATGCCCTTCTTTTCTTGAGTGGGGTATGGAAGTCATTACCACTTTCCAGTTCCAAGCCACTTGGGTGGTTGACAATGGAGGTACCATGCTGAATACTTTCTGTAAGGAAAAAGTTAGAACCATTCACTTGAAAGAATGGTGGTACTTTGTTGTTGTAAATGTGACATGGCTTCCAGAAAAGATGAGTCATAACCTAGCTGGTTGGCATGGCCTTCTGATGCCTTTTACACAACCACTGGAATTCAGCCATCACCTTCTGGTTGATGTGGCATCCTAATACACATTACACAGACACTTAAGTTGAGCCATCACAATTGCAGTTCACCCCTTCAATTGGGAGACCTCATCCTACCTTCACAAGAAAGTCAATTCACAGTGTAGAGGTCTCGAATTAAACTGAACCTATCAACATATGTCCTCATACCAGTTTGGGTTGTCTCTCTTCCTCACCCAGTTGCTCCATCTGTATCTTTGGTCGCAGTAGTTGTATATGGGATTGTGCTGGTGCTATCCTTAACTATCCCTAATTCTATCCTATGGCAATTATCATCATTCTGCCCTCACATGGATGTTGATACCCTACAAGGAGGTTTTGGATGCAGTTGACTTACTGAATACAGTCCACTGTGCCCAAGCAACTCTACATTTCACAATTTCTGTCCTAGTGTATTACACAATCTACACGTGGGTGAAAAGTATACCTGGCTCAGAAGTGATGAGGTTCTCCTCTTCTGATTTATATTTCTCATTGTCATGGGTATCATTCGGACATTTTCAGGGATACTTCTTTCATTCCCTTACATCAGTCTCTCCTCTTTTTCAATGTGGGATCCTGGCTACTTGTGAGAGGATGTAAGTACCATATTGCAAGTTCTAATTTTCTTATACTAAAAATGTATTTCTAATAGGTACTTACCTCCTCTCTCACTTCATTGGGCGCAGACTGCCCTTGAGTAGCTTTACGAGGAATTCAAAATAAATAAACACTTCACAGGTCTTCACATCTTCTGCCAAACTTTGAAGTGAAGATTTGATAGAGGAGTGTGGAAGGAGTCACATGAGCATGTCATGCTACTATTGGAGAAGAGATGATACATGATGATTTGTATGAGAGACCTGTTGGAATATAGTCATTCCAACATGGGAGAGCTCAAGGCTTGTGGCATGTGCACATAAAGAAAAAGTTTGCATATAGAAGGCAACAATGAACAAGAACAGTTAACCTTGTGAATAGAGACAAGTAGCTTTTGGAAATACATTTTCAGTATAGGTAAATTATAACTTTGAAATGTCTCTGAGAAACAAAATGTTGATGTATCATAAAGTAAGTATTTGTTATGCTTCTTTTTGTAAAATTACAACTATTTGGTGGTATAACACTTAAAAGGTAAAGCAGTACATATCTATGTGATTTTACTGTTTAGTATAACCAATGAAAGTGTAGCTGTATTTCATAAAGATAGAATTTTTTTAATAATGAAACATTTAATTATTAATGAATTTTCAGTACATTTTTAAATGCAAATTTTGTAGGAAAAATAGCAATTCATATTTAAAAGATGGTTTTGTTTTATTCTTCAATTATATATTTTTAATTGTTTAAAACACTGCAAGATATACAAAATATACAATAAAAGCATCATTTTCTACCATACTTTTTTATGTTCTAACTCATCTACATCTACTACTTTTAGGTTGAAGTATCTTATTGTATTTAAATACAAAGCATTAATAACAAAAGGACATTTCTAAAAGTAACTGTATTATTAAATTAGAAAATAAAAAAAGAGTACCTAGGTAATGCATGTCTTCAGTTTTGGATTTTGACCAAGCTCCTTTGTATCTGTATGCAAAACTGAAAGATTTCAGACGTTCCTGGAAAGGTGTTACAACACATTTTTAATTACACAATAAGTAAAACATATTTAAATCAGAATAAACATTAACACTGATTATACATAGGTTTAATATATCTTGAAAATAAGTATATATAACAACATAATTTTTTTTTAATCTATCTTCAGGTTCTTTAAAATGTATTTACACCAATTCATTTACTACAATCAATTTCAACCAAGATAAATAATACAGTTTAGACAATAATCACCTCAATAGTCATTTTCAAGGCTTCAGTTGCTCGTGTTTTTGCTTCTCGAATCTGGTTTTCATATTTTTTCTTACAGTATTTCTAGGAAAAAAAGTTTCAGTACAAAAGTGTTTCTGTAATGGTTAATAAAATAAATCGGTACACATAATTATTCCTTTTCAGTTTAGTGGTTTCACATTGATTTTAAAATATGTGCTTATGACTGTTCTCTTAATATTTTCAGAGACAATACTTAATTTCAATTAGTTATCACTGTACAGTTACTTATTTTCAACAGTAAGATCAAAAAATAAATATAATATTGTACTGACATATCCATTAAAAAGACTTCATGGAATTACTAACATTTATGTTTGATTTTTGTTTTAGTAAACACATGTGGGTTTCTCTTGAAAGAAAGAAAATTTTCAAATGGATAAAAACATAAATCAGTATAAAGTTTAGTGATGTTTGTGTATGGTTTAAAATGAAACTGATGTTAATAAAGTTGATTATTATACCATGTCAACTAAATATGAAATAAAATATTTCTTACAATTATGTGTTCAGGTACAATCAAGCTGTATATTAACACTCCTACGAAAAGTGGGGCCTAATAGGCCCCAGAGCAACTTGAAAGGTTATTAATATTAGGCTAATAATTTTGTATTTAAATGAAATTGCCATTTAAATCCATTAATGAATGGATTAACGAGATTCCCACTGTCCCTATCTACTATCTAGTGAAACCACAGCCAGGGGAACGGGCTTGGAGAAATCAGGACTAGAAACGTCTTTTCGTAGGAGTGTTAAACAATTTGTAGTTCTACTTGAGCAGGTAATTTATACCATGTTAATAATAATGCTCTTGTTGAACCAGGATTGAAAAGTACACTGAACACATTATTTTAAACAGTATGGAAACAAAACAATACATGTGAAATGACAACCATATTTCTTACTTTAGGTAAATGGCATTGTTGTTGAAAAAGTTATGTTCCTTTAATTATTATTTTTGTTTTTTTCAAACTCTATTTGGTATTATTGATTGTAGTTGTTATTTTTACTAAAAAGGTTTTGCTTATTAAAAAACATAAGGTTTTTACATAATTATTAACTTGCTTTATCTGTGTACAGCTTGTAACAAGAATGACTTCAACATGCAGATATAACTTGATTTTGATAATTTTCCTTTGGATTTTTCATTCTGTGATAAACACTGATTATTGAAAACATGTAAAGGGCTGTTTCCTATAAATTACATGAAAATAAAGGCAAGATCAAAATGGTTAATACAGTTGGTATTATCCAGATGCTTTTAAAATAACTACGTGCTTGGTCAGCCAATTTTGCAATATATTTATTAGCCTAATACTAATATCAGTGTTATTTTCTGCCATCTTAGGATATACTTTTACATACCAAATCTACAAATACTTCTAAACGTTACCTAAAAAAATATTTAAATATTGGAACTAAATTCAATTGCATTTCTCAGTTTATCATCATGAATTCTCAAAAAAGTTTTTGCTTGATCCACAACATCAAAGAAAAGAGAAAATTATTTTCAGAAGGTATAAAAATGTGAGAAGTTACATACCCTGTGTATTTCTTGAATTCCCTGGTCAGTGGCAAATGGCCGAATAAAGTGTTTTCCAACCCAAGCCCGAGTTACAATTTCATCAAGAAAAACTACATGGTAAGCTGTCTGTGGGTTGGATATACAAGTTTGAAAACAGCAACAAAGGATGTCTAGGAGTTAGAAACTATGGATTGCATGTAATTATAAGTAATACAATATCTTATACCATAAGGCAGTCAACTAGCAGATAATTTATAATTTATAACATGTAATCGTTACAATCATTAGTTTTCGAATGAACAAATTCTCTATCAGGTAATACAGAACACATTTGGTTCATACTTAAGAGTAATAATTATGGTTTATAAAACATATATTAACAACATGTTAATAAAATCAAGCACACTTTGCGTAAGTTCTAAATAATTTGTCATTTTACAACTTTTAATCAAACATAAAATTTTAAAATGAGCATTTTGGTCTGTTTGTATTACATCTTTGTTTTTGAAATTACTGGTCATTCATTTGTAACAGACATAACATATTATAACCACAAATGTCAAAAAGTACCAAGTGAACAGGAAAGCACAATACACTTAGTACACACTAACTTTATTTTCCAAAATCTTGGAAGATTTTCTGTCTGAACTATTTAATCTTAATACACTGAAACACTTACTGGTACATCTGAAAAACCATTTGTCCAGAAAAAAGATTCTACATCAGGATCATCTTCAACCATGGCTGGCCACCTACAGTTGCACATACATATAGATACCAGTTAACACAAACCTTCAGTGTGTACAATTATCACTAAAATAAAATAATTCATACAGTTGGTTTGATCCAAATTCAGTAACTTAGAAATAACTGAATGTATTGTAACTTTCAAAGTACACTTGAAGGTATCAATAATGCAATTTAATTAAATTATGTCTCACCCTCACCACATCAAGTATTGTTTGTTAAAGTGTTACATTTTATCAATAATGCAATTTAATTAACTTATGTCTCACCCTCACCACATCAAGTATTGTGTGTCAAAGTTTTACATTTTATCAATAATGCAATTTAATTAAATTATGTCTCACCCTCACCATGTAAATTATTGTTTGTCAAAGTGTTACATTTTATCAATAATGCAATTTAAATTATATCTCACCCTCACCACATAAAGTATTGTTTGTCAAAGTGTTACATTTTAGAGATAATATTATATTAATATATTTTTTAAATATTCTCATATGTAATTATGTTTGGTTTTTTTTACTTGTATATTTCATATAATAAATTTTCAAATATTCTCTCTCTCTCAGTGAACACAAACAACTGATTCCTTGCTACATATAAAAAAAAGACAGATGCCTTGAATCTCACCAAGGATAACCATCAATTTTAGCCCATACAACTGACCCTGCAGTGAACTTTGTGAAGACAAAGTCCAGATTGGAGTAGTCCACTTCTGGTATAGAACAACTGTTGTGCTTAGTATCTGAAATAAACATAACTACAACTTATATTAATTCATAATACTTCATTCTATAAAATATATATATCATAACAGCACAAATGAAAGAAATGTGTTATGCTATAAAACTAAGTTCAATAAACCGTGATGAGGAGTAAACCTACCTGTTGAGAAAATTATATATTTAAAAATGGCTGGTATGGGTAGAGAAGGTACTAGAGGAGCGAACAACATTTCGATCTTCTTCATCATCAGGTTCACAAAAAAAAAAGGGTTACTGACCAGTAGCTGACCACTTGTTTGAAGGCAGTTGAGTAATTGAGTGTAAGAATGTAGAGGGCATGCTTAAATGTTGAATTATATTTATTAATATAGGTATAAAGGTGTTCCTTTGTATTGGCTTATTTTGGGCTTGAGTTGTTGTATAAGTAAGGCTTCTTTAATTTTGATGTTGTTTATGTTTGTTTCTTTATTTAGTATTTGAGTGTTTTCTATGGTTATGTTATGGTTATTTGATTTGCAGTGTTTGAAAACATGTGAAGGTGACTTGTTGTGTTCTTTGAATCTGGTTTCCATTTTTCTACTTGTTTCTCCAATATAGAAGATGTGGCAGTTATCACATTGTATTTTGTAAATAATGTTGTTGTTGTGTTTGTCAGTGCAGTTTTTTACATAGTATAGACATAAGTTTTGTGCCTGGTTGTTGAATAAGTAATTTGGTATTAACTAGGATGTCATATTTTGTTGCTAGTTTTTGCCAAATGTTGGTTATTTTTCTGCTGATGTTGGGAATACGCGGTATGCAGCCTTTTATGGTTTCAAAATTTTTTAAATTGTGAGATATATTTACTTTTGTTGGTTGATTTTGCTTTCTGTCTAGGTGTGTGTGTATAATGTTTCCTACAGTTTGTGGAGGAAACTTATTGATGTTGATGAAGTATTGTTTTATTTTCTCTAATTCATCGTTAATTTTATCTGGAAACATAGTTTTATGGCTGTGTTTATTTGATTTCTTAGTATGTTGAGTTTTTGTTTTGTTTCATGTGCTGAGTACCAAGGAATGTATAGTCCAATATGGGTGATTTTTTGGCAGATTCCTGTTTTTAAATTGTGTGTCGGTTCTTGTAATTTTGAGGTTAAGAAATGATATTTGATTGCTTTCTTCCTGTTCACATGTGAAGTTAATGTTGGGATGTATAGAGTTAATGTGACTGAAAAAATTAAGTGTGTGTTCTGTAGATGTGAATCCCGCAACTGTGTCATCTACATATCTGTACCAGTATAGTGGCAGATGTAATGCTGTGTTAATTGCTTGTGTTTCAATTTGTGTCACAAAAATATTGGCTAGAACTGTTGATACTGGATTGCCCATGCTTAGTCCATTTGTTAGTATATAGTTGTGGTTGTTGAACACGAAGTTTATCTTCATCGTTGTGAATTCTATGAGGGTTGCTAACTGGTTCCTGGGAATGTCTATTGATGGGTTAGGGTCTTGGATATAGAGTTCAAAGGCTATCTTGCAGGCTTCAGTGGTTGAGACTTCTGTAAAGAGGGATATTATATCAAAACTGGCCATTACGGCTTTATGATTAAGTTGATTAAGGTTAGATTTGAAATTAAAGGAGTCTTTGATGAATGAGCTGGCTGATGTTACATATTTAGAGAATGCCCATGCTATGTATTTAACAAGATTGTAATTAAACAATTCATATGTGGACAATCTAGTTTATGAGGTTTGGGAATGCTGTATATTTGTGGTGTGTGCGAGTCAGTTTTATGTAGGTAGGAATAAAGTGTTTTTGAAGTTGTGTTGGCTTTTTTCATTTTTAGTAGTATTTTGTTTAGTTGCAGTTCGTGTGTCTTTGTTGGATTTGTGTGTATTGGTTTAAATTTGTTTGTGTCTGATAGAATGTTTGTCATTTTTTTGGATGTATTCATTTGTGTTCATTATGACTATAACGTTTCCTTTATCTACTTTTAGAATTTTAATGTTTTTGTCTTGTTTTAGGTTTTTAATGGAATTAATGTCTCTTTTTGTAAGAAAATTCTTTGAAAAAATTGTTTAAGATGTTGTTTTTAGGTGTTTCTGGAAAGCAATCAACAGAAAAAAGACAACTTCAACAATTCTATTGACATCCAACAGCCAAACTTCCCATGAAAAATTAAAAATTTGTATTTTCCAGAAAATACCCATACCAGCCATTTTTAAATATACAAGTTCAATAAAATGGTTTCTTCAAAATTTACACTTTCTTCATGTATATCAGTGTAAGATCACATTTCATACCAGTTTCTTTAAGAATAACTGGTAGGTTATCGCATCTACATCCATATACTACATGTGAAAGATGACTTAATGTTTACAGCAAGCTTATTATTAAAAATAATAGTTATTATAACCATCTTGCATTCAAGATTTCTTTAAAAACTCAACTATGATGTTTGTGTAATATATATATATATATCCAACTATACATCCTCTCACAAGATATAACTTAAAATATATTTTAAAAATACATATATTTGTATTATAATTATAATACTATATATTATACATCTATAGTATGAAAAACAAAAAAGTAGAACATTTTGGTTCATGTTCTATAAAAGATTAATTAAACAGTTTAAATTTGTGGTTATCTCTGATTTTTCAAATATGCTATGCAACAGATTCACAAACTGCTTAACAGAAAATTGGAAAGCTATTACATCAATTCAAATATCAGGTTCTTATCTGAATACTTATCTTTTTCAATGTTAGGCTATTCAAGTAATAACCTGTTAGCATCAAGAAAGGAAAAACTCAAAGGGTGGTTTGATCATGAACATAATTTTAACTTTTATAATGTACACCTCAGACACATCAAAGTTCTCTCACCAGTATTCATCGAACACACCCAGTCATGTGGAACCAGATACGGTTCTTTAACTTCTGGTAGATATCTCCACTTTGAACACATTGAGTTTGTACACTGAACCCAAGTTCCATCTGCATCCTGTACACGTTTATTTTGTAAAGCAATCAAGTTCTCCTTGGATGATAGATTTTTTCCTTGAGGATTTTTTTTACTGTTCTGTTTCTTTTCACCTTTCCAATAATATAAATAAATAAATAATACACTAATTTCAAAACATGAAACAATAACTCACAAACTTATGCTAATAAACCAACTATGTTACAACACTTACAATAAAAAGGGTAATAATATACAATAAATAATTACTGACTGTAATATGACTGCTTTATTACAGAAAATTTCATATCTAAAACATAGATTTGCTTATGTCAAGTTGACCAGGCATGGCCAGGTGGTTAAGGGACTTGACTCATAATCTGATGGTCGCAGGTTCGAATCCCCGTCACACTAAACATGCTTGCCCTCTCAGCCATGGAGATTATATAATATGATGGTCAATCCCCCCTATTCATTGGTAAAAAGAGTATCCCAAGAGTTGGCAGTGGGTGGTGATGACTAGCTGTCTTCCCTCTAGTCTTACACTGCTAAATTAGGGATGACTAGCACAGTTAGCACTCAAGTAGCTTTGCGCAAAATTCAAACCAAACCTTATGTCAAGTTAAGAGTTAATATGACAAAAAATCAAAGTTATGCAATAAAGTGTTTCATAATCTTATCTTGTATTTTTATTTATATTTTGTGTTTTATTAAAGATGTTATGTTTTGCTGTACACATTTTATAATGATACATAGCTCAAGGTTTTCTCCAATCTGGCTAAAGATATTTACAATAAGGTTGTGACAAGTGACAATCAGCTTTCAATCACCGAGTCATCTTCTAATTCTTATTACTAATTAGCAAATATTTACTGAACAGAAATTAACCATGGTAATGACTGATGAAATGTGGTTGCTCTAAGTATCACTTAGATAGTAAAATATCAAATGGCAATTCATAAGCTTGTTACATGCACACACAAACATACATATGATTTATTCAATAAAAATATTAAAACAAAAGATTCAACAAGACAAAAACCTGACAATTTTTAAGATTATAATCCCAGTGCCAGCAATGTTATAAATTTATGCAAATTATCTCAGAAATGCTAAATGTTCAATAATGACACATTTTAAACTGACTACAAATTAGTTTTTTTTTTAATTCTTGATAATATTATCAAAACAAAGATGTTATTTCTGGAATGAAGTAGTTGTTTTAGTTATAGTCTTTGGCTTAAAAGTTTTGTATGTAACTATGAATAAGAAACATTTTACCATTAAGTCAGTACTAAATCAACAAAGAGTAACAAAAATAAATATATTTGCTGAATACAAATATTCCTTAGCACTTAACAGACCTAAAAGCCTAGATATACTTCCTTGTTGGAAAGAAATAAAAATACCTTCCAATACTTGCTTAATTATGTACATATCCACACACAAGTTTTTGTGTAAGCAAAACAAACAGTCTGTTACTAAGTTTACTTCCACAAGGTCCCTGGCAATATTCTGCTTCAAAAGTAAATAAAACCCACATTAAGAGTAACAAATATTTTTATTTCTTGCTTTTGAAGTTCATATGTCATACTGTGTTGTAGCCTACACAGTACATAATTCTTCTTATGATTCATGACATGCACAAGCTTCACTGATATCACAACAAACAGTAACCTTACGCTCACATTATGTGACATCATTTTAGTGTTTACTAACTGACAGACAGACAACATAAAATACTGCATCAATGTACAAGTTGCTACAACAGGTGACTCCTCCAGCCCCCTTTGAGGGAATTGACATTTATACATTAAGAAATTTATAAGCATAATAAATATTTTTCCTTACCTTTGGAATACAATTTTGACTAATTAACTGTCAAAACATTTTTATAAATAAAATGTAGCTTTGTAAGAACATACACTCCATATGACAGCCAAATATCTGTTTATATGAGCCAAGAATATCTGATGACAGCAAATGATAAAACTGAGAAGGGTATTCTATAATGAATTTCTAGTAACATTTGCTAGATGCATTTTAAAAGAATTTTTTTCTAGTTATAACTTTCATCAAATTAAAAAAAAGGTGAATTATTTTCCTTAAACAGAGATTTACAAAATTTGAATAACAAACAGTGCAAAAATACCTTTATAGAAAGAAGCTGTATCATTAGTGACATCTGGAGGAATAAAGGTGAGTTGTTTTGGACCAAGAGCAGATCGTTTATTGGTTATCATATTTTTTTTCTTTATTGGTGGTGGAGCAGAACTAGAATCATTGTCTGTTTCTTCATCAGAAGCTTCAGGTGTGACTTCATTTCTCTGTTGTATAACTGAGCTAATAATAATAGAGAAACAGTCTTTGACTGTTAATTTTTAAGAATATTTATAGGTTTTTGAATATTTTAAAACTTTTGGTTTGTCAAAACCCAATAACAAAGTTTAAATAACACCCAGAAATATTTCTTTAAAACTTTTGAAGATAAGAATAATTATAGTCACAAATATAACAATAATGTGACAAAGAATAATCATTTACTTAAGGTTATATACAGTAAAGGTATGTTTATTTACTGTTTGGAATAAATGAGGTATTGATAATGTCTTGTTTCAGAAGTATTCTACTGACTATTTAAACCAACATATGTAATTTTGCATACTTTAAAAATTAAACATTAGCAGTATCATATCAAAACAATCACCAACAACACCAAGCTACCAGATGCTTTACTTAACTTAAATCAACCATTTCTAAAATAACAAATATATGTTTGTCAATATAATTATTTGAAGGTAGTTACAAAGCAAAACATCACAGACGTCTTTAACATTTACTTTTTGCAGTTTACAAGAACATTGAATATCTTACCACATTAAATCTACACTATGTTTCATAAATAATCTTAATTTCATGTAAAAATATCATCAAATTCTTCTTTTCCATTAACGTTTGGTTGTGATGACTCAAATAAATAAGAATGTAATTCCATCTTTTTCAATCTTATTGTGATGCAATAACACACTGATTACTAAATAACTGATAATGGTTTGCCATCTTAGGAATTATATTTACTGTAAGATTCAGTAAAATATATTTAAAAAAAAACTACAATCTTGCATCACACAAATGCCAGTTTAATTTACATGTACATATAACCTTTTGCACATTTATAGAGCATAGTTTATCTTAAGGGATTCTAAAGCAAAATGATACATTGTAATGATTAGAAAGTTGGACAAGATCTGCATTGTAATACAGTAACATTAGTGCACATACACAGATCTAAACCCAAGCAGTAAAACTTTTATCACCTCTGTCAAGACAAATAAATGATGAAGGATAGTCAATCAGAAATGCTTGTGTTAGTCATTGAGAGGAGATTTCCAGAAAATAATACAGCCACTACAAGGGCTGCTCTCCAAATGATTTTGAACTGACCACAAAAACGTACACTAAATGAGATAATTAAGGTTTGATTTTCTGTTTCATATATTTATAATTTTGAAAACAATGGTGCAAAAGTTTTAAAAAGTTAACTTGAATCTTTTATACATACCAAAAATGAAGAGATGGATTCTCCTGATGAATCCTTTCTTGCTCTCCATTATGTTGGTCATCATTGTCTATTACAGCTTCTTCACCTCCATTCCCTGTTTAAAAATTGAAGTACAACAACAACAGTGCATTATTTATGTGGGTCACCCAATAAACACAATGTCACATTAACAAATTCAAGTAACCAAATATGTTCCAAGCATTTTTAATGGTAAATTTTGTCAGCCATTTTAAACTCTCTATATTCATAAAAATGTTTCTCATTATCTGTAGAGGAAAAGTTCCTAGAATAATATTAACAAATTACTTTGTACAAAAATGTGGTTTTGTTGATTGTTAGCTGCAAGACAAAATTTATTAAGGCAGCCAGTGCATATTTTTTGTATCCAGTCTTCCTCAATTAGTAAAGTGAATAATTTACATTCAACAAGAAGTTTCAGTATGTTACTCATATTTGTGTTTCTAACCATGTGTGTAGTTTCAACAGTAAATGTTGGTCATGCTATGTTACTTTTTACCTAATTACTTACTATTGTGTGTCATTCCCATTTAGTGTCCTATACACTTTTTCAAGGGAAGAATAGCTGTATATTAAAACACATTATGTAATAGATAACAGTCATCATTTTCACTTGGAAGTCAGGCAGTGTCTTGAGGATGTATCCACCATTATTTTCATGTCAGAATGGCCAACAGTAATTGAGATAGTGAAAATGCCCTAGGAGAGATGCTGCTATTGTATTATGTATATAATTTTTGTACTCTGCCAATTTCACCCAAAACTTTTTTAAAAACTATGCATTCTTCAGATTGTCTTCAGACCTTGGCCAGGTTTGCCTCTGGAGTAAAAACAGCACTGTACTTTGTCTTTCACTCTCACAGACTTTAATTTCTTTAAATAATAAATACTACTGTTTTTACATTAAATTTCTCAGACTCTGACGGAGTTGGAGAAAGAAAACAAATTTTGAGTTGCTCATGCATAAATTGTTGAGACTTTCTTATAGCCATATGCAATTACTATTTACTTCAAAATTGGAAAGCAGTACATTCAAAAGTACCATACTGGAATTACTTCAAAGACCTCTTAAGTGTTTTTATAAACATTACTTTATGTTCCAATGGCAAATACACTAAAAAAATTAATCACAAGTTGTGTGTCTGACTTTGCACTCTCAGTAATTTACCCATCACTCACAGTTATGTTTCATGTTTACCTAAGTACAGAATAACACATGAAACACTAAAGGCACATTTCAAAATTATTCCCTGGTAGACCAGAATCTTAGTTAATTTTTTTCTATGCCTTTAACATGTCTTCAAGAATGGTTACAGAAATGTTTGACTGAAATGACTTTAAAATATTTCGTAGGTTAACTAAGAAAAAAAAATGTCCTCCACAAAAAACAAAGACAGTAGATGTCATTATGGTAATTTTTATATAGCTGTTTTCTATATATTAGTTGCATTTTGATAGTTCAACAGGATGGGCATGGCTCAATGGTTAGCTTGCTCAGACTTTGAATCTGATGGTTTATGATTACGGTTTGGTGCTATTAAAATGCACTATAAAATGTGGTGCTGTCAGTGTATTATAACTGTGGCATTCACATTCCATTAAACACTCAGAAAATATTAGATTAAAAGTTGCTAGCAGGTGCTACTGATTAAATACCTTCATTCTGGTAACAAGTCTGAAGACTTACTGTGCTAAAATTTGAAGTTCAACTCCTGTAGTGGGCATGACACAAATAGCTTAATGTGCAACTTTGCACTCAACAAACAACCTTCCAGTCTATTAATCCAAAATTTGAAATGGCTAGATACATTTATCTCTTGTGTAGCTTTGCATATAATAAA
The DNA here is from genome assembly GCF_004210375.1 of Tachypleus tridentatus. Classification (NCBI taxonomy): domain Eukaryota; kingdom Metazoa; phylum Arthropoda; class Merostomata; order Xiphosura; family Limulidae; genus Tachypleus; species Tachypleus tridentatus. Next base: position 185,584,054 of record NC_134834.1, on the reverse strand, counting down.
ACAGGTTTATTAATGTTACTCAACAGATTCCTAAAACAGAAAAACAGGATATATTCTGAACACTTAAAAACAGATAATCTATTTCTTTAAATTACTATAAAACTATTTCTTATATATAAAAAAAAACACTTACTCTCTACAGCATGTCTTATAACAGAATTAAATATCTCGTCATATTCTTCATCTGTTAAAGATCGGGCTGGTTTCTTCAACTTCTTACAAAGAACCTTCTACATACAAAAATAGTAAACTTTTCTGGTTACATTTTATCATATCCAATGTTTCTACATGTTTCTCTGAGAAAACATGTTTCTTTGCAAATACTAGATGTTTGTTTGCCAGGTGAAAGGTAAAATGGACAGTTATTTCACAAACTTTTGGCCAAGTATTCTTTCACCAAATATTTCTTGAAAGCTTCATTTCCATGAAGTTTTATTTCTATGACCATTCCTTATAAGACTTTGAATTATAAAATTTACACCTACAAATTTTACTTTTAATAAACAAGGTAGCAGATTCCCCTAATTCAATTACTTTTCTTTTTTTCTCTCTAATAAACAGTGGATGAAGCAAAATTATTCTATTGTATAAAGTACCTATAATGTTTATAGAAAAACTAAAATAATTTGATTAACCAGTGAAGAAGTAAGAGTTGATCCTATATAATGTTATTAAAAACACACAAGTCTTCCATGAAAATGTAATACTACTTTTGCAGTAAAGTATTCTAATGAATCTAATTCAAAGCATAAAAATCATAAAAATTTGTGTGCTATTTGAACCAGTACGTAAAAAATATTTACCTGGATGTAATGTTGATTATTTTAAATGTGTTCATACTTTCTTGTGTTTAAGTAATAGAAAAGAAGATATTTATATTAACATCAAAGAGACATACTACATTTTTCCTAAAAAGTCAAATTAGTTAAGATTACATTGGTTTAAACTTATATTCTAAAGTGTATTAAAAATACAATCATTAGTACAAGTCATTTTTACACTTTTTTACATATCAAAAATCATTTTTTTCTATTTAAAGCAAAAATGTTTACAAAAGTCACTGACATCATTAGTTCAGCATAACTTTTAAATTCTTCATACACACTAATGCACACACTATTCATCAGAAAAAGAGTAGCCCAACAGTTGGCAGTGGGTGGTGACTAGCTGCTTTCCCTCTAGTCTTACACTGATAAATTATGGAGATGGCTAGTGCAGATAGCCCTCATATGGCTTTGTGCAAAATTCAATAAACAAAATAAACAAACTTGTATAGTAAACACATTATTAATTATTATATTTTAATAATAGGTGCACTAGCAACAAATGTATCTGCACCTCTAATTTTCTGGCAAAAAATATTTTTCATATGATTACAATTTCACGTTATTGATTTTTTTTTAATACAATAACCTAGCTGAAAGTGGCAGACTCATTGTGACTTCATTGAAATGCTCAAAATTTCACAGAAAAATGTGTGAGGCTAATATTTCTTTTATACATACCTTTGCATTATGAGGTCCTTGTTTGTAATGTGATGCAACGTCTAACTGTTCATTATCAGAAGTACTTCCTGTTTAAATCATACAAGATGTTTCACTTAAGTGTATCCAAAATAACACTTTCTATCACTGAAAGTGTTACATCTTCAACTATTATACATTATTCAGTTGTTGCAAATATTATTTCAAGGAACATTAAGCCATAAGTGATTCTTAAAACATCATTTCAAATAACATATTACGGTTGATATCTGATTACTCATAAAATATGAAAGACCGACTGCATAACAGAAAATAAAACTAAATAATTCTTTAACATATGAACACTATAACCTTTCAAATCATGAATCACAATCATTCTAATTTGTGACAATTTGAGTTTTGTGAGCAAGATACACAGATATAAACAAATAAATATTAGAATCAAAATATCATATTTTACTGACTAAAATTCCAGTGGTAAAATATCTAAGAACTAAAGTTGTCAAGTCAACTAAATGATTCCAGCTATTAAAAAAAATTAAGTTGTGCAACCTTTGATCCAAAACATAAAAACAGGATTCTACTTACTCTGTACCAGTGTCGAATGTGGCCATGTCATGTTTTCTACCATCTTTAGTAATGTTGAAATTTTTAACATTTTTCATCTAGCCTGCTTCTATACAGTTTTAATATGAACAGGTGGCCAAAAAAACATTGATAGTTTTGTTTCAGCTGCTCCTGTTCTCTATCACAGATAATATCTACTCTACCTGAGAAGACATTACAGTAATATCAAGCATTCATGAAAGGGTCAATAGTTACAACATTCATCTCTTTGGGAAATGTCATGAGTTGCAGCCTTACTGGGTTACATAGGTAAGCTTCAAGTGTTGTAGAATAATAGGTAATAAAAAATACCTTAAAGTGTTCAATCAGCTTTGTGCCCACTCCTTCAACTAACTTGCATATTTACTAGTTTTTAGGTATCTTGAAATACCAACATTTTTAAATTAACATAAGCCTACTGTTAATCCTACAACTACCAGTGAGACCCTAAACTTCTTATGTACCAAATGATTGCAGGTCCATGACATAACTTATTATTTCTTTTACCACAACAAACATAAATTAACAAAAATACAAACAAACTGAGAAAAGTGGAAGAACACTGATGTCAAATGAATATGCATCCTCATTCATCCTAATTTTTTGTTTAAATCTACATCTTGTAGATTTAAAAACTGTCTTGTGGTCTTTCTTTTATGTATTGCATCTTGATCATCTCATTTCAATGTCCAACAGCAGTCAGCCATCATGTCAAATCAAATTTCACTAATCAGTGGACTCAGCAGATAGCCTATGTGGCTTTGTTGTAAGAAAACACACTTTAACCCCCCTACCCTCCCAAGCCATTGGTAAAGTGCTAAGTCCGAAGGTTAATAATGATAAAAAACTACATTTCTAACTACAAAAAACAATCTTTTTCAATTAAATAATAGAATCATAACTGTGTTTAGAAATCTAAATATTAAAATTATGCTAAAAAATCTAAATATTAAAATTATGCTAAAAAAGACAATATGAAAATTTTAGAATTACAATTGAAATAAAATAATTACCATACTTTAGTAATTTGTTGTGGCAAAATAGAATAAATTTTATAAATTAATTGAATACTTACTATTATCACTAGGACTGGTCATAATTTTGTACTACCTGGAAAATAAAAAATTGTACATCTTACTTAAGTTTTTGTAAATTAGAACTTATTGTATCATACTGCAAAACAAAGTTGTTTAGATTACTGTCTTAAATTCTTTACTTGTTTTATATTACACTACAAATAACTTAATTTTAATAAAGTGCTAAGACTTAAGATAAATAGTGAGTTGTTAAGTGTGAAAAACAATAGAAAACTGCTAGATAAATAATTTAATTTGGGGAAATTTGGCAAAGTTTCTGAGGAGTAGAAATTCAAAGAAGGTAAAGCTAGTATAGGCAGAAACTCATTTCACTGGGTGACAAATATTATACTGAGATGAGAACTTGAATTAGATAAGGAAAATCTGTTAATGCAACAAAAAACAGGGAACAGTGAAGAATCATAATCTTCAATCACTCAGAAATTAGAAAGAGAGCCTGAGTAATTGAATACATGCACTGTGGAGGCTTTTGGAAAATTAGATTGGTGTTTGGGATAATACAAAATATACTCACATTATAGTTGCTAAAGCACTGAAATCAAAGATGTGTGAATAAGTTTTGCAGTTTTTTTTTGCAAATATCTTTCTTTCCTTATCGACAAGTATACTGTCCTACTTTAAACAATATAAATTTATGCATGTAGACTTATCATTAATCTTTACTGTTATATTTTGAAGATTATTCTTAAATTCCAGACTGCAACTAACATTTATATTTTACAAAAAATTATACATTGTATGTGTGTATTGAAGCTAAGTTAATTTTCAATGTTAATTTTTTTATTTATTTAAAGGCAACCATGAACTTGTTGATTTGATTACTTAGTAATATTAAGTCATGATGACAAGAAACCTTCTTGAAGGAAAAATGCATCTCAAGACGGCTGATATGGGCATTAAAACTTTATTTTAATTTTCTTAGGCCATCTTCAGGTTAACAATGAGAGTTTGCCATTGTTAACCTGAAGATGACCTAGGAAAATCATGGCCTAGCAAGCCTAAAAACACGTTAGGCCTATAGTATAGTCTACGTTGACATTAATCACAATTCCAATACATACTCCAGCGCTTTATATAAAACATGAAAATATAAAACAAAGAACAAACTAACAATAACAAATACATTCCCCTATATTAATAATTTAACTTTTATTGAAGTTTCAGTTATGCGTTGTGGTGTTAGTAATAAGCTGTTTTAATCACGATTAGAGCATAGCTAAATTAAGAAAAAAGTATTTTAACTGTTAAATTCGTTATATTCTAGTCTCTTGAGAATTACGTGATACTTTCCACTCTTAGACAACTTACTATAACTAGGTTTAATCTAGTAATCGACTAGTTTACATGAGTTACCATTGACTTTAACAATTTATAAACTTAATTTCATAATCAAAACCACGAAGAAAAAACATTTTTCTCAGTTGGATATAGACTGAACAAAATATTACCAGTGTAAACGAAATAAACAGAGGTTTACTAAAACTCTGTTATGCTTTATAGCGTTATCGTTCGTAGGCCTACAACATAATTCCGCTTACTACTATTAATCGTCTGCGTTCAAAAAAGCGCGCTTCATTGGTAAATATAATACACCTCGTGGGTTTAAAATAAAAAAGGAAGACATATACTGTCTATACGATAAAATTTATAGTTATATACATTATGTTTAAGTTATGTATATATAAATACGTGTTATAAAAAATGACACGAGGAAGGTTGTGCATGATTTGGGGGAAGGGATAAGTTCTTCTTTCTAATTGCATATCTAATTTAAAAAAAAACAAACCAAATCAACACAACTTGGTACAGTGGTACAATATAATACGAGCATCTATTTTTATTATGCTTTATTTTTTCTATTCTGTGCAACTAGATATCTCACTAATTATTTAAACCCGGCGCGGGTTCGAATCCTTGTCACACCACACATGATCGCCCTTTCAACCGTGGGATCGTTATAATGTACAGTCAATTCCACTATTCGTTGGTAAAAGAGTAGCCCAAGAGTTGGTGATGACTAACTACTTTCCTTCTATTTAATCTTACATTCCAAAATTAGGAACGACGATCGCAGATAGCCCTCGTGTAGCTTTGCACGAAATTCAAAAACAAACAAAACATTAATTATTTCAGGTTTTATAGGCTATCGCTAGGAGGTTCTGATGTTTTAATAGTACAGTATCCGATAATTTCTAGGTGGTTTTCGTAGTTGTTTGACTACAACTTGAATCGATTCAAGTTAAACCAACAATTGGACACCACCATTTAGAGATGTACACCTTCTTTGCTGGAATATGAAAATTAAGATAATCCCCTGCCAAGAAATCCATGATTTTACGAGAAACTTCTGGATAACATAATTGGATAAATCTTCTCAAAGTTTAGTTAAGTTTTTTTCCTCTTTTCTTCCCTGTTCTGGAGTTTTAGGAGAGAGCAAATCATACATCTTTTTTCATGACTATGATTGTGTTTGTCGCTTATTTATTATTTCCTTCTTTCATTTAGTTTATCGATAAATTTTTAGTTGTATTAAAACGCTAATACGCTTTCTATAAAATAATTTGTATTTTGAGTAAATATGTGTATGACAGTATGGTGAAACTAACACCAGCTTCTCTAGCAGTGAAATACAGATACTATTTATTTAGTTGAAGAATATGTAAATTTATAATCACATGACGTTGTATTCAGGCCTGGCATGGCCAAGCGCGTAAGGCGTGCGACTCGTAATCCGAAGGTCGCGGGTTCGCGCCCGCGTCGCGCTAAACATGCTCGCCCTCCCAGCCGTGGGGGTGTATAATGTTACGGTCAATCCCACTATTCGTTGGTAAAAGAGTAGCCCAAGAGTTGGCGGTGGGTGGTGATAACTAGCTGCCTTCCCTCTGGTCTTACACTGCTAAATTAGGGACGGCTAGCACAGATAGCCCTCGAGTAGCTTTGTGCGAAATTCCAAAACAAACAAACAGACGTTGTATTCTCGTGATTTATTCCAATATTATGACTCGACGTTGAAAGGTATTGTATGAATGTCGTAATTGTTGGACGTTTGTGTACTTATCTTTCTCATTCCAACTTCTTTTTCTTGATGTTTATGAGAAAGTGTTTATTAATACTGATGTGGGGCCCGGTGGTTAAGGCACTTGACTCGTAATCCGACGATTGCGGGTTCGAATCCCCGTCACACCAAACATTCTCGCCCTTTTAATGTTACGGTCAATCCCACTATTCGTTCGTAAAAAGAGTAGCCCAAGACTTGGCGGTGGGTGATAATGACTAGCTGCCCTCGTGTAACTTTGCGCGAATTTCAAAAACAAACAAATGGTGTGGAATCCTTGAGGGCACTTATTTATTCAACTGCGTTGAATTTATTTCTAAAGATTGTTATTGTGACTTTTTTTCATTGTTGAACCCCGAGTGTTCATTTTAGACTGTTACATTGTCACTCCAAACCTGTCAGATAAGGCTGGCAGCAATGTTTTATAGTTGTTATAGCTCTCAAGTGGAGATTTACTTAATGTCGTCAATCATTTTAATTAATGGTCAGCATGATGAGAAGATTACTATAAATTGGTTAAAGTGCACTTGAATTTATTAGATAACTTTTTTTAAAGTCCAGCTGACAACGTGACCTTTCTTCCCTCGCAGCACTGGTCAGCTGTTACATTCAGCCAACGTCATAAATGGCCAGCAAAGGATATTAGAGTATTAATCCTTTTAACCCATGTGTTGTATATTACCACAATTCCTCTTTGGTAGAAAATACATCACTAATACAAAGAAAGAAGTAACTAGAACAAGGTAATCTTAACGAATGTGTGGGCCACGTAGTGCTGTAGTTACATCGTAAAAACTCGAGTCAACGTGTTTTAAAAACCTCCAACACTATATCAGGTAGAAAACGTGTAGTATGACTGGTATCACTACATATGTAGTTTTATTTATTAAATATTAAGCTATAACAAATACAGTTCATTTTCTTAATTAAAAAAACAACTAATCTAGTCAATACTAATACTGACAATTTAAATAAAATGTGTAATTTCTATATCATAAATACGTACCTAAAAACTGGAATTTTTAAATAATGGTTATTTGTAGCAAACAGCACCCTTACATGACTTGCAGAACATGGTAGTATCGCCTGTTTGCTACCCTCTTAGTTAATATATCAAATTTCTTTTTAATTTTAAGTTTGAAAATTGACCATACAACCAACTTCTCCATACTTTAAGTCAGAATAGCCGTTTATTCCTAAAAAGGTAGCTGTAACTTTATTCAGTGATGTCCTAAGATAGACAGTTGTCCTTTCTTTCAGTGAATCAGTTAATTGTGTTGATAACAAAGTGGTCTTAGATGATGCGAGTTAGCTGGTTTTGTGTACACATTGTCTGATTCTCTACATGAATGCCATCATGTACAATTCTTTGTATAAACATAATTATTATTCAAGTTAATTGTCTACCATTAACACTTAATTTATATATTTACATTGTGCTTCAGTGGCTTTCTTAAATCGTACTTTAACTTCTCTTATCTTGAAACTGGAGGACATTTGCACTGTGAAGTAGTAGTACGTTCACAGTCTTATAATGCTGAGATTCAGAATGCAATTCTCATTGATAGAAGAGTGCAGATAGCCTACTGTTTAGTTTTGCATCAAAATAAGCTAAATGGCTCACATTGAACTGGAGAGAGAGAGAGACTTATTAAAGGATATTAGATACACTCTCTCCAAATGGCTCACATTGAACTGGTGAGAGAGAGAGAGACTTATTAAAGGATATTAGATACACTCTCTCCAAATGGCTCACATTGAACTGGTGAGAGAGAGAGACTTATTAAAGGATATTAGATACACTCTCTCCAAATGGCTCACACTGAACTGGTGAGAGAGAGAGACTTATTAAAGGATATTAGATACACTCTCTCCAAATGGCTCACATTGAACTGGTGAGAGAGAGAGAGACTTATTAAAGGATATTACATACACTCTCTCCAAATGGCTCACATTGAACTGGTGAGAGAGAGAGAGAGAGAGAGACTTATTAAAGGATATTACATACACTCTCTCCAAATGGCTCACATTGAACTGGTGAGAGAGAAAGACTTATTAAAGGATATTAGATACACTCTCTCCAAATGGCTCACACTGAACTGGTGAGAGAGAGAGACTTATTAAAGGATATTAGATACACTCTCTCCAAATGGCTCACATTGAACTGGTGAGAGAGAGAGAGACTTATTAAAGGATATTACATACACTCTCTCCAAATGGCTCACATTGAACTGGTGAGAGAGAGAGAGAGAGAGACTTATTAAAGGATATTAGATACACTCTCTCCAAATGGCTTACAATGAACTGGTGAGAGAGAGAGAGACTTATTAAAGGATATTAGATACACTCTCTCCAAATGGCTCACATTGAACTGGTGTGAGACTTATTAAAGGATATTAGATTACACTCTCTCCAAAGAGAACTATTAAAGAACTTCATATATACTCTTGTCTGTCCCCTACCCAGAAAGAACTATTATAGAGCATCAGATTCTCTCTCTTTTATTAAATACTCAACTCGATATATTTGGTTTAGGAACACTTGTATGTGTCCAAAATGCTACACAGTTTGTTTCAAGTTGCTTGCAAGGATGCAAGAACATATAAAAATACACATCTCAACAAATCAATTGCCAGAATCTCTCAGTTATTAATTACACAAGCATGTTTTCTGAATGTTTAATTCAACAGTTAAGTAAAAGAAAGATTACAGACTTCAACACATTACTATAAAACAAAATGTTAGAAAAGTAACTTCAAATATACTAAACTAGAACTTTAATTGTATGTCATGTAGCGAGGTGTAGCACTGAACTTAGCATAGGATTTGATAACTTTATTGATTGCTTCCAAAAAGTCTTTTTCTGTTGCAACTTTTCTTCGTGCTCTGATGGCAAACATTCCAGCTTCAGTACAGACACTCCGAATCTCTGCTCCTGGAAACAAAACCCACAGTGAACGTTATACACAAAACATCTAATGTTCTTGTACGTTATGAACACAAGAGTTACAAGAAATAAAGTGTAAATGCTGGATGATAGACATTATTTCACCAAAACACACTTAACGCATAGTGTTTTTAAATACATAATGTATGTAACTGATACAGACACCACATATTTATTAAAAATATAACACATAAAATTGTGATGTTAAAATACAATAATTTCATAGTATAATGGCAATCTAAGGAGACAGGTAAATTACCTCAAAAAGAAAAAAAAAGTATTTATATTATATCTACAATGAAACTTAAAACTTATTTTCAATATAAATCCTGCAATAAGTTTCCAATAGTTTTAACACATTGAATGCCGTGCACTCCACCAGTGGATTGCAACAAACTTTTAGTTACTGACCACATAACACATCAGTAGACCACAGACAATTATATCTCTGTCCAGTTTCTTTTGTGACACACATTTCGGACACTGTGCTTGCTCCTGGCATTTTTGAATGTTTAATGTTATTTTTACTACCACATGATAAATTAATATAACAAAGTAAAGGCAATTAGGTAGAACAACGTTTAATTGCTTATCAACAAAATGGGTACAACTTTTATGTTCGTACAAAGATGTTGTTTTACTTTTAAGCAATAAAACAAAGATAATTAACTGACAATTTTAGTATTAAGTTACATAAACTCTGTCACAACTTTATCATAGTTAAAACAATGTATTTTGACAGGAATATCATAACATACATTAATAACAACTTTAGTATTAAACACAAAAGTTTGTATTAAAACATCACTAGATATTTTAGGATAAAACTAGCTACGTTTACAATAAATACATTATAAAATCTGCATAAATTTAACAGGTATTCTTACCTGTGCTATTAGGACACAATCTGGCCAAAAGTTCAAATCTTATGTCTCTCTCTACACTCATAGACCTTGCATGAATCTTGAAAATGTGGGTTCGACCCTAAGGCAAAATCAGTAATGCAATTAATTAGCATGATTTCTTTTTGTCAAAGTTTTAAAACTATGTGCACATACTTACTAATTAATCTCCATACAAAGTATTTAATGGACCCTCATTTGCATTATTTGAAATTCATACATAAACCTATTGATAATGGAAACAATGTTTCACAGATTTTTATTTTTTTTACTAAAAATGTTTGGAATATTATAATATGTTCTTCTTCACACAATAGCTATAGTTAGTGAAGAGAATTTAAGCTGTTGTTTATTTTGTATTATATTTTTGTTATGGCAGCATTGATAAGAAACCTTACATTCAGAATGTTTAAACAAAGCTGCATGAGGCCTGTCAATGTAAGCCTTCCATCATTTTGAATCAACAGTGTGTGTGTTTTCTTATAGCAAAGCCACTAAGGGCTATCTGCTCGGCCCACCGAAGGGAATCGAACCCCTGATTGTAGCGTTGTAAATCCAGAGACATGCCGCTGTACGAGCTGGGGGCTTAAATCAACAGACTGGAAGGGAGGTAGCTAATCAACACCAACCACCCATAATTCTTGGGCTGTTTTATCTGACCAAATGGTGTTATTTGACTATCACTCTTACAACACACCTTGCCAACTCTTGGGCTGTTTTTTTTCTGACCAATGGTAAGTCTTTGACAGACATTCTAATAATACACCTTGCCAACTCTTGAGCCATTGCTTTCTAACCAAATAGTAGGATATAACTGTCACTAATAACACACCATGTCAACACTTGGGCTGTTTTTTTCTGAGCAAATGGTGACATTTGACTGTCACTCTTACAGCACACTTCTGGCTACAAAGTGTGGAACATATTTACTGTGGCAAAAGGATGTGCATTAGGAACTTTCAGTTCTACAGTCTGGCCACACTAACCACCAAGCCATACTCACTTCAGAAAAAAAGTGCTAAGGAAAGACACCACAGTTTTACAAAATGTGGATTAAGAGTACAATTAGTTTATAAAAGAACACTAGTGTATGCTGTATTTTTGTCTTATACACTTCTGGTGAGAACATATCTGCTTTTAGGTCTTTCCATTAACCATACAATATTCTATTACTATTTTTACCAGAAGTGACAACAAAATGAAAATTTATGTAACTCAAGCCCTTTATTTAAACATTTTGTAAGCTGTGTTCTAATACAATCAAAGATAATTTAATATATCACACAGTACAGTGCAATCACTTCAGTGTTTTCTCTGTTAATTTTCAGTGTAATAACTTTGATGTTCACTTTATTAATATTGAGAATCATGGTAAAAAAACTTATAGCATAAGATCTTTTGTACAAAAGCAGCTACAATTCTCTTAAAATTCTATCACGTTTCTGCCCAAATTGAACACATTTGAAGTGCCCTAAATCAGATATTCAAACAGAATTACACTTGATACATTTAATGTTGATGTTTTTTATCTTTAAATTAGTTATACTTTTACATTTGCAGTTTACACAAACGTATCTTTTATGTGTAGACATTTTATCACAGCTGAAGGGTTCAGAATACTAAATGTAAGATATAACAAATAACAGAGGGAATATTTTTTGAACTCTCAATAATCAACAAACTTATACCCAACAACAGGTCAAGGTAAATATTATATAGGTTTCTATGAACACAGGTCCAAGTTCATTGCATTTTGAAATAGGTTTTAACCTTAAACTTTACTTTGATTAGAGAACTAAGAAAGAAAAACAAGACAAGGTTTGTTAGGTTCCCAAAATGATTTAACACCACTACAAACTATCTTTAAAAAAAACATGCTACCAGTTGAAAAAATATAATTTGATTAAAACTAACTAACAGGATTGAAAACAATGTATTATCTCCAATTAATTTCTATTACAACTACAATAAGTCATACTTTGAGAAAAGTGTCACACAAACTTTTTTTTCATGTTTTAGCATAACAGATTTCAAATAGGAATTATCTCTATGCTTGTATATTAATTCTAAGTTATAACAGCTCTTAAATCCCTATAATCAAGTGCCTTGGATCACTGAATACAAGCACTTTAATAGTTTCTAATTTCATTAGACACAATCCTTTCATTTTACCTGAAGATCTGGGAGAGAGAACTCTACTTTACGGTCAAGTCGCCCAGGCCTCATCAGTGCAGGATCTAAAATGTCAGGTCTGTTGGTAGCCATCAATACTTTGATGTTACCTCGTGGATCAAACCCGTCGAGTTGATTAATCAGTTCTAACATGGTTCTTTGGACTTCATTATCCCCCCCTGCCCCATCATCAAATCTAGCTCCTGAAAAGTTTCAAGAGTCCACACTTAAATAATTACTATGTTATCATCTTTCTAGCTTTGAAACATTTTGCCACAGAGTCTCATGGACCATCTGTAACAAAATTAATGATCGTTAGGATTAATGACACCTGCCTTCATAAGATTCACTGATAAATAATTTATTTTTAAAAATACTTCATTGTTTTTAATAAAGCAAATAAAGAGAATTCATTAATGTACAGTTTTTTTAAAACAATGTTAAACTTAAAGGTATACACTCAGTCATCAATACTGCTTTTATACCATCACATTTTGTAATGTTACCATAACAATATCGAACAAATTAAACAGTAACAAGATTATGTTCAGATCTGACCAAAACACCATATGTATAAAAACAGTTACACCAGAATAAAGGGGTCAGCCACATAAAGATGTGATATCAAAACATGTAAAGAGTTAAAAGTGTGAAAGTTGGTAAGACAAAATCATGGTATATTTGTCCCTCATCCAGTTATTTGTTTGAACGTAAATAAGCAGCAAAATGAATATAAAAAAGGATACAGGTCCCCTCCCTTTTATACTTGATTGTTCAATTTACTTACTTTGACACTACCTCTTTACAATATTTGCACTTCCATGTAACTTTGCCCTTTCTTTACACAAGATCTTTACATAACTGTCTTTTTTTTTTTTCTGATCTAGTTGTTTTTGTTCAAATAAAATGTTTTTATCAAATATCACAATTTTCTTTTGTTTTCACAGGCATTAATGTTCACTTCTATTACTTTACAGGTACTAGAAAAATGTAAACGTTGCACTTAATTAGACGAGAGTTTATAAGCCTAGACATTGTGGTACATGGAAACTAATATTTAGGCCCCCTATTAGAAGGATTGCAATAATTACTTTACTTTGATTTTGAAACAGAGAAAAAAACAGCAATGTATTTTACCACTCTTTGAATGTCTATTTCTCTTAATCTGTAAGATATATATAGATATATATATCATTTGATTATGGTATATTAACTTAACTGATAAGATTCCAACCATAGTGAGATTCAAACTGTGGCTATACAATTACCATAAAAATTTGCATCTACCAGTGGAATTCTGTCATGTCAGTCCATGATTCTTTACTGCATATTTTATTTCTTCAAGAAAAGACCCAATGACTTCAATAATTTCACTGCTTATTCCTCTTACTTAAAAGTCTATATGACAATGTTGTTTTAATGTAAGTCTGTTTAGACCTATTCAGAAACATAATAACTGTAGCATTTGGCACAGCTATCTCAATACATCCCAAACCAATGTTCACTCCTATACGTACTCATGAGTGTTACTCCACTTGTTACTTTGGCTAGTCTTGGGTATGGATGCACATTATGCTAATGTAATATAAAAACAAGTTATAAACATAATCAAGTGGTTTATTTTGGGGATGAATAATTTTCAAAAGATCAGACTAATTTTCTGTCAACTTTTCTTTTATTGTGATTTAAGTGCTGTTAGGATTGTATAAACTGTTTGACTTTCATAAAACGACTTTGGTGTTAAAAGCTGAATTTACCTTGAATGACAAAATAATGTTATAACAGTCAGAGGGTGACAACAGTACATACCTCCAATAGCATCAATTTCATCAAAAAATATTAGACAAGCTTTCTTACTTCTAGCCATTTCAAACAGTTCTCTCACCATTCTTGCACCCTAACATAAACAAAACACAAGTTATCTCAATATTCTACAAATCAAAAACACAAGTTATTTCAATATTCTACAAATCAAAAACACAAGTTATCTCAATATTCTACAAATCAAAAACACAAGTTATCTCAATATTCTACAAATCAAAAACACAAGTTATTTCAATATTCTACAAATCAAATATACAAGTTATCTCAATATTCTACAAATAAAATATACAAGTTATCTCAATATTCTACAAATAAAATATACAAGTTATCTCAATATTCTACAAATAAAATATACAAGTTATCTCAATATTCTACAAATCAAAAACACAAGTTATTTCAATATTCTACAAATCAAATATACAAGTTATCTCAATATTCTACAAATAAAATATACAAGTTATCTCAATATTCTACAAATAAAATATACAAGTTATCTCAATATTTTACAAATCAAAAACACAAGTTATCTCAATATTCTACAAATCAAATATACAAGTTATCTCAATATTCTACAAATCAAATATACAAGTTATCTCAATATTCTACAAATCAAATATACAAGTTATCTCAATATTCTACAAATCAAATATACAAGTTATCTCAATATTCTACAAATCAGTAATTTACTTGTGGAGATACATTAATAAGGTTTGGTTTGTTTTGCATTTTGGGCAAAGCTACACAAGGGCTATCTGTGCTAGCTGTCCCTAATTTAGCAGTGTAAGACTACAGAGAAGACAGCTAGTCATCATCACCCACTGCTAACTCTTGGATTACTCTTTTACTAATGAATAGTGGGATTGACCATCACACTATAAAACCCCCACGTTTGGTGTAACAAGGACATCGATAAGGTTCACACAAAATGTAACCACATGCTTTATTTCTTCCACTTTAAATGATATTTAAAAGTTCAATATTAAAAACAAACTTGCATATTTGTGGCACTTGCTTTTGTTCTTAAAGCTTCAGCTATTCTAACAGATGTTATCAATTTGTATAATGATTATAAATTAAGCAATGGTTTTAAACAACACTAAAAAAAAAATTTAGTGGATCATGAAATAATACATGATTACCACTGAAGGGTGGAATTTTACAAAACTGGTATAACTCAGTAATAAGTGATGAATCAAGTGAGAGATTGGACTTCATATTTATTTTCATGATCTTAAACAGCTTACCTGCTGAATATTTCCAAACAAAGCTGGTTAGTGTTAACAGCATGCATTCTATAGATCCTATATAATTATAGCTTCACCAACCAATAAAAAGGCAACTAAAACACTATATACATGTATAATATACAACTGTTTCAATAAAATACTCTGTACATCCAGTATTTCTTATGGATAACGTGTTTATCTTCTCCATTTATTAATATTTCTACTTTTTATAAAGTCGGTCAAGCAAGACAGACGAGTAAATTTTCACCAAAGAAACAATTTTTTGTCTCTTAACATCAGCATCAGGAGATAATCTATAACTGATTTTAAGAACAATTTTCAATAAAATGAAATGTTATGTTACAGTAGAATGGCAGTACTGAATTCATAAGTTACCCAATGATCTGTATTTAGTTTACACATATTAAATGTTTTTTTGTTAAGTAAGTAAACATATATTGTGACAGTTGTAAAGTTTACAGTTTTTCTTCATTGAATATAGAAAAAGATACTCATTAAAAAGTAACATTATAATCATTAATGCTACAAACAAAAACAAATCAAAGGATGAAATTCAATAAAAATCAGACCAGAATTAATACAAACACTGTCACTTGTACAATTAATCTTTGATTAGTTTTCTTTCATTTGAGTATTTATATTTTCTCCAAAAGTTGTATAAATTGTAGTCTTTACTTGGTCAATTTATCCTTATTCTAACAATTATCACAAAACTTTGCCCCATAGGAAACCTAATAAAAATTAATGCAGAGTAAAATATATCTTTCTGCACCAATAAATAAGGATTCTGATTCACCCTGTCATTTTCAAACATAAGTAAATAATAATAAGATTATTATAATAATTTATATCTTATGTAATCCATAAAGTGACGGAGGTCTTACAAGTTGCCAGAATGACTGAAATTTACACTGATCAAATATCTCTCGTAAGTCATTCTCATCCAACTGATTGTTTTCCTTGTGCAGTATCTCATACAATTTAATTTTAGGGCAAGTAAACTTGTGAAAGACATTATTTCTTCAAATCTTCCTTCAGAAAAAAAACAGTCAGGGTTTTCACTAACCTCTCCAACATCAAACCTTTCTTTAAGAAAGAAACAGAGTTTTCACTTACCTCTCCAACATACTTCTGAACAAGTTCTGAGCCAATGACTCTAATGAAACAAGCATCTGTTCTATTAGCCACTGCTCGGGCACACAAAGTCTTCCCTGTTCCTGGTGGTCCGAAGAGAAGTACTCCTTTGGGAGGTTCAATTCCAAGCTTAACAAACCGTTCTGGCTAAAAATTCAGAGAACCTTTCAAAAACCCTTAATAGAATCAACTGAAATACTGGATTAACAGAACAGCATCACTGCTGGGTAACTATTGCTACCAGAAAACTAATAATGGTGTAACCTGGAAAATGAAAATTATTTTAAAAGTTTAACATAATCCTGAAATATAATGAAAAAATATTTACCAGAAATATGTGACCTTATGACACCACATTCTTGTTTTCCTTTTACCTGACACTCAACATTTCACTTCATGGCTTCTTTAGAAGGATTCAACTAAAATGCAAACCACAACTGACAGCACAAAGCTTCAATTAAATAAAAACAACAATTTGGTGTCAGATGGTCGCATATTTCTATATGCCAATATGTACTACAAAAATAAAAATATATTTATTTGAAAAAAATATAATTTAATTTCTTCTTTTCAGGATTAGAATAATTCTTTATGTGATTATTTTGTAATGAAACTAGGCTAGCATACAATTCAACAATGCTATTAGTATCATTCACTGTTGTTTTCTTTAAATCAGCTGTTCACAGCAATGTGCAATGCAAAGCTTTCAAATAACAAAACTGTTTCAGTTATTCTGAACTTTTCTTGATGTATGAACAAGAAATCAATGAATTACACTGTTAATTTTGCTTGACGTTGTTACAAGAAACACTGAGATCAGTAGAACAATGAAAGGGATTTTCATGATGCTTTAGATTTCAGAATATTTTGCAAGGTAACTCCTGGTTTCTCTAACACTCACATGTAACAAAGGCATTTCTACAACTTCACGGAGTTTCTCAATCTGTTCCTTACATCCTCCAACGTCGCTGTATGTCACATCAGGTTTCTCTTCAACCTGCATCATTGTAACTGTTGGGTCAATCTTAGGTGGGAGTGGAATATGGATCTGGTACTTGTTCCTGTCTACCCTGTAAATATATTTTGCTCTTAGTTTCATATCTATTTGGCTGAAGTTATTGTCTATAAAACAAATTTTGTACATTACACAAATGTAAAGGATCATACAGATCACAAGTTTAAAATTTACTTTATAAAAGAGATGTTCCAATTTAACTAGCATTTTCAACAGACTTTAACTGAATAGATGCTTTTTTAAAAATTGGTGAAACACATAATATGGTAAAGCCTTGACACATTCAACATCGACCTATCAGATAACTTAATTAAATATATGTCAGGCAGCATTGGTACACATCATATTCTGGTTATTTTATTTATGTCACAATTCTGTTTTTAGTGACATACTATATACCAAAACCTAAACTGTAGAGATAAGAAATTAACGGAATTTACTGAATGACTGAATGTTGGGCTCATTAATTGATTACACTTACCTGATCTGTTAGTACAAAACATGGATAGTTGTAATAATAGTAGTAAAACCTGGAAACACTAATTATATTTAGCTGCTTATTTTTGATACAAATAATTTAATTGTAAATTAGATTAACTGCTTACTTTATGTAATACTAATCAATGTACTTGTTGGTTACCAATTATGTGAATAGTGACTAAAGTTTCTAAACATTTCTCTGGAGAGGAGAAAGATTGGAGAGGATTTGATTGAGGTGTTTAAGATTATTAATTGTATTAATAATACAGATCCATCAAGATATTTTGTGTTTAACAATGAAAGTAACATGATAAGGGGTCATAAATTCAATTTTTTGGTAGCATAGGAGTCATTTGCAGTTCAGACAGTATTACTTTTTAAACTGGGTGGTTGGCTTTTGGAATAAGCAGCCTTCAAGGGTGGTTGAGGGAAAAATTTAACTGAGTTCAAGATTTACGAGTAGTAAAGGGTGGTTATTAACACATATGCAAAAACGGCTCGTTTGGGCTGAGAAAATATTTTACGTAGAAGAGCAGATAAAGGTAACGCTATAGTCATAGTGAACATGAATGAATAATCCAAAAAATGAAAAACATTCTATCAGACACAAACAAATATAAACCAATACACACAAATCCAACAAAGACACACGAGATGCAACTAAACAAATTACTACTAAAAATGAAAAAAGCCAACACAATTTCACAAACACTTTATTCCTACCTACGTAAAACCGACTCACGCACACCACAAATATACGGCATCCCCAAACCTCATAAACCAGATTGTCCATTACGACCAATAATGTCCACATATGAATCATTCAATTACAATTTTGGTAAATACATAGCATGGGCATTTTCCAAATATGTAACATCAGCCAGTTCATTCATCAAAGATTCTTTTAAATTCAAGTCTAATCTAAATCAACTTAATCATAAAGCCTTAATGGCCAGTTTCGATGTTATATCCCTCTTTACAGACGTTCCAACCACTGAAGCCTGCAAAATAGCCTTAGAACTCTATATCTGAGACCCTAACCCAACTGCAAACATTCCCAGCAACCAATTAGCAACCCTCATAGAATTCACCACGATAAAGACAAACTTCATGTTCAACAACCAAAACTATATACAAACAAATGGCCTAAGCATGGGGAACCCAATATCACCAGTTCTAGCCAATATTTTTATGACAAGTTGAAACACAAGCAATTAACACAGCATTACATCTGCCACTATACTGGTACAGATATGTAGATGACAAGGTTGCGGGATTCAGATCTACAGGACACACTTAATTTTTTCAATCACATTAACTCTATACATCTCAACATTAACTTCACATGTGAACAGGAAGAAAGCAATCAAATATCATTTCTTAACCTCAAAATTACAAGAACTGACACACAATTTAAAAACAGGAATCTGCCAAAAAATCACCCATATTGGACTATACATTCCTTGGGACTCAGCACATGAAACAAAACAAAAACTCAACATACTAAAAAATCAAATAAACACAGCCATAAAACTATGCTCACCAGATAAAATTAACAATGAATTAGAGAAAATAAAACAATACTTCATCAACATCAATAAGTTTCCTCCACAAACTGTAAAAAACATTATATGCACACACCTAGACAGAAAGCAAAATCAACCAACAAAAGTAAATATATCTCACTAATCAAAAAATCACGAAACCATATACTGCTGCATACCATATATTCCCGACATCACCAGACAAATAACCATAATTTACAAAAACTAGTAACAAAATATGACATTCCAGTTAATACCAAATTTATTCAAAAACCAGGCACAAAACTGAGGTCTATACTATGTAAAAACTACACTGACAAACACCACACCAACATTATTTACAAAATACAATGTGCTAACTGCCACGTCTTCTATATTGGAGAAACAGGTAGAAAAATGGAAACCAGATTCAAAGAACACAACAAGTCACCTTCACATGTTTTCAAACACTGGAAATCAAATAACCATAACATAACCATAGAAAACACTCAAATACTAAATAAAGAAACAAACATAAACAACATCAAAATTAAAGAAGCCTTACTTATACAACAACTTAAACCCAAAATAAACCAATATAAAGGAACGCCTTTATACCTATATTAAATATCATAAAATAAATTATATATTCAAACATCTAACACTGCCCTCTACATTCCGACACTCAGTTACACAACCCCTTCCAAACATGTGGTGATCTTCCGGTCAGTTACCTCTTTCTTTCTTGTTAACCTGACAATGACCGAAGAAGGTCAAACGTTGTTAAATTTTCGCTCTTCTACATAAAATATTTTCTCAACCCAAACGAGCAGTTTTTGCATATATATTTCTCTACAAGTGGATTTTCTTGACATCACTGAAAGGGTGGTTATTGTTGGGAGTTGGAAAGGATATCCCTGATAGGCTAATAGGCTCCTTTTTTGCCCCTTTAAACTTTATTGTCCAGCTCTACTAATCTGTATTAACAAAGTAACTAAGCAAGACATATGTATTCATGCATAAGAAACATTGTCATTCTAATATTTACAACAGCTTGTATAAGTTTACTGAGAAAACAAAATAACATCATAAAAATGTCACACTTATATCTGGCATTTAGTCAATCAGCATTTATAACAGCACATCTATATTTTATATCATTTATGACTACACTATCAAATTTGGGCATAATGGTAATTTCATTTAACAAGATATTTAAAAGATGCAATGAAGTAGTTGAAAAATACATCCTTTCAAGTATTAATTTATGACTGCACATCTAATGTTTGAACACTTATGGTTTCTAGAACAGCTTCCATAAATTTAGAGGTTCACAGTTAAAAAAAACCTAGCATTATTACAGATTTGAATGCACACTTGACAATAAAGATAACCACACTTTTATATTATTAACTGGTATATCCAGCTAAGACTGAAGTTAAGAGAATTCCTTTTGATTATATTAGCACTTTTACACTGATTTCAACAGTAAAATATTTTAAATTACACATATACAGATTTTCCCAATAGCGACACTCTCACCATCAATGCATCCCGAAGTTCTAGGTGTAACATCTGATAATGGACTCACCATAAGAAGGCCCCTAGGAATAAGTGTCCTTACTTACCCAACTCTCATGCCTTCTTCAATATCTGTGGGAGCCACAGAGTCAGCCAAATCAACCACAAACTTGGCAAACTGCTTGACGTTGATAATGTATTTTGGGTCATCACTGTCTGCATTAATGATTTTCGTACACCTGGCAACTTGCAATGGTTGTTCGTTCTGAAGAGTTTGTTTGTCAGCAGCTAAGTCCCACAGCGCTGGAGGTGCTAACCCTGTATCAGATTCTTTAATTCCTGCACAAGGTTATCATAAAACATACCAAAACTTTTAAAATTCAAACTATGAAACTACATCTGGTTACAAGTTTTTCAAACTTTACACAGTTTGTTTACATTTTTGGACAAAATGCTGCATACCTATCTATTTTAGTTCATTAGCAGCTTAATTCTGTTCAGAATGGCATAATTTGCATCTAATGACTTCATATATGTGTTCATTTACATTTTGGTTTATAACATTCAGTCACAAGAATATTACAACAAATCACAACATACCACAAATCTAGCAACTCACTGTGTATGAAAGAGGTACAGAAATCATAGTTTACTTCATTAATAATTATATGAACTAAAATAGCATTTAATAACAGTTTTGTACTTTTTATTACATTACATATTCTTCACTGAGCTAGCAGTCAAATGTAACTGTACTACTACTACATACAAAAGCATTGTAATATCATTGCATTAATTTATCTACATTGTTTACTGGGTTCATGACTGAGTTTGTGAATTAAAGGAAAATGTAAATTTATGTACTTAAATGTGAGCTTCTGGATTAGTTACACATTTTTAAATGTTTATCTCCAAAGTATATTTGTAGCAGTACAACAAATAATTTGAAAAATAAATCTTATCCAACATGCTATCTGTCCCGCAATTCCACACTCCTGACATTTAATAACATAATTAAGTTTTAACATTATCTGAAGTAATACTAGTGTACTCATAACTTATAAATAAAGTACAAACACAGAAAATTGAGAATAAAAACAGTGGATTTCTTTTTTATTTCTAAACATGCTTTTGAGTTGAACAAATAGTATGTTTGTTCAAGCACAGGAAGAAAACACATTAGTTCTGAGAGAGATACAATCTGTCTAGCATACAAGTGATGGCAATGTCACAGTGTAGGTGGCGGTGTTCAAACATTTTGAAATTCTGTGTATAAATTCTTGTACCTCAGAAAGCTAATGTGGAAAACAAACTGACTAGACCATCGGATATGATTTACAATCTAGATGTTAGATAAACACAAATTCAAGAAGTCTTGTTAGAAATGATGTAAATGTTGTGACAACAAAGAAAAGTAATTAATATCTTCAACAAGGACCGTAAACTCAGTGTTAACATCTTCAACACGGACCGTAAACTCAGTGTTAACATCTTCAACACGGACCGTAAACTCAGTGTTAACATCTTCAACAAGGACCGTAAACTCAGTGTTAACATCTTCAACAAGGACCATAAACTCAGTGTTAACATCTTCAACAAGGACCATAAACTCAGTGTTAACATCTTCAACAAGGACCATAAACTCAGTGTTAACATCTTCAGCAAGGACCATAAACTCAGTGTTAACATTTTCAACAAGGACCATAAACTCAGTATTAACATCTTCAACAAGGACCATAAACTCAGTTTCATCAAAAATACACAAGTTTCAATTTTTTCTCCTTTTTATACCTAATAAAAAAAAAAAAAAAAGGAAAACAGGAATTACTAACAAAATAGAAATAGCATCAGAGGTTAACAGATTCTCCTTACCAGTAAGTTCATTAACCCGTTTCAAAATAGCTTGTGTGTCATCTTCTACTTGTTTAACTGCCTTGCTGTACTGACCAGCTCCCTATCGAGTAAGAAAAAACAAACTGATCCATAACTATGTTAAAACTTTATACAGACAGTAAGTGTGCAACAGTTTAAAAAAAGAAACATGACAATCAAAAGATATTTAAAAACTAGCAATAAATGATTTTTTGGATAACATAAAAGTAAAATAAAACTTAAACTTTTGCATTTTTTTCTTTAACATCTAAAAAAAATAGTTATCACAAATTGAACATGACAAATCATGTAAGTATATTATCTTCAAAAGTGGTTAACTGAATATTTCTTTAAAATTTACAAATTCTGTTCTAAATGTAATTTGGGGAAACACGTAAGAAATTATGAACTTTTAACTGCAGAAACTAAACTTTGTTTTCATCAAGTGGGTACCCTAACTGTTAATAACCTTTTCTGGATGTAAATTCAATAATATTTCAAGATAAGCCAGCTCAGAAGAATTAAGCTAGTCTCCAACATTTGTATGCTAAAACACAATCTCTATAATATAAACATATATAAAGTAGGTATATTACACATCATAAACAATATTATAAATGAAAGTAGCACTAAAAAAACATAAGAGTACACATCACTTAGGAACACACAAATATACTTGTTGAAAATACAACTTCACACATAATTAAAGTGAAAATTTCTGGATCTAAAACTGACTGATAAGTTTAAGTGTATATTTCACATTTTTATTTTGAGAAATATAATTCCAATTAACACTTACATAACTTTTCAGTAGAGCAATATCTCCTTCATCAAGTACTGTAAAAGACAATTTATATTAAATAGTTCTTTTACTTGAGAAGACACTTCAGATACTCTCTACAATATTCACTTACCTAAACACCATATCCAACTATTTATCCCACCCACAAACATGTTTATCTACACATTTAGCTTTCTACTATTAGCACGTTATGTATATATCTCTATACCCTCATCCATACCTATACGTACTAATTCTGAGAATGTCTAGAATGTTACACCTGCTTTATTGAGTGCATAGTAGCAACATTTTAAGACTGTCTTACTTAAGACTTGTATTTTATTTCAATTTGATTATGGCATGTACACATTAATATGATAAAAGAAATTGTGTATGGTTGTAAAACTAAAACATACACTTTATTTATCCCACAATAAAAATAATATAAATTCAATGTTATCAGAGGATATTTTTTTTCGTTGAAAATTAGGTTTCCACAAATAATTTAAAATTCAAATAATGAATTAATATCATAAGTAATAACTTAAATATATCCAGGCTCAAGCCTATAATAAAACATGCTAGGATTTATTATATATTGGTTAATAATAAATTATAATAATCAAAGCATTCAGTGTAACAATATTATTATAAATTGACCTGTCGCACACTTGCAGCATCACACCGTTAAAATTTACCAAATACCTTTGATTTCCTTCTCTTCCTCTTCTTTATCATCTTTTTTAGTTTTCCTCATATCATTTCCGAGATAGTCTGGCATTTTTGATAATTTAGAAACAAAAATGAAACGACAGATAATTTTACTGACTTTAATAAAACTTAAAACAAAATTTCCTGAGTAGAAATACCAATATTACTACTTAATCCTCAACAATGACTCGACTAACTTTACTGACACAATGTACACGAACAACAGATGGCGATTATTAAAAAAGATGGAAAAAAACAACAAGAAATAGAGGAATAGACAACAAAGTATTTTAACACAGTTCAACAAAAACAGTATCAGATAAAATGAACATTGATGAAGTAGATAAATTGCTTTGAGAATTATATTAGCTTAGAAATATAAGATAAAGATTTAAAAACTTATCGTAAGGTTTTCAAGTCAGGTATTACTTTATGAAAAATAAAATAAGTATTTCTTAAAAATAAATATTCGAAAGTTGAGTAGCTTGATAGTTTGGTCTTGGTTACTCATCTGTTGTGTAATCTAATACAGGGTGTCCCCCAAAATGTATAAAGACTTTGAATTGTTTGTTTGTTTGTTTTGGAATTTCACACAAAGCTACTCGAGGGCTATCTGTGCTAGCCGTCCCTAATTTAGCAGTGTAAGACTAGAGGGAAGGCAGCTAGTCATCACCACCC
This sequence comes from Tachypleus tridentatus, assembly GCF_004210375.1. NCBI lineage: Eukaryota > Metazoa > Arthropoda > Merostomata > Xiphosura > Limulidae > Tachypleus > Tachypleus tridentatus. The sequence goes on along the minus strand of NC_134834.1, from coordinate 185,559,005 downwards.
ACTGCCAATTCTTGGGCTACTCTTTTACCAACGAATAGTGGGATTGACCGTTATATTATAACGCCCCACGGCTGGGAGGGTGAGCATGTTTGGCGCGACCCTCGGATTACGAGTCGCACGCCTTACGCGCTTGGCCATGCCAGGCCCACAGACTTTGAATGGTTATAAATACGATGTTTATTTAGATATATCTAGGTTTTATAATCCAAGTTTAAGAAGACAAGTGTAGAATATTTTGAGTTATCGCAGGTGTTCGAACTGATGACCGTTCTGATCCAACCATTGCTGATAACGTGAACAGATGAAACTACAAAATTCACGAATCATTTCATTTGGTATTTGGCTGCATTCTCTTTCAATTGCTGCTCTCAGCTCATGGATTGGGCAGGTTTTGTGCTATAAACTTTATCTTTAACGTATCCCCATAAAGTAGAAGTCCAGAGATGTGAGGTCCGGTGAACGTGAGGGAAATTCAGTGCTATCTGTTCGCCCAATCCATCTGACGATGACTGAAGAAGGTTGAAATGTTGTTCGCTCCTCTACATAAAAACTCTTTTCAAGCCAAACCAGCCACTTTTACATATATATAACTGTTTATTGTCATAGAATATGTTCCACTTTATAGGAATTTTTTCTACGACATAGTAAATATGACACCTTGTTTGGATGGCCCATTTCAGTAGTTAACTAGAGCAAAAGAAACTTATTAGCTCCATTGACAAATCTTCTATATTAATGATTACATACTCAGTATGGACAGAAATCTTGAAATATCTTTCTTCACTCTTTTACCTTCAGGCTGTCATGGACATTCTAACTTTAAAACACAAAAATTATTTAAATTATTATACTCTGTGTCAGTCAAGAAATGGCTGTAACTCACCCATAATTCTGTAAAAAAACTTATACAATAACACAATAAAACAATAAGTATAATTTCACAAAACAAATTAAAATCATAAGAGTACAAAAACAGACGACGTAACATAGAATATAAACACTACACTTAATAAAACCTCCTATACAGTAAAACGTATAAGATAAAACCCTTCCTAAACTGAGACATGACAGAATACAAAATAATATAATTTAACATGAAATACAACATATGCATGTGTGTTTTTCATTTAGCAAAGCCACCTCGGGCTATATGCTGAGTTCATCGAGGGAAATCGAACCTCTGATTTTAGCGTTATAAATCCGTAGACTTACCGCTGTACTAGCGGGTAACTGTACAACATATGAATAAAATATATCCAAAATTTTAAAAGTACAAAACATAGGGCTTTACAAAAGTCAAAACATAAAATTCAAAACAGAGTAAATGAAACCTTACACAAAATCAAACTTTTATATATGTAAAATTGCCGAAATTTTCATGCTTTTCAAATAAAATGGTAGCAAACATCTAAAATTTCTGCGTATTACAATTTATCAAAATATTTAAAAACGGTAAATGATAATTTAAAAAAACACAACTGAACTTATTATCACATACACGTACATGAAATCTTTCTTGGTCATGTTGCAAATTGTTTTCTGGAATTCATGAAAGGTCACTGATATTTGTTTTAATGTATTTTCGCAACTAGGGTATGACCCGTTGAAGCAGCCCAGGTGGGTTAAGGCGTTCGACTCGTAATATGAGGGTCGCAGGCTCGAATACCTGTCGCACCAAACATGCTCGCCCTTTCAGCCGTGGGGATGTTATAATGTGATGGTCAATCCCACTATTCCTGGGTAAAACAGTATCCCAAGAGTTGTCGGTGGGTGGTGATGACTAGCTGCTTTCCCTCTAGTCTTACACTGCTAAATTAAGGACGGCTATCGCGGATAGCCCTCATGTAGCTTTGCGCGAAATTCCTAAACAAATAAAGACTCATTGAAGATCAGGGGCGTAGTCAGAAATGGCCATTGGGGAGGGGGTTAGTTTGAGTGCTTGATGCAAGCGCTGCAGGCGCGAAGCCATGCTAGGGGAGTCCGGGGCATGACCCCCTCGGAAATGTTTTGATAAAAACATGAAAGAAAAGACTGAATTATGCATTCTGAGACCACGTTTTTGGCAAATTTCAGAATGGCACATTGAGGTGTTTGTCTTATTTTTTTAATCATAAATAAATATATAGGCCTATATATATAATATATAACTTAAAGTTATCAGGCCCAGCAAAGTAGGCCTACAGTCCTGTCATCAACATATAAAATATAGAGTCACTAATGGGAGTGCAAAATATATGTATAGTGTCAAAAATCTGTATTCAAATATCATGGACAATGTATGTTCAGATTCCCTGGATCAAAATTAACTTCACAAATAAACAGTGGTAGCACCGTGGCGCCAATGGTACTGTGAATGTGAGGTTGACAAGCAGAAGTTGCGATAAACAATCATTCACTATGTCAAGCCTGAAAAAGCAAAAGACACTGCGTAGGTTCTTTAAACGCATTCATGAAGCTGAACCTAATCAATCTGCTGCAGCCAATTAGGTTGAATCAGAATTGTCAACTGAATTGTCAGAGTCATCACCGTGGCCTTCTACCAGTGCTGCCACTACCACCTCAGGTCCAGTCTGGGACATTGGAAATTATATTTCTGATGATGTCAGCATTGGTAAACAGGTAAGTCGACTCCTCATTATATTAATTTTGTATTAAAAATCATGCAAACACTCTGATGAGTTTAGACTGAATATTCATTGCTGCTAGTGATTGTAGGCATACAGCCACAGGATGTTAGGCCTGCTCTGTGAAGTACAGTTCTAAGCCTTTCTCTTCGAGGTTATTGTACTCTCATAACAAACTTTCCTATGTGCAAAATAACTTAATTAAAACTATGTCTTTCTGTCTCTTTTAGATAAACGCTGAAACCAAAAAATGCCTCCTTGAGAATGCGTGGAAGCCAGGGAGTGATTATGTTTTTCCCCAGTGTGGTCCAAGAAAGCTGCGTTTTCAGCATCGTTGGATTTCACAGTGAAGATGGCTACCCTACAGTCAACATGCAAAGGGTGCTTTCTGCAAGTACTGGTGTCATTTTGCTCCTGATGTTGCTGGTGTTGGAAACCAGGAATTGGGACAACTAATGAAATTTCCATACACAAACTGGAAGAAGGCTGTTGAAGACTTCAAGGCACATTAATTGAAACAGTACCACCAAGACAGCAAATAAAAAGCTAACAATTTTCTACAGGTCGTAAACACAAGTTCATCTGTGCACTTGCAGCTTGATGCAACTTACAAGCAAGAAATTGAACGGAAGTGGCAATATTTAATGTCTATTATTGATACTGTATTACTGTGTGGGAGACAGGGTTTAGCTTTGAGGGGAAAATATGATTCTGGTCCAATGATGAAACTGATGAAGAGCCCATCAATAATGATGGGAATTTTCGTGCAATTTTGCGATACAGGGCAAAGGGTGATATCAAGCTTCCAGCAACCCTTAAGAGTACGAAGAGGAATGCTACGTATCTGAGTCCTCAAATTCAAAATGAAATCATCAATATCTGTCATACTCATGTTATTGATGCTTTGGTCAACAGGGTTAATGCTGCAAAGTGTTTCTCAATATTAGCTGATGAAACAACAGATATTTCAGGCATTAAACAGTTTTCGCTGTGTGTTAAATATTTACATGCCAATGACAACTCTGTTGCAATAAGAGAAGTTTTTGCAATTTATACCTGTTTATGATGTGACAGGCAGAAACTTGGCTGATGTTATCATAACCAATCTGACAAAATATGGTATTGACATGGCTTACCTGCGAGGACAAGGATACGACGGTGCTGCCTCTATGAGTGGGAAATTCAATGGTGTCCAGAGACACATAACTGATAAATTCCCACTTGCATACAATGTACACTGCAGTGCCCATTCCATAAACTTGGCAATTTCTGATGTTTGTAAAGAAGTTCCTGTGCGAAATTGCATGGGAGTAATTTCTAGCATTGAAAACTTTCTAAATACAACCAAACGAAAGCACGTTTTGGCTCTTTCGGTGGAGAATAAAGCAACTGAATCGAAAAAAAAAGTTTGAAAGGTCTCTGCCCCACCCGATGGGTTGATAGGCATGACTCAGTCATTGTCTTTCTAGAATTAATCCATGCAGTTGCAGATCCTCTTGAGACCATATCAGGTTGGCAAGACAGAGATTCTGCCACGCAAGCCAATCAATTGTTGTGTTCTATAACACAGCCAGAATTCATCATCACTCTACTTACCATTGCTAAATTGTTTTCCTTTAGTTTACCTCTGTGTAACTTACTGCAACAACAGAACATTGATTTAGGTGCTGCGATGCATCACGCAGAAATAGTGGAAGATTTAATCCATTCACTGAGAAATAATACTGTGAATGAATTTAACAACATTTTCTGTGAGACTCAAACTCTGTGTAGTTAGCTTCAAATTGACATCATAATGCCAAGGCAGGCTAAAATCAGATGTACCGTGCTAACCCACAAACCACTAGTCCTGAGGAGTACTTTCGTATTGTTGTATTTGTACCATTTGCTTATCACTTTCTTTCACAAATATGTGACCGTCTGTCCAGTCACAAAACTCTCCTTACAAACTTCATGTGTCTACTACCATCAGGATGTATCACAGAACGGTCAGAACTTACAGCACAACAATGTGACCAAATTAATGAGTTGGTCAATATATACAAGGCTGACATTGACAGCACTTCACTAGCTGAAGTAGGTGAACTTAGGGTTTGGTTCAAATTACTTGCGAACAACAGACCAAAAAATGTCATAGATGCATATGCAATGTGTAATACAGAAATGTTCCCAGTCATGTCTCGTCTGTTGAAAGTATTCGTCACGCTGCCTGTGTTAACGAGTTCAGTGGAGCGTTCGTTTTTAACTCTCAGAAGACTCAAAACGTATTTGAGAAATACCACCACTGAAGATCGATTAAATGGCCTGGCCTTATTATACATTCACCGTGATATTGAAGTTGAACCAAACTGTGTTGTAGATGTCCTGGCAAGAACGAACAGGCGTTTGAGCCTTTCATAAATATTCGATTGTATTTCTCTAGTTCTGACAAAACTTGCTGTATTAAAGGAGTGTTCAATCAGAAAGTTGCATTTGACCATTTGTTGTGTGTGAAATTATCTGCCATGCAATCACGGATCTTTATGAAACTTCACAGGTGGCAACTGAACTTGTCTAAAATGTTTGGGTCCATGGGAGGGTTAACCTCCAAACCGCCCCTCCCCTCCTGGCTATGCCCCTGTTGAAGATCGTTTACTGGATGGTCCTGTGTTCAAGGTAGATCCATTTCCTACATATTAAATAAGGACACATATTTGTTTAAAAGATGTTATTTCTTTCATAAAACACCAAGTATTTTAGTTTCATTCATTCATTCATTCACCACTCGATTCCATCAAGGAATATAGGGCCGCAATCACTTGCGGATTCTTCAACAGGTGTTTAAGTGAGTAGGTTGTTAGCCCACTGCACCGAGCCGTCCCTGATTTAGCAGTGTAAGACTAGAGGGAAGGCAGCTAGTCATCACCACCCACCGCCAACTCTTTTACCAATGAATAGTGCAATTGACCATCACATTATAAAGCCCCCATGGGTGAAATGGCAAGCATGTTTGGTGTGATGGGGATTCGAAATTGCGGCATGTGTTTTGAAAACTAGTCTCACTATGATGGGCCTCCGCTAGTACAGCAGTAAGTCTACAACGCTAAAATCAGGGGTTCGATTCCCTACAATGGGCTTAGCAAATAGCCCCATGTGGCTTTACTATAAGAGAACACACACACACAGTATGATGGAAAATATTCCAGAAATTATTTAAATGTACATTCCACTACACCGAGAATTGTCTATGCTGTGCCCACCAAAGGTTTTTTATCATTATAACCTTTCAGACTTAGAAATGTTCACTGGACAGAATTTCCTGTGTGTACTTTTATGAGTTGTATTCAATTTAATATCTACTGAAAGTTTTAATCATTCTTTAAAATGTGTTTGTTTTCATCAAACCAGAACTTTCTCTAATTTCTCATGGCCTAGCGCGTTAAGGCGTGCGCTTCGTAATCTGAGGGTCGCGGGTTCGCGCCCGAATCGCGCCAAACATGCTCGCTCTCCCAGCCGTGGGGGCGTTATAATGTGACGGTCAATCCCACTATTCGTTGGTAAAAGAGTAGCCCAAGAGTTGGCGGTGGGTGGTGATGACTAGCTACCTTCCCTCTAGTCTTACACTGCTAAATTAGGGACGGCTAGCACAGATAGCCCTCTAGTAGCTTTGTGCGAAATTCGATCGTAGAACCTAATTACATTACGTTTATCACTGAATACCAGTAGCATTGCACCATCCCTAGTTCATACTATTGAACATGAGAGGGCAACCGGCAGAAACAAACAACTCATGTGGGTTTTTAGGCTAAAACATATTTCATTCTCCCTCGGCCCTCTGTTTTCATTCACCCCACTGCATGATTGAGTATTAAAGGACTCTTAACTTTGAATGTTTTAAATTTTCGTGATCGAGCCGTGAAGTTGCCACGAAACATCAGGAGAATCTGTGAGGGGATTTGCAAATCAGCATGAGAGCTTTGTTGGCCTGTTCCTTGACTGGGAAGAGATAAGGCTTGTGGTCTTTGTTTGTACACATGGCTTGAGTGTAGCCATGATGGTATTTTTTATCGACATGGATTTCGTTGAGGGAAGGAGCAGGCCGAATATCTCCTTTCTTGTTCAAAATGTCTTAACTGATTTCTAGTTTAAAGAGAGCAGTCTCGATGGTTTTTATTATTAGAAAGTTTCAAAAACTACAGTTTTTAAGGAAATATTGTATAGTTATAGTGAAAAGCTCGGTGGATCTAGGTCGGTATTGAGCACTGGAAGGATGGGTTTGATCAGATACAGGAATGGCATCTACCATAAGATGATATTACCTGGATTGGTGGAGTTTCAGTGTCGGTCAGCAGGGTTTCGGAAGGCTGCAGTTTCGTGGAGGATCTGGATTCGTTTGTTCTTCTTGGCGATTCATGTTTGCATCTCTTGGCAGGTTATATGAAGGCTATCCATAGCAGTAGATGTGCCACGCGTGATGATTTATGGGTTTGTATTCTGTGTTTTCATGGATATTGTTGTCTCTGTGTTCTGGTTATTAATGTTACATGTAGCTTTGTGAGCGGCAGGCTGTTTTGCGTTCGGTTCTGAAATGTTTTGGAACAGATTCTGTGTATGGCATGTAGTTTTGTCTTGGTATATTTTTCAATGGTTTGTAGAACTTCTAATGATTTTATGATAGTGTCGTTGCCTCTAAGAAAAAAAAAAAGATTAGTGAAACTCTTTGTTGTTGCACAAGATACGTTAGGATACGCATTCCAAGATCTGAATAAGCATGACGTTGGATTGGTTGAGGGATGGAGAATACACCTCTTTATCGAAGGATACTGGTTTGGGTATGGTTAATGGTTACTCCAGACTTGTAACTGTGGATAAAAGCGATTATTTGTCGTGTGGAGAAGTTTAGGGGTATCCATCAAATATTACTGGTAGAACTGGCGAGGTTCTTGGAGTCGAATTGACAATCAGCAGGTAAAACACTTTCACTTTTTTCACTATAGTAGCAGGTGACATATGTAACAGTTCAATGGTAAATTTCATAAAAAGAATGTGCAGTCAATCCAATGCTTTGAATCATGATGAATATGCCATGCAATTTTGTAGTGAGCCACTTAGAACCGTGTTTTGTTGTTGGACGTGTTATTTAAATAAGTAAAATTGCATTGTGTTTGTTTTTATGCAAATGAAACCGACTGTAAAGCACTGTTACATTCAGCACAATAAAGCACTCAGGTTTGTTAAACAGTCATGGAGATTTGTTTTCGATGGATGCCACTGTTTCTTGTCATTGTACTAAGCACAATAAAAGACTGCAACAGAAGTAAGCACTTTCTGACAGTTGTCATTTCTATAACGTCAAAAAGAAAATATTCAACTGAAATAAATTATTCAAACATTGTATGATAAAATCATGTTTGTTTGTTTAGAATAAAGCACAAAGCTACACAATGGGCTATCTGTGCTCTGCCCACCACTGGTATCGTAACCCGGTTTGTAGTTTGTAAGTCCAGAGACATACCACTGTGTCACATACACATAAGCATTCCTCATTGTATGCGTTTTTCCGTTCACACTCTTACCTTCGAATATTTTTTCAACCAGTTGATGGAGAAAGTCTCATTTTTTTCGTTAATCACTTACAAAAATAAATATTTTTGTTAATTTTTTCCTCAGATTGGCTGTTCAATTCTTATTAAGACAAACGGATATATGCTGATATCAAGAATTTTTTTAATTTGCAAAAAGTGGTTAATTTCATGTAATGTACCCATGAATGTAAACATTTTCATATATTATTTTCTTTCTATGATTAATCATTCGGGAGAATGACTGTCATATATAAAAAAGGATTATCTATCTTTTATTTTTAAAATTCAAAGTAAACAAGCCTATTTAAGTACTTCTACTTATAGGTTTGAGAGTTTAGCACGAGCTGTTTTATCTCCAATAATCTTCTGAGGATCCTCCCAGCGTGACAACAGTACGATCACAATGTACAACACAAAAATCTCGGATTCGACTTCTCATGGTGACACGACAGACACCCCAGTGTGGCTTTGCCCTGAAACAAACTTCTCAAGGCTCATCTAATATTAAAGACCACTTAAATATAAACATCTGTCTTGCTCACACCAGTTCCATACTTCCACCCTCTTTCCTCCAGTCTTCCATTTGACAAGCATGACCTTTGTGTTATCTTTTCCTGTTATCTCAGTATAAATGCTTGTTTCATCGATAACATTTTGAGGTCTTATGGTATGTTTAAGAGTTGCACCTAACGTGCTGGATGACCCACTTTCTTAGTGAACATTATTCTGTTGTACCCTAGAATATTGGCCATTATCAGATGACCCCTCAAGTCTCACAAAGAGCTTACCATGTTAGTTTTCTGGTCAAAACCTGCTCTTGTCCTCTTATGAAGTTTAGTGTGTCTGTCAGGATTTTCACAGTTCTTGACCTCCCTGACACGTGACTTGATTGATGTCAGTCTCTTTGATACTGCTTTATTTGCCCTCCATTGGATGTGCTCATATAGTTACATTTATACATTCCAATTAGACATGTCTTGCTTCACAATGATTTGAAAAATGAATGCACGTCTTTCTATCACTGTGACTCTGTACATTTGTAGTCATTTCGAATTATTATCCTTTTGTTCAGCGCTAAATTTCATTTTTTTGTGTTGTACAAATCTCTAGTAAAATGGCAAAAATATTCAAGTTTGTTTTTTGAATGAGAAAGGATTTTGGCTAAATAAAACTATCCTTCACTTACTGAAAGCAAAGAATTAAAAACAAAATTGTATTGTACTCAAATATATGCTACTATGACATACCTATTCATTGTAGGGTAAAGGTAGGGTCTCAGGACAATGAGGCTAAATCCGAATGCTAACTTATTTGTGCCACTCCCTAAGATGCTTTTGAAGTTTGATTCAAATGAATAGAATAGCATAGGAAACACATAAGGGTCTCTGAGGTGGGGGGTGGGGTTAGTGGATAACCTTCAAGCCCCAACTCCCTTATAACATTTTCTGGAATATCCTAAGAGTGCTTTGAAAGTCTTGTAAAGGGCATTACAATTGCACATGAAATACAAAGGGTCCCTGTGAGGGTACACAAGGAGCCAAATCCAATTGATAACCCACCTATGTTACTTTACAGGTGGCCTAATTAAAGGGACATGCCAAGTTTGGCTGAGATTGATGAAAACCACAAACATAGGTGTACACAACACATATTTTGATTTATGTAGATTTAGAATTATGTAAAAATTATTGTTATTAGCAATAATTTCTTGTCACAATATCAAAAACATTAATAAAATCTCAGTGTCTGAGTGCTTGGACACTAAGTTTGTGTATGCAAATAGATACTTCCCTCACTCAAATCTACTGCTAATTCAACAATGATAATTATAACAATTCATCTTCAACTAAATATTTTGTCTAAAAAATTTGAAGAATTCAACCACAAGACTGCTTGTGGCTTTTTGCAAAACATTAAAAGATCTTTCAACATTTGTAATACTCTGTTTACTGTAATATCCAGTACAAAAGTTCAGAATGTCGATGCATTAATCAAGATCTCAGTCAGTGGTCTTTACCCTTCCAGTTGCTACTTCTGTGATTATATACTGGCCTGAATAAAGAGTTATTTTTCATCAACCACAATACACTTTATTTTCGTGTGAATTTTTTGTATTTAGAACTTACAATTTAATAAAGACATTAGTGTTTATCTGAAACAAACATCATGACATGACATCTGGAAATTAACACAATTTGTATTAAATTTAGCATTCATTTGGTTTCATGTTACAATGCAGACATAAAGTTTCAAACAATATTACCAATATCTGGATTTTAAATGCTCAAAAAGTAACTATTTCAGACACAGTTCCAAGCAACTACACAATTATTCCTTTTTGTCCAAAGTAAACATCAAAACCAAATCTTGTTTATCTGAGGAATTAAAAGTTTATTTTCAATAAAACTCTTTACTTTCAAGAAAACACAGGTATTGGAATCAATGTCATCTGCATCTTTGAAACCTATTTTAACTTTATACTGTGGACTACTCCTGCACGTATACCAGATAACTCTCCACCGTAACGAGACAGCTCCTTTCTTGGTTCTCTAACCTATACAAAAATATGATACAAGGATTAATGAGGTTATAATTTTATAATGTTCTAAAAGATATTGCACACTTCAATGAAGAATTTAAAGCAGAAAAAATGAAAGATAAAAATTAATCAGAAACTAACACCTCACCATATAAAGATACAAAATACTAATTAGGAGAAATGTCACCACATCATTATAAATGCTTCATTTCATCCAAAACTATGGTGAACACGTTACACCTGAATTAGCTTTAACTCATTGGCAATCTTTCATTTTAGTACAAAAACCACTTTTGTAGTAAATCTCTCAAAAATCAACAAAAAAATTGCTAAAATCCTTACATAAATTGTTATGAATTCATAGATAAAGCTCCCTAAAGACACACCTTCATCTATAATGTCTTGGAGGTAATGAACTTTTCTTCTTCAAGTATTTGATAAAACATTACAGTTGATGAATTCAAAATTCAACAAACAGTAATTTTATATAAAAAAAACGGGGAAGAAAAGAAAGTTACACTTGAATGTTTTATAAACATAAGACTACCTGTCCTTTACGTCTTGTCTTAGCTTTCTTATACTTCATTTTCAATCGCACTCGGGGATTTCTCTGTTCCTTTTTCCGATGAGGAGTTAACCCTTTGTTTTTAGCAATCTGTAATGTACAAATGTTTACTGTAATAGAAGTAGTAAGTAAACAAAAACAGATGAAGTTTGGAAGTTAAAATAATTTTAAAACAGCAAATTTTAAAAGTGTTAAGTTATTTTTAAGATGTCAAAAGAATGTTAAATAGATATTAGGAATGCCTTCTGAAATGGTTTGGTTTGTTTCAAATTTTGCACAGAGCTACACAAGGGCTGTCTGTGCTAATCATCCCTAATTTCACAGCAAGTGTAGAAGGAAGGCAGCTAGCTAGTCATCATCACCCACTGCTAACTCTTGGGCTACTCTTTTACCAAAGAATAGTGGGATTAACCATCACATTATAATGCCCCCACAGCTGAAATGACAAGCATGTTTCCTGTGATAGGGATTCAAACCTGTGACCCTCAGACTCAGTTAAGTGCCTTAACTACCTGGCCGTGCCAGGGCCACTGAAATATTATAAAGTTCTCTTATTTTTGGTTATTAACACCCTCTGATGAAAATTACACTTACTTAGGCTTACCTTACAAAACAAATATCAAAAGCCTTAACAACTGATCTTTCATACTAAATTAATTAAATTTAAAGAATTTAAAAATCTATCCTTAGAAGTATTAAGTTAACTAAATGTTAGTTTTAACAGAACAATAAAGAAACAGCAGGCCAAAATGGATATTTTTTTAAATTTTCAAACAAGCTAATTCTTTGCAGTGATAATATTATATGTGCCTTAGAATATATACTGGTTTAGAAAGCTAAACGCACTTCATAAATGTGGATTTTAACTTAATTATAGGCAAAACAATATATATAAACAACAATGACATTATTTTAGTAGGTTATAGGACTTTAATTGACTACAACAGCATGTTGAGTTGAAAGGGGACAACCTTTTGTTTTCTGTACTGAGGTATTTTTCAGGTTACTATAGCTGCTTGTGTAGTGTATTATGCAAGTAAGTGCAGTAAAGGTCTAAACTATGTTGATTAATAAGTAGATGCAGTGATTGGCAAGTGTTGTTATGACATCATCATATTACCTGCAATGTGTGTTGTAGATAACTATTCACAAGCTGCTTACCTAAAAATCACTTTCTCTTTGAGTTCAAGTTGATGTAGTTTGATATAGATAGCTTTTGTAACTTCTTTATTAGCTGTGGTGAGTTTTGTCAAGAATTCTATTTTGCTTCTGGTTTATGACATGGTCTTTTTTTGAAGTTGTGATCAGCCGTGGTTGATGTGTTCATCTAAATGATTTTATATTTTTATCTTCTTTTAACCTTTCTACCATATAAACACGGTATTTTGTTTACAAGTTCTTTTGTTTAGACTTTTTGGTTGACTGTTTTACTTTAGTAAGGATGTGTCAAAAACACAACATTTTTTTTATTTAAAACGATGTTTAATATCACATTTTTGGCAAATCCTTTTAAAATTTTCACTTAATTTAGAAATGTATGGTAAAGAAATAAAATCAATTTGTGTTGAATCTGGGATTGTTCTGAGCATTAGGAAATTTAGTAGACATAAAAGTGGAGGGGTATTTTGGTAATATTTCTATAGTGTGGTTAGTTCCATTTCATATTGTCTTTATCAGAAATCTAACTCTGTCAAACATGATTTAATTGCAAGTTTAACAGCTTTTGAGTTGTTGGACCTGTAGTGTAGGTAACTGTTAGTTTGAGTGGGTTTCTTATAAATAGAATTTATGTTGGAGAACAAATATAAGGTTCCTCTCAAACAACATATCAACTGGTTAAACATTGGATAACCGGAAAATATTTAACAGATACAGTCTTGTGTACTCGAACAACTACCTTACCTTCCTCATCAGATGAAGAAATCTACAAATTCAGTGTAAGTGTTGTTTAATTCCAGCTTCTTATTCCATCCATTGATATCAACAAGATCTTTCAAGATAGTTTAGTAAAACTATTCATCAGGACCATTCAACATTGGAGGCAAAACCAGTATCTTTACAGATTTGTTTAAATTATCTTAAAACACCTTGAATCAAGACTTTAATCAATATCTTCACATAAATAATCACAGTGGATAAATTAAAGGAAGTCTGATATAAATGATTAGCTGTCGTAGCATCTAGAGGATCATTCAAGATCTCTGCTAACAATTACATGTCCAATTACTTTGTCTCTAATCATCCCCATGGCTTACCATTACACTAGTTAAAAGCCCTAATGCTCTCAAAGTACATTTCAGAAAAGGTTAAGAAAAAACCAAATTCACAAATTGGGCCAGTATATCTTTTATAACAGAAAAACATCAATGTTCCACAAGAGGTCAACAACCCAAGTTCCACAAAATATCAGGTTTGTTCTCTCATTTTCTGTTCCTCTCTAATACCAAAGTCCACCACAACCATTGACATTATACCTCCATGGAAAAAGTTGTACACAAGATTTTCCAACACCAAACAGTAATGACCTCAGATATCTCACTCATTTAGCTTTGATGCTCACATGTTCCTCAGCATTCCTGTCAACCATGTTTTACCCTTAGTACACAAGAGATTTAACAACAGATTAGTCCCTAAATGTCCTTACAAATCTCAATGTAAATAGCTTGTAAGTGTTTCTAAACATTTACACTAACTCCACCTATTTCCAATTCCAAAAGTAATTTTATGAACAAATCAATGGCCTTCCTATTGGATCATATCTGTCACCCATTCTTAGTGACATTTTCATGGAATAGTTTTGAAGCCAGGGCCCAGATAAGTAATTTGAAACCTACAGCTTAAAAATGCTTTATTGAAGGTACATTTATTAGTTGGTCTCATGGACTAACGTTATTTAAGTTGTATAAACTCCAATTCACCAAGCAGGTAGAAAGAAAATTATCATTTTATTTCTGGATGTACTTTTCCACAAGTATGATGACCATCTCCCTGATAATGTTCATACTAACAGATACCTGAACTACAAGTCCACCCATCCAAAACTTGTTTAATGAAGAATTATATCACATGTTTGACATAGCCAGAAAGACTTGTGAGAAAAGATGATGTTAAAAATAATTAAGTTTTCAAAAACATGGGACAGTTTTATATCTAGCATCAAGAAGAATAAGGTTCTTCAACATTCACAAGTCCAATGAAGCTGATCATTTCTATAATCTACATTTCCAAGTTAAGCAAAAAAACTTAAATAAGAAATTTAATGTTCGAGTTTATTTTAAATGAAAATGTTTTTGATAATGCTATGTTCCATGAATGACTATTATGTCATGTTGCTAAGCATCAAAAATATAACTTAATATTGTTGTTAGTATATGTACTAAAGTACATTTTATAGTTTCAGAAAATAGAAGAAAGTGAAACAACCAACCAACCAAGCCTAAACAAAAATAATTCACTTATATTCATAAAACTGGTCAGACAATAATAAAATTTTAAAAGAACTCAAAGATACAGCTAGCCTAACACATTCAGATAAATGAGCCTTGGCTGTATATAACTACATAAAGACCATATCATACATTGTATTCAACATAAAATTTCATACAAAGGTCACTACATCAAACTACACCAACTTGCACTCAACAGTTTTACATCAGTATCCTGCAAATAACTTGATGATGTCACAATCCAATCAACAACACCTGCCAATCATTGGACCTGTTTTCAATCTAGAGTTTCATGTACTAGGCTGCATTCACCTTTATAAGACACTAAACAAGTATGTACAGTGACCTAAAGAACGTATCAGTATCAATTCTTAATATTGTTTTATTTTAATTTAAGAGACAATTGCAGTCCAGTAAAGTTCTCTGAACAACTATACTTATTCAAGCTGCTTCAGTTCAACTGAAATAGTCCTAGTTTATTATATATATATATATATATATATATGTATAATGTAAATCCAAATGAAGAAGTGACAACATTATAAGATTGTATAGAATTTTCTTTATGTACACACTGTCCTACTATTTCAAATTGTTTCACACAACCAAAGAACAGATTTTGAGATTAGAATGAATTAGTTCAAAAATTCAGTGTTTAGTTCATCAGAGTATTTGATTTATTATTCAACATATCCAAAAAAAAATATATTATGTATTTCAAAATAACACTCATGTAAATTATGACTTTATTCAAATGAAATATACCTCATATGAAATTCCTCTCTTCTCACCCTCTTCACCTTCATCTTCATCTATAGCTTCATCTTCAATGCTGATCTCCTCATTGCTAGTGTTATGTTAAACAAAATCAGTTTTAGCTCAAAATTCTCTCATGGTCAGTTTTCACTTTTGAGATTTGGAGACGTTATCATTTACATAAATTAACTGCAAAAAAAAGTGAAAAAGCAGTAAAGAAACACTCCAGTCATATCATTTTTAAATATTAAGGTCTTTAGTTATCTTCCTCCGCATCAGTCTTTGACCCTTATTGACAAAAATCATTCCTCAACCATCAGGTATGCTGTTTTAACACAAAACCCAAGTGAAGAAGTTACCAATAATAAATTAGAATTCTAATGATTCACAAATTGAAATGGGTAAAGAGGTTTTCTAGCACAACGTTATCTGATGCTGTTTATAACTTTAAAAACATGACACCAAACTAACTGAATGCAGTTAGACATGCAGCTTTTTTGGATTAAGTTACTTAAACTTAACACTAGTTTATTTCACGTACAGAAAAGTCAATTACAACAACTTGTATTTTCACTTTTCTAACTCCAAATGTTGCACAGATAACAAATTAATAAAATGCAAATAACACTGATATCAGAAAAATATGCAAATCCAATATATCAATTTAGCATTACTTGGAAAGTTCTTTAGTTTGGATAAATATTACTTCATCGTTACGTATATACAGATGCACACATGAAAATATAAGTACTTGTTCGTATTAACTCTGAGATATTGGTGAAAACACAAAAAAAAGTAGCTAAGTTTTCAGGAAATTTTGTTTTCAAAAAAATATGTACTTTTATTTTTCACTACAGTGGAAACCCTCTAAGCGGCCACCCCTTGAAAGCAGTCATTCATTCACAGTTCTTTCTTGTTTACATAATCCCCAATAATGTACAGTGGAACCCCCTTTAATCAGGCCAGTTTGTCTCAGTCCCAAAGGTGGTGCGCTTTAGAGGGGTTCCACTATATTGTCAAAAACGTTTAACATACTCTGTTTATTTCTGTAAACTAGTAAACATATTTCTATAAAAAAAGGCTATTTTAATATTCAACTTGTTTCATTCCTCTGCATTTTGTGTTCGAAGTTGGTAAATCAAATGCTACTACATCTGCTTCAGTTTATTTAGAGTAAAACGCTTTCTAGCCAAGTTCTACTGAAAAAAATAACAACAGTTGATTGATTGTGTTACATGAAAATGACTTTTAACATGCAAATCAGTAAGTTATGTGTCAACCACTATCAGTACAAGGTCGCAGTGAAACTATGTGCATGAGAACTACAGTCTGACATTGTTTGAAATTTCAGTGATAGTGTAATACCACAGAAGACTAATTACTTCTGGGAAGGATACATAATAGACCTTTCATGTGCAAAGTATTCCTACACTCAGATAATGTAGATCAACTTAGGTAAGCAGCATCTGGTAACAGGTGACATTAGGAACACAAAGGTCAGTGGCAAAATCATTCACATGACTTAAAAAACAGAATACAATATAATGAAAAAGGATCTCCATCTGTAACAATGAGATAAATCATGTGTACATAAGCTGCTTCCATGACAGGTTCACTCAACCATCCCACACATAAAATGGTTGAAGAATTAAACAGGTACTTGTGTTATTTCAGATGAAGACATATTATTCAAGTCACAGAATACAGCATCTATGGATTTCTGTTCAATTGGTTTGATTTTGGTTTGTTTTAAATCTTGTGCAAAGCTACATGTGGGCAATCTGATTTACCCATCCCTAATTTAGCAGTGAAAGAGTACAGGAATGGCAGATAGTCAATCCGACCCACTGCCCACTCTTGTGCTAATCTTTTACCAATAAATAGTGGAATTGCTCATCACGTTATAATACTCCCATGGCTGAAGTGGCAAGTATGTTTGGTGGGATGGAGATTTAAACTCGCAACCTTCAGATAATAAAACAAACTCCCTTGTCTCTTGGCCATGACAAGCTCTGCTCAATCAGACTGTTAAATGGATTCTGGAAAACTGTTATTCGCTTACATTAGATTGAATTTGGAAAGCATTCAGGAAAGTGATATGCTTTGAACATGATAATCTTATGGTAAATCCGTGTGTAACAGAAAATATACCCCAGAGATATTGTCATAAATCGTGGTTGTCAGGCAGAGCATGACTGAACATGGTGCCATGAAACTGAAATGTTGAGGCTCCAAAACTATGTTAATATAATGTATTCACAACAAGTTTTCATATATTTAAATGTAGATGGCATATGTAACTATAACAAAGTTACATCAATTTCAACATATGCTCAGTCAGAACAGATTAATATGTTAAAACACAATTCAAAGTTAAAAAGACATGAAAAAGCTTGCAGGTGTAATTGCTTGATAACACATTGACTCTTTTAGTTTGGCTTACTATTGGTCAATTATAAAACACAGGAGCTCCCATACAGAAACAAAATACAACAGTTAAAATACGTTTTATCATTACAATATGTTCTAAAATAAAACACATCTACCATGTTGGCTGACAACTCAAAATAATTAAAGAAACTAACAACCTCTGAGTAGTTTTCTTTCCTCCTTTCATCATTTCATAAAGAGAAAGGACTTCTTTTTCATCAGCTGTTTCCACAAGCCTCACTTTCTGTACACAGAATTATAACACAAGTTAAAAAATCATTACATGAAGGACAATCACAAACACAGTGTTTAATCTATGTTTATAAAACCTAATTAATTAACCTTGAAAGTCATTAAAAGAAGAAAAAAATGAAACTAGTAAGATATAAAATTGGAAAATTAATTCTTTGAAGTTTATCTCAGAAACAGAAGCAACAAGAAACAAATACTCCTCTCGTGTTCACTGGATCGGTGGATGGAGAAACTCAATCTTTGTGATGTCTGGAAAATTATTCTCATATACTCTAATTAAACCAGTATACAAACATCAGGAACCAAGGTTACTACACATTCAAAGACCTGGTGAAAGATTCACAAGCTATTAAAATTATTACGTTTTCCTTGTTTGAACACCATGAAATAATTTTAACAGAAACATACTTAAGTACAAACACACATTATAATAATAAGTTGACAAACAATGATTCATAAGCTTAATGAAGTGATTTTCATAATGATTCTTTGAAAATTTATTATTAACAGAAAAATAACTAGAACAACATAACAAACCTTTATGTAATTATGTTTTATTTGTTTTAATATTTCTGCAGAGCAACATAAGAACTATATATGTTAGCTGTCCATAATTTTGTACTAATAGACTAAAATGAAGAAAACTAGTCGATAGCACCCACTATGAACTCCAGAGGAATCTGACAGTCCTTGTTATCCATAGCCACTGAATGAAGGGTATGATTGCGTGGCAAAGGGACTCTTGTAGTCACAGTCCAGAGAACTAAACTCTGGACTATGCATAGCCCCAGGTGTTTCTGAGGGATTAACTTATTTTAACTCAAAACTACACATTAGGCTAGCTACTGCAAGAATCAAGTTTTTACCATTATAAGACATTCAGTCTACTTCAAACCCTTTGTGACATGTTTACAAATAAAATTAATTTAGCCAGTTACTAAGTGAGTGAGAAGACAAATTTATGTTTAGAGTTTTTCTCATTCTATCATATTAATTATAAAACCATAAATCTTAAAAACAAACTGTTAAAAAAACATATGCAAAATTTGGAAAGATTTGTTCATTTTTAGGGTTATAAAGTTAAACCAGTGTTCGTGTCTTTGTAGAGGATAATTTTAATCAAACGATCATGCACTTAAATGGCAAGTTAGATTTCATGTTACCAAACTTCTTAACTAAAAATTATACATATCAATAGATATGTATAACATTAGAAAGAGGTTTACTTCTACATTTATATACAGAGTTTTACTGGAAATTGTTTATCTACTTGATTAGAATCAGCCTTGTCCCAAGGAAAAATAAGAATTAGATTCTTCTTCCTAACTCAGGCATCAAAACATCACTAGGCTATGTACACATTGGCCACACATAGTATCTTTATAACAACTATATAACAGAACAAACAATGTCTAGGCCTAACTCTCAAATAACATGCATGTATCTTTAAGTCTGAAAAGAACAGCTATAAAAGACATGCCTTTCTTTTATCCTGCTCTTCCTTTTCTACTGCCTTAGGTTCTACGGAATCTTCCTTCTGTTGCAGAATTCTGTCAAAAATAAATAAAAGGTCACCAATAAAACAGCTTTAAAAAAAAATGTATCAAGCCATCAGGTTGATTGTTTTGTTTTGAATTTTGTACAAAACTACACAAGGGCTATCTGCACTACCCATCCCTAATTTTGCAGTGTAAGACTAGAGGGAAGGCAGCTAGTCATCACCAACCACCACCAACTCTTGAGCTACTCTTATGCCAATTAATAATGCAATTGACCATCACATTATAATGCCCCCATGGCTGAAATGGCAAGCATGTTTGGTGTGACTGGGATTCAAACCTGAGATCCTCAGATTACGACATCAGGTTGATATTAAAATTATTTTGGTGAAATTCTGGCACTTAATTATCCATGGATTATTCTGGCTTCTTTTATTTCTATTATAATCTCAGTTGACTGTAAAAAAAAACAATAGTTGATATAATAATTACAGCAGGAATGTTTAGAATAATATACAATAAGCAGAAAGTAAACATTTCACAAGTTTTAAAGTTTAAAAATACAACAAGATAAAACTAATAACAAATGTTTCTATCTTGATATCTATTAGCACACTATAAAAATGGTGAGAGAAATATTACTATCATGATATATACTGGTGCACTACTGTCAGAAAACATTGAAAGAAATATTGCTATTATGATATCTAAAAGTGCATTATAGTGAGAATACTTGTTAACAAATGTTACTACCATGATACTTGTTGGTGTACTATAGCTAGAAAACTTGTAAACAAATATCACTATCATGATATCTGTTGGTGTACTACAGCTAGAAAACTTGTAAACAAATGTTACTATCATGATATCTATTGATGTACTATAGTCAGAAAACTTGTCAACAGGTGTTGCTATTATGATATCTATTGGTACAGTACTGTCAGAACACCTGTAAAAACGTTGCTATCATGATATCTGTTGGTTTACTAGTCAGAAAACTTGTAAACATCCCAGGAAAATAAAAGAAAGAAGCTTGGTATTGAAAAATAGTTATTAAATTAGTGTTTTGCTATTGGTTAGTCTTACATCCTTAATAGAATAGCATTACATGTGTAGTGGATAAGGAAACTTAGATACAATAGCAATGACAATATGCACCTGCCAACATCTTAACTCGATACTAAAAAAGCATCAGATATGACAGTTCATTACCTTCTACATACTGCACAAACAGGATGGAACTTGCAACCATACGTTACCCTTAACACCCCTCAAAACGTCATTTTCCTAAGCCATAATGTCTGTGAGATATGATGTACTAAACCATGAAACCATCTTTACAACTTCACTTTACACATCACTTATGGATGCCTTCTAAAGTTCATAATAACAAAAACTTCTGTGAACTGGTAATCTAGTGCTCACTACATTCAGAGAATTGTTACAAAAGAAGCAAACTACAATACCCACTATAGCGATATGTGGATTAATGGTAGAATAAAAATCAATGCAATCATGGTGTATCAGTGACTGAAACAAGTCACAAAGTCTATATACTGTTTCACACTATTATTATATGGTCACACAGAATTCAACTGAAAACAGATGGGAAACGTTATATGTATAAAAAACAGCTCGTATGAGTAGAGAAAGCACTATGCAGAGGACCAAACAACATGATGATCACTGAAGAAGGTAGAACTGTTGTTCGCTTCTCTAAATGATGCTTTCTCTACCCATACCAGCCATTTTTTGCATATGTAATTTTCTCTGAAGGTGAGTTTTTCTCGTCATCATGGGAGATGGGAAATGTGATTAATGAGTGGTCTTTATTATATGTTTTCCAGAGTTTAACTTATAAGCAAAAACTTTGGCAGATTTTGTGGTACACAATACAGCTAAATAAAAATTAACAGGAGTAAACAGAGGTAGTTATATCAGAAATGTTATTACTAAACTGTGACTTCAAAAAATAGGAGGAAAAGTAACAATTATATACAGTTATAAATAGGAAAACACTAACACATACGTGGGAGAAATTTAAAAATAAAGTGTTCTTGGTTCTATACAAATAGAATAAATAAAACCACATACAGACTCTATAAAGTTTAATTTATCACAGAGTTAAAAGAAGTTGAAACTGTATTGACAGTAATGAAGGTTTTTTCAACAGTGATTAAAACTGAATTGTGTGTATGTAATATGGATACATTTAGTATCAATATTTAGAACAAAACTTTGGATTCAGTGATGTCGAGAACTTGTTCAATTAAATTACAGTTTGACATAAACCAATCATTTACTGACAGTCTATAGTTTATTATTAAAAATGGATAAAGAACACAACAGATTTTCTCTCTTTCTCCGTATGTGCAAGTGAATGTGTGTGTACACACACATGCATACATATAAAGAAACAGATGACAGACATAAGTATAACTTTGTTTTTAATAGAAAGATAAGAAATATACCTTAATTTCTGCTTTGGTGGCTTTTTCAAGTTTGAGGAAAGTTTTGGTTCAATATGTTCTCCCTTGTTTAGCTTCTCCAGAATTTCATTTATTTCAGGAGATAATTTCTTGTCTACAGGTTCCAACTTCTTCAGTAGCTGAAAAAAGTCAGACAACAGATGTTATTACACTAAACTTGATAATGCATTCTTCACCAAAAAAGAAAAAGAGGAAACCTTATACAACAGTCAATAAAGATGGGTAGTTATATCACCATCTGATTGATCTTCAAAATGAATGCACATGTTGTTACACTGCTACACCTACAAATCAGACCTAGGGTTGTACCATTTAAAAAGCACTAGATGACTACCAATAGAAGCAATTAAGAACTGTGTTAGAACATGTGAGTTGTAATCTAATAATGGAAGGATAACAAAAGTAGCCCAGGGTGTGGCTTAATTGTGATAAAGGTCATTGAAACCTGATTTTGAGGATAAAAGAATTTTATCTTTAGCCAAATGCACAAATCTCATGAAAAAACTTTAATTTCATCTAAACATTAGTTGATATTTGTTTTCTTGAATTTGTTTTAAAGTGAGCCTAGAATAATAAAGTAAACCAGATTTAGATAACATAAAGCATGGTATTTGTACCAACACTGAATCTTATTTTACTTTCTGAACACATAAAAAAATAAATGAAAACATCATTTATTAACATCTTTTTAATAGTTCTCATATAAGCCTGATCCCATAAGTAGAATGTGGCTGCTTCCTAAAGTTGCATTAAAACAAAAGAAAAAAGGGTGTCATTTATAAAATCTAAGGTAGGGGATGGTGGGGAAACAAGTATGTTTCTTGTTTAATTTTAACTATGTATTTCTTTCCTCATAGACCTTTCATCATAGGGAATTATTTAAGATTATGTCCACAAACCCATCTAGTGAATAGTTTGCATACACTTATACGTAAGTAAGTTTATATGTTTAACTAACACAACAGAACACATAATTCTCACACTATACTTTAATGGAGATTCTTACATTTCTATATGCAAGCAGTCTCTTCATGACTGGGTGGTTTCTTACAGAAACTCGCTGAGCCTTCAGTACCATGTAGAAACTAATATTTGTACAGTAGCTATGGGGGAGAAAAATTCCTAAAATTACAATTTTCAACTAAAAGTTACACATAACTACATAAAATTCATAACAGAATTTTCTTAACAAAGTACATTTCATTGTTTGATAGCACAACAATTAAAGTGCAAAAAATATAACAAACTAGAACAGGAAAACATGGGACTGTCCTAGTTTTACAATTCACCGAGAAACTGCACTGACACATATACTCGTGATGTTAGGAAAATACACAGGTTCAAAGAATCAATTTAAACCAGAACTAGAAAACTCTATACTTGAGCACGTTCAAAGGTTTTGTATTCATACGTAGATAGTTACATACATACATACATGTGTGTGTGTGTGTGTATTGGAAAAATATTTTTATGTAGTACAAATTTTACAGTTATTTGTAAATATTCTACTAATATTATTCATATGAAACCAATGCATAAAATATAAAACAATAAATCATTTTAACATATAAATAACTTAAAAAGGAAACAAAAACAACTTACTTTAATATTAAATTTTGTTTTGTTATTAGAAATTCTGAAGCAGGCCCAGGTGGAATAACTCCAGATTTGATCAGCTGAACAATTGGCTGGATTTTGTCATTTAGCTCATTCATCTGAACAGAAAGCCAGATAAATCAATCAATTTGACCAAACGAGATAAAATTACATTAAAAAAGAAAAGCAAAATAATTTATTTTCAAATATCTAATCTATGTTTCTTGTTATTTCAATGAAATCAACTGAAATGCCACTTAGGGTTAATATTAGTATTACAAACTCATCAATCATAATACTTACAGTTTAACCTGTCAGTCTGAATTGTTTTAGAAATATTTAATTGTAACCTTCTAAACCTTAAACTCTTTACATTTAACAAGTTTTATCACCATATATATTAGTGAAAAGATGAATTTCATCAAAATAAGTTTGGTTCTTAATATAGCAGAAAACTTGACTTGCAAGTCTTTTGATAAACCATGGAGATTGTGGATAATGTTACAGGTTGCAGACATCTATTTACTGTCAATTCTCTCATAGCTATCTGTAACACTAAAATGTGAGACAACTGTTAACATTCAACAAATTGTTGTTTTTTTCTCATGAAGTATTTGCATGTAAATGCACAATGGGCTATCCACACTCTATATATATCAAGGGAATCAAACTCTTTATGTTTGGGTTGTTAGTGTGTAATCTTACCAAACATTGTCCTACCAGGAAGGCTATTCAGAAAATTATTTTTTTAATGTAAAGTGGCACAAATGTAAATTCATATTGATTAGATAATTATCATCAAAATATGTGAAGTAAATATTTCAAAATAACCAACAGTGGATGCAGAGATGCCAACTATTTCAAATGACTGAGCATAATGATTGTAGACAGAGCCCTTTCACAGTTTTAGTCCTTTTAGACTTGCCAGAAACAAGACAATCTGGTGAATGAGGCCTCTTTTTTTTCCATCTTGTGAACGATCGCATTGGTGTTTCTATGTCGCTTAGAAAACAAGAAATACCCATCTACATGAGCGCTGATTGGCTAACAAGCACTGATAACGTAACTATGGATTTCCCCACGCACCCAGTATGGAGAAGCACCGCACTCAAATTATTGAAAGACGCTGAGATACAATTTTTTATTATTTCAAGCACAAACATGATCATCGCAAGTAGCCATTTGTACTATGTCTTTTATTTATTATCAAAATTCATTTGTATCTCACTAGAAATTTTCTTTTCACCCCTTTCAAGCCCTGGGGGAACAATGTATCACTTTATTGTATAGGCCTATATAATATATAATAATTTGGGAGTTGCAACAAGTCATAATATTTATCTGTATGAGCGTATAGTCATAATGTATACACCAAAATTGTAATGATTATGCTCAACTCGTAATGGTTGGCATCTCTGTGGATGTATCTTACAAAATATAAACAACCCAAAGTCCAGGTTGTTAACTACACTTAGAAACACTACATGACTATCATATGGTAAAATCAGGTAGAAAAAAAAGCAAAAAAGAAACTGAAGTCACAAATATTTTATTTCTGCTTATGATTGTTAAGACACTATTAAAACTCAACTGACCACACTACAGAACTTTTAAAAACCATTATAATCACAATATTATAGATATTTTGTATAGACTAATACAAATGTTTATTTATAACAAGTTGAAATTTCTAGCTGAAATTTTGCACATTAATAAAACTTTTATTATCATCAGAGTACCTGAAAGTAATTGAACAGACATGAAAACGTCACATACTTGCAACTTAAATTCTTCAACTAAGTCCAATAATTCAGGAGATTCTTGCTTGAGGAGCTGAAAATTAAAATACATTATTAATGCTTCCAAGAAGCCACATATGTACACAATACACTTGTTTCAGGCATATGCTGATTTCTTACAAAAATAAACCTCCTGAAACAAGAGGAAATCCACAACAGCTGCACATTTGAATTTCTTTTAGATAGAATTAGAGTAAATTAGTCAAAGAGACTTTTTTCCCCCTTTATATTAGCTATATTTCTGTATGCCAGCAATACCAAACATGGGGCACGTGTGAACTCAATTCAGTTTTATTATTCATCGGGATCTATTCCAGCTTACCTTCAAAACAACAATATTTTAGGCAAGACTAGGGTAAATTCATCGACAAAACCCTGGGCATAATTGAATACATCAGATGAAATAATTCGACCTCCTTAGTAAAAAACACTGTAATTAGATTTCAAATGGGTCAAGAAATAATGGAGCTATTTGGAAAAGAAATAAACTCAGAGCCATTCTATGAGTTCCTATGCTGCAACTAAAAATCAAATGATCTTTTTCATAGGTTTTATTCTTATTTGACTTCTTCCCTGTAAGTCAATTTTGTAACTGTCATCATAAGGAAATTTCAGTTAAAACAAAAATTAATATATTTTAAAATGTCAGTGATAAATTCCAAGTCTTTGTAACACTCAACATTTTTACAGAACTTTATTGTTCCAACTAATAAAATACAAGATTGCTTCCTTGTTTTCTCACTTAGCAAATGTTAAATTTTCTAGATCAAATCTAATTACGTGCAGGTTAATTGGATGTAATATGCTATAATAACTGAGAACACAAACACATCAGCTTCTCTCTAGCAACAAATTAGCTCTTGAACACATAGTGATGAGAATGATAATAAAAATAACACTAAAGATACTCATACACAGCTCACAAACAATATGTTGTAGTAGCTAATAATTAAATCAAACCAGCTTCTCTCTATCAACAATTTAGCTCTTGAATATACAGTTATGATAATAATGGAAACACTTGTTATACAAATACAAGTAATAATGACTAGATGATAAAGTTATGAAAGGTTTACAAAGCCTTATAACAAAAGATACAATGGAAAACAATTAAGTTGTACTATATACTAATAATATTTTGAATGTGGGCCTTTTGTTTTTCATACACTTTTATCTTTTATTGCTACCATACAACTTATTCATGAATGATTGTTGCATACAGTGTGTCCTACAGCACTCTCCAAAATTTCAACCATGTTATTTGGTCAGTTTTTGAGCTTTCCAGTTTTACATAAGTCCACATGTCCTGAAGTATGTTTGTACTGGGAACAAGAGCCATATGCTTATTTCGCATCACGATATTGTTTTACCACATTTACTTTACATTTAGGATCATTCACTTTCTGGAGACATTCCTCCAGCTCTGATCATTTCACTGTTTTTTATCCTAAGCCTATTCAATCTTAATGTTTGGCTACCTCTTCTCAGTAGCAGTTTCTAACCAGCTATGCGTCCACTGATGCTATTGACATTCACACTTGTATTTACAGAAAGGCCACTGGTAACATCTATAACCAACCTTCCAATCCTTTCTGTTTAATGTTTTGGTCAAGTGCGCAAATCTAATAACGCAAATGAACTGCAATAGAGTACAATCATATATTGTTAGTTTACACATGGCTGTCTTCTATACAGTTCAATTTTCACATGCCAGGGGGGCAGACAATCCAGTTTTGTTCGTATTTTATCCTTCTTTTCCACATTTTTTCCATAATTATTTCCAATGATGTACATTTACAGACAATTTTAGTGTTTTCACTTTTTATTTTTAAGACACTACAACTCTGTTTTTTATCAAATTGCTTTAACTTTGCTATTGTAGATGATGTTTTTGTTTGTTGTTAAACATAAAGCACAATAGGCTACCTGTGCTGGGCCTCCCACAAGTACTAAAACCCTGTTTACTTACTGCTAAACCACTGCATGGCAAAGTAAACCTGCAATTTAAAAAATAACTTCTCTTTGCAAGTTTTGAAGTCAGTATATTGCGTAAGACTCTACTAGCAAAGTGAGAAAAATTAATCTCTCCAATTTACCAGCAATAATCACATGGCTAGAAACCTTCTGTGATCTGCACAGTGTCATATCTCAACAAGAAGACAAAAGGTTAAAACAAACCATCTGTGATCTGCACAGTGTCATATCACAACTAGAAGACAAATGGTTAAAACAAACCATCTGTGATCTGCACAGTGGCATATCACAACTAGAAGACAAATGGTTAAAACAAACCATCTGTGATCTGCACAGTATCATATCACAACTAGAAGACAAAGGGTTAAAACTCACTTACCTCCAATTTCTCTCTCTTGCTCAATTTTGACAAATCTCTTGTGATTTTTTCTTCTACGACTTTCTCGTCTTTCCCTTCTTCATTTTTCTGTGGCTAAAACAAACGTAAAGTTAGGTACCCATATACTACATTTGAAATCAGATTTGCTCAATTGTTTCCTTATTCTACAGATCAAATTGCACATTATTAAAGGTTTGTTCGCTAAAAATCTGGGTCATCAACATTCTAATATTGCTTTGTTCCCAAAAGTAACTAGAGCAAATAACAGTTTATGAGCACTGTTCCTCTAATTCTTAGGCAAAATATTTGAAAATACAAATTTATACATAACACTCTTATAGGCTAAAGAGTTTATTAAAATTCTAGTTTACCAATAATAGCAAGTTTGGCACAAGATGAACCCTCAAAAAAATTTCATATTGTTTATACACGAACAAACAGCACTTCAGAAGTTAATCTGTTCTTCAATTATAAGTTACAATTTTACTAACTTGGCTACCCTGTGATTAGATAAAGATGAATTATTTTCATCTTGAAATATTGTTTAAACAAGCTTTATCAAATAGTATTAAAAATTCAACTTGGAGCAATGAAACCCTCTAGCATGTAGGTGAAGGAAAACTGAATGTAAAAATGTATCTCAGAATGGCTGGTGTGGGTATTAAAATACAACCTGTTTTATTAACCTGAAAATGACCTAGGAAGGTTGAAATGTTGTTCTCTGCTTATCAATAAAGGTGCTAATACCCAAACAAGCTGTTCCGAGACATGTTTATTTCAAGTGGATTTCTCCTCATTAAGAAATTAGCATGTAAGTTTGACGTTCTGCTCGTTTGTTTTTCCTAGATCCATCAAGAATTTAAGAATGTCTTCATGTGATTGAAAATACAATAGGAGATATTAATTTTCAACTGTATTTTTTAAACAAACAGATTAGTTCTTACAAATTTTAACTGTGAATAAACAATCAATTTCTTCAGTTAGTTAACACTGATGTTTGAACTAATCAACTTCAGTTACAGTTGAAACTTGCTTGACTGATAAGCTTGTTCAATGCAAAGTGGAAACCTACCTCCCAAGTGAGAGATGTGACAAACTAAAACCTGATGTTACTTATTTAATACACAAGTCTGAAGAGAACATGTTTTGTGAGTTTATAGAATCTGGTCAATTCATAATAAAACTGTTCTGTATTAGGCTATTTTAAACAACAGGCAAGGAAGTAGTTTAATTTCTTAGGTAGAGTTCTACAAATATAAAGCACATAATAATTTTTTATGATACATCAGAAAAAGCTAAAAAAGGATCTTAATACCTGCAGCACTAACCAAGTTTATGCAAAAAGTAAACAGAGAGTGAGCAGTGCCAATGTGCAACTGACAGGAAGTGGTAAAAAGTTAATACAGAGTGAGCAGTGCCAATGTGCAACTGACAGGGGGTGGTAAAAAGTAAACACAGAGTGGGCAGTGCCAATGTGCAACTGACAGGAGATGGTAAAAAGTAAACACAGAGTGAGCAGTGCCGATGTGCAACTGACAGGAGATGCTAAAAAGTAAACACAGAGTGGGCAGTGCCAATGTGCAACTGATAGGAGATGCTAAAAGGTAAACACAGGGTGGGCAGTGCCAATGTGCAACTGATAGGAGATGCTAAAAGGTAAACACAGATTCATCAGAATCAGTATGCAGTTAAACAGGTATCATAAAATATAAGCAAAGATACAGCAGTGCTATTGTAAAGTTTGGATTGGACTTTGAAATGCATTACAGAAAGCTGCCAAGTTATCAATCACAAACATGCTTGTTTAATGACAGTTATTTTTAGCGATATACAACTAAACAATAAAACTTTCAATAATTTTTACTTTATGTATATTTTGTATTTATGGAAAAAGTTACTATGGACAACTACCACCCTCCCTAATTTTAAAATAATAACCAATAAGAAAGAAGCTACACAGCAGCAGCCAACCACAGTGATAAGTGACTGACCATGAACTGAAAATGCTGGAAATATTTTGTGGTATTGCACAAATTTTAACCATTTCACTGACTCCATAGCCCAGAGCTTTACTACAGGGCTAGCCTGCATTCTGTAGTATATTACCGAGTAAAATTTCATTAACTAAACTTTTATAAACCAACAACTTTTTTGGTAAAATGTACTTCAGACTTTTAAACAAAAATACACAAGTGCCATCAGCACATAGCTATCTCTAATTTTGAACTGACAGAATAAAGGGAGAAAAGCTCTTTAACATAATGTACTGTCAAACCCTGGGCTACTCTTGTCTGACTGAATAACAGGATCTGAATGACACCCCTATAACACACCGAGTATGTGAAATATATTCATGTGCTGAAGGATTTTCAATAATTTGTAGTGAAGAGGTTTTCACCCTACTACTCATAAAATCTTGTGGTTTTACATTTTTGAATTTGGATAAAAATTTTCTTTGCTACTAAAACCATACAGAATGTTTCATAAGCTAGGAAGTTAAACTAAAAATTTATTTTTTGAACAGTCCGTATATCAAAATAAAACTGATTTTATTATCAGCAGTCCCTGGGATAAGCTAAAAGTTAAATGGCTGAAGTTAACCCTATGGCCCCCTGGTGCCATTTTATAAATCATTTCTGCATATGGTAATGTATAACATTCAAAACGTAATTAAACCACTTTATTATCAATACACCAAAATAAATGTAACATTATACTTTATGTTATAGTTTTAATCACTTTGTGTTATAAGAAACCTTTAAAAAAAAGTAAACTCCAGGTTTTGTGTCACATGATCCATATGCTTTGAAAAATCTTTACTAAAGCATTGTTTCTCTCTTTTACACATAAGCTAGTATGTACAGGAGTTTCTACACACTAAGTATGCATGTCTGACCAAATTGTCACGAGATCTACAACCTACAAGCCAGGTTATTATGGAAACAGATATAAATTTCCCAACCCTTGATGGTTCCCATGCTCACTTCTTATATTTTGCCTTGAGATCTACAACATACACGCAGTTAGTTGACACAAGCGTATATAGTCATTAGAAAGAGTTCAGTTTACACTATACTCCACCAACACTTAATCTGACATTGATATGCAGTTTTCCTTCCAGTATACATGTAACTGCCATTCATATTGCTGTCTGCTTGATCAACTATACCACGTATGGTGATTTATTACTTAAATATGATATAGTTAGAGAGACAGTTAAATATGTATTTATGTCTTACATTTAGATATTAGCTAATCATTTGTGTTCTAACAAATCACATCTGTACGGTTTAATGATACGTTTAAGTTGTCACCTGGATTTTGAAAAGTTGTAAACAGGATTGCTTGTGTAAGAAACATTTTGTCTCTACAGGGGATTTTCCAGAATACCTTCATAAAGCCTCGTGGGCATCAGCTGATGTATGGGTATAAATGATAATAGAATACTTTGAAATGAAAATTAAAGACAAAGCAAAAGTGGAAAGGCAATAATGTAAATTTCTGCACATAAGAAAAATATGACTATGCTAATGGATTTCTTATGATTGGTTGAAAGATATATAAATATTTCTATTTGTTAGGTTTAAACATTTCATCACATTGTATGATGATAGTAATAGATATAGTAGAGAAAATAGAAAATAAAATATAAATATTTACTTTAACACCTTTGATATTAATGAAGTTCTAGATATTATATAAATATAATGTGAAAACTGTAAGTTCAAAATTAATATTTTTTACAGTTCATATAAAAATCACCATGCAGGTGAACTATTCAGAGTTAGGGTGCAAATAATTACATTAAATAACGAATTATTTTTATTAGAAATTGTAGAAAAAATCAATTAAATGTTTCACTTTTCTAAAACTAAATACTTTTAGGAATGAAAAATGACAAGATCAGTGTTAGCTGTAGCTGGTAGTCATGGGGTTAACTTGTAAACAATAAAAAGCCAATAACATTTTACCAAAAACCATTCCAATTCAAGTTCTTCTTCATCAATTTCTTCTGCCAATCTTCTCTGAATGGCCAAAACTTCTCTTTCTTCTGCTGCTATCAATTCTTCCTCTTTAGCTTGTACTCCTAAACAAAACCAAATGTAAAAATTAAATTAAAGAAATTAGGGTTGATCTAACTTCTGATCTTGTATATCATCCTCTACACTTGAAACTAACAATACATTTAATCCTAACACAAACTATTTATAGTTGACATGGAAAATTACCACACAAACAGAAAATTGCCACTACAAAACAAGTATATTACACTAATCAGTACTCAAAATCAGTGATGGTTAACTGGTGAAAAGCCAATGGGTTCTAGTGTTTAGCTAGTGACCTTCATGGGCCATTGAGATGACACCAAGTGATTATCCTCTACATATTTAGAACCTTAATGGGAAAAAAAACAACACATGATAACTCAATGATAAGCCTTTTCAAGTAGCATGTTGTGCATTATGCTTCCATATCTTTCAATGGCATTTTCCATTGGTACAGAAGTGATAGAAATAGGTAACAAGTTTTGAAGTCATGTTTTTGTAAGGTAACAGATTTACTATCGAACATTTTGATTTGTTTTGTGAAGACATTTCTTTCTGTTCTTCTTTTATGGAAACCAGACATACCACACGGATCAGATATGTTAAGTTCTCATAACATTACTTTCATTATCCTCAAATTAACCTTATTTATCATATTCATCAAACACTTTCACTCTCCTTGTATGGAAGCTTTTATCTTATTCATCAAACACTTTCACTCTCTTTGTATGGAAGCTTTTATCTTATTTATCAAATATTTTGATTTGTCTTAAAGACATTTTCACTCGTTTGGTATGGAGGCAGACTACTTACCACATGCATCAAACATTTCATTTTTTTGTGGAAATATTTTCACTCTTTCATTAATAAAGACATTTTTGTACTAAAATCATGCATTTTACCATTACATAATTACATAACTGTTGTTAATCTATGTTCAATGATGTATTTCATGAAAATATTCAGTATTACTTCACTTATTCTTTTGACCTATTTTATTAAATTAACAATTTATTATGTAATGATAACACCTTATTGAAAAATAATTGACAGTGTTTCTTTTGAACTTAAGAACTGCTTAAAAAGTTAAACTCAAGTTTCAAATAAAGCCATAAATAAACTGAGGCTTAACCCTAGCCAACATTATATAGAGGTACCAAAAGTAAGTTGAAGATATATAAATATGTATAGATATACACACACACATGATTCTCATGGTAAATCATAAAGTTCTAGCAAAGAGTAAGCTGTCATGAGTAATATTACCTTGAAAACTGATCAGGGCTGTCATAGTGCTTGACTTGAGACTTCTCTTATTATGATTAAAATACAAAACTTACCTAAATCATTTTACCAGCTTGGGATTTTTTTAAACAAACTGGTGCAAAAAGAAAACAAATTGAAATGATGTTTTTTATTTATTTTTGTTGTACTATCAGTATTGGCACATACAAAATTAATGTTTTTACAACAGATTTTACAATACTTACCACCGTAATCTTCATCAACATAGTCTGCACTATAATACATCGATTTCCTTTTTCCCCATGCCTTCACATCTGGAAGATCTGATAAAAAACAGTGGACAATTAAAAAAATGAAAGTTTTTATCAGCTCAGTACAACAATTAAAATAATCTTTATTTTGTATCTGTATCTGTATCTGCACTTTAGGTAATTTAATTTTAAAATGTTATTCACCCACTATCCACATGTGAATTATGAATGTAAGAACACAAGAATTTAAAATACAGTCATGTAAAGCTGGATGATGGCCGAGTACAAAACTGTTACATGATTCTGGCGATTACATTTTGAGCTACAGGGTATAAAGCATGTGAAAACAATCTACTAGCCTAAAAATAAATTGTTAAAGTCTAAATTTCAACATTTTGTAGATGGTGGAAGCTTCTATATCTTAGTTTGTATACATATATTATCTGCGTAGGTCTGAGAAGTATGGCATCAAAACTGATGGATATAAAGCTTAAATCTGAGCATGTAGGTACTCAGTATGAAGGTGACATTTTGTATACTTAAGAAATATCTGCAAGTAATATAGTAAACGTTTTTATTTTTAAAAACTGTATTTATACAAAATGTTTAATAAAGTTGAGTACATATATATCTGAATTGGTAATTATTATAAAATTATATCCATGGTATGAATGGGAAGGCTGGGCCTATAAATTAACCTTTCAAAACAGATATTATGGTACAAGTAGTTAACTAAGCATATACATTTGTATTTTGAAACTGTTCCTCTAACCAAACTGTAGAAACATAGTTTGACTTTTGGTAACAAATCTTACCTTTAAAACAACACTACATTCAATGGTGTAACTGGTATAATTACATGAAAGTTACTGTAAACAGATAAACAGACATCATTTTTGGTCTGTTATAATAAAACAATCTGAAATTAGTCCACCTCTATTTGTTGTAAGAATTATAATTTTATATATATATTTTTAATAAAATATTAATATGAGCCTGATTGAGTTTCACAGTACATTCTGGTAACTCAATGTATATCACATACTACAAAAAAGTTTCATATAAATATGCTTAATCATCCATTCACATCTCAGTTCAAAGGTTAACTCGATGTCAGGCTAGTGGATAGACCCTTTAACTGGGAAAGCAAAAGTAAACTATAATTCTCATTTTATGATATGTATCCTTCATGAAATATGATAAACTACTATTAAGTAGTATAAGTTTGTTGTACACAAAAAATCGAAGATACCTTTGTGATATAACATGGTCAGTCTGACCTCAACAAGTTGGGATGCAGGATGACATTCATATGAACAATAAAAATGTTTACTTTCATCAAACAGTTTACATATTGTATTTGTGTAACTTCTAAATGCATATCTAATCTTTTCAATACCCCTGTATTTTCCTTCTTCTAATACAAACAGTTGTGACATCAGAAATTCAGAGTGAAAATAAAATGAATATAACTGTGACACCAAATTCATGACACCGTGTTGACATGACATGCACTTTGACTCTCATCCAGGCACAGAAGGTTAATAAAGAATTAAATGTTAATCAAAGTCACAAATGTCAGTTTCAAAGACCTGAATAACTAAACATGTACAGTGTTCCAATATTAAAATAAGGTAATTAACATTTACCACCATCTTCATTATCACTTATAATCTGGTCCTTTTTTACTGTATAGTAATCATCCAGTTCACTATCTTCATCATCATCTTCAGATAGTTCTAGTCCCATAACTTCTTCCTGTGAAAACAAAACAAATTCTCAAAATACTTTTGTGAGACATGCACAGAGGCTGTTTGTTATCAATATAAATTATTATTTTAAAGTTCAGTATGATTAACTGACAAAAAGCTGCATTAAAAACTAACTGTAAGACAGTCTACAATTCATACAATAGTTCGTATGTGCCACACATTTATAGTATTCCTTCAATGCAGAACTGTGTTGGTATCCATATACAAATTTTATGATCAACAAATAGAAACAGTCAAGTACAAATTTACTTTCCAGCTCTTCACCTAGCATGAATGAAAGTAAATACCTGACAATATATGTCCAAAATGAAGCATTTTGTATCAGTGTACCAAGCATAAAACATTACCAAAAATCATTAACATTTAAGTTATAATAATGTGAAAAGATGTAAAATAATCTTCAACATTCAATCTTTTTCGATGTTCATTTCCATGGACTTAAAAAACTAAAAAGGTTTTTATTCTTTCGTATTAACAATCAAACTGTACAAAAAGTACTTACTCAATTCCAGCAAAAATGCAAAACTGTTTTTGACTATAAATACATAAATCAATATATTCATTCATTAATTAACCTTTCTCTGAACAACTTACACCTAACAGTATTTATAACACATGCTCAGCCTGTGTTAACTTCCCAATATCCAGTGAAGATAGGTACAATATTTTTTTCTATTTTACAACTATCAAAGTATCACTTACTCATTATAAGATTTCATCTTGCAGAATCTTACAACATAAATGCAAGGTAATGGTTACATAATTTATTTATATCATTCAATGATTCACTTTACTCAAACAGAACCTAACTTATCTGATCCAAATCTTTTCTCAAAAATCATGTCATCTAATGGCATTATGTTCATTCAAAAACATCATTTGTTTTGAATTATTTCTTCTTACCTAGTAGTTTCATATTAAAATAGAACCTAGCCTGTTATTATCATCTTATGCCATCTAGTGGTTTTACATTTAAACACAAACGTGTGAACCCTTATAAGTTATGTAGTGATATATATATATATATATAGCCATTACACAAAACCTAGCCAGTTATCAGCTTCTACCATCTAGTTGTTTTATATTTAAACAAACCACAGCATGTGTGAATCTTCATAAATTATCTAATGCTATATATATCCATTACACAGAACCTACCCCGCCATCTAGTGGTTTTATATTTAAACACAACTAAAGCATGTGTGGACCTTTATAAGTCATATGTTGATATATATATATATCCATTACACAGAACGTGTCCTGTTATCAGCTTCTGCCAGCTAGTGGTTTTATATTTAAACACAATCACAGCATGTGTGAACCCTCATAAGTTATGTAGTGATATATATATCCACTGCACAAAACTTAGCCTGTTGTTAAGCATCTTCTACAATCTAGTGAAAAATGTGGGAATCACATTAACATATAGATAACAATGTACAATTTGACCATTTAAGATGTGCCTGCACATCTACCCTTTAAAAAAACTAAAATTTTCAAATCAACCTTTATATTACAGTAATTCATTGATTCCACTTAAATTCCCATCCTCCACAACTTACAATGACAACTCAATCTTTCAGTTAATTACCCTCTCAGAAAAATAAAAAATTCATAACTGTGGCCACCTGTCTTTTCCAAATCTTACACTTGTATTCCATTGTCGTTAGAATACAACAAAAAAGAAATGCAAGGTTTTTATTCTATTAATTTCCTCCCCAAATAATTTTATAAACTTCAATAAAATGACCTCTCACCAATCTTCCCTCAAGAGGAAGCTAAGTGATCTTAAACTATCCCTATAAGACAATATTTAATGGCTGAATTCTTCCGAGTAATGCTCCTCTGAATAATAATAAGTATCCTTTCTTAACTAAGAACACCAATACATGACAACAATTCACGTGAAGCCTAAACAGAGAATTACATTTTATGAAATTACTCCTTTAGCGTGCAAACAATACGACTGTAAGTACATCCTAAAAATTCAATTATCCTCACTGATAGCAGCAACATAATACCTTGTAGCATGAATCACATTTCTACCATTATATTAAGATTTTCCTGTTTTAGTTATACTGTTGAGTAGGTTCCCATCTATATCAAACATGGGATCCAAATTACAATACTCCAAATGCATTTATTGTACTTACCTAAAGGTCAACTGATAAATATTTGCTCAGTTTCCCAATTTATTCATGTAAGTTTGTATCATTTAAACAACCTTATTTGATAAATTTACTATTATATATTTAACATCAATGTTTGTGCAAGTTAAACATATATTTCAAAATGTACATAACTGTTAAATCTGTATTGCAAAATATTTGGACTGTTCACTAAAGCTGTAGAAGATTCTTGAGTGTAAGAATCAACAATAGATACATGTATGTAAATTCCAAAATTGTTGTGGAAGCTGAAATTTCTAGAGTCTCACCTAGTGCCTATAAAACATAACTAACATAGAGACAGAACATATTATTGGTTTGTTACAGTTCTTTTATAGATTCAAAATTTATCTGCATTCACTCAGGTGCAGATTCTTTGTTGTCAAAATAGAAGAGAACATTTATAAGTTCAGCCATCTCTAATCTCAAAAAGAAACCAACTTCTTTTAAAAACCCAATCCACATTTTAGTGTTTTTACTTCACTTTAACACATTGAAAAAAATCTTGTTGTCAGTTTTAACATTATTCAAGTATTTCTAATACACCATTTTAGTTTTCATAATTTCCATGTTAAACAAATCCACATATTTCCTATAGTTACTTAAATATTAGAACCTATTTATCAATTTAATCTTCTTAAATTATTAATTTTCACTTTCTTCTGTTTTTGGAACATGTTTTTCCCAAATTAAAAGCAGTTTTTAAAAAAAACATTTCCTAAGTCTGTTCAACACAACTTAATACTTCATTATCATAATTCAATAATGTTAAATCTTACCTCAAAGCCTTAAAATTTAACTCTTTTTCGTGTCAACCTGTACCAAAACATTTAACCAAATTATGAAACAGTACTTTCCCCAGACGTTCTCCCATTGTGACTATTGTAACAATATCCTCATTAGTAGTAAACAATAAACCTAAACTAGCTAAACTCATAATCATTCAGTTCAGATCTATTTTCTGAACTAAGTTTCTAATGTGTATTTATAACCTTAACAAAGGTCTAAAACATTCCACACAGTACAGATATTATGATGCAGTAATATTCAATTAAAATAATGATAAAAACTCAAACTATTCTAGTAACATCATCAATAATATAACAATCATTAATTCACAACTACTAAACTACACAACATATGATTCATAAACAGTTACACAAACAAACCTGCTATAAAGTATTGCTTCTAAAAATAACTAAATTTAATAATGACACTATATAATCTATCTGAGCCATAACTCTTGCACTAAACTGGAACAGTTGTTTATATCTAACAGTTTCAAACTCCATCATTATGTAAATTTAAACTATCATAAACTGAATTTTTAAAAACTTTCCCAAACACACTATCACCTATGCATTACCTCGAAAACTGTCTACCAGTCCAATCAACCCACCTGTTGCTCTGAGCATATCACCTGCTAAGAAATTCATTCATAACCTGCAGGAATGCTTCCACATATCTATTTCTACCCTAGACTTCTGAAGGGGTTATTTAGTTTTGAGCAGCTCTTTAGATTCTAAATTTTCAATATCATTTCTTCCAGCATGTACTACAAAAAAAATGATCCTTGATACCAGCAATTAAACTGTCAATGTGCTCTATAATGTCTTACACTTTAGAAAGTAGCAAATAAATTGCAGTCTTAAGATTTCAATGTTCCCCACTTTATCAATGCACTTAAAGAAAGTGCACATAAACTCCATTATTGTCTTAGTGGCTGGTACCAAACCTGCCTCTACAGTCCTGTGCAAACCCATTCTATGTTTACCCTAACTCAGTCAATATCTTTGATTTCTGCTCCTGCTCTGTTATTTTCTCTGCTCTAATAGAACAATCTTCATCAATGCTGCCTCTGTCTTATCCTCAGGTAAGTAAACTCTACAAGTAAGATGTACTACAACTTTCTGAGCCTCATGAAAACCACAATCAAGCCCACAATTCTTAAATGTAACCTAATCCTGGTACCTATCACACACTATAATTCTGCACCATCTTATATCTGAAGTAGTATTAACAACATTGAAGATTAGCTAGCATTAATTCTTTATTACAAATCCAGCCACCCAACAGTGTAAGTTTAACAACATTATAATATGAATAAATAAAATTGAAAATAAACCAAACAATAAAATTCCTTTATTAATTAATAATAAAATTAAACAAAACCTGATGTAACACTCATCTAATCTATTTTAATTATTTTTTTCATCTAATGATACTGTATTCATCAAACAGAACCTTATATACTACATCTGAATCACTTTTAAAGATTAGTAGAACTTATCTCACCTGGTCCAAACCATCTTCCTCCAATCCAGTTGTATCATCTTCACCTAAAAGAATCTGTTTAAGTTGCAAGAAGAAAATGTTCAGTTTTATGGTTATAACCTTACAACAACTAATGTAATTAACTACTATTTGCATAGTGTGCTGTCAGTATTGGATAATTTATTTTCACTAATGACATCAAAATAAAGGTGCTTGCACAAAGATTTCTGTGAACAGCTTAAACAGCCAGTCATCATAATATAAACTACAATAAAAGAAGGTACAACACAGAAATATTAAAACTATTTACTAAACAAGAAAATAGTTTACTCATGAACAATACAAGTTTTTAAGAAATGTATGTAACCTGGAGACATGTTTTACATACAGTGTTATGTACAAATTTCACGACAGGGTTCAAAATATGACAATATACAAGAATCATTGAAAAAAAGGACTTTTAAATAATACTGTAAAGCAGTGTTAGCCATAAACACAAACAATATATTGAAGTATGTATCCTTTCTACTATCACGTACATGGTATCAACATAGACTGTCAATAATAAACCAACACAAAGTTAAACAGTGTATTAAAAGAACTTATGAAGTAAAACATGTTTTGTGTAGTATTTCAGTTGCATGAACAGTTCAGTAAGAAGTTGATTATAGAAAATGTTCATATACAAACCATATTTTGTCTAAGGCAACTACAGATTCAGAGAGATCTGATTGAAGCATCTCAGATTGTTAATGAAATTGATAGTGTCAATACATTATCTTGTCTTCATACTAATTGGCAATAAATTTTAATTACAATAAAAGTAGGACTAGGAGACACAAGTATAAATTTTGAAAGAGCAGTAGTCGTTTTCAGCTAATTTAATTTTTCTAACAGGACAACTGGCTTTTGAAATGGATTGCTTTCAGATACGGTAGATGAAGTTAATTTAATGGACTTAAAAAGAAGGTTTGATAAATATATGGATAGTAAGAGCTAACTTTGAGGGTTTTTTATTAGCCAAGCTTAATAGACAAAAAGGACTTGTTGACCTTTCATATGTAGTGAACCAGTGTTTGGTTAAACTGACACAAATTTAAGTAACTTAAAGCTAACATACTTTAGGCACAATACTTAAATTCACTGTTAAAATGTCATTAAAAATTAAATAAGTAGTTAAAGTTCTACTTTCTCCAGTACAACAAAGTTTATACACACAAAAAAACATCAGTAGTTTTAAAACAAAATGTTTATTTTTTGTTTGGTAACCTTGTCTTTGGCAGCATGAAATTCATCAACCTCATTGAAATAATAGTCATCAGATTTGGGGTTTGGTGTTCTAAAATTGGTATACAAGTCCTCATCATCAGATCCTAACACAGATTCTTTTGTTGCTTCTTTCCTGGTATTTTTATTCCTGAAAAAAACAACAAAATCACAACTAAATGTCTAAATATCAAAATTACATTGAAACATAATTTTTTTTCTCAATGACTCCTCTATGTAAGATTATAACCTAATTTAGAGAATGTTTAAAGAAGGCTTCAGTTACTAATGTTCTACCTCAACTCTTAACATTGTGGAAAATATACAAAAAAAAACAAACTTACAATGAACGTCAGGGCTATAAGAAGCAGTAAGACCAGTCAGACCGTGGTTTGACCACTTTCTCATGATATTTGTTGATACAACTTATGTACTAAACCTTGCTTTTTTAATTGAATACATTATGTTGTGCATATGCAGCATCTGCAGATAAAATTATTCAATCTTATAACATTAATTTTTAAAAAATTTCTGAGGGGGGAATGCCCCCCCCTAGAAATTTAATACTTTTCACACATCATGATACTGGCCTGACCACTAGTAAAAAAAAAAAAAAGACTTCCTATGGCAATTAATGTACCAGATGATAGCTGTAGCTTCAAAAGTATTTATTTTGGACATATCATCCAGCAGATGATATAATGCTTGAAAGTCAATAATATGTATTGTAATCTAGTACTAACTAGAACAGTAGCAGTTAATATGCAAGTTGCATCACTAATATACATGGTGTTAAGTAACTGAGTTGATATACGTAGTTATCAAAACAAGGTAAGAATATTTGTCTACATGCTCACACAATTTCCTGATAAGCTGCACTATGTACACTTTCTTTGCAAATAATTTCCAATCTATTTACCAAGAAACATACAGGAATGAAAAAATAGTGATAGCTCAGAATACAGACTACAGAATATGACCCTCATACAATCCCAGTTTGATGAACTCTGGCTGATGAATGACTCCAACATTTTGTAGGTACTCTATGTCTAATACTGAGGATAACAAGACACTCAAATAAGATATTAATGATGGGTGTCCTATGACCCGAGTTTTATACTCAAGAAACATATCCTTATGTTTCTCAAGTCATAAGCAAAATTTTATTGTAATAAATTTAATTATGATTTTTTTCCAACTTTGAGAACAAAACAGCAGTATAACATAAATCATGATCAGTAGGAGGTGGGATTTTGCAGAACCACAAATATTTATAATAATAAATGTGTTGAGTCCCCTCCAAACAACTATTCTTGCCCTGGAAATTAAAAAAAAAAATTCTTTTTATTTAAATGGAACTTCAAAAAGCTTGAATATCTTTTAACACCAATTTATTATGCCTATCTCATGTCAGTTCATAACTGAAGTCCAGTATATCTCTTACATTTACACAGGATATTTAAACAGACACTGGGTGTAATCTTTATATTATGTGATAAGAGTATAGTTGTCTTCAGACTAACAATTAGACCTTCAGAAAGGTTTAACATGTTGTTCAAAATTTACTATTTATCAATTTCATGATTCTGAGCTAGAATATCTGGTAGATTACATATTTATAATAATAGTAAATACTTTTTTCTACTCTTGCCTATACAGTACCCTTAAATAGTGAATTTGTATCTCACCATTTCTATTATGTACAGTTATCACTCACAACTGTAAATGCTTTTCCTCACCATTAATTTCAAACATCAATGAGTTGCAAATCCAACTTATTAATATGTGTCATTTTGTGGCACTGTTGAAAGACACGTTATAATTATTACCTTGGATCAGTAACACCACTGAATAAAAAAGCTAAAATAATTGTTGGTTAGACCTATCTCATCATCCAAAATCTTTAAACATTGTTAGACCCATTGTGTTCAGCCCTAAAAATTAGGTATTAGATCTGAATTTTGGACTATCTCCTATCTTAAATTTACACCAGTAATCCACATTGGCAATAGAGGTAAATGTCAAGGTATGAAAAAATGAT
Source organism: Tachypleus tridentatus (assembly GCF_004210375.1). Classification (NCBI taxonomy): domain Eukaryota; kingdom Metazoa; phylum Arthropoda; class Merostomata; order Xiphosura; family Limulidae; genus Tachypleus; species Tachypleus tridentatus. The sequence continues at coordinate 185,516,030 of NC_134834.1, read as the reverse complement.
AAATATTATTCACAGGTTTTTGTTCTGAAAAAATAATTGTCATTGACATTTATGATATATGAGGAAAAGAAAAAGGTGGTAACATAGTATTTTTAAATTAATTTGTTCTATTCTAAACTTTTGAAACATAGTACACAAGTCAATCCATAAGGTAATTTTTTCAGTTTATAATTTTACACAATCAACAGCTATGTTTTGGGTTTAAAGGTGTACGAAAAAGCATGGCTATATTTTCTTTCAAGTTTCAACACCGAGAAATCTATGGATGCTATAACGTAAATACGGCTTTAACAGTGTTTCCGCTCCAACTTCCAAATGAATAGCGTAACACTAACTCTAGAACAAAATAATTGAAAATCCTTGGTTAGAAACTATTAATAACAATACTGTGGATTTTGTGCTAAGTAATTAGATTTTACATTTAAACTACCTGAAATTAAAGATAAAATTATTTTGATGAGAAATATCAGCACCCAATTTTTATACGTTAATCCGCCTCATCAACATGATAAATTATTAAAATTTTATGTACCTTTTCTCACTTGGCTTAAATCTGTTTTTTCCTGGCATTTTTCTTTATTTGTCTTGATATTATTAATAATTACATGAAAATCAAATTTAGTCTACACTTTTGCATATATCGCAGCCTATATTTGGTAACTACTGGCTTTAGTTAGTTTGCCACGCATAATTCGTCACCCATATGTTCTCCACAATATTACTATTCTCAACACCAGTGATTGTTTATAAATTACATACTTTACTGTGATAAACAAATAATATCTATCTATGTATATATAATTTTCGAAATAGTAATTTTATCTACGAGAAAAAGACACCGATTTCAGTTTATTGTCAAACACTGGTATTAAGCACGTCCAGAAGATATTTAGTAGTGACACTATGATTTGTAGGTATGATCATAAAGTTAAATTAATTAAGTAAAAAATTTCTTTTTTATACATGTATATAAAATATATTTAGACTAAATATAAGACTAAAGTTTAATGTTTCGTTAATATGTATTAACAGAAGGTTTAATATGATCAGTTTATTCGATATATTATTCTTACAACATAATTCAAAACATTAAGTAATTACATTTAAAATCATGAAGTAGCTACCGAATGTATTTGCTCGTTACACTGTTGTTTTTGTTCACCATAAAAATTGTCTAGATATTTTCACCCACATATATAACTATAAAATTACGACTCGTACGACATGGTAGACTGTGAATATGTGAACCTGTTATTCGTCCTGTTTTCGCAGAAAAAACAAACAGTTAATATACACATTTTTCACAATTTGTAGATGTGTTTTCAATCATGATTCTCGAAATAGAAAACTGTCTTTTCTGCCGACGAATATGTAATGGCCCAAAGCATCAGGTACTTTTTATACTCATGCATGAATGTATTAATGTCACAAAGGCGATGTGCGTTCCATCAGAGGACTGGCTTTGTTGAAGTTACGGTATTTAGAGCAAGTCTCTCATCTGTTCAGCAGATTTAGTTATTATTTGTGGACTGTTACCCTGGTGAATTAAGGGGTTCAATTCATAACCTGAGGGTCGCGGGTTCGAATCCCCGTTGCACCAAACATGCTCGCCCTTTTAGTCGTGTATGCGTTATAATGTAAAGGTCAATCTCACTATTCATTGATAAAAGAGTAGCCCAAGAGTTGGCGGTGGGTGGTGATGACTAGCTGCCTTCCTTCTAGTCTTACACTGCAAAATTAGGAACGGCTAGCGCAGATAACCCTAGAGTAGCTTTGCGCGAAATTAAAAAAACAACCAAAAACAAAGACGTATGAATGAATTGTATTTTGTTGAGAAAATATTTTACATAGAACCCAAACGAGCCGTTTTTGCATATAAATTTCTCAACAAGTGGGTTTCTCGACATCACTGAATGAATTGTATGTTTTGTAGGCCTACCTATTTACGTAAGCGAAATTAAAATAACTGAAAATAACATACCAGCAAACAATCAATATTTATAAACTTTTGCAACATTTTAGCTATATGCGTTAGATATACATCGAAAATTGTATTATTTTTAGCCAAATAAAGAATTGTTGTCAGTTAAAGCTTGTAGAATACTTCAGTAGCAAATTGTCGTCTCAAGTCAGTACTTACGTTAGTTGTCATGCGGGTATTTTTGTTGTTTTATCCAGTTTTGTTAGTTACTGGTTTCAAGGTTACCAATATATATATATAGGTTCGTATGTGTAATATAATAGGAGGTAGGCTTATCCATTTTTAAAAGTTAGAAACTCAATCCATCTCTTTTATATGCAAAAACGGTTCGTTTGGGTTGAGAAAATATTTTACATAGAAGAGCGAACAACGTTTCGACCTTCTTCGGTCATCGTCAGGTTCAAACAAGTGGGTTTCTCGACATCACTGATTATTAATCCATCTCTTTATTGAGTAAAGTAGCATAAAATATGTTTTTATTTTGTATTTTAGATATTACCAAGTAATTCGATATAACAAGTTATGGACGTTATATGCATAAAACAGAAGCTAGTTCGAAGAATGAAGTGGCAACATATACCATCAGTTAAGAGTTTTTTCTTTTCCAATCTGTGATGGATATCACAATATGCTGTAGACGATGTTCTTTGATTTTAGAAGTCTACTAAACTTTGGTGCAGTGTATATTTATTTAGTTTGTCTTGATAAAAATTAAAAAGCCAAGTTCAATATTTACATGTAATATTGGGTTAGGTTGTGAAGGAAAAACACGAATAATTTTATTGATACAAAAATTTCAAGTACGAGAAAATTCTGTGTACGTCTGGTTGCTAGTCGGCTTTTTCTAAAAAGTAGTAAAAACGAACTCTAATTTCTTAATATATATTTTTTATTTCCCTAAAGATTTTTCAAATTATAACAAATACATTCGTTATGTTATGTTGTCATGGCTTTTCAATAATCTTAAACGTAACCTGATTTATACTTTAAACTAAAGCCTGAGTAAAAATATGAATTAACATTTTAATTATCTTGATTTATGATAAGTTAGGTCTACAGTATAAATAAAGTAACAGTACTTTTAGCAACCTTTACTTTCGAAAGTTTGCTTACAATTTTTATGTAAAGTTACAGAAGGGTAATCTGGACATAGCCACACCTAGTTTTGATTTGACACACTAATCAACAGTACCCGTACTCTTAGTTATATAACCCTAAAGTGAGATGCACGTTTTGCAGCATGGAGACCTAACCATGAACCCGCAGATTCACAACCTGGTCATCTGAGAGAGATGTATTTATCATTGAGTTGGTTACTGTTCGTACTTATTTGAATGTGTGCAACTATTTTGAAAAATACGAGGAATGAAAACAAGAAATCGGATTTCATTTGGTTAACTCCATTTTATTTCTCATGATATAAAGATGCCCATATTTTGACTAATACATCAAACAAAATCCCAAGAAGCATCTCCAAGCTTTCCCTTATCCAAAGTTACTGTTTATATACTTGCATTTATAAAACCAAGAATTAGAATTAACGTTGGATTAAAAAAAAAAAAAGATATGTCATGAAACAATAAACTCCACGAGACATTAACACAAACAATATGAAAAAGGGCTTTAGTTTCTTCTTTCACTATAATATGTTTTTAACCATTTTCAGCTATTTAAAAATCACAGACTCTGCTTTAAATAAAATTAAAACTGACAACAAGTTCCTTAATTTTTAATACAACAATAACGTAGAAAAAAATAAACCCAATAAATTAGATTACCATTGGGATAATAATGGAATGTAAACTTCACGTATCTTATATCTTTTATAAAATAATCAGAGATTTGTTTCCAAATAAAATTACACATCAATTCATGTCATCAGTTCATGTACTTTTTCTGCCCATTTGAATAACTTTCATTTCTGATTGATCTTAAACAGATAACGCTAACACCTTTAGAGACACAAATAAAACTTTTTTTCAATATATAACAAATCCCTCTTTAATTTGTACTTGAACAAAAATTTAAAAATACATAAGTTAAAAATACAAAAAAGACAAGTGTCACAAGAAGTTAGATATTCATGGTAATAACATTTTAAACATTATTATCTCAATTTAATTACAAAACATAATTTAGTGTTAATCCAGTATTAGTTTGAAGTTGTGATGCAGGTAGTAGAATCTAGAATCAAAGGTTTTATTATTACATGGTTACTGTATCTTTTTGTCCTTCAAAAGTTGTCAAGCTTTGGTACGATTACATGTCCAATAGTTAACTGTTGTTTATAAACAATTATATCCTCCACCAGATATCTGGTAAATGTATGGTAAACAAAGTAGTAGGCATGCTGTTCAGTATAAAATCTGGGTATCATCTTATAAAGATATGTAAAATTTAATTTTATAGGTGTGGTCTCAAACAGATATCTGCTAAAGATATTTTATTAAAAAGACAGTTTACTCTTGCATTAATTTTCTCTTCTACCAAGTGTCACATAATTATTTAACAGAAAAAAAAAACACAAAAAAACGTTAAATATAATTTACCCATCACCAGTTGTACTACGTGTGTTAGCAGAAGACAGTCTATTGGTACTCTCAAATGTTGCCCTATCACAGATTATGCAAACATTTGAGAATACAACTACACTTCACATAAAATAAATTGATAATACACATGTACATAATATAACTTGACTTCTCTGTTTTAATTCATCACCTATAACCCAACTCTTCCAATTAAAACACAAACAAAATTAATATCTGAGGTATATATACATGCATATCTTGTTATAGGGCATTTTCATATATATCATTTCATTTATACACAATTTTAGAAATGTACTCATCCATTTAAAGTAGGAATCATCTGCTGAATTCTGATGTTCAGTGGAGACTAAATGGGATTTATTCTACTTCTAATATGTTTACAGGTCTGTCTCCCTGTATGGATAGTATGTGAGTACATAACTGTTTTTGTAAATATATATATATATACACACACACAACTGAAACAGAAAAGTAGTATCACACTTATTACTGATATTCAGTCAAAACGACAAATCTGCTATTTAACCATGTGAACTGAAACTATTAATCCTGCAGGTCTGCAAAATGAAATTTTTTAAGTGAAAAACAAACTAAAAAAAATACAGAATGGATTAAAATAAAACTTCAATAATTCTTATACAGACAACATATAATATACATATATTATAGTACATATAACTGGGGGAAAAAATTAGGACATTGGAATTGTTTGTGAAACCAATTAATATGAAACATTCCTAAATCAATTAATCTTCTCAAATCTAATTAAGATGGTAACCAAACACAAAAACCTGTATTTTATTTATTTGTTTTTATTATTTTAGATCAAAACACATTAAAATTCAATTTCCAAATCATACCCTTACACAAACCATTTCAACATAGGATAACTTCTTGCAATAAAACCAAAATATCTAAACAATTCTAAATCTCTAAGAGCTAATACTGACCACCATTATCTCTCAAAATATTGCAATATATTAACAATAGAAACCATTCTGCTAATTATAATGGTTATTATAACAAAAATGTTTAATAAAATGAAACAGGTCTCAAATACACAATAAAGCAAGAGTTACCTCCAAGATATACATGTTTAACTGGCCTTATAGGTTATTATGCTTGATCTATGTTTCATGAAAACCAATCAATTTGGTAATTTTGTTGCATAAACTGAAACGATTCATAATAATGTAATATACATGAACTAAGATTCTAGAATGATGATAAAACCACAGTTACCCATGAATATTGTAACATATGTAAACTATAATTCTAGACTAATGATAAAACCACGGCTGGCCATTAATACTGTAATATATGTTACCTATAATTCTAGACTAATGATAAAATCACGGCTGGCCATTAATACTGTAATATATGTAAACTATAATTCTAGACAAATGATACTACTACAGCTGGCCATGAATACTCTAATATACAAAATCATGACTAATGATAAAACATTGCTGCTTGGTAGCAAGATGAGGTCAGACTGACCGGTTACTTAAAGTTTCTCTTCTTCACAAATACAGTTAAAAATTTCTTGTGAAGACAGAGATAAAATAATAAAACAGTATTTTATTGTTTAACACAAAGATGCATAATGGTCCATTTGGGCTCTGAACCACCACATGGGAATCAAACCCTGGATTTTAGTATAGTAGGTACTAAAACTTATCAGAGGATGACAAAGAAAAAAGTTAGGATCATAATATAATTGTCCTTACAATGCATGATGTATAAACAAAAACACAGCAGCAGATGGGTAGTTTGGTCAAGTATTGCCAAAAGGTAGATCGTGTACACACAGCATACCCTGTATTCACTAACCTGAAGGAGATTTTGTTAATTTTAGATACATTTCTGAGTTTCACACATTTTCCACATTAAATGTAAATCTCCAAAATAAGGTTTTTCCTTCTTTCTGGTAAAGGTTGTAATGATTTATAGTGAACAGTACTAAATCATTACTGAATACAGAAGTGAGTAAGTTCTGGTGTATGAAAACTGATAACAATTCCCACTACAACATTCTACAACTAAATTGCAATGGAAAAATCTGTAATAACAAAGTAATGTTTCCAAAGATTGATGTAATTATGTTAATATATTTGATACATTTGTGAAATTAATACTGCAATTATGTTAATATATTTGATACATTTGTGAAATTAATACTGTAATATGTTTATATTGAAAAGTTTTATGGGTGTAGTTTTCATGTTTTACTTTACAAGACAAAACTTTCCCACTGGATTTATTTGATGTTCATTTTGCTGAATTTTACACAAAGCTTCGTGTAGATATCTGCATTAGTCATCCTTAAAGGAAATGCAGCTAGTGAACACCATCCATCATCAACTCTTTGGCTACCCTTCATTAACAAATCATCACATTATAACACCACTTTTACTCTCAGTATTTCTGGAGCCTGTTTGGGAAATTTATACAGAGGCATCATCAAGAAATGTGGTGTCACAAATCTAATAAAAATACACCAATATAGAATTACAAGTTTGACTTACAATTTGTTCAGATGTCTTTGTTTCTGTTTGTTTTTGAATTTCTCACAAAGCTACTCGAGGGCTATCTGCACCGAGCCGTTCCTAATTTAACAGTGTAAGACTAGAGGGAAGGCAGCTAGTAATCACCACCCATCGCCAACTCTTGGGCTACTCTTTTACCAATGAATAGTGTGATTGACAGTCACATTATAATGCCTCCACAGCTAAAAGGGCAAGCATGTTTGGTGCGACGGGGATTCGAACCTGCAACCCTCAGATTACGAGTTGAATGCCTTAACCCACCTAGCCATGTTGGGCCAATTCATATGTCTTTGTTTAGTATAAAATGTGTATGACAAATGTTTTCATGGCTGTTGAAGCTATAAATAGAACATGGTATGGTACAAGTCAAACATTACTGGAACATATTCACAACGTGACTTGTAACTTTTTTGTTTGAACAGGCAAAAAGGTACATATCGAAACAATTCAAATACTTGTTTTAGTAAATTTGGTTGTAAAAAATTAGAAAATGTTAAGTGTACAAAGTTTTCTATTTTTCTAGGATTAATGTCTGTCAATGGGCACATATCAAGAATAGTAGTTCACAACACCTGCCTGAGTCCCTATCAAAATATGGGATGGTAACAGATTGGAAAATCACTGGGGAAATATTATATGTTCATAGAAAAACAAAAAAGTGCTAAATCTATGACAACAAATATTTCACAATGAGTAAACCTCTTTATCCTATGCAAATAAATAACCTGCATTATTGATGGTGGGCATTTCTAATGTTAACTTCAATATTATATTTATTTATTGCCAACTTTATGTTAGAAATGCTTAGGATAATCATTAAATAATTCCTCAAATTTAGGAAAATATTCATTAGGTATTTGTGATGTTTCTTCTGCTCAAAATGTGGGAATTCTGAAAACTGTAAAGCTGAAAACAATACTATGGAAACTGGTTCCAAGGAAACATAACTTAGTATGAATGTTGCTGGTGTGAACCACAACATGTCAGTGAAACCCTGAAAGGCAGCTACTCAACAACATTCACTGTCAACTCTTTTGATTAGATTGCCACTATTAAATTGTGGAATGTACCTTTTGTAGCAATGTGATACATACCATGGGACCTTGGATTCACAGTTCAGCACTCTGGAAAACAAACAAAGCCTAACTAAAAAAAAACTCCTTTAACAGTCTTTCGTTATTGGGATCTGTACAGTTTGGTTTCCTGACCAGTGAAACAACTATAATTTCAAAGGGTATGAAAAGGGATTAAAAGATTTTTAGGCACACCCTTAAAATATATTTATATGAACAATATCATGAGAATAGTTTAATTAGAATCTTAAAAAGAACTCTTTATATTTTGTTTGTACTAATCTAGGTTTCTAACAAGACAAAGGAAAACTATCAGTGATTTCGTGTTAGAAAATGTGTAAAATATTTATACAACACTCCTTTTCCAGTAGTATTTAGCTAGAAACAAAAAATATGTTTTGTTATTTTTGTCATGGATTACAGAGGTAACATGTTACCTTTATGTTTTCCAAAACATAAATTTTATGTTTACCACATAGTGTTTACATAACTTAATAGATTAATAAGTCAATTTGTCCTCCAGTCACAGCAGACAAATGTTAAGTGCAGATTTTGTTTTTCTTTATGAATATTTTGCAAAACTGTCCCTACTTTATTGGTGATATACCAGAGGGAAGTTAATTAGGCCATCCTTGGGACTACTTTTTTGCCAACGAATAGTGATTAATGACTAACATTGTAATACCCCATGGCTGATAGGGTCAGGATTTTGGTGATGGAGATTGAAACTTATAACTTTACAGACTGACAGAGAGTGCCATAACTGCCAAGACTTAAGATTTAATGAAATAAAAGTTTCTATATGACATAATCAGTGTGATGTTACATAACAATACAACTGGCTCAATACAGATGTTTAACAAGAACATACGGATGTACTACAAACAGTAACGAGTCTCAGAGGACTGAAAAGGTAGTTTTATATTTGTGTTATATCCTCTTTAAAAATCACATGTATAAATAAAAATAACTTAAGTACCAATACAAATCTGATAACTCATGATCTTGGTAATGTTGAAAGCTTGGTGATCAAACATGACACCTAGAAGTTATTATAACTTAGAATGTCAGTTCAAAAGATCTCAGATAATAGTAGTTTTGCACTATAAAACCTGTAGTCATTTACTGAGGTTTTTCTGTCAAATGGGAAATTTTTAAGTAATAAAAACCAACAAATAAAGATTTTCTAAAATAGAGATTTATAAAAATGTATTAAATTATTAAGGAACATTTTTTTAAGTCATTCATTTCCTTTGATCTTTAAATTCTACAAAAAATAACAATCTAGAAACTTTGAAAGCCCCTGTAAACATCACAATTTCCTTCTGTCAACTCTAGTGATTCTGGAGGCAAGTTTTGGTCATACCTATTAATTGAAGCTGGCCCTCTAGGGAGCTCCAGAAGGCCAAGGCCTGATACAGACAGAGAAACTGAAGGATTGCATAACTGAAATGAAAATTATATCATAAGTAAAAAAAAAAAAAGAGTTGTTTTCAAACTAACTGTTTATGGTTTTAGATCTTCACAAACACGTTTTTTTTCACCTCATTATAAGTAAACAAGTAGGTTTACAGTTTAGTTTACACACATAACTTCTTCTCATTTCACACACAAATTCTGACTTTTTCTTAACGAGGTAATACATATCTACTATCTCCATGTAAGAGTAAACTTTGAAGTCAACAAATGGTTATGAAATGTACGTATAAGTAATTATACCATTTTGTAATTCTAATTTGGGGTGGTTGTTAGCTTAATTGTTTATAAACAGAATACACCATAAAATCAGTGATTAAAATAATACAAAAATAAATTTTACAGCCAATAAAGTTTAGCTGCAGTACATGTACATATATGCCCATTACAAGTAGTTTGTTTGACATATGTTTTAACACATCATGTTGTTACTTTTAGCATTTTTTTTATATGTGTTATACTACAAACACTCTGCCAGTTATAATTTATACCTAAAATTACTTCTTTTATTTCAATAGAAAGTTGAAACTAAATTTGTTCACTAAAACACTACACTGCTGTGCCAATTAGGATATTAAAATCGAGTTTTAGTGTGATAAGCCTTTAAACTTACTGTTGAGTCTCTGGGAGGCACACACTGCAGGTACTTATATCTTATACCAGTTTAAAATGTTTAAATAATGGTATATTTTTAACATGCTAAATATTTTTTATGTTCTGTGTAAAAAAAACTGTTCATTTATTTATCATTTTGAAATTTAGCAACTGTCAATAAACAGTCTATTTTAATATTAAACACATTCAACACTTGTTTTATTAAAGTTGTACATGAAAGTGTAGTCAAGATACAGTGTTTCAAAATGCCGTCCTTGAAGATTTACATCTGTATAAACATGTGTATGAATAAGACCCAAAGCAACAGAAATCAAAGGATAAAAAAACCAAACCAGATGTCACAAATGAAAGTGAACTGATTTACCACTATCTTGTTTCAAATAGGAGCTTGAAATACATTATATAAACACATAAGTTTGTTACAATATAGGTGGTTACGACATAAGCAGTTAGTTCAGGAAAACTACAAACACAGATTATATCCAATTAAATCTTACTGCTGTCAGTCCTATACATTAAGAAAGATAGAAATTTATTTCTTATGAAAGAAAGGAAAGATGTTTGGAATGAAAAACATAACAGCCTTATAAAATTTGTAAGACATAAAAACAAGTTTGCTGCAAACCTACTATGTTCCTGGTGTCAACATTCAGAGAACGTAGTAGCTGTTGATATGACTGGGATTGTTCCCACTGGAACTGACTTTCAGGCATCTTTTCTACACTTCGTAGTCTCTCCCACAGCTTACAACTAGAACAAGCGTCAACCATTAACATACAGGTTTTAAAGAATAATGACAGTAAAAATTTTAATTATTAAATACATTGGTAAATCATTAACTTAATATGAAACATTAGAAATGGTAAGCCACTCTTACTGACCACTGAATGCATTTCTTGAAATAAAACATAGGAAACAACAAATATACACTTTTATTACAACCATGTACTATTTCTCATGTTGCTTACACAAACTGAACTTTGGCAGTCTATTATTGCTACTAACATACTTTTGTTCAAACCTCTGTTTAACATATTTAAATCAATTAAGGGTGGTTTAACACTGAAAATACCTTCTTTTTATACCATTTGCATTGTATTGAAAAACTGTATGTTTTTTCCTATTTGTAACACTGAAATAACTCACTAAAACACACAGGTGTCTTGAGTAGTGGTTAGAAGGTTAAGCTACATTATGTATGGTATTTTAGTGATTTATACATTATTTAGAACCATGTAATAAACACTTTCATGGATTTACAGGCAAATTAATAAAGTTTACAAAAACAAGTGTTTCTGTAATACCAAAAAAATGACCCATCAATATTTCTAGGGATATACAAACAAGCAAAACTTTATTGGTTATATAAAAAGTATCACAATGAACTATTAATTCATAAAATTGACAAGTAAAATATTTATAATGGTCACAACTGAAGTAATGTTAAAATAATTTTTGTGTGAAACACAAAGTTTTGCCACAAAACAGGGACAAACTGATGGTATATTTGATGTTGAGATCAGTAAAATAATTCTTTTACAAGAATGTTGAAGGAAGAGTATTTTAAAAAGTCATTGAATGAATCTTACTACTAGACATTTAAATAAATGATAAGTCAAATATTTTGTTTATGTACAACTATTAATGCAAAAATATATTTTGAGATCTGAATTATTCCATTAGAAAAAGTATGAAAATGTATTCACAATAAGACAGTATTATAAATTATTATAATTATTAGTATTATAAATTAAGATCACATTTCAAATTATAGGATGACATAAGACTGAAGCACCAGTTATTGTTTTATTAAAGTACCTTCCTTTTCAAAGCTAACTGAAAATTTTGTGAAAGTAGAAAACATTTAAAAAAATATAACTGTTCATAGGAATCTGAAAAAAAAAAGAATTAAAACAAATTTTAATTTACAGGAAGAGAAATTAATATTATTTTCAGTTTCACACTTTTAATGATGCAACTAAAAATAGTTTTGATTAAAAAACTTATAAACTATGTCTTACTTTCTTATATCAAAAATAGTAAATAGTATATGCATAACATTTATATAACTCAGAGGTTCCCAACCGGTGGGTCGCGACCCCCCAGGGGGTCACAAAGCCTTGGCAGGGGAGTCACGTAGCCTTGTTAGAAGTAGCTTGGGATAACATTAATTTTATTTCATCAATTACATTTTCATGTCGCGAGTGCCAAAAGGTTGGGAACCCCTGATATAACTGGAACAATATCCAGCTGTTGTTTACAGTATTTTCCACTTGGAAATATTTAAATCAAATACAGTCGGAATGCATGTTTTTGTCAATTTATTTGTAAACATTATTTTAAACAGTTAAAATGCAAACATTAAACACTTATCACTTTGTTTCATTACATGAAGCATGACTCATATTCTAAAACAAATATCATTCTTTGAACTTAATAAAAATTGTATAATGAATTTAGAGTAACTTCATAATTGCTAATTGATTAATCAATTAGTATGGTGTTATTCAAACCTTGGTTCAAGCAATTTAAAAAAAAAATAACCTGAAGATGATCTAGGAAGGTTAAAACATTGTTCTCTCCTTATCAGTAAAAGTGTTAATAGCCATACCAGACATTCTGGGATACATTTTTATTTTGGGTGGGTTTCTTATTATCAAGAAATAATTCTGATTAGTTAATTAATTTCATTACAATCAATATAATCATAATTTTGATTTAAAAATTACTGGAATAATCAAAAACATTTATTTTGATTGATTTAATTATAATTTTGATTAACCAGCAAGTTTATACAACACTAATTAATGTAATTAGTGCCCCAAAGTAACTGATTGAACTGCTTCGTTCTTATGAAGATATAACAGACATCTTACCTTCTAGACGAATAACCACCAAGAAGTACATCTCTATAATTAACTTGTTCCAACTTTGGGATGTTTTTTTCTTCCAACACTTTACCTGGAAATGCTATAGTAAACTGTTCTTTCAATTTCTCATTGGAAGACATCTAAATAATACAAGTTGAAAATGGGGTTAATACACATAACAAACTTTTTTTTTTTTAATAGACAGCATAACAACATGTACAAACCTGTAGAAATGTGAATTTCAAAAATATTTTTGACATTACTCAGGAGAACGAAATATTGTATTAACAGAGTAACATGTAACAACTCTATACAGTAGGATGTTTCCTAGTTATTGTTAGTAAACAGATTTATTCATGACCAAAACAGAAAAGCCACTTTAAAACAATTTAACTTATTACTCCTTGCTCTGAGGAACTGCTACAAAATGGACATGGACCAGCTAACTTGGGGAATAATAACAACCATCTGAAAGAAAATTCTGGGTATTTAAAAAATGTAACTCAGAAATAGTTTAAAAAATGAATGAAAAATTTCTGGTGTTATAGAGCAAGGTATAATACGCCATATTATGAATTGGCATTTTCTTATACTTCATTTGTATACACGTTTAACATGCGAGAATGAACAACAACAATAAAGAATAAATGTGTGATAAAAACTCAGCATTTCAGAGATAATGACAGATTTCTAGGGTAGAATGTATTTAAGTTCTAACATCTTTTAAAAACCAAAACAAATTATATTTCCAGAATAGTACAGTAAACAAAAGTATTATTTCAATAAGACAGTTTTGTTGTGTTTTATTGAAATATTAAAAACTGAATTCCAGAGAATAAATCATGGGAGAAAAACGTATGGACTTTGATGACAAGAATCACTTTGAAACAATAAAACCTGAAAACAGCTTGAATGTTTAATGTAAATATTATAACAAGTTTAACATAGCAACAAACGTAAGATATTTAACAAGGTTTTATTATAATCATCAGGGCAGATCAAATTGGTCAAAAAGATGTTCAAAATGGTCACCAAAAAGTACATGGTTACATGGTATATGACTGTTATAAAGCTGAGAAACAATGATAAAAATAGCATATAATTAAGATGCATATGATAATTACAAAAAATAGGTACATGATAATGATGTAGAATAAAGTATACGATTGGATAATAAGATGTAGAATAAAGTATATGATTGGATAATAAGATGTAGAATAAAGTATACGACTGGATAATAAGATGTAGAATAAAGTATACGATTGGATAATAAGATGTAGAATAAAGTATACGATTGGATAATACGATGTAGAATAAAGTATACGATTAGATAATAAGATGTAGATAACAATTACTACAGAACTACACATAAGATGTAGGTAACAGTTACTATGGAACTACACATAAGATGTAGGTAACATTTACTGTAGAACTACACATAAGATGTAGGTTACATTTACTGTAGAACTACACATAAGATGTAGGTTACATTTACTGTAGAACTACACATAAGATGTAGGTGACAGTTACTGTAGAATTACACATAAGATGTAGATAACATTTACTGTAGAACTATAATAAGATGCAGGTAACATAAGGTGTAGGAAACAGTTACTGTAGAATTACACATAAGATGTAGGAAACAGTTACTGTAGAATTACACATAAGATGTAGGTAACAAGTTTTACTGTAGATATATAAAACAACATGCAAGTTTTACTGTAGATATGCATAACATGTTTCATTGTACATCATGAAGATCCCAGGGCCATAACAACCAACAATTTTCAGGGTGATCTATAGTTCTGGATGGTGAGCTGTTTTCAGTTGTAGAAGATACTGGATTTTACCATCCCACTGAATGACCTATGGAGTCTTGTTATACACTGTCCACTAGAAGGTTTATGTTTGATACTGTACTGCCTGAACTACACAATGCCACTTTAAAAGGTACACAGATGCTGCTAAATAATATGTATCAACACTAAACTTTAAGGCTTATGTTTCGAGCTCTGATGTGTTACTAATGTCAATGGTGGGTTTGACTGCACTATGGATAGATGTGGATTAAAATTTACAGAAGGTAGAACTACAAGTTCAATACTTCCCATACAGCTAAAACTATTTCAACAGTCTCTGAAAGAAGTTTGCAATGTGGACAATTCCAAGTACTAATATTTGTGTGATTGTCAGGGATAATGCAAGGAACATTATGAAGGCAGTTTGTCAACATTCCCTTGTGTGGTGCATACAGTCCAATTTGTTAAGAGTGAAGCTATCACAGTGTAACATGTCCAATGTGCTATCGGATGAAAAACTGTTGGTTTCAAACACTCTCTCCTGGAATTCCTTACAGAAGGTTACAGCAGACAAAGTGGAACAGTACTTACTATATTCTGCTGCCTTTTGGAGCAGAAGTTTGTCCTTGGAGCCCGTACTGCTGAACAGGAAATTCCTACAACCTTAACAGTGCATCAAATGAGGGTTGACTGATAGAGTAATAACAGTCCTAGTGCCTTTTCAAGAACTAAAACATCAAATAAGTTTTTTCTTGGCGTATGATTCCAATGTTATCCTGGCCATAGTAACAAGACTTTTGAGCAATGTTACAATGTTAGATAATGGAAATAAAACTATAAAAGTCACTTTGCTTGAGGTCATGGAAACACAGTTGAGTGAAATCTAGTCAGAATGGAACTTGTGCACTGCACTGCAACCCTGATGTGTCAACAAAACAAGAGCAAGCAATTTACAACAAATGTTGTTGACACACCTGGAACATATAGGAACTAATGCAATGACAAATAACATATACTTGCAACAACCAATCAACCTCAAAGAAATAAAAGTAAGCTCATGACAGAACTTCTGAAAAAAACTAGCAGTACCCTATGTTAAATATATCATGAAATATTAGAGGATAGTGCTGGAGGGTTAGAAACTAATGGAAGTGAGTCAACACTTCTAAGAAATGTACAAAAACTGCAATATTGGGAAAGCAACAAAACACTATTATCATAGACTGGTTAAAGCTGGTTCTTCTCCTGATGCAGCATTGACAGTGAACAATTGTCAGTGCTGCCTCACATGTTGAGGACAAGAAAGGAACAGATTGACAAGGAATAAAATAAAAGCCTTCCATTCACAGACTTGCTATAAAAAATAAAGCCAGGAAGCCACAAGTATAATTTTCATATTTCTCTTTATTACTTCAAGAAGTAATTTAAACTTATTATTCCTATTATTAGATTTTATTACTACCAATAATGCTACAAAATGTGCCACATCAACTTCTACTTTTTAGTTGTAAAAATAGAAAACTCCAAGTCAGCTGTTATTATTTCAATATTTATCATGCCTTCCCTTAAATTAATTGCATCTACCACATCTGAAGGCAAACCATTCAAAGACCAAAAATCTTATTGGAAACATAAAGCTGTTTCAGTTTAACAATCATTCTACCTGCCAAATTTCCTTAACAATCTTAAACACATGATCAGATCTCCTCTGACCTATTTCTAGAGAAAACAATTTCAGACCTTAACCTATCCTCAAACTTTGTAAACTTTGTCATCCTATGTATCATCCTAGCAGTTTTCTTCAAAACCCTTTCCAATAATTCAATGACCCTTCTCAGGTGAGAAATCTGAGAGAGTACTTTAAATGTGGTCTATGTAATGACACCATAACTTACTTAGATTTGTATTAAGTATTTTTTTAGATACAACTTAAAATCCTTTGTCATGTCACATAAAACAGCCCATGGTTTGGATGGTTCAGGATACTGGTAAACCAAATCACCAAGGTATACTGTTAACACTGTTAAGGTCAGTTATTCCCATCAAAATTATACTCACAAGTCAAGCTGTAAGATGCCACATGTATAACAGTGATGTTGGACTAACACACCTGTAATGACAGTCTTTACCAAAATATTTGTAGCATGGAAAATTCCAATTGGGTCAAAATCCTGAAACTGTACTACATGGCTGAATAAATGAAAATGAAGTTTTAGTTTGAATTTTTTGAAGGAAATCTATGAGATGAACTGGGAAGCCATAGATGAGCTGACATGGAATGATTGTTAATTAAATAATTTTATACTGAGATTTTTCTGATTTAATTACTAATTAAGCTAAGAAAAATGAATAAAAAATATTAAAATGCTTAATTTTATATTATTTCACTACTGACTGGAATCTAATTATGTGTGAAACTTGGGGTGAAGATGGGGAGTGCACCCCATACTTTGAGAAAAACTAAATGTAAGGACCATAACATAATTTTAGTCGGTTGATTTTTATTTTTGATCTACCGGTGTGCCTTATCTAAGTTTAAGTTACTATTAATTATATATTAATTGCACCTATGTTTTCTTAAGCTGAGCTGTTTCCACAATTTTTGACAAAACTCAAATCTTGAATGTGTGTGGTTGATCCTATCAGAACATAAATGACACAAAGTTTTGTTGGTAAACTGGAAGTTCACAGATCAAACTGGACCAACTTACATAAATACCTGTAAAAAGAGGTAAGGAGCCATTACAAATAACAACCAGAGTTCACAGTTTAAAAATTTCAAAGGGTTTTGGGAGCTGGATCAACAGATTTAGAAGAATAATTGGTAAGGACTCATAATGGATCACTGAAAACAAGAATCTATTGTTAGATTTTTTTTTTTTTTTTACTGAGACCCCTTAATTGGGAATTAAAAGCTCCCAGACTGACTGCACAGACTTATAATAGCACAGTTTTAGAACTATTATAAGTGCTATTATAAGTCTGTGGAGTCAGTCTGGGAGCTTACAGAGCTTTTAATTTTACAGTGTAAAATGATATTCTGATGTTCATATTATGATTCCATAATAAAAATACAAAAAGCAGAACAAAACAACAACCACCTCTAACACTACACAGAAAAATACTCACTGTTCCAACTGATGAATGTGGTGGCAAAGACAACGAGCATTCAGCAGATTCAAAAGCAGCAAAATCGTCATCATCATGACAATGTTGGATCTCTGAGTCTCCATTGTTGAAAGTGGAACTTGAAACAGTTGAACTTTCCAAAGCTACAGAGTTGGCACTTGTACTGAACATTAGACTTTTACTCATCTCCTTCCAGTCAAATACATGTTGCTTTTCAACGTGTACAAGAACTTGAAATTAGTACGGATTTTGTTCAGCATTCAGCAGTTTCACAATAAGAAAGATGACCTACATCCAAATTATATTGTGATTCAATAGAGGCTTCTTGTTGTATTAACTCCTGGTTACTCCAAATATACAAAAAAATAGCTATTTATCTTTTGAGGTTCTTTTAACTAATACTTC
Source organism: Tachypleus tridentatus (assembly GCF_004210375.1). NCBI lineage: Eukaryota > Metazoa > Arthropoda > Merostomata > Xiphosura > Limulidae > Tachypleus > Tachypleus tridentatus. The sequence goes on along the minus strand of NC_134834.1, from coordinate 185,497,581 downwards.
ACTTTCAGTTGTAAATATTAATTTAAAGAAACTTTCTCATCAAATATTTGTACTAATTCATTTTAACCACAAATGTTATATTACCTTTACATAGTAATTTTTCCACTGCAAGTTGAATTCATGTCTCATGGTTCTCACTTGTTTACAGAAGCACTGTTCTGAGCCTATACCAATTATATTTAAATATAACGGAAAATTTTTGGTGGCTTCATTTAAAGAACTAATAGATACAAAACCAATCAGTGAATAAACTGTTATTTCTACAGACACGATTACTGTGCACATACATGTGTATCAAGAGCTGTTTACAAAATGACGGTTACGAAGTTCAAGTCTTCAATTTCTTCTGGAACATTAAGTGAAACTTTTATATGGTACTGATGTTGTCAATGGCATTTTAAATCCTAGAACATGTGCAGAACAACTTTTAAATCTTAAAATCATCCTGGAATAGAAGATGACAAATCCTAAATTAATTCAATATTTGTAATGACATTTTTATTCCTAAGAATCTCTTCCTTTGGAAATTCTGATCCTGTGGGTGTGTATGGGGTGGGGGGTGTTTTTAATAAGGCATGTTAGTAACCCAATGATCCAGCACTACAACTGCTACTACTAAAAACATTATTAGATTAAGATGAGTAAAACTTAAAATAATTTCTATAACAAATATGTTTCACACGACAAACCTCAACATCATTCCACAATTTATTTCTAAGAGTATGATGAAGACAGGAAGATTTGTGCCTTTCTACATGTTGGCAGTTGTGAAAAGTAAGTTGATCTCCTTTCTATAATATAAGAATGTTAAATAATTATTTCAAGTTAATTTCTTCTCTGTTTAACTTCACAGAAGGATAAAACATTTCTATATTAGTTTGCTTAGAAGCAGTATTTATTTACTGTATTCTTTGATGACAGTGGTTCATTCTCAGTTATGATGCCAACACGTGCCTCACAATCTCTTCAATTCAACTACATCATTACTAAATAGATGTAAAAACTGCAAATTATTTTTCTTAATTATTAGTTTTCTACTTCAAAATACTATCATCCTGATTATTCTGTACACAACAACCCTAAATTCAAATCTGACTGGAAACAATATACCTAAATAATTCACAGCTGATTGTTAATAGGCTTGAATGTAATAATCTGTTTATCAAAATATAAATGAACAGTAACATATACCTGCACCTTTACATTGCTAAACAAGGTACTGCCTCTCTACCACTTAGTTTAGGACAACAGAACCATCTATCGAAAGTGATGGGGCTTTATTATTTAATATGATTTACTGTATAAATCGTACTTTTGCTCTAAACCTTTTCCAAAACAGGATACTGTCCTTGTAGAAAGAACCCACGATAACGTAAAAGATTCCGAAAAGGATTTCCCCCATTAAAGTTGAAGTTAAAAAGTAATACTGTAACGAGAAATAACCCAAAAATCACACACATTGTCGCTTAAATCTGTAATTGTAAATACATGTATAATTAAACAACACTTTTTCTCTGCCACACATTCCTCTCAATTATTTATTATGGATTTAAAATAGATTTGAAATGCTATTTGCACATGGCCTCTAATTCGAAATCCGTAACAGTTTAATTAAGAGGAATATGAAAACATTAAATAAATTGTAATTCTTTTCTATCACTATGACTATTAAGCCTGTTAATACTTCGATATTTGAGTGGAAGTTGAAAGATCAAAATAATACATGAGCTTAACACATACATTTTAGTGACGTCATAGCATTTAGAGTGTTAGATAATAAATACGTAGTTGGATATAAGAATTTTATATTAATTTATAGTGTGTGTTACAATATGTATGTAGACCTATAAATTTACACATGTAATATTTCCATACAAAAAAGTGTTTTAAATTATATGTAAATTTAAATGAAAGAATGCGCCGTATTAAATTATTTAAAGCTGCTCGTTCTAACATAACAATAATTTTTTTTTACCTTTGTTTGAATTTTGCGCAAAGCTACACAAGAACACTCTAAGCTAACTGTCCCTAATTTGGCAGTGTAAGACTAGAGAGAAGGCAGCTAGTCATCACCACCCACCGCCAATTCTTAGGCTACTCTTTTACAAACGAATAGTGTGATTGATAGTGACATTATAACGCCCTCACGGCTGAAAAGGCGAGCATTTGGTACCACTGGGATTCAAACCCGCGACCCTCAGATGACTTATCGAACGTCTTAACGCACCTGGCCATGCTGGGCCTTTTTTTTAAACTAATACTGATATTAAAAAATGGGTTTCTAATTTTACTATACATTAAAAAAAGAATTTGCACAATAACGCACTCAAACTTTAGTGCAGGCAGAACGTTGAAACTAACTGATACGCTCAATAATAGAGTAAATTCAAACGAGAGCTAAGACGTGTCATTTGTACATGCTAATTCTGTCATAGCTGGAATATAATATTACACTCTTCTATAACTAGTGTGGAATCTATGTCGATTCAGGTAATTTTTCCATGCATACATTTCGTGTGTAGTTTTAGTATCCTCGTTGATATTAAAACATAGCTAAGGCCTGGCATGGCCAGAGCCTTAGGGCGCTCGATTCGTAATCTGAGGGTCACGGGTTCGAATCCCCGTCACACCAAATATGCTCATCCTTTCAGCCGCGGAGGCATTATAATGTTACAGTCAATCCCACTATTCGTTGGTAAAACAATAGCCAGAGGGTTGGCGGTGGGTGGTGATGACTATCTGCCTTTCCTCTAGTCTTAGACTGCTAAATTAGGGTAGGATAGCGCAGATAGTCTTCGTATAGCTTTGCATGAAATTCAAATCAAACAAGCAATAACACGGCTAAAAAAACTTGTATCACTTTGGCCCTTTGCATGTTTAAGCTCAATGACACAAGGGTAAAATGAATGCTTATACAAATTGGTATAAGTATAGATTTTCTTCCTTTTACGTGTTATTTGGAATAGCTGGTGATGCATGCATTCACCTTGATATACCAGTTTCTGATGGGAAAGTGTAGTATATCATAAATATTCTTGTATTTGTACCGCGGAGAACTGAAATGCAATAATTTCTCGGTCCTCGTCCTATGTGAACATTTAAGAAAGAATTTCTTTCTATCTTAACAGTCAGTAGAAGTTGTAACTAAATACGAGACTCACACACTTATTGTTAATATGTTTTATCTGATCAATGTGTACGTCTTTTCGTTTGGTGCTCGAGCTTGACTTATTCTTTGATTTAAAAGTACCTAAACCTGTGTTCTCAATTGTGACTAATTTTAACTAAGTAGATATCAATGCATCTTATTACTACAATCTCTTCACGAATATTTCAGTTGATATCATTTTCTACGTGCCGTATAAAATATATAAACCTGCAGAACTCATACACATTCAAAACGTTTGATGGACCAATTTCACTGTCTTAAAAGCCATTAGTTTTTCAAAACTGTTTGCAGTCTTTGAAAGCTCTTGAAAATAAACAAAAGTGAAGCAGTGGAATTAGTTTTTGATTGTGAAGTTTGAGTTATTTTCTCATTTATATAAGAATATTAACCACAGTAGCTAAAGGATAACTAAAAATGTTATACTGAAATAAATTTAAATATTTTTATTGCGACTGAAATGGAAACAGAAAATACACTGGACACAATGTAGGCAAAGTGCAAAAAACATTTATTTTCAACAAATAAAAAAACAAAAACAAACATTCAAAAGTAAACAATTGCACTGGAAGATGGATGAAACTTTCAGATAACAGAACAAGAGGTGATCCTCAGTAGCCACGGCACTTGAAATTATTTTATGCAATATTAGAGTAGATTAATCTACGAGACTTTTTTTTTTTTTACCTTTAGCTATATTTTTGTGCCGGCAATACCAAGCGAGGGGTACTCGTATGTCCAATTTTGTTTTATTATTCATCAAGATCTCTGCTCGTCTACCCTCAGATTGAAATTCGTTTAGGTAAGACTAGAGTAGATTAATCTATGAGCTCTTGGATGTGGTAATATACATTAATTAAAATGAGTTGATCTCCTGAGTATAAATCTGTAAACAGATTTCAAATCAGTTAAGAGATGGCAGAATTATGAGCTAAAAGTTTGTACTTAGCACAAACAAACAAACTCAAAGCCATTCTTTGAGTTGCTATGTCGTGGAGAAAAGAGAAGTTTGAATTTTTTATTTACAAAAAAACTGTCTCAGAATGAGAAAAAGTATAATATTATGCGCATTAATATAATAATTTCACTGTTGGTAATTTCTGTTGAAAAACAAAGAGTGTCACAGTTTCAAGGAACTATTTTTTAACTTTGCTATTTTTAACCTCAAGTTGGGTTATACTTTATATTGCATTATATATTTTTTTTATGGGAACCTAACTTTGCCTACAAGGAAATACAATTTTACTCCTTTATATACTGTATCTTACTTCACAGCAACCTTTCCCAAAAGAAGGTGAATTTGATATAAGTGTGGAATGATTTATATCAGCGTTTCCCAAACTTTCCCAACTAGCTCTTCTTCCGGGCACGGTCAGGGTCTTTATTCGGTGCCCTGGTCGTGGAAGTGGGTTTTCTCGGGGTATTCCCGTCCCCCCCACACAGCAAAAGTTCTGTTTCATAGGATCTATAGATTCCAACCCTGAAAAGAGGTCCGTCACTTTAGTTCCTAAGTTTTAAGTGTTTAAAGTCTAGTTAATCCAAGTCATGAGTCTTAATTATGTCGGCGTACTGTGTTTGCATCTCTCTCCTTCGGACGCTTGTGAATGTTGTGCTGAACCTTTTCCCTTCGTTCTTCGTTTTCTCTCCGGCTCGCCGGCCTACTTCTCAGCTGTTTCCCGACGCTCCTCAATTACATACATAAATCTGTCACCTTCAAGGTCATAAGTGACCATCGCTCTTGATTAGCAACCAACATGCCACTCCAATTCACTTATTTATCTTCGTGATCAGTTGACTAATTTATTCTTGCCTCGTGTGGGATGAAGAGAAACAATAGTTTCTGACCGCCCCTGGTTATTTTTCGTTTACCTTTGGGGAACTAAATTATACATTAACCTAAATACATATCAAGTATACCTACCTACCTACCTTTCCAACTAGGAATCGGTTTATTTTTGTGATTTTTTACGAGCCCCGACCTCCTCAAATACCTAATTAGACAGTCCGCTGAGACATGGCCAAGTCTTAACATCAAGCTGGAAGCAATAGTTCTATCAATACATCATTGAATATAAAATATACAGGTGTTTTATAGTACTGCTGTGTAAAAAAGAAATTATACTTCATTGCTATTTAATATTTACATTCATTGTATGTTTATTAATGCTCTTTTAAGAAATAACTTACTTGATGAGAAGGATGCTGTTGCTTTTAGTCAAACAACAACTTCAAGTCAGGAGGAAAAGAAGTCAGTTTGATCCCCAAATATGACTTAACATCTAATCTGTTTCTGTACTTGTTTTTAAAGAAAACCAACGTTGAGAAGCTTGATTCGCAATTATAAGTCACGACAAAGGGCGTAAGAAATCTCACCGCTTCTTTTGATAAATTTGGATACTCGGCACGATAGCTCAGTCAAAAATTAATTAACGAAACTTGACTAAAATGGTCTTTTAGTTCAGTGTCACAGAACAGTTCAATAATATAATCAATTTCTGATTCACTGAGTTGTAATATTTCCTTATTTTCCGTGTCAATAGTAAAAGGGTTCCTTATCCACATTTTACTGCTGTCAATTGGAGGAAAATATTCCTTCAATCATAATATTAGCCCCAAAAAATGCTCTTTGACTGATGAGGAAATCTCATCTGAAATATTACCTTCTTCATCTTGGTTTTCTAAGTCTATTAAAGTAGAGAAAGACATAATTTATCCTCTCAACCGATGTACCCACAACGTAATTTTTTATTTCTACTTTTATCTTTTCCCGGACTTTCAAAATATTTATGTTAATACCTTGAAAATGTAGACTTAACGTATTTAAGAAGCCAAAAATGTCACATAAATAGGATACCTTAATTAACCAATACAAATTATGAAACTTGTTTCTAAATGTAAATATTGCATCCTTTGGTGATGGAGGATGTTGGTCCAAAAACAAGATAACTTTATTCTTCATTTCGATGAGTCTTTTTAACACATTTCCATTTGATAGTCACCGAACTTCATAGTGTAATAGGAGATGCTCGTGTTCACTTCCTAATTCTCTGTACAAACCAGTAAAGATTCTGGAATTAAATGAACTAGATTTTATGTAGTTTATAAACTTAACACATTCTTGCACAGTTGAATTCAAAAGTAAGAGTATTTTCTTCACAGTTAATGCCTCTCTATGAATGCTTCAATGTACCAATTTATAGTCTGATGCTGCTGCTTGGATTCTCTGGAAAACTCTTGTATGAGGACCTGCCATCGAGAGAAGAACCACTTGCACTCAATCAAACACATTTTTTTCCATTGAATACCACTCTGAATTATAAAATTATTGATTAAATTAAAATTCTCGTAAGCCGTTGTTCTTGGTGGAAGTGGTCTATAAAACAATAAATCTTCACGAATTGTGTCCTTGTAATCATATCATACAAAGCATATTGAATTGACATTATCTGCTATGTTTGTGCTTTCATCCACTTGTTATGACAAAAAATGACTACATTGAACTCGACATATAAGAGTTTCTTTAATAATTTTCACCATATCCACAATTCTACCTTCACTGGATTGTTGGATAGGAACAGTAAATTCAATTGATTTTCTTGTTTTTTTATAAACACGAGGTGTAATTATTTTTACTGTAGGAAGTATTAATGTTTCACCAGCAGTATTGGGATAACCTATCTCGGCCATTAGTTTAGAAATTTCACATGAGGCCATAACCAAATCTTCATTTGAACATTTCGTGGAAAAAGTGTGTGAAATTATGTGTTTGGAAAACTGTTTCTTTTTTCTTATTTATGGACAAAATCTATTGGCTTACTGAAGAGTTCTAGATATCTGGTATTCAAGTGACGTTTCAGTTTCGATCGTTTCATGCTCTCATTTGATAATGTTGAACAACAAAGAACACATAATGGCAAATCATTATTGCTACCATCACTTATAAAACTATAATTTACTGTCGAATCCAAAAGGTCTTTGTTTTATTTTCTCTGCGATCAAGCTGCGTGCCACTTAAACGTTCATAATTAGGCATATTATTTTCAATAACATCAGTTTTACTAGAACTAGACTGCATTTGCGCATCACTTTACGTTTTCTTGTGTGACAAAAGTTTCTATCCATAAAAGGATTTTCTTAAAAATTAAAAACTTAAAATTGTTTAGTTAGTACAAACTAATTCACAAACAATTCTCTCACTTCTCAGAACAAACTGACGCTTCTAGCACCAGTAACTTGTCTGCTGCCATTTTGCACTATCAGACGTAAGATTCAGGTATCACATGCCTGTCAATTTTCATTAACAGAGTAAGCAAATTAACACATTTTGAATAAAATTCCTAAAAGTTCAGTGTCGAAGAACTAGTTAATTTGAATGAACAAATGGTTGTTTTATGTGAGACAAAATTCTTTCTTTGATCTTACCTGCAGACAGGGAAAGATTTGGACTTAGCAGGGGACGTGTTTAGCTAACATGTGGTTTAAATTTACAGCATTTCACAAGAATATCAAAGTTATCAATACCATAAAACTCAATCATAAACTCTTTAAATTGCCCTAAGTGAAAACACTTTAATTTCTGAGGGAGTTAAGGTATAAAGGCAACTGTCAACTTGTGAATTTTATAGTTTCGTAGCCTTAAGTACGAACTTTAATTTTTCTTTCCTGTCGTATTAGATTAGTTGAAATGCTGCAAAACTGAATTTAGGTCAACTTAAAATTTAAATTATAATGTATTTGAAAATATTAATTTTATTAGAATTTAATTACATTTTCTTTAATATACAACAAGGGCTTGAAAAAATTTAAAAATGACGGTTGGTAGTGAAAGGATCAAAACTGATCTTTCTTTTTTTTTTAATTTTCTGCGGACGGTCATTTTTTCCATGGAGTGATACCTGGTCGCAGACCATATTCTGAGAAATGCTGATCTTAAACAATAGGTAAACTTTTTGCCTTACTAAACTAAATAAAATAAAAAATCATTATATATGTTATGCATGCCACATCCTTAATAACAAAAAAGAAAACCTACACACAGGTATTTAAAATGAAGTTGTGTAACACAATTCAGTTATTAGGTGTAATGTGGTACACATTTATCACTTATCTCGTCTACTATAATATATATATATTTCATTTTTATTTTCTAATCCTCTATAGTTACAATTGAAACCACAGTAGAAATACAATCAAAGCGTTTTTGGTGATACAGTGTTAAACATTAATCTCTATAACAGGATTTTATAACTTATGTGGTCTCTATTAAACAATCGTATCCCAATCTACCTTTTACATGTGTGGGGGACTACTTTAGAACTGATGTGATTATTTAAGTTGTTACAAATTGTCTTCCTAATAAGTCTTAAGAGTTCAACTCTTTAGTATAGATAGTAGAGTACATGTCTGGTGGACAAGAAATGTTGAATTCAAATCCAAACCAGGGAAATAAGAAAAACTGAAATTATGCCACCTTCTCCTCCCAAGGTCATAACTTTATAACATAAATGGTGGTAAACTTACTCTTTCATAACTAGTTTATAAAATATATTTATTTAGAGTTAATTGTGAAGATTCTAGTCATTTAAAGATAGAGTTGGATCAGTCAGTTTTTTGTGTTTTATGAAATATTTGGATCTGTGTTTGCTATCGTGCTTGTTGAGTTACATCATACAAGTGAGTTGATTTGTTTACGCAGAGTAGTGATGTTAATATTGTTTGTTATGAAGCTTACAACAATTTATAACAGTGTACAAGTGTTGAAGTTTGTAGAAACGTTAAAAGAGGAAATAAACTAGTCTGTGAGTGTTACATGAACTAGACATTGTAAAAGAATGATTGATATTTGGTCGTTGAGTACGACCTGTGAGAGTCAAGTTGATTTCAGACTTCTTCCTTCCCATTTATTAGACACTGAATTATTTTCACCAAATAATTTATATAAAAAAAACACCACTAACGGGAAACGTTAAAACATTCTTATAGTTTGAAATTTCGTAAATGTTCACGATGTAATTAAAAAACAAACAAACTCGACAATGAGAAATAGACATTACACGTTCATGATGTTTCTGGAACTTTATGATTAGTCAGCTATAAAAAGAATGTGGGTCGCGAAAGAATTTTCGTTTTTCCAAGCAGATTCACATTTCTGCTTACTTATCATGTGTATTACCTTTCAGTTGATCAGCCATTTTTCAGTCATCCTATTTATTACAAATCATATAAAAATATCCTTCCGCAGAATAGTCCGTGGAGTTGTTTCAACAATCCTTTTGTTTCTGAATAACGTGTTTTTTCTCTTTCATTTAATTTGGAACAAATCACTACAGCTGTCCTTTAACATAACCTTCTCGCGAACCGTTCATTTTTGCAATGATCAAGTAATCCTGTCCTTGATCAGCCCTCAAATTTGGTTATACCAAAGATTATTAAAAAGTTTAAACAAAGACCCTATATCGTTCACGTAATCCATTCCACAGCTCTACACGCCTAACGAAATTTTAACTGCACTATCTGGTTCCTGGTTTGACGATACTTATTATTTTTTTACCCATATGCTTGATGGCATACTCGTAGTTAATAGCTTATATACACAATTATTAATATTTTCTTTTCTTTTTTTGATGTGAGATCATTTCGATGGAATCAATACTTTAACATTTATACATTGTACACGCTTCATAGTGTGTATTTGTTCAACTAAATGACTAAATTTAATGTTGTCTTAAAACGTTTAAGTCGTAATAAATGCATCCTCGTGATATCATAATGACTGAACATACTATAAGAATTTGGAATTGTTTGCAGTAAATACGCATGGAAAACATATCGAGTATGTTCTCTGGTGGCTCAGCAGCAAGTCTGATGGCTTATAACGCTAAAAATCGAATTTCAATATCTATGGTGAGCAGAGATAGCACAGATAACCCATTGTGTAGCTTTCTGCTTAATAATAAACAAACAGTAATCGCTGTTAGATTAAATAATTTTATTAAAGATGATACACTGGCACACATACCACCATAGTGACGAAAAAAGAATCTAAAAATGTTTGCATAGCCAGTACAATATTTCACTTGTCGAAAACAAGTAAAAGCAACATAATTTAAAATAAATTTAAATAATTTATACCTGTTGTTTCTTTTTTGACAGCTTTTTAGTGACACAGCAGCATGTATTTGGATTTATAATGTTGTAAACCGAGTTTCTATACCATGGTGGGAAGAGCACAAATAGGCCATTGTGTAGCTTTGTGCTTAACTTCAAACAAAATAATAAACAAACTTTTTTGTCAAGTAGATATTTATTCCATTTATACGTGTATGTATGTTTTCTTATAGCAAAGCCACATAGGGTTATCTGCTGAGTCTACCGAGGGGGTCCATTTATATATATCAACATATTTGTCATTTATAAAAATACGCTATTACAATCACAAAAAGAAACAAAAGATTCAATGTAGATTTAATTGATACATGATATTTACTGGAACATAAAGCATTTAATATGATACAAAGATGATAATCACCGTCTACAGTGCATTTTACAGATATTTTAATTTCAAAAAATCTTGTGCTCCTGTTTCTTAATTATTAGGATAGCTAACAGAAATAGAAAAATCGTATGGCTTAATACAAAGCGTAACCTAACTTTAATGTAGAGAGTCACAAGATAATTGAAATACTTTTCTTCGACACTTTTGGCTAGTAAAATTAAATTGTGAATTATCATCTTTCTTTTGGTATTTTTAATAGATGCGGAGAACTGCTAGAAAGTAAAGTATATTACTAGAGGGCAGTTTATTTGTGTACATGAGAAACGGGACTTAGAAACGAGGTGTTGAGTGATTGAGTAACAAGAAACAGTGTTGAATTTTTATCGTTAGAATTTGAGTGAAATGTAGCTTCTCAGTAAGTTGTTGATCTTCCTATGACAGTATCTGTTGTTTTAGTAGTTAAATAATGTAATCATATAAAACTTAAACTTCTCGTTCGATGCCCTCTAGAGACTAGTCTGTAACTTGTATTTCAAGGCATTGTAACAACTAACTGAAAATTAGCTAGTTGAGCTAAGTTTAAATTTTCATTATAATGACTAAAGTTAATTATTAATTTATGCTAATAGTAATAATAAGGCGTAGCTTAACCTAACTCAAGTTAACTTTATTTATTTTATTTTTAGCTCAAAATCTTGGTTTTCTGTGCGACAGACCAGATATGCGAGTTTTAGGCTACTTCCAAATTCTAAGTAAAATTCTGGCCTAACAACAGTTTTTATAAGTTTAGTTTATGTAATTCATATACAAATTTTTTTGATACTGTTGTGTATGGAAATTAAGAAAATCTTGAGCACATAAATAAGTGTTCCATTCTTAGTTCATGGTAGAGCAAATTTATCATTTGTGCTTATATCCAAGTATAAAGTAATACAGGGCCTTTGGAAAGTCACTGTGCAGTTTTGAAAGCAGTGATAACAGCATTCATTCAGTCTATTTCAAGCCAGCAACTGATAGCGGTGTTTAGAAATAAAATAAGAAGGATCCAAGTCTGTATTGATGCCAACAGGGGTCACTTTCAACATTGTTTATAATTGTCATTCATATTTACCTCCTGTATTCTATATTGAAACATGTCTGTTAATAAATATATAAGTGCACAGTGACTTTCTGAACACCCTGTAGAAGGTGCCTATTAAATTTGATAGTATATTTAAACTCACAAAATTAGTTTTGGAATGTTTATTCTATAATACAGTTAAAAATTGATGCATATGATTGTTTTTTCTAGCTACATAAATGTTATCAAGCTAAAAATATCCAGTGGTTGACTTGCATTTAAATATACATGAGTTATAATGTAGATGTCATGTTATAAACAGGAAAAATGACTTGAATGAGGTAATAAGGTAGAAGAACCACATGGAGGTACTTATTTTCCATGAAAATAATATTACTGTTAGTTTGCAGTATTAAAGTAGGAAAATCATAAAATGATGTGTTTACTGTGTGTGTTTGTAGACTGCTTAATTTTGTATATCTTTTAATTTTAAAATTTCTAGCAACAAGAAAATAGAAATATCTGTGATGTTACCAGTTTTCTAATAAACTGTATGAATGATTATCATGTTATTATTAATTACGTTGATTTTTTTGTTGATTTTTTTTCCCCCAATCTATTAAATTTTTAAGTACTTTTTTCAGAGTTTATCAATGAAAACAAAGACAGGTTATTTTTGTATATTATTATGTGTTTATGAGAAGTTGAATTGAAATTATGTACATACAAATATTTAAGAAATTATTATATATTTATAATATTCCCACATGTATATTACAAGAGAGGGTAAAATGACAGAAGACCATGTGACCTGTTGAGGTTACCAATCAGAGCATGAAATCCAAAGTAAAAGCAATCATCAAATCCATATGCTTATTCACAAATGTTTAAGAGAGACTTAATATAGAAGGTGGATTACATCATGAGGCAAGCTGTTCTAAAAGCTCATAAATTTAATAAAGAACAATGTTGTCATGAAACAGAACTGTATCTAGGCTTCAAAAGCTCGAAGTTAATATGTAGTTAAATAAATATATTATAAAGAAAACTGGTAGTTTTAGTTTATCAAGGTTTATTGTATACTAGAGAAGTTAAGTTCCATGAAGTGACAGGAATTTGTAATGCAAGATTCTGAAAAAAAACAAAACCTGTTTTATATCAAAGTATAATTTTTTTTTTTTTCTGTTAGATTCTAACACTATAGAATTCAAACTACATGAGGGAAATTACCAGACTGGAAGTTGAAAAGCACAGTTTTGAAGAAGATGCTTGGATCATATTTAAAGATAAGGTGGGCCTAATCACATTTTAACTGTTTGGTGTAATAATGCTCTCTGAATTTTGAGTAAATGTATTATCTTGATTGGTGTATTACATGTGAACTTGTAAATAATTCAACATTATAATGGTCTTATAATGTGTATAAACAGTGTACTTTGTAAAAATTAAAAGTTTTAGCCTTTACTGTAATATCCCTACAATACATTTGTTATTACAACATTAATTTAGTAAATAGTGATTTAAAGAATATACTAACAACTTATCATCACATTGTAAGAAGATAGAATAATTTAAGTTCAGGGTATAGCTAAGAGAAAAATGCTTTATTGAAAGAACCTGTTAAAACTGGTCTTCAATATTTTTGTGACATCTTGCTTGAGGAAAAAACTAACATGATAAAAGTAAACTTATTGTTTTTGTTGAGAGAAGTGTAGCACTAGTCTACAAACTTTTGAAAGTTTTATATTTAAATAATAAAATGTAAATGTATCTACTAACAGTTTTGAAGATGGAGAATAATAATGTTCAACAAAACATAAGAACTTAAAAGAATGTACAAGTAGAAATTTAAGAAAAAGCAAAGGGAAAAAAAGGTATTTCACCATTTAGGTCACCTCTAAACATCTTATTTTGTTATGATTTTTTTGCTCACATACTCTTCTAACAAACATTTGTAAGTTTTATTGCAATATACAACGTCAGCAGGCAAACCATCCTACAAATTTGTAAGACAAAACATGTTAAGAAGTTTTAGAACGAGTCTGCATCTGAATTTTTTTAAACTTAAACATTTATTTACAATTTCTTCTGATGTTCAAATGGGTCAGATATAGGAAGGATGCCCAAAACTATCCCATTTTTAATACACTACAAAATCAATCAAGCTTATAATGGTTAGTCATTCTTTGAGACATAAATACATTAAACCAGGTCATCATATAGTAACCTTTTTCTGCAATTTTTACAGCATTTTTATGGTAAGCCTGTTGACACTCTGTAAGCCATAGTAACACTCTGCTGTTTCCACACATTGTCTGTCTTGCTTGAGAGAACTGAGTAGTTTTATTATACAGAATTATTAATTTGCATTTGATGATGGTTTTCAAAAATGTACATGCCTTATATGTGAAAAAAACATTGCTGTGAAGTTAGTATTCTGTCATCTGACCATGATAAGCAAAGGTGCTTTTATTTATTTTTTAACATATAGGTTTATGACGTAACACCTTACATCAGTCAACACCCTGGAGGGTTAGCATTACTTAGATATGCAGGACAAGATGCTACAAAAGCCATTGTAGAACAACCAGCTCATAAAGTCGTTCCAAACTTTATTGTTCGATTGCTAGAGAAATATCTTATTGGCAAACTGAGCAATTGCTCTTTAGATGTAAACACTTGAAATCAGTGAAGGAGAAACACATGTGTGCTCTGCTTTTCAAAGCATCTAATGACAAACAGGTTTATCTGGTTCTCATACTTTCACTTAGTAATAAATCATTATGGGAAATTTCTTGGGAATGTGATAAGAAAATCTAATCATTTATAGTGTGGTAATCTTCTAATTTAGTAATAAATGTAAGAACTTGGAACTGTAACAGTGTATCGGAATATTTTTTTCAAAAAAAGAAAAAGTTTCTGTTGCATTCAAACTTCTTTATGGTCACAGTTGTTGTCATTCTACAGAATAAAAATTTCCTGTTAGTAAGATTAAACAAAGTATATTTGTGTGTCTGGTTTGTGAAATGATTCTGTGTGTTGGACCTAAAGGATGTGGGAAAACTCTTCTTCTGAAGAGGTTGCAGTTGGAGTGTTTTCCAAAAAATGAAATCACCTCTGAAGAAATCATTCCTACCACTGTCCCTACAGTTGGAATTAACATAACTACAATAAAACTATCAAAGAAAGTTGATATTACAGTTTGTGAACTTGGTGGAGCAATGGCACCTATTTGGCCTTGTCACTTTTTACAGTGCCGAGGATTGATGTTTGTAATAGATGCAAGCAATGCCATGCAGATAAGTGCTGCCTGCATTCAGTTACTTGAAATAGTTGCCCATGAATCATTACAAACTGCTCAGATTTTAATTATTTTAAATAAAATTGATGTGCCAGTTACAACTAGTATTATGGAAATTAAGGATGTTCTTCGCTTAGAACAAGTGAAGCAACATGCTAAACAGAGTATAGGCACTGTTGAAGTGAGTGCCTTTTCTGGAATAGGTATTGAAAATATCAGGAAGTGGTTGCTTAAATTTCAGTAGCTAAACTGCAGTAGTGTGTTTAAAAGTGAGGTGTAACTGAATACAGAACCTTCCAGTAGAGGTCTTAAACGTTTTTTATTATTTTACTCTATTAATATGTATACTTATCAGAACCATTTACAGTGCATATAACTTACAAAAGAGGTAAATTATACTGACGAGAGACAAAGAGGTTAAAATTGTTAACTGGCACATAATGTGATAACATTGATTTTATATTTAGACACCCCCCCTACAAGTTGAAAGTGTAACATACTAGTTACTGAAACATTTGTTTTTCCTTTGTTTTATTCTTTGTTATAAAAGTGTATTATAAAAAAATGAGATGATATTTTGTAAAGAAGTTTTGGTAAACATAAAATCCATAAAATGGTTTCTTCATTTTGTGATAGTTATACATGTATAGCTTTCAGAAGTGTACCATTATGTATGTATGTCACACAAGTTTCACTATAGACCTACCAAACATTTGTTTACCTGTAACTAAAAACACTCAACACTTGTTACCATTGTGATATTACTGACAGTAATATTAGTCTAATTGTTCACATAATTTGTTGAAGGAATTTTTCATATATTTTTCTTACTTTGTGATCTGGTTTTATGTATGAATAACATCTTTCTATTTTTTAATATAACTTTTTAGTCATGTAAAAATCTTTGTCATTGTAAAACTCAGCAATGTAAATCCTCATAAATGCAGTAAGTTGTAGAATATGTGTGAACGTTTTACAGTAGAGTACCGTATCATCTACCATATCTGTGGAGAAAATGTCAACATAAATACAGTCCTTGTAGTGTTTCTTTCTGTTAAACCAAACTGTATTTCAATATTTCAACTACAATAACTACCAGAAAGGATGACAACACATGTGATACCATACATCAGATATGATAACATATATATATATATATAATACTCGAGATAGGATGATATCATACAATAGATTCTATATAATTTGTTAACATATATATCATATAGAATAACAACATATGTAATAATATACATCAGATAGGGCATTATGATATATAATATTACACCCCAATATATATATGTTATCATGTCAACCAGATGGCATGACAACAAATACTAACTAGGATAGTAATTGTATGGTACTATACAGTAGATAACATATTAACATAAGTTACACGTCAGACTGGTTGATAAAATATGAAATATCTTTTTTATTTAGATATATGAATGTTTCTCTCATTGTGCTTATTTTTAGTCTATAACATTTTGTTGCTAACTGTCTTATGTACTTGAATTAAAAACAAGTCTTTGTGAGTGGTCCATGCTCCTAAGTATTGGCAGTGAATACTCTATATAAATATTATTTTACTATAAGTTACAGCTTTTACAATAAGGAAAAATACTGTAAAAATTGGTATGAGATTATATCACTGGTACAGTCACTTTCAGGTACCTAATTTTTCTTAGAATGATCAAAATATAGTACCCATTTTAAATGGTTCTTCCTCATTGTGAAAGTTGTAACTTACAATAGCATAATACTAGTGATACTAAACTATTAACAAAAAGAAACAGTTTTTGGAATATTGAAATAATGAGTTGCTTATGGAATACAAATTTTAAATAGAAGTTTTGCACATGTTATTACTTGAAATAAATTTTAAAAAACTTCTGTTACTTGCACGTGTAAGTTTATTGTAGTTCAGAAATTAGTCACAGCAGTTAAAAAGAAACAACAACAAAAAACAACCCAAAGTCAAAGAATCTTATTTTCTGATTGTAAAGGTGCAGTCTTATGATGTGTTTTAAGAAACAACTGGGATTGTGAAAACAATTTAACCAAATGGACTGTAAACTAGTTTCATGTCAATCCAGTGTTAAACAGGATATTTGAAAGAAAGATCTATTTATATGATATACATTCTGAAGGTCAAGCAGTATTTTTCACTCTACATAAGTGATCAGGAACTTTCTTTATTTGTCTTCAGTATATTTTGATCCAAATGAGACCAGATGGTGTAAACTTATGACAGTTTGCTGCAAATATTTAGTTGTTGGGTGTTGTTCTTACATTTCGTCAGTTGCTGACAAGTGAAAGAAGTAAATGATACTGCTCTGATGTTTACGGCTGTGCACGTTTTCAGTCGTATTTAACATGCTCTCATTATCTTGTAACAGCTGATATATTCTGTTACTTCTAAACACTGGTATTTCTGGAACACTTTAAACACATTAGTAGATTATTTCAAACTGAATCAAAATTCATCTTGTGAACTGTGTGGTATCCCACTTTTTCTAGAATAAAACCATGTTTTACATATATTTTAAAGAATAGATTATCTAGTTTGGTTGACACTTACAGAAGCCCAACAAAAGAACAACCATCTTCAATGAACTTATAATGTATTCACATTGTACTTACACGTCATACAGATATCAGAGTTCCCACAAAATTAATCTTGACAGTTTTGCATGCTATAGCTGCCTCAAGTTTGGTGTATAATACCGAAGCATTATGGTACTGTGAACAGTAACTGATAAACGTATACTATAAGAGAAGTTTTAACAGTATCTGGGAGTTTATAAAAATACATGAACTGTTCTCTTTATTTAAATACTTTCAATTTTGAGCTTTTGGTCTTATTACTGAAGGAACAATATAGTAAGTAATACACATTTGTTTAAAAATAGGATTCTCACTTAGTCAGGGCTCAACAAAATATTTTCTACGGCATAAACTGACATAAATCAAATGGGTAAAAATACTTTTGACAATTCCTGTAAAATACCCGAGATTGTATTGGAAGAAACAATACAAATTTAATGCAAGTTGTAGGTGTTCTTCACAAAATTTAAACAGATAGCTTGACTGCATGAACTTTAGCTTTCATCTCTTGGAAGTTACAAGACTAAAATTTGGGGTTTGATCATTGTGTAAGGCACAGTGCAGATAGCTGATTGTGCACAAAACAGATACAAAAGTATGTAAACTTAAAGCAGATAAATGAAAAGCTAAACATTAACTTCTAGAAGATTTACCATCTGTATAAAACAAGTTAAGATGGAATTTTACAGCACTGAGTGAAAGGTACAACAGTTATAAACAATGCTTATGAAAGAAGAAATTTTGATTGTAATAAAAAATTCCTCCCATCATAAAATGATAGTTGTGAGATTCTTGTATGTGAGCTAAGCCTAATAAATGTATTAAACAATGTATGTTCTTGGTTTTAGTATGAAGCCATACAATAAGCAATCTTCACTCTGTCCACCACAGGGAATCAAGTCCTGGATTTTGGAATTATAGGTTTGTAAACTTACCACTGATTTGCTAGGTGATTAAACAATATCAAATTAGTTGGTAATAGTTGTTAGTGTGTCTAGAATATGACTTTGAGGATTCATAACTCATGGCTCCTTGTCTCAAAAACTCAACCCACACCTTAGGATTCTAGATGCATTAGAAGAGTTGTACTGTTTAATCTAACAGGAATAGCTAAAAACTAGCAGTGAGGCGTTTGTCTAGCTACCTTCTCTGTAAGCCTACCAGTAGACAGCTGGAGATGACTATGGCCATATAACGGTTGTGTTTGATTTGTTTTGAATTTTGTGCAAAGCTACTCGAAGGCTATCTGCATTAGCTGCCTCTAATTTAGCAGTGTAAGACTTGAGGGAAGGCATCTAGTTATCCCCACCCACTGTCAACTCTTGGATTACTCTTTTAACAACGAATAGTGAGATTGAATGCCACAATATAACACCCCCACGTCTGAAAGGGTGAGCATGTTTGGTGTGATATGGATTTGAACTTGCGACCATCAGGGTACGAGTCGAGCGCCCTTACCAACTTGCTTTAACGGTTGTGTAGCTTTGTGTGAATATCTGAAACAAACGAACTGTATCATTGTCTACAGTTTCTATTTCAGATGGTCTTTCGATGTAAATATTTATTCAAAATTCTAAAACAAATAAACAATGATTTATAAGTGCTTCATTTTTACCAATTAGCAGGGTTCTTTGTTAGTGTAGTGACAAAAAACGATTTTCCATTATGTAAAAATTATCAACCATGTGTAGACCCACTTATGTTTTTCTTTCCCTTATTCATTCAAGGTTTTTTACTTTCTCCAGTTAGTTGAGCTGAAAAGTTTGTTTTAAAGAAGGAAAGGCATTGACGTATTATATATTATAGCAAGATGTTTTATTAAAACTTTAAAGCACTTGAAGAAATATAGACTGTCGTTAGCATTTTTCATGATTTTATATATTTTGTTTTACACATTGACCAAACTTATCTTTATTTCTACGAAAGAGAGCTGAAAATCGCCTGTTGGGGTAACCAGTTTTAACCACTTGCGCCAGTATACAGTGTGTCGCCTGTAATTCAGTCAGTAGACAGTAAAAAGACATCACATAAGGGACGTCTAACTGCAGTTTGTTTATTACAATTATAACTTCTGAGGCTTAGCATACTGGCTGTAGCTACAAAACGGTATTCTGTCTTATTGTGCATTGGTTTATAAACTCGTTAGGCAAGATTCACGAATGTTCAACAATATTCTAAGACACGCTAGCGTTTTCGTAAAATATGTATTGTTGATTTTTGCTTTCGAGAATTTTCTACAAATTTAGAGAACTGGCGGGACTTCCACAATACGCATCCTACAATATACGTCACATGCTTCAAATTGAAGTAAACGCAGATATTAAAATAAATGTATAACAGTAAATTCATTATAATATGTAAAGCCTTAGGTCTAGTTCTTTAAAATATTGAACATGTTTTTAAAAAAGTAAATTTAATATTTTAATTCCTTCCAAATATAATAACGAGAATAATAACAGTAATAACACATTAATTCTAACTGAACACAACAGTAAGAACATACGGTTATCAGACTTGTTAATTCAAACCGAACATAACATTAAGTTTAGCTTTGTGCTTAATTCTAAACAAATAAACCAGACAAACATTTTCGATGGTAATAAAACTCTGTTATTCCAATCAACCACAACTAAAATGTTGGTTTTCAATTGTACTTACTATCTTTATAAAATCAAGTAATATACCCAAATACACTATCTTAATTCAAAATGTATTGGGCACAGCATGGCCAGGTGGTTAAGGCACTCGGTCGTAATCCGAGGGTCGCGGATTCGAATCCCCGTCACACCAAACACGCTCGCCCTTTCAGCCGTGGGGGTGTTATAATGTGACAGTGAATCCCACTATTCGTTGGTAAAAGAGTTAGCGATGGGTGGTGATGACTAGTTGCCTTCCCTCTATTCTTACACTGCTAAATTAGGGAAGGCTAGCGCAGATAGTCCTCGTGTAGCTTTGCGTGAAATTCACAGAAACAAAACAAACCAAATGTATTTTATTTCTGCTACAAGTTTCGCCGTGTAAAAATAACAAAACTTGTTCCTTGTCTTCTTTATTGTGGTAGACATATATTTAAATTATTATCACCTGGTCTTCTTACCGCGACTAATATTATTCAGATTGTTACCATAATCGTATAATACTGTAGCACTATATGGTTATTATTTGCTAGTTTAGTTCAAGCAGTTATCAATATATACGCTTATACTGACACCACAGAACAATAAGGACGTAATGCGGTGAATGTGTAAAACTGTTTCTTGAAAGCAGTTTAAGGTTGTAGTGGGATATATACAACTGTTTTCAGAAAACAACTTAGGGTTATATTAGGATGTACAAAATTGTTTTGACCAGTTGAAGCATGCGCAAAGGAAATGATAATTTCGTTGTCAGTAAGTCTATCTATTTGTGGAGGTGATGTGGTTTATGGATTAGGGTTCCCAGAATGTGAATCAGTGGACTTATGTTTCACTTCTCGTTACAAAACTCACGCCCCACACTTTGAGGTAGGGGGCGGAGGGGCAAAAATAATTATTATAAAATCGCGTTATTCGATTAGGCCAAAAGTGGTCTAGGAGTTGTTAATTACTTGCTCTTTCTCTTGTCTGTTGTGTTATAAATGGGGTCCTCAGTAATAAAGCTAGAGTTTATATGTTATAGTTAAAACCAAGAAATGATTCTATATTATATTACATGAAAATGTATTTAAAAATATTGCATATTTCTTTTGGTGACGTTTTTATACATTATAGATAGATCTTTTGTTTGTTTGTTTGTTTGGGAATTTCGCACAAAGCTACTCGAGGGCTATCTGTGCTAGCCGTCCCTAATTTAGCAGTGTAAGACTAGAGGGAAGGCAGCTAGTCATCACCACCCACCGCCAACTCTTGGGCTACTCTTTTACCAACGAATAGTGGGATTGACCGTCACATTATACACCCCCACGGCTGGGAGGGCGAGCATGTTTAGCGCGACGCGGGCGCGAACCCGCGACCCTCGGATTACGAGTCGCACGCCTTACGCGCTAGGCCATGCCGGGCCATAGATAGATCTATTTAAGTATAAGGATCTGCAAGGTTTTCATTGGTTCGTCAAGCAAAAACATAAATAAGGACTTCTCGGCAAGGTGAAGATTAAATATGGTTTTATAACATTTCAAAGACGATGGTTTGTCTCCTATTGTTATTATTTGAAGTGGGGAAAAAAAGCTGTATTTATCCATTTTTGTAATCAGAATAACTGAAATATAAAAATTATAGACATATTAGATAAGATAATGAAAATAGTAATAATAATTAAAAGTTTTCACGAGATACACTTGCAATCAATTTCAATACGGTGACGCGAAATGCACATTCGCCCAATAATTTACAACTTGTGTGGCGGAATATTTAGTTGAACATGTATGAAGGGACAATAAAACAATAAAATTAAATATAAAAAATGTATACTGTTATAAGTTATTATTATTATGCCTCTCGATTCTATGAAGAAACATAGGGCCGCAATCACTTGCGGATTCATTAACAGGCTGGTTTTTTAAGTGAACAGATTGTTAGCCTACTGAACAACCCCCAACCAGGAGGAGAAACCTTAGACGTTCCTAATTTTGCAATGTAAGACTATAGGGAAGGCAGCTACTCTTTTACCAACGAATAGTGGGATTGACCGTAACATTATAACGCCCCCACGGCTGGGAGGGCGAGCATGTTTAGCGCGACGCGGATGCGAACCCGCGACCCTCAGATTATGAGTCGCACGCCTTACGCGCTCGGCCATGCCGGGCACACTGTTATAAGTTATAGCGTGGAAACTCTGGTGGTTACGGAATCGGTTACATCGATCGCTAGCGAAAGGGTTCATGTGCTGCATCCCAATGCTACTTCATCACATTCCTGTCACACACTTACACGACATTTTAGGGGGCGCGGAATACATAGTTTTGCCATTGTTCATATTTATTGTGTAGGCTATTAAACCTTTTCTTTATGAGAACCTTACGATCTACTAAAGAAAAAGTAGCAGGCTGGCATCTCACCATACTTCAAAAAGTAATATATGGCTTTAGAATTCAAATATGACTTAGCTTTTCAGATTAATAAATTCAGATTTGATCATGTTAGATAAATGAACCTTTTAAAATTTTATTTCAGTGTTTTATTTGAAATATTAGTCAGAAGAATTTAGTTTTACTTTCGCAGAAAGTTACACAAGAACTATCTACACCAGCCATGCCTTTTTTTTTTTTAATTTCGAGCAAAATTATATAAGGGCTATCAGCGTCAGCTATCCTTAATTTAGCAGAGTAAGACTAGAGAGGAAGGCAGCTAGTCATCACCACCCATTGCTAACTCTTTTTACCAATGGCTGATAGGTCGATCATGTTCGATTAATGGGATTTCAGTTCGAAACCCACAGATTTCCATGTGAGGCCCAAGTTAGAAGTAGTTGCTAATGATGACCGAAATATTTGTGATGTGTTTAGCACGAGAGTTCACCATTAATAACAAGATTTATCACGTCTTTTTTACCATTAAATACTTCGTGAGTTCGTCTGGTAACGTTGAAGTTACGCCTGTATATAATTGCGAAGCTTAATTTATTTACTTACGATTTGGTTTGGATTGAATTTCGCGCAAAGCAACACGAGGGATATCCGTTCCTAATTTAGGAATGTAAAACTAGAGGGAAGGCAGCTAGTCATCGCCACCCATTCACTGTCAACTCTTTTACCAACGAATAGTGGGATTGACGTAACATTATACCGCCCACATGGCTGAAAGGGCGAGCATGTGTAGTGTGACAGGGATTTAAACCAGTAACCTTCGGATTACGAGTCGAGTGCGTAAACTGCCTGACCACTTACAAATTTGCAGAAGTAAAAACAAGAGTAAAGAAAGTTTATAATCGTTACGTTAAGTCGACTTTTAACTATTTTTTATTAAATAACTCGCCCAACGATAGAACGCGTTCAATATATTTAAATTTATAATAAACACGTGTATCAAAAACTAATATTGAATTGCTTTCGGTATAGTGGCCTGGCATGGCCAAGCGCGTAAGGCGTGCGACTCGTAATCCGAGGTTCGCGCCCGCTAAACATGCTCGCCCTCCCAGTCGTGGGGGTGTATAAAGTTACGGTCAATCCCACTATTCGTTGGTAAAAGTGTAGCCCAAGAGTTGGCGGTGGGTGGTGATGACTAGCTGCCTTCCCTCTAGTCTTACACTGCTAAATTAGGGACGGCTAGCACAGATAGCTCTCGAGTAGCTTTGTGCGAAATTCAAAAACAAACCAAACTTTCGGTATAGATTTTTACTGATTCAACTCGGATATTTCTCATTGTACGTCCCCAAGGTCATTTAAAGATCTAATAGGTGCACCACATGTTGCTTGATTAAGTTTCATAACCAGTTTTCTGCGATATAAAATTTTTCTCTCTATATGTGAACAATAAAAAGACATCGTTTTTTCAATATAATCTCGTTTTATTTCATTGAACGAATAATACAAAAATGTTCTAACACTGATGTTTTTTCAAAGGAATACCCCAAATATTAATTTGCCTTTTAGGAACTGAAACTATAAGCAATATTTTAAACTTCGGTAGCGTATTCCTTAATATTTATAACCATTGGTTACACATCTTTTTAAAATAATTAATTTAACAATTTGCTTTTTAAAGAGGTTTCACTTGTCGCACTTAGATTCACAAATTTGATAAAAATTCTCGTGTACGTAAACATGCAAATATTTCACTTTTCGGCATAAAATTTCGCCATATGACGGCAACTACTAGGAACTAATTTATTTTTAGAATGATCCATTTGATTTAGATAATACCCGTAATTAATTATACGGCCCTAATTTTGGACATTTTAATTATATCTGTACTAATTTTGTTAGACTATCAACACAATAACACAGCTGTGGTACAATTAAATCGAGATACAAAAAAGGGGAGAAATTATACCACACACACAAAAGAAGTAAACTGGTTATCTGTCCATAGAAAGTATCGAAGGGAGTTCTATAAACCCTTACTTTTGTCACTGAGACACCAATGGACAACTCTGAAAGGGTAAAAAGGTTTGGTACCACAAATTATATACTTTTTTGTGGTACGAAACCTTTGATCAATCGGAGGAAAGGCGTCTCAAATTTTGTTTTGAATTTTCGCACAAAGCTACTCGAGGGCTATCTGTGCTAGCCGTCCCTAATTTAGCAGTGTAAGACTAGAGGGAAGGCAGCTAGTAATCACCACCCACCGCCAACTCTTGGGCTACTCTTTTACCAACGAATAGTGGGATTGACCGTCACATTATAACGCCCCCACGGCTGGGAGAGCGAGCATGTTTGGTGTGACAGGGATTCAAACCCCCGACCCTCAGATTACAAGTCGCACGCCTTAACACGCTTGGCCATGCCGGGCCAAAGGCGTCTCAACCCGAAACGTTAAATAGTACAACTATTTATCATCTACCAATTTTGTGAGAGATTTTCTTTTTACCCTTTTTTGTGTTCAAAATAAAACTAGAACAATCGGTTGAGCATTTAATTTGCCTAAAATTATTTTCTAACTGTCACAATCCGTATACAATGGTAATTATATAAGGTTGTATAAACTTACTCCATTTCCCTCATACCACTTTTATCTTTCAGTTCAGTGTCGCAACCCATATAAGCTCGTAGTTCCGACCTACACAAACATTTAGGCCTAACTAAAGATTCATCAAATATTAATAAAAACACATCTAGCTGATTTTGAAACTAAGCCAGATGACTCATTCCACAAAATGGTATATTAAATTGTTTTTGTTCTTCACAGAACCTAAACAGCTTATGACAATTTCATAGATTTTTCGGAATTTTATCCCAAATTCAGAAGTGTACAATAATTAACGTATTCTGCTCAATGTGTTAATCATAGATTCTGAAACTTTAGTGTAAAGTTTTGACATAGTTCTTATACTAACCTATACAGCCACTTAACGCTAAGTTCTAAACACTAATTAATTTATAGCCTATGTTCTAGCCACCATTGTTTTAGTAGTCACAAGTAAGGCTATACGTGTAGCAGGAACCAAGTATCTATTATGGGTCTCGTTGCTTTTCTATCACGTTCTAATCTGTTTCTAATTTAGGGGTCGACACCACCCATGTCTTTGGCTACTATATTATTAATCGTCACATTATAATGCTGCCACGGCTCAAGGGGGTGACAGGGATATGAACCCACGATCCTCAGATTGAAAGTCCAGTGCCCAAACTGCTAGGCCATACCAGGCTACAAAAAAGGTATACAAACTATTTGTCAATCAGTAATATTTATAATAAAAAAGTTGGGTGACCATATAGGATACTATCTACTTTGACAAATATTCATGTTAAATCACTACAACCTTACTGTAACTACTTAAGTTATTCACACCTATTTGGTGCCAAAAAGATCTTAAAATACAAGACTACTTCCATTTCTTACTTTTGCAAGCACATTTATTCATATTTCTTAAGCACCAAGACAGTTACTTGCTTCTGTGCTGTTCTGTACAAATTTCACTAATTAGAAGATTTTTATTTTCTTTGTGGTTCAAATAACTTGACGTTAAAATGTGGTATTATCAATAAAAATAATACTTTATTATTACCCTAACTCAGTTCTGTATTCGGGGGTGGGTCAAATTTTGTCTTATCTTTAAGCAAGATTTCATACCTCTTATGAACTCCACTTAAAGAAGAGGCGATACATTGTTTAAAGTCAAACACTGAAGTAAATTTGGATGAGTTGGCTGAACTCGCTGTGTAAAATTAAGACTTAAAAATAATTACTAAATAAATGTAAGAATGTTGAATTTCATATTCAGATTTTTTTTTTCCCATTTTGGATTAACACCAATATCATTTTAAACAAATTTTTACAATAATAAAGGTATAAATAAATAATGGACACTCAATTCTTAATAGAGAAAGTGATTACAAATCTGAAGTGTTAGAACATGAAAATATTTGATTTTAAAGCTATATCCAGGTCAGCAGTTCTTAAAGTTGCCTAAGTTGATTACTGTAATCTAATAAATTGTCTTCTTACCATACACTTTACTTATTTACTAGAAGGACTAAAGTATTATAAACTGGAAGAAATAAAGAGACAACAGCCATATCTAAATAAAAAGTTATAACATTGAATTATTTTTGGTGTATTCCATGATTTATTTTCATTTATCAGTTAAGTATAACAAATTTTTTATGTCTGCAAAAAATAGTTTTAGACTTACAGTCTGCCAAGACATGGACTTGATTAGTGGTTTCAAATTAAGATACTTAACAATAAATAGGACATATGACAAGGATCTTGGATACATTATGATTAACACCAACAACAACTTCACTACTTATTCATTCTAATGCATGGTTGCCCGCAGGAAGGGAAAAGAGGAGGGGTTTGTGCCCCCCCCCCAAAGCATGTATTATGACAAATTTTGTAGTTAAATAATTTTAATAATTTTTATTAAAACTGTAAATTTGTGTTTAAGCACATATAACACATAATTTTAGGCTGTTGACTTGCACTGTAAAAACTGACCCCCCACATGCATGTTTTATCCCCCTTCAAAATATTTATGTGGTGTGTCCATGCTCTAAGGTTACAATAATTACACAAACCTCACAAGAAAAATGAGTACTATTTATTCATTGTAAAACAAAAAGAAATCCCAAAATTATCGTTAGCTAGACATTAATAAAAAAAATGCTTATACGCCTAACATGCCAAGACATATTCCACACACATACAAAATAGTGTAAACATGAATTTTTTTATAGGTTTATGTTATTAACACACATCTTTCTAAACATTTAATATTCACATATCATATGCATCTAACACCACCAGCTTTGTTGAAATACCAAAGGGCTTGCACATCTAAATCCAGATGTATCCAGATGTAACCAGCACTAACGACTTCATGTTCAGTACACAGTTCTTTCACATAATAAGTATGTAACAGTGGGAGCAGACATTCAGTAGGAATGTCATGTCTTTTGTAAGTGCTCAGAAGTACTACTACAATCACCTTCTGGTGCAGGTCAACTTAAGCTGTTGCAGACATTAAGGACCACTATGATCACCTTCTGGTGCAGATCAACTTAATCTGTTGTAAACATTTAAGACCACTACAATAATCTTTTGGTGCAGATCAACTTAGTCTGTTGCAGACATTAAGAATCACTAGCATCACCTTGTGGTGCAGATCAAGTTAATCTATTGCAGACATTAAGGACCACTACAATAACCTTTTGGTGCAGATCAACTTAGTCTGTTACAGACATTAAGGACCACTAGCATCACCTTGTGGTGCAGATCAACTTATTCTGTTGCAGACATTAAGGACCACTATGATCACCTTTTGGTGCAGATCAACTTAGTCTGTTGTAAACATTAAAGACCACTAGGATCACCTTCTGGTGCAGATCAAGTTAATCTGTTGCAGACATCAAGGACCACTAGGAACACTTTCTGGTACAGATCTACTTTCTTATAAACATTATGGACCACTAGGATCACCTTTTGGGGTAGATCAACTTATAAATCTTTAACTAGATTTTTTTTTTTTTTTCGAGGACCACAACATTCCTCAACTATGTGGGATCTTTTGTATTGTAATTTTACTCGCACACAGACACAAAATAAGAACACTCAAACAGCTGTAATACTATCTAACAACAGCATTGTTTAATGATGGAGGAAAACTCTGATGCAGGTTCTAAGACCAGAATTAAAAATATGTAAATAACTAGAACCCTGTCAAACACAAGGAATCACTCAAAATTCAACAACAAAAAAACAAAGAATTCATAGTACATGTGATGTTCTTTTAATCAACACTGTGTTGAGTCAGAAAACTTTACAGAAATCTGAAGAACTGGAAATATTTCATTCAACAGGGGCTGCATTAGTTAACTTGGGGCATCACAAAAAGTTGCATTCTGAGGTTTCTAGAGACGCTTAACATTTTCTTTAATTTTTTGTGGTAGGGTACTTGTGTGATTGTATCCTTTTTACCCTGTAACATTGCCCCTGCACATAAGTACTTTACAGAACTGATAAGTAGTTTGTCTTTACCATGCACTGAAAAACTTAACTTTGATGCATTATTATGAAGACAGCTATAGAAGAAAGGCTAATTCACCTGTCTCACGGTTGCCACCGTCTAAAACTGTCAAAAAATAAAGTACGTAGATTAAACACTTACTTCATACAATAACATATTATTTTACCTACTGTGACTACAGTAAAGTCAGTTGGTAATAGTGATAATTAAGAATTTAGAAGTCACGTTTTGCTCCAATTTGAACAGTTCCCATGATAACATCATGAGTTAATTTATGGCTTGTAATACAAACACTTAGTCTGGATTTGATATCATACCTCATAACTAATATTTTGTGATTATAAACTAGCCGACAAAAAATACGGTTTCTGCATTATTAACTTTGTAACAGTGTTAGTTCTAATTTTAAACAGCCTTAACAAGAGATCACAATTCTAAATTTTTTGCTTGTAACTTTCTCAATGTAGATATATCTATAATTTCCAGACTTCAGAGAGAAAGTAATCACCTTCATGTATTGATCTATAAACTGGACTCGAAATAATTTCATATGCTTCTGTTAACAAGCACTAACCCCATTTTTTTTAATGGTTACAAGCATAATGATGGAAATTTATCCAGCCTGAAAGTACCAAACACTGAACACCTCAACAGTAACACATATATTTACTGTTATCTTTATCTTCAAGAAACTTTTATAGATTTATATCAACAACATGACCTTCTACAACATTGATGTACCGTTTACAATTATGTCAGGGTCATGTAAAGATTCTGAGGATCAAATATCTGCCTTAATCATCCTGATCTGGAAGAGAATTGGATAATTAGCCTAAGTGCCAGTGTAGTACTGAAAGCTAAAGAGGACCACTCATTCCTGTGGCAATCATACAGCTACATGTAATTATGAATTTAAACCTTGGTCAGTAGGTTTATCTCATCACACTGGAGGAGGCCCATTGATGTACCTCAGCTGAGGAGTCAAGGAGGAGCTGAAGTTGTTCATGATATCACAACAGTGAGGCTCCAACAAGCTCCCCAGACAGGAGAGTAGGACAAGTGTTACTTGGATGGGTACTGCAAAGCGTACGATTCGCTGCCACAGCTGAACTTTCTGGTTTGGTTTGCAAGGTAATTCCAACTTTCTGTTGCTTGGATCTGGAGAGGTCGCCACAGATCTAAAAGTAAGAGCAGGGGGTTTCACCTCATTGACCCTAAAATAAAGAAAGAAATCTTTTTTTATTTACCTGTTAATTGAAGAGATCTAACATGGATGATATCAAACTGGTTCATTATTCATCTTTATCAACATAGAAATAAAAGTTAATAAAGTTGGGACCCACCTCTTATTAAAACTTTCAATACACGTATAAAAACACTACACTTTACATAAGAAATGACTTCACAGATTGTTTCATACAAAGCCAATGTTACCAAAGAATATGATGCAAGTTTCTCTATAATTATTACAATGGGTGATAAGTAAAAACTGTAATACTCTCTTAGTCACTTCAATTACTACCAACATAGTCATACATTAAAAACTTATCTTCTTAAGCTAGTTTTTATTAAAACACCAATGACAATACAAATTTCTTTCAAAACTTAAGGGGATGATAATATATAAAATTAAAACAAAAAAATCTTCAATTATCCCCATATTTAAATCATGTGGGGTGAGTTCCTTGTACAACACTGGTTGTTATTCCTCCAAATGTGTTCACAACACTGAGTGTTTAGACTCTTTCAGAGCGTGGTTAAAGCCATTCATAACAAAAGATACATTGTGATAATACAACCACAATTTGTATTGAGTAATTTATTTTATCCAATGTAGTAACTTTCTTATTTTTGTTTGTTTTTTAAACTAAAAATATTCAATATATCTTAATTAAATAAACAACAAGAAATTTAATGTTCTTCAATATTTTAACTCAAAAAAAAAATCGGAGCCTTGACGTATACTATTTTTCTAGTATCAAAAGTGTTTGCTAACCATTGCTTTTTCAAAATTCAAATATGCAACCTAGAACCCTAAATATTATCATTCATAAAAAATGGAATGCCCTAAAGTCACTGTATACTACAAGTTCCAAAGGCTGGTTGAGCACTGTTCCATGAATAGAAAACAATGAAACTGAAGCGAAATTGTTCAAACCATTTCATTTGAATGACCCTTAACCTTAGAGAAGTTCAGTAGACTAAAGTTTACTTTCTATGGGATATAAATAACTCATGATGGTTTCACTTTATTCTACATATCTCAATGAAGCAAGGAGGTCAGAGCAGAAATTTATATTTCAGTTTGAAAATATTTATAAGTTTGTGTATAAAGAAAATCTAAAATGGGTAATTTGGATTGGAGATGTTTGATGTGATAAATGGTAAATTAAGAATATATTTATATATTTAAAACTAAAACTTGTGAAAGTTTGAATTATAAACTAAAAACTTGATAAAGTTTGTGTTCTAAACTAAACTTTGATAAAGTTCAGTAACATACATTTATAAAGTTGTTTATTAAATGTTGAATGTAAAAGCTTACGACATGAAGTCAGTAAAAAGGATCATGTCTGTATACATAGGGTTAATATAAAACTACCACAGTAAAACTCTAACATTAAATGTAAACAACTTCCTACAGTAGACTTATGCTAAACAAACTAGTTAGTGTAACAACAATTACCACATTAATACAAACACTCTGACCTTTTTGCATTGGGCATGTTTTAGTATACACAAATTTGTCTACAGTTAAGTATTTGCATTGTAACTTTTAATACAACATATGCATTGTCACAAACTTTGGTAGACTTTCAGTAAAGGTTACAATTTTTGTATGCTTAAAATTAGATTTTTTTAATGAAATATTTTTTACTAAAGATTTGTTTGTAAACATATTGAGACTGATTCGTTACTGATCTGAATGCAAGGTGATTTCATGTTAAGATTAAAAAATAAACTAATCTTCATTCCAAACATCTCAAATAGTACTCGGTAATCACTAAAACCTCTAAATACATTTCAAACATTTGTTTTCAGTAAGACTTCATATTTCATGTCATTTTCTATATCCTAACCACTTTACCAACCTTGAAACCATCATAAAAAAGGAAATAAATATAAATTGTTTTTTTTTGTGCTAGAATGACTACATATATGACATGTAAATATAAATGTTTATTCTAAGAACGTAAGTCTCATAACACTATATTTATTTATTATACTTACCTTCCAGTCATACCTAACTAACATTACATAACTTGTGTTGACACTGTACACGTGCAGTGTTACATATTCAATAACATAAAACTGACCTTCAGTATTCCCAGTCTTGGTTGAGTTTTAGTTAACTAGTATTTTGTAATATAGGTCATTCAAGGCCAACTCATCCAGAAAAAAGAACTCTTTTCAGTTAATGTCATAGATTTGCTTGAAAAAATTCAAACAAAAATATCATTTTGATTTATTCAGCCATGAAAAATCCTAAAACTGTACTGCAATGAACTGGAAAGCCCTAGGCAAGCTGGCATTTAATTCTATATAGTAATAATCTATGTAGGAATAAATTATTAAACTTATTTTCCCTAAAATACAGACCAATAAATTAATAAGTAAACAAAAAATTATCTTCTCGCTACAACTCTTGCAATTAGTTGCTGCTGGACATAGGTTGCTGAGCCTTTTAAAGTTTTGCACATGTAGGATATCAAACAATATTAATTTTAGGTTTTATATGTACAGTTTAATAACCAAAGAACCATAAATAACTATGCTGATACCATAGAATTACACTACAATTTATTAAGTTTAGAAACTAAGACTAAAGAACAACCTACCTTAAAATTTTGGAACAGATAAATGTAACCTTTTCACAGATTAAAATGGCTGAGAAAACCACCCTGGGGATATTCTAAGCTGTTGACTGGTTATTCATGTGTCATACTGTAATAAGAGTTTACTAGAGACCATTTTCAAAAATAGAAAGAGGTGAATGGGGCAACTGTTTGCTTCAGTACATAAACCATATCTCAGCAAAATAAAAAGATATGAGGTTCTTATTTTATATTCTAGTTTGTCAAGATTGGTAATTTGAGTTCCTAATTTGTACAAATCTACAAACATAGCATTTTGACATCACAAATATCTTACTGTAAACAGTGTTTCCTTCAACATACCACATGACTCACTAGGATCTCTATTCAGGTGTTCTTTTAAATTAAATTAAGAAATTAACTCGTAATTAATACATATTAAAGTTTGATTTATAATCTACAATTTAATTCTGAACTTACTGACTTAAATTTATAAAACAGTAGTTCAATGAAATGCAAGTCAAGAAACGTGATGACATGGTCTTTGACCTGCCGTGAAAGGGTTAATACTTTAATTTACTACTTTACTATTTAGGCTTAGTGCAATATTAAATCAAAAATAGCACATTGCTTCTAATAACAGTAAACTTCAGACACAATGAACATCTGAAAGTAAACATGCTTACCAAACACCTTTTCCTTGTACTTCAATCTTACGGCAGCTTCCAACTTGACGTGCACCGAGGTCCGTCTTACTCTGATCATCAGAAAAAGTCTGATTCACTTCTGGTAAGAATTCCTGTAGCTCTACTGAATCATCTTCCAGCATCCCATACTTTTTAATAAACTGCTTGGTAGGCAAATCCTGTTATCACATTAAAATACAGTTCAAATGGTTTGTTTTATATTTTGCTACTAAAACAAAGTGGTTCACTCCACAACAACTACAAGGTAATATTTACACTGTTTTTGTCTTCAAGGACCATATACGACTTTAACAGTCCAGTGTTTGTCAGAATCATGTATATGTTTTGAATACAAAATTTTTCTCAAGTCTTAAAACAATCGAATCTATAATAAATAAGGATTAAAAACCTATACAGCTGGGAAAAAATAAAGTTTTGGATTATTTAGGCAAAAAAACAACCTCTTAGTGTCCTTATCTAATTACAGATGAAGTTTATTATGATTTCATTTCCCATTCAACAGTCAATTTACAGATGTTAATTGGATGGAGTTATCGTTCATGTATAGAGAAATTTGAATTATTTTTTATAACACTTACTTGACACATTTAAAATAAAAATCCACCAAGTCACATATATCATGATTGGAAAAATAAAAGTTTCACATTGTTATAATTCAAACATGCTCAACACCTAAAATTAAGTAAAACGTTATTTCATAGACTGTGATGTGGTTCATAACAGGTAAGGTCTCACATGAATTCTATTGGGCATCTCTAAATAACAATAAAAATAGTGAAAATATTGTTCAAACAAGTTCTACCCATCTCATAATTTTGTAATATTAACTGTAGAAAGTACAAGAGCTTCTCCAATATAAACTTTGACTACTATTATACCAGAAGCACAGGACAGCTTTACTGAACCTTTTAGTTGAGTGTATATGAAATACAACAACAAACCTGGGTTTTGATAGCTTCCTGCTGCATTTCAGTGATACTGGGATGGGAAAACTGTTCTTCAATATGTTGTCTTTGGCTTTTGTTGTTAACTTTCCATTTCTGCTTCATACCTTGCATTTTTGTTAGCTCAGTGCCAGTCCTGGTGAGAGGTTTGTGTGTTTAGTTTTGTTTTTATTTTGGGATCATAACTACGGTTTAAAATTACAAGAACAATACAAGCGTAATTCTAATTTGTTACGTGTTCTGTTAAAACTGAATGATAAATAGCATAAGGTGTAAGAAGTAAAATAGATGTCACTGTAATGAATGGGGTTAAGAAAACAAAATTGCAAAGTTTTCTCATTGACCAGAAGCTTTGATAGATCAAATGTGGCATTCCTCTTTAAACAGTTTTTTCTTGGTACAGAAATTAATTTCACTTAGGATTTAACTATCAAAAACCAGTTACATTTATTGCTCTAATTGTTTTCGATATCTTTTGTCCCATAAGTAAGTTTTTCATGTCTAGAATGAAAACCATGTGAAACATATAATCACCTGCCACTTATTTCATCTTATATATGAAGAACAATTGATTTGGATATATTGTGATCATGGCTAACACATTTTAGTGTAAGTATTCAGTGTATTATAATCTCCTTCTAAGTTTTCTAGCATTACTGTCAACTTTAAAGTAGTACTCACAGTTCAAAGGTCTCATCCCACAACTGGTACAGCTCCGTAACAACTTCCTTTGTATGTGGTGGTATCAACTCCGAGTCTGTCAGTAACCGACACACCAATAGGTTCACTTCCAAAAGAGCAGTTTTAGTGTCATGTAATCTTGACAATGAATTCTAAATATGAAAAAAAAAAAGAGAGGGGTTTGTTGTTTATAAAACACATAATTATATAATGTTGGAAAATAAAATAAAATGAAAAGGTTTGAAATTTTTCTTGAAATGTCCATCCATCATTTTACCACTTTTTAGGAAATACCAAATATCCAGAATGTGTACTTCAAATGCAGAAATTAAAAACTGGAATTGAATGTTGAACTAAGAAACAAACTCCCATTAAAAACAACTATTTCCAGTGAGAAAACTATGTAAGGTTAAAGTAATCTAAAAACATGGAGTCTTTCACGTGACTCTCTCTCATATATAAGTAATAATGACACTACAAAACTCGAAGGTAGACACTTTAACAACAATTCATAAGCCATGTCCAGCTCCTATATATATGGACTCAGATTCACTCCATCCACTGTAATGCAAAGAGAATGCCTCAAAAAATGTTTGATTTTTAGATTAGACACCATAATCCCTTTGGATTAAATGAAGAGTCTCTCTCCTTTAACTTTTATCCTTTCCATTTCTTTACCTTACACTTTATCTATAGTTTCTAACACTGACATTTAGTGTCTTCAACCTTTTGTTCAAGGTTCACACTCTTTTAATTTCTAAATCATTCACTTTAGTTACATTCATTCCTAACCCCTTTTTATTGTTCTTTCCTTTTGAACAATATTACCCCAATGCACGTGTTTGTTTTCAGAATTTTACGCAGAGCTACATGAGGGCTATCTGTACTGGCCGTTCCTAATTTAGCAGTGTAAGACTAGAGGGAAGGCAGCTAGTTATCACCCCCACCGCCAACTCTTGGGTTACTCTTTTACCAATGAATAGTGGGATTGATCGTTACATTGTAATGCCCCCATGGTTGAAAGGGTAAACATGTTTGGTGTGACAGGGATTCAAACCCCGACCCTCAGATTACGAGTCAAATGCCTTAACTCCCCTGGCCATACTAGGCCCTTGCATGTGTTTCTTCATTCTTTTATATTTTTGCTGGTATGTTTGCTCTACACTTCAATTTCTTAAAATTAGTTTATTTACTACAGTTAATTATATTTATACTTCTATTATTATTCTATGTTATTCCCCTTAGCTCACTTGTAACTTCAAGGAACATGTTCTCCAGCCTTCAAGCCATGTGCTATTTTGGTCTTTCAAACTTAACCGTCATTAAGTTCAACTGTCACTGATAACCTGAAGGACTGTTGCCCAAATTGTCATTTTCTTGTTTTATTAGAAAAGTTACTTAATTTGGTAAGTTTATTGTTACTACTTTATATTCCATTTTGTTTATTTTCTTGCATACTTTATTTTATCACAAGATGAAAACTGTGATCTGACTTTCAACAAAACCCATGTTAATTGTTATTAAGATCCCATTTCTTTTTCCACAGAGTTTGGACAACTCGTCACTATACTGTGTATCAAGTGAAAAGTAAGTTGGTCACACAACAGATTCATATTAACATGTTATAATCTGTAACATTTTACTTTAGCCAAATATTATATACCCCAATTCTACAGACTCTTATCAATGACATGATGCATATTAAATATTTTCATGAGTTACATTATAAATACAGTCTTCTTTTTTCCTATATTTTCAGATGTAAACTACAAAGAATTAAAGATAAGCGACAACAACTGTTTGCCATCTCATACTTTGATCAAAAGTTAACTATTTTTGTGTAGCGTGCAATGTTCAGCACAAGAAAGTCAGTTGTAAAAAAAGATTGGCTTTCTATCCTGCAAACTGTTCATTGAAGTTATCAAGGTATTCTCAGCAATATTTTAAGTATAAACTTCTTTATTTATTTCACAATTTGTGTGTTGAAAGTTAAGCTTCTATTTTGTCCCATGGTAAAATATCTATTATTTGATAAGATATAACTGTTTATTTACCTTTATCAACATGGAAGAGTAATATTAAATGCAAGTAAATTAAAGTCATTAATCTGATTTGAAGACAAGTGCAACCCAAAGTCCAGAGGCATTTGACAGACACTGGCACACAAATTCATTTGATGCACTTGAAAAATCAGAAGAGAAAACCAAGCTCAAAATCATACTGAAATTACTACAAGTTTGGGCCTGAGCCCTAAATCTGTTAAGTACCTAATGATTCTGCTGACAAAGACAGCAACACAGTTAAGTAGAGGAATCTTATCTCACATAAACTTGGTTGTGTAATTCAACCACTGGAGAAGTTTTCCCACTCTTCACTTTTAAATACCATACAAAATCAGAAATTTATACTCTCAGGTTTGTTTTTGTGTACTAATGAAAACTTTACCATGAATTTATATCATAACTATAGAAATAAAGACAGCTTCAGACATTTCTACCATTTCAACAACACCAGCAACTCCCTCTACATGTGTTTATCATCTTATGTCCATTGGACTGACCCTGTACTGTAAAATTACTTCCTATATCTCCAGAACTACAAATTGCATCTTCACAAAGTTTGGTAAGCTTTTAGTAAACATTACAAGTATATTGTAAAATCAGAATTTTTAATTTTCACTTAGAAAATAAAAAATAATTTTGTCATTTTACAGTTTCATGTTCATAACTTCTGGAATTGCCTAAATGAAGAGTTTTTTAACTAATACTTTCTCTGCTAACTGTAGAAAATAATTTGTAGTGAAAGTTGCAAAATATGAAATAAATTCCAAAATAACCACCCCTTTCTTCTCTCTAGAATGACTGGAAATTCTAACAGTAAACTATAATTATTCATAGGACCTCTTAACTTTTCACAACTACTTTCATTTGATTGGTTTAGTGCTCTTTGAACTACTGCAAATAACAATAAATCACCAAGTGTTAGTGAGAATTAATGATAAACATAATTTCACATTACCTCTTGCACTGTCTAACTATTTACATTCCTGTGTGTCACACAAAGCAAAATTCTTTTATCAATTTTTTTACATAGCTAATAGGGTTTTACCCTTTCAATTTCAGTTACTTTTTTAAAATACATGCACCAATGATGTACTTCAGAAAAAGTATTTTGCTCTGGTAAGCCAGTTTGCATGTTTTCTTTAGACAGTGGTCTAAAAATAATTCATGTAACTTTCAAATGTGCTTTTTAAAACAACAATTCAAACAGTAAAACAAAATGCACTAAAAACTACTGCAATTTATATGGATTTCTAACTGACGTATAAAAATATTTTAAAAACTTTCACTACTTACTAGAGCACAGACTTTTGCTTTATCTCAATAAAACCTGTTTAAAAATTTGTATCTTTCACCAAAACAAGTTAAAAGATATTTTGTAATCATAAAGTTCACAAAATGACCTTCCTGTCAGTTATAAACATGTACTATTGATAAATAAGCATAAGTAATTTCTAAAGCATGAAAAATTGGGAGATGCTTCTCTGGTGGGTGTAACAAATTTACAGACATCTCAAAAATTAAGTGGGATGTTCTTAATTTCTGGCCAGTCAGTACACGTAGTAGATGTTTCTAATAGATGGATGTTCTGAAACTCATGTAAGAGAATAAAGATCTAAAATGAATTCACAGTAGAAAGGAATCACATTACACAGAGAAGTTAAAGTTAAGAATATTCAAATGTTTCCTTCTTTGATTTGTAAGCTACTTTTTGATACCAAGTTTGACATAAATTGATAATAAAATTGTTTAATTAAACTTTGGATGGAACTCTGTAAAAGGTCGTGACATATTCTCCAGATGTCATATATGGTTAAACAGCAGAATAGCTAACATGCTTGATGGTTCTTCTCACGTGTGTAACAGCATAACGACAAATCCTGTCTCTGACTTACAACCACCAAACTTAAACAAACTTTATAGCTCTCAACCTTTTCCTTGAAACTATCACATGAGGTGAAATCTTAAGACAAAAATAAGTGGTTACGTAGAGTTAGTGAGTCATGGTATTCCAGAGGTATTTCATTTCAGATATTCTTTAGTTTCTTTAAATAAAATTATCTTATTCTTCCTTAAGTCAACATTAAACATTCTAAACCTGAACTGTCACAAGCAAGTGTCAAGTTAGAAACAGATGACCTTTAATGACATCATCCTCTCCTCCAAGTCTTCCAGACACTTTGGCCACTTGGTCTCATTTGCAATGAGAGAAAGTTTTGCCAGTTCATTCTTCACTTCTTCCAGTTTCTTAAAACAAACTTTCTGCTCCAAAGGATGACTTTCAAACAGCTGATGATAAAACACCTTCCACTGAGAGATGTGGTCTAAAAACAAACAAATAAATATTAACATTTACCTAGAAAGGAAAAGTATTAAGACTTAATTATATCTTAATATAACAATCTTTTATCATTCAAGAAAAATATTTTAATTAGCTGCTCGCAAACCTAGTACCGTTTGTGGCTGTAGCTCTCTTTCTATCTTCAAGTGTAGGAAGAATTTACTTTCGATTTTCCTAAACCTGATTCATGGATACATAATTGAAAAAAACAAATAACAACCAATGATAGCTACATCAGCTAGCTTTAATCAGTTAACATTAATTTGACTGAAAAGAATAACTGCACTGCTCATTATTATTTATATAATTGCTAGAAAGAAACACATTACAAAAATCTGAGATTATATCAAAACATAACTGTTAGAGCACATAGAGTTAACTGCTGGTTCTCAAATGTGTTGAAATATTTTTTCCTCCCTTTCCATTTAATACTGAAAATACAGTTGTCTAAAACAAACAGACTGACATGTGTTAATCTACAAGACACAAAAAGTTGCCTTGTTAAACTTCTCATGAACAACCATTACTATTTCAAGTGGTTTTGGTAAACAGCTGTCTAGTAACATAATAGTAAATAAACTACATTCGTGATTTTGTCAAATGTTTCATTCAAAAGAAAGTTGTTTTTTTTACATGGTAACAGTTTAACAGAAGACTGATAAAATTAGTATCTTGACATGTATGTGTAAAGTAAATGCTGTCTGACATACCAAGGTAACACTACCACGGTACTTGGATATTCAGAGGGCCATGGAAAGTTGTTCATTTTATTTCTAACTGGATTTACTAACTTATCACTGAAAAGCCAGAATATTTTGATATAAACCTGCATCTGTTTACTCTTTGTTAGGTTTTGATTTGTCTGGATCCAAAATCTGGTATGTAAAAAGATAAAACCAAAAAAAAAAAAAACGTCAATATATTTGGAACATAACATCACCAGTACATGAAGTGAAAAGATTATATGATTCATACGGGAGAGATAAAGTAAGAGTTATGACTCTCAGTCTCTTATTGAAAAATAATTCAAGCAGAAACGTGATTTTGTAAACAGCTTGAAGGGTGGGAGGAAGAAGGGGTACAGAAGACTGATCTTGCATGCCCCTCCATTTCACCATGAAACATTTAAAGAAAATGTTCTTAGTTAGAGATAACTGCTTAAAGTCTTATTAGGCCACCATTTTTTGACAAAAATACGTTGCTTATTGATTGATTACCTTCTAGTTTTTTAAGATCTACAACAGAAAGCACAGTACGACGACGATGACCGTTGGTATTCACTTGTTCTTGCACTTCATGCAGAGACTTTAGATATGTTCTGCAGGTGACCATCAGTTCTGCCTACAGTAGAGAGAGTATATTCAAACACTCAGGTAAACAAATAAGAAACTTCACACACACATTTTAGTTGTGTTTAGCCCAGCTTACAAATTCCAATTTTATTAAACAAAAAAAGAAACAGGCATAATATATTTGTTGAATGACAAACCGACCTGTACAAAGCATACTTGAGTATAACAAATACCAAACACAGGTTTTAACAAGTCAGGGGTGAGAAGTGAATAATTGTTTAATGATAATATTTTCACAAAACACTAACCTGTTCATGACATATTCACGTGGTCTAAAGCAAGTATGAATGGAAACAAAGTAAGCCTAAAAATGTTTACTTCCCAAATCTCTAGTTAAAAGTCTATTATGTTGTTCATTGGTTATATAATTCATTATGAAGTAGGCTTGTTTTATGATAGTAAATTATTACAAAGTTCATAAAAGTTATATGAGCTCTAAAAGTTCAACAACTTATCTGATTTTGATTTTTGTTATAAAAAATATTAACCAGACACTTCCTAAAGTCAAGTTACATTACAGTCACAACAAGACTTTTAAAAAGAGTTGCAAAAAAAAAAACACCTCTCTCTCTACATGTCCAACAACTTTAGTTATAACTAAAGCCATGGTAGACAGTTACATTGTAAATACTTACAAATTCTGCATCAAAGATGGAAACAGTATGGCTTTGGTAAAGCTTGGTGGAGAAGTGCAGAGCTCTTTCACTCTCTTCCAAAATGTAGTGAAAATCATCAACGTCTGAGTCCGACTCTACTTCTACTGGTAAACACCTGTCTAATGATGTCGTGTTATTGCATGCCTATAAAAATGTTGCAAGTTCCATAATCATTGACATAAAAGTCCTCTTGCATATTTTAAAGTTGAGGTACGTTTTCAGCTTTGTAATAACTATTGATAGGGGCTAAATTACATAAGATACATGCAAGATATATTACATTACATATGTTAATATACTATAATTTATTTCAGACAAGTCTCAGATTTATTACGTTACACACGTTACATATTACAATTTCAAATAGCCAAGAAATTTATGACATTTGCCCACAAGATTGATACACACAATAAACAAATAACAATACATTTTATAATAATGGTTTATATACAAGAGTTTCACAAACTCACAAACAATATTTAGCTTTCTATCTGGTCTGGAACTTAATATTTTATCAACATTTCAGATCCACAAGGCACAAATTACTTTTATGTTGATGCATAGATGTAGTGGGAATGCTAGATAGCTCTATTCTTGTTTGACCTAACATGGTTTACAAGCATACTTGTCACAGGGGAAGACAGACATTTAATATCCTCATAAAAATATTAATGTTCAAGGTTAATTCTATAAAGTTGAACGGTTTGTAATGTCCAAAACCTATAAGCATTCCTGGTCAAATCCTGTAGTTTTCGGATTAATAAGTGTTAATCACAATTACAGTTTCCAAAGCTTATAGTATACAGACTGTAGCTGACCAATAATAATATAAAATTGTCTCTTGGTGTGTCAGTCTATATAGTTTAAGGCAAGAGCCTTGAATGTTCAACAATGTTCGAATGCATGCTAGCCTTTTTGTAAAATGAATATTGTTGATTCTCGAGAATCTTCTACAAATTTAAAGAACAGGTGGGACTTGTGCAACACACATCCAACAAGATATTTCAAATGCATAAAACTAAAACAAACATAAGTATTAATATAAATGTATAACAGTAACTTCCTTACAGATATAATAATATATTGTTTCAATAAAAGACATTAGTTTCAATTATCATAAAGTTATCACTTCTCACAAGATCCAAAACTTTTGCTGATGTGATAATCTGACAACACGTGATTTTGGTCTACGAGTCTACTCACCATAGAGCTGTCTGACTGGCACCCTAAGAAAGCATGGTAATCCTCTCCATAATCCTCTAGTTTTCGAACAGCATCTTCTGCATTTGACTCCGAGTAGGGTTCACTCAAATAAGCGGGTTCCTATGTAAGTTGTAACCAGTTAGTTTATATAGAGGATAAACGAGAATTTTAAAAAGGTTAAAGAGTATGTGTTTGGGGACGAGGTAAAAAACCAACAAGTTGTTTCTAACAAGATTAAATAATCCTGTTTTCCCTCTAAAATCAGATACTTTATTAAAAGTATTAATAGAAGAAATTTCAGCTAGTTAGATTCATGTTACAATACTTTTTACCCTTAGCTACTATATAGATCTTTATACCTACAATTGCAGATGGTTTACATGTTCCATACTTATATATTGACATATAGTACAACTTTTTCTATGCACGTGTCTTGAATATGTCTAACTGGAAAAGTAATCTCTCTGATATTTAATATATCAGAAAAACCAACTGATATTCAAGAACTTTTAATACTATAGAGGTGTTTTCATAACAAAGAGTACAAACTATTTATAGCAATAAATTACTGGACATACTGTCATATCAGCTACATGTATAATTATTTTAACACACAAAATAATTGATAGAACAACTTCACTAAACATTTAAGCTTCAACCAAAAAAATGTATAATTGTTCAGAAAACTTCTACTACAAAGTAATCAATACCCTACTAGTTAGTACCTTCTGATATACAATATTTATTGTTCCAGTCACAGATTAATCAATACCCTACTAGGTAGTACCTCCTAATATACAATATTTATTGTTCCAGTCACAGAGTAATCAATACCCTACTAGTTAGTACCTCCTAATATACAATATTTATTGATCCAGTCAGAGAATAATCAATACCCTACTAGTTAGTACCTCCTAATATACAATATTTATTGTTCCAGTCACAGAGTAATCAATACCCTACTAGTTAGTACCTTCTGATATACAATATTTATTGTTCCAGTCACAGAGTAATCAATACCCTACTAGTTAGTACCTCCTAATATACAATATTTATTGTTCCAGTCACAGAGTAATCAATACCCTACTAGTTAGTACCTCCTAATATACAATATTTATTGTTCCAGTCACAGAATAATCAATACCCTACTAGTTAGTACCTCCTAATATACAATATTTTTGTTCCAGTCACAGAGTAGTCAATACCCTACTAGTTAGTACCTCCTAATATACAATATTTATTGTTCCAGTCACAGAGTAATCAATACCCTACTAAATAGTACCTCCTAATATACAATATTTATTGTTCCAGTCACAGAGTAATCAATACCCTACTAGTTAGTACCTCCTAATATACAATATTTATTGTTCCAGTCACAGAGTAATCAATACCCTACTAGTTAGTACCTCCTAATATACAATATTTATTGTTCCAGTCACAGAATAATCAATACCCTACTAGTTAGTACCTCCTAATATACAATATTTATTGTTCCAGTCACAGAGTAATCAATACCCTACTAGATAGTACCTCCTAATATACAATATTTATTGTTCCAGTCACAGAGTAATCAATACCCTACTAAATAGTACCTCCTAATATACAATATTTATTGTTCCAGTCACAGAGTAATCAATACCCTACTAGTTAGTACCTCCTAATATACAATATTTATTGTTCCAGTCACAGAGTAATCAATA
Organism: Tachypleus tridentatus; assembly: GCF_004210375.1. Classification (NCBI taxonomy): domain Eukaryota; kingdom Metazoa; phylum Arthropoda; class Merostomata; order Xiphosura; family Limulidae; genus Tachypleus; species Tachypleus tridentatus. The sequence goes on along the minus strand of NC_134834.1, from coordinate 185,453,390 downwards.
CCCTACTAGTTAGTACCTCCTAATATACAATATTTATTGTTCCAGTCACAGAGTAATCAATACCCTACTAGTTAGTACCTCCTAATATACAATATTTATTGTTCCAGTCACAGAGTAATCAATACCCTACTAGTTAGTACCTCCTAATATACAATATTTTTGTTCCAGTCACAGAGTAGTCAATACCCTACTAGTTAGTACCTCCTAATATACAATATTTATTGTTCCAGTCACAGAGTAATCAATACCCTACTAGATAGTACCTCCTAATATACAATATTTATTGTTCCAGTCACAGAGTAATCAATACCCTACTAAATAGTACCTCCTAATATACAATATTTATTGTTCCAGTCACAGAGTAATCAATACCCTACTAGTTAGTACCTCCTAATATACAATATTTATTGTTCCAGTCACAGAGTAATCAATACCCTACTAGTTAGTACCTCCTAATATACAATATTTATTGTTCCAGTCACAGAGTAATCAATACCCTACTAGTTAGTATCTCCTAATATACATTTTTTGTTCTGAGTTAGTTTCCTGTCAAGGGGTAATTGTGAGTTTACTAGTTATTGTCAAGTAATAAAATTATTATTTTACTGCTTACTGTCAAGTAGTAATTATTTTACTAGTTACTACTACAACCATTACTCTACTGTTGCTTACTTTATGTGATCTGTTTATTCAATATGAAATAATTGAAAGTTAATCCACATAAGACTTGATTGAAGCTAGTATTATGTCTTGTTAGAAACATTTCATACATTGAAAACCTCTTAGTTAACTAAATCTTATGTTATATTAGCACTCTAGAAGTATTCCTCACGTCATAACCCAGCTAATGGTATGCCCTCTCAGTTATATTCAATATGTTTTAATAGAATTTATATATCACTTAATCCAAGTTAACATAGCAGCTAGTAAATCTAAAAATGACCCCTTTGACCATAATCAAACTAGTGTTAAGCCCTTTTAGTTACATTCAAGAGATCTTCCACTTTACCTGACTCAAGCTAGTATTATTTCTTGAAGCTACATTCACCACAATTTATCAATAACGTAAAGCTAGCTCAGACTAATGTTGTGGTATGTTACATTTAGAATAGCAAAAATGTACCTCTTGTTTGATCTGATTTGATATTATATCCCCTAATGCCGAACATACCTGAAAGTTGGATCTGACTCAAGCTTGTGTTATATTACACTGAATAAATCTGAAAGTTATCCCACATCTGATCTGACTCAAGCCAGTTTTATATCTTATTACACTAAATATTGTACCTCATTTGATCTGACTTAAGCTAGTGTTAAATCCTATAACACTGAAGAAACCTGAAAGTTATCCCATGCTTGATCAGATTGAAACCCTTGTTCTTCTGTTGGCTTGACGGACCGTGTTACCTTGTCGCTGCCGTATTTTCCTGTAATCAACTCTTTGTTAACACCAAGAGAGATGTCACTTACGTTGATACCATGGGAATCATAAATCTGTGGATACATTTTACATTGTTAAAAATCAAAATTTTAATATTTCTAGCATAGAGTAAACCTTCTGTGACATGTCAATATTTCTGGCAGTAACAAAATTGTAGAAAATGTTCATATTTTCGGTATCCAGTAGACTTAGCAAAGATTTAACATTACATTAACACAATAAAAGATATTAACTTAAATCAAAATATGGAGAGAGATACTGAGAAAACTTTAACTAGATAAACTAATACAATAAAAGTTATAACCAAGTTATTTCTCTTCTGTTATGTTTTAATTATTTATAGGTCTACAATATGGTTATATTGAATATCTTCAAGTGCAGTTTGATAGCTACTGCAATTTACAATACTACATAGACATAACTAAATAGTTTAAAATGTTAAAAATTATTATTCAGATACTGCTATTCTTTAGTTAGTAGTAGCATCACAAGCATATTTTAACAGAAACATCTCTTGGTTATGATGAGTCATTCAATCTTATTCTTCACTAACTTGTTCCAGGCTTGTGAATCACACTGCTTTAAGAAGAGTATATTCTGATACGTCAGTAAAAACTTGTTTTTATGAATTTTGAGTTTTCCAACACCAGTTAAACCTTTCAATTATTCTCAGTTGACTACTACTTGTCTCCTAGTGACAGCAAAAGTTTAAGTTAATCTACCAGTTTAATAAATTATTCCATTGACTTTAGAAATGTTAATTGTATTTCACTCTTTGTTTCACTCAGAGCTATTTATACTGACCACCACAAAAGTAATTGTTGAACATTTCTGTCATGCTAAGAGACACTCAACAATAACATATGGTAAATCTACATTTTTATTTATGTCCCCCGTGCACAGCTTTTCAAATGGGAGACAGACAACTGCTTGAATGTACACCATGGTTTGTAACATGTACAAGAAGTAACTAATATTTAATATTTTACTTCATTATATAAATTGTTATTGATATTAAATAATAACTGAATCTATCACTAGGCTCTCTATATATGTTTCACTTGAAATGATTTTCTTGAAAATTCTTAAATATGAAGTACAAAATATATTACAAGTAAAGATGTTTTGGTCTACCTGGTTTAACTTGAAGACTGAAGATGCACTACCAGATTTAGGAGACCTGGACTTCCTGGAGGAGCGTGAAGCTCGTTTCCAACAGCGTGAAGAATTCTTGCCCCGTTTAGGACTACTTTCACAGCTATAACCTCTCTGAGCTTCATCAAAACAGCATATACATCCTGAACTAAAAGATGTATTCTTAGAACTAGGTGAGAAAGAACTGGACCCCGAGTCTGACTGTTGGACAACAGAGGAATAACTGCCTTGACTATACTGCCTATTTATTTTTCTAATTGGCAGTGTGTTGACCTGGACTTTAGTTCTACAAAACAAATGATACTGGGTGACCTTCCCATCCAAAATAATTTTCATAGCATAAATAAACAAAATTAATTTTAGGTACTATTTTCTAACTTCAAGTCCCAATTTCTCTCACTTTTATTAGAGATAAGACTACAGACTATGACATAAAGTCATCTAATTAAATAAGGGACATGTTCCAATGGAGGAAGAACACTATTCCTTAATTCTAGTTATGTGAACCTTGTTTTAATCAAACCATTTTTATTTATTCTAAGTTAAAATAGAACAGTGTTTTTTCAATTTTGTCCAGTTTCCTAACAACTTTTCACCTTTTAAAAGTACATAAAAATAATTATTAAATTCAATTTTATTGTAAGAATACTGTGTGAAAAATAGAGAGTCAAAACCAGGTTCAAAGGAAAAAAAATCCTAGGAACTAGAGTTCTCTCCTTGTCGATCAAACCATACCAACCATTCTGAGATACTGGTTATGCTATGTTTACTAAGAATAAAGGTTTCATCTTAGTGTATTACAAATTATGATAGTAAATTGTTATTTAAACCAGACACACACTATTCCTGGAAACTCCTTTTCATGTTAAATTATTTATAATAACTCTGCAGTTAAATGTTTCACTTGTTCTTTTAGACCAAATGTTAAAAATCATATAACTCACTTTAAATGTTTCCTTGTCTGAACAGGTGAGGATGTCACATTAGTTGTTCTATCATATGTAATTTTAGGTGAAAATGATGAAAAGTTCCATGAATTATGCTGGTCATACTCTACTCCATTACATGGGGGATATTCAGCAGACTGCATCTTACTCCTGGCAACTTTAGGTGACAAATCTGTACCCACTGTGTGGTTTTTATATTCAATGAGCTCCTCCACCTTTGCTGGTACCACGGTTTCAACACTTCCCGTACCTGATCGACTTAGATCCAAGCTACAATTCATTTCATTTGATTCAAATGAGTCTTCACATTCAGAATCATTTGTGGTACATTCTCCACTTGCATCACAAGAACTTTCAACTGCCTCTGATACAACTCCTAAACCTTCTTTGAATTCACATTGCTGCAGCCATGCATGGATATTTGCAGACTTGTTATTTGTACCAGATGATCCTCTGACCAAACCCTCAGCTTCTATTACCAGCTGCCTGACAGCATCACTATTATTTCGTGGGCTGGATGTCACTGCAGGTAAAGAGAAAATCTCCAGTTCAGGCATGATCTGAAAAGAGCTATTAGTGTCTAAATGACTACTGCTTAAGGCTGAAGAGTTCATCTCCATTTCTTCCGAGAGAAAACAGTCATTATTAACTTCCTGGACATGCCATGTTGAATGTTTTTGGTTATCTCTTATTTCTTGTTTTTGGAAATAGGGAAATTGCTCCAGAGTTTTGTTTTGGAGCAAAGTGATTTCAGATAACAATGTACGAGTGGTGTTACTGTGATGCCCTCTGAAGTGGCCAAAAGTTTCAATGGGTGAAGGCAAGAGAGAATGATGACATGCCTGATCTGATTTTGACTTCTCTTTAGGAACAGGACTATAACTGTAAATCCTAATGAAGTCTTGTCTCTCATCATTGGATAAGTGTGTAGAGCTCTCACTGGAGTAACCAACATCTTGTACAATTTCAAAGTGATTAAAGCTCCCACCACACATTGACTTCAATTCTGGAATCCCTGTACACCCCACCATGACACCTTTATCATTATTCAAAGAACCATCCAAATTTTCATCACTTTCCTCTGGACATTTAAACTCACTGTTGACTGACTCATTTTCCATGGTCAAGAGTGGCTGGAATAACCATTCATCCCTATCAGAAGCTAGTCTTGGATACTTGGTAAGTGGCTCTTCATCAATATTTAGTGATATTGGAACATCACTTGACACAAAACCCTATAAATAAATCAGGTAACTTAATGGAAAAAACAAGTTACAAACTATTGCTATTGTTATAATGCAAATTACATAACACAAAAACAGAATTATTGAGGAAAACATTAATCATCCTAAACTTAACTAATAATTACTTTGCAAATATTGTAATTCTAAAAAAAACAACACAAAATTAACAAATTTAACACTTAATGTTTAAGGTGATTAACTTCAGTAACAAATCCAAGATACCAGATAATAAAGAGAAAATATGAACGAACATACTATATTAAAGGCTGAAATCATGATAACGGAAATTAACACTGCAGAAGAAATATTTTTAAATATAATACGAATAAATAGATTTGACTGAACAAGTTTGGTCTTATTACAATAAAACCAATATAAGCTGGTTTTATTTTACTATTGTCAACACATCCAGCCTTACCTTAAATAAATTTATTCCACATAGCGTTCACCTGAATTTTCTCCTTTATTAAAACCACCTAAACCTGATCTAAGACTTTAATAAGAGGTTTTTCTAATGAGAACACGATCCTTGGTGGGGATTTGTATAGTGCTAGCCTTGATCGGTAAACCTCCTGTATACACATATGGGAAACAACTTTTTGTTTTGTACTGTACAACTTTACAAGGCACTTGTCATTCTTTATATTAATTTTACACACAAAACAAACAGCGCAACACTTCTGTAAACATTCACAGTGATTTACTTACGCTCAATTTTAGGCCATAAAGCTAAAATCAGTTCATATTTATATATTTGATACCTACAATATTTTGGGGCTATTCAAAGTGTTATTTTGAAAGCAACAACACGGATGGTCAAACAATTACACATCAAACCTAATATACATTATCAGTTTCACCACTTGTTACTTAGTTATACCAGTTACTGGGAATTCCAACATTCACCGACAGAAAGATGTAACAAGGTTACACTTGACACGATGTAAAAACAAACTTAAATCACTATCTAATGAGAAAGTAACGTAAATATTGTAAGTTGTAATTGTATATAAATCTATCTTTGGTAAATCATTCTAAAACCCATGATTGAAAGTAAAAAAGATACATCAACCACGATATATATCTATTACCAACGACGCATTTCGTTAACACCAGAAACAATCAGGCTAGGAATAACACAACATGTATATTGACGGTTTAGGTGCTACATACGTTACCAAATTTGAAGAACAAATTTTAGGGTATAAATATGATTACTAAAGTTCATTATAATTATTTTCAAAATTATAAAAGTCATTTCTAAATTAGATCTAAAGATAAGAATTAACAACACAAAATGTATTTAGTATTTAAGTATTAATTTTATTTTGAATTAATTTTACCATCCTTCACAAGAACTAACACCTCTTATTTTAGATTTATTTTACTTTATCGTTGCTGAGAGTTGCTACATGCTGGATACAACAGCTGCGCCTGCGCGAATACACATGCTCCTTATTAAACGGGTTCTATTTTGTGACGCTTGCAACTACAGCTATATAATATTTAATTGAAGTGTATTATCAGCTATCTCATCACAAAGGTCACGTAGCCACCTAGAGGCAACATTAAACATTACAGAATCTATCCTTAATATTGTTGCGAGTCATTCTTCTTATCGCAGAAAATATAAGTACACAGATTACGTAATGTAAATAACAATGTATTTTTAAATACATAAGTGGTGCAATTCTTGGTATTATTACTGGTGAAGTAAGAACTTAGAAAAATGTTATAAACCGATGCTTTTCAAACATCTTTGTTTATAATCGTTTCCTTTCCGCAATTACATAACCTTTCAAATGCACCACTTAAAAAAGAGACAAAACCTATCGCAATAGCCAAAAACAAATTGTATTTTATTTTACAAATAATAAAAAAACATTATGTGCTGAAACATGTTATATCCATAAGTAGGGTTTTCAAAACACAATCTATACCTGTCCAGGTCTAATATTTTGTGTTGTATAGGCCTATACGACTTTACGATATATATAAATATCCTTCAATACTTTTCATTGTTTTTGAAATGCAAAGAATAAAACAATTTAAAGTTAATAACAACAATATAATTTAAGGTGTTTACCTACAAACCCTAAAAGAAATTTAAATCAATTGCAATTTTAATGACATTTTTGTTCACATTAATTTATGCGCCTTGTGTGTATTCTAACCAAAAACAGTCATTGGTCCATATGCAATTTAGTAGATAATGTTCGGAAAAGGGTTTACAAGCCGACCAGATACACCCCTAACGGTAGTTCTAAAAAATATCTTAATTTTTTTATATACATTCCGTGTTCCTAATGTACTGTCGGTTGAGAATCACCACGTTAAATTAAACAGTATTTTCCATTCTTGAGATCCAATATTACATTTTTTTTGTTACATTATTAGACAACGAAACAACATGTTGACAGGAACGGAACATTTATTCCAGTTTAATTCCAAAGACCAGACGGGAAATGCAGTCAGCATTTCTTACTTTACCCTCTTCCCCCTTTAAAGGGGTCCCAATTTGTGAACGTAATTTGTTTTCGAATTTCGCACAAAGCTACTCGAGGGCTATCTGTGCTAGCCGTCCCTAATTTAGCAGTGTAAGACTAGAGGGAAGGTAGCTAGTAATCACCACCCACCGCCAACTCTTGGGCTACTCTTTTACCAACGAATAGTGGGATTGACCGTCACATTATAACGCCCCCACGGCTGAAAGGGCGAACATGTTTGGCGCGATGGGGATGCGAACCCGCGACCCTTAGATTACGAGTCGCACGCCTTAACACGCTTGGCCATGCCGGGCCTTGTGAACGTAATTGTTTGGATGTTTGGAATTAAGCACAAAACTACACAACGGGCTATCTGTATTCTGCTCAGCATGGATATCGAAACTCGGTTTCTAGCGTGGTAAGTCTGCAGACATACCGCTATGCCACTGGGGGCTTGTGAATGAAGTAAATCCTAAATCAGACTTACATCTTTAAATCATCATATTAAGTACTTTCTATACTTAGAAGTAATAAAAATATACCTGTCTGTACAAAGTATTTACGTTCATTACCAACCATTTATTGCAAAATACAAAGCGCCCATCAAGTGGGCGTTTCTGACTCCTCAATTTTCCCACCAATAATTATTATTTACAATCGTCGAAATTATCGTGGCAATCAGATAAAACTGCGATGCCCTTCTTGTCTTTAACTTGTATTGATGTATTTGAGAGTACAAGGAAAGTTCACGGGTAATAAATAAGAAACAAAGCAGCCAGCCACCTTGTTTGTTTGTTTTAAATCTATCTTAAGGGGCCGCTTCAATTAAACACTAAATATTTAAAAAGGGTCGCTATCATGTTAAATAAAAATAAGCCAACTGAATCGTTTGAAGAAGGTTGATAAAAACCGACTTCAACTGCTTAGAATACTTACGAAATCGTCGGTAAAAGAATAGCCAAAATGTTGGCGGTGGGTCGTGTTGACCAGCTTCCTTCCCACTTGCGTAGCTTTGCGCGAAATTCAAAACAAACTTACGAAAACTGGTGCTTTAATAGATTTTCCACAGAGGCACCACCTTCCTTCACTTGAGATATGGTTACTTCGTCAGGTTTACTTTTGTTCCTATGTAATTAGGACCCACGAGAACACAAAACCCTGATGTTAGCTTCAAGCGGTTCCCCACACGAGTGTCACGACATTGACTAACAATAAGGCTGATTTAAAACTTCATACATCCTGTTAAAAAAAAATACCCTTCAAAACTCGACCCCTGAAAGGCCATACTGACTTATGCTACAGCGCTTCTGTTAACAAATCTATACCATCATAATAAATATAAAGACGCTGGCTGCACCGCGTTGCAACACGAACGTTTATTGTGTAAGAATAGGAATACATTAAGATAAGCAAAAAACAAACCTCACTATTGTGGGTAGTATTTGTTAAACTTTCCCGGGGAAAGCTACTCGAGTAGTAGGTAGTAATAAAAACTGTGCAATTAATTTTATTTGGTATCCTGGAGACGTGTGGCGGTTCAACAACAGACACTCTAAATTCACAAAATGAAGGACCAATAAGAATAATTCTATTTCATATCCTTTGGCGATTCAACAATACCTTCATATATAAACATATAAAGCACTCTGCTTATTCAAGACAAGGACGTGTCTCCTTACCCTATAGAAGTATTACCAATAAAACAGCTTGCTGATTCGTGTACGTGACAGAGAGCGTGGTGTGACTGGCTTGTTTCACTCATGAACTAGCTATAAAACCACTAAATAGTAGTATAAACAAGGTAAGGGCATAAACCTGCACTTTTGAAGTCTTGCTACGTAAACCATACATGTATATATTGTAACGCTGTTTGGTTTAACTCAGAGTAATTGGTTGTTAAGTAGAATAAATTAATTTACGCACTTCATGAGTTATACAGGGTGTTCGGAAAGTCACTGTGCACTTATATATTTATTAACAGACAAAACTGCACAGTGACTTTCCGAACACCCTGTACAATATATATGGATTAAATACCACTCTTGTAAAAGTAATTAACCAATGTAAACATAGGAATGGAAGTTAGACACATAACTCTTTATTCGAAGTTGGTTGCTTCAGTCTTTTGGGAAGTTCAGCCATTTTAACCATTCGTACTACAATACAGTAGTGTGTTGTCTGTCACACAGTCAGTCGATCCCAAAATGACGTCACATAAGGCACGCTCAACATTTTCAATCTGTACTGCTGTGACGTCGATAAATCGTGCGCATGCCATGAATCACGAGAAGAATTACACACATACTGTATGACATACGAACTTGTTACTTATCTTAATTTTGGTTTTATTTATTCTTGAAAAGGAACGGTTTCAGAGACCCTGTGGAAATACATCCAGTATGTACTATCTTATTTGTTCTTACCACCCTGAGTTTCTACTACTGTTGAAAGTAATAACCTATTACAAAAACATCACAAATAAGAAACAAAAAAACTTATCTGGAAAAACTTCGTCGCACTCTATATAAAATCGGGTTGAAAAACAACTGGTTTGGAATTCCATAAACTACGTAAAGAATAGGTCATCGAATCTTATAACAGACCAATGACTGTAATCGTTACAAGTACAGTAAAATTATGACAAAACTATTTTTCTTCCCCTAATTGCTAAACAGAAGATGATGTTTGGTTTGTCGTTACGCTTTCTAACAGTTCGAGTTTTAAATTCTTCATTGCTGTCCCATATCTTACAAAACTGGTGATTCCAGCAATGTTGTTATTTGTTTACAGCGTTACAAAAATATCAGGTCATTTTTACTGTGAAAATTTTGGGTAAGAAAAAACAAACAATAAACAAACTCGTGTAAAATTGCGATGTTAATCATCAAGCAACAATAAATACTTATTTATGCATTTACCGAGTTGTTTTTATCGGTTCGAATGTCGCCCTTTAGATACGTTTCAGAAACTGAAATTTCCTGTCAGATTACAGACGGTAACTTTTAATTCACAAATTTAAGTATCAGTGTTAACTGTTCGAACCCAGTAAGGCTGTCGGATAGCTACTTTAAAATCTACCACCAAATCCATCAACTTAAAAGAGAAACAGGCTGAAGAAATTGGATTTACTTATAACTCCTACAAGTTTTCCTGATAAAAAAAACAAATTGGAAATTTTACCTTTTAGGAAAACAAAACTGTACTTTAAGTATCAATAAGTTTTGTTTTGTTTTCTAAGCAATCGAGAAAACTACGAAGATATCCCATGGATATAATGAAAGTTTCAGCGAAATCATTTAACATTTTTTCAAGATCTTTTAGTTACTGTAATATCTGCTGATAACATAATATGTGACGTAACTGTTACACGTGAAACTTCACTTTATAAAAACCATCCACGATTTTTTAAACATATAATTTAGTGGGAAACTGAGTCACCAAAACTGTTGTTTGATACACTTCATTTGTATTTAGATGGTTCAAAAGATTGTACATTTGGTGACGTAGTCTCTGTTTGAACAAATATTTATCACTGAAGTGACCTCTGATTTAACCATTAAGATATAGTTTTTTATATTCAACTGTACACGTCTGTCACTACAGACGTTTCTACTCAGTAACATAAGTTTTTACCACTACTTTCAAATTCGAACTAAAATAATTACAATCACACGAAAACTTACAGATTTATACTTGTCAATCAGTTCTTCTAAGACACATTGCCACTCCAAGGATCGCAGCCACAAGGCGTGCCACCGACGTTCTAAAGTTGCGGCCACTCTCCGGACTCGTTGACCATCCCAGACTAACACTCCCTCTGACGACCCTGCACCCAGCCTTTCACAGAGTTTCTGTATCGAAGACACATACTTTCCTCGAGATTCAATTTCTTTCTGCACAACCTAAGGAGTGTATGAATATACATCATACAATTTAAAATACGGACCACAGTATTACTTGTTTAGCACAAATAACAAAACTAAACACTGCCACAAAAGACAGAAACCTCGCGCGAGAGGTCATCTACTTAAGAAAAAAACAAAAAGTATTTTGATCCAGTAATAAGTAAGACTGTGTGACTGTTTTCAGTGCCAGCATTAATCAGGATCCAGTCTGTATTACTGTTAAACCAGATAGACTATGAATGAAAGGAGATCTCTAATCTGAGCTTCGATGCACTGTACATGTATCCAGCCAATTTTATAGTTAACATGGAGTTACTACTAACCAGAACACTTTCTATAGAAGGACATTTCCAGTGTTATTCAGTGTTAAACTGGGGACACACTAAACACGAAAACATGTCTCCAGTGTTATTCAGTGTGAAACTGGAGACACAGTGTATATAAATTAATCTTTAGAGTCAAACCCTATACCTGGAAAAACAACACCTGTTAATTTCTGTGTTGAACCTTTCGTATGAAAATCTCGTCACAGTCTGTTATGAAGCGAACCTCTACTAAACACTCGAGTTACTTCAAACACCTACCTTGTAGTCATGACATAAGCAAGGTAAATCACGTGACTATACACACGAGAAAATACCCGAATTAATATATCATTCAGTTATAGTTTCAAAACTAAAACCTGTATAACTAAGAGAAATGTGTGAACTGTCTCACAAAGGAATGGAACGTTTCTAAAACTTGCTTACAACAAACAACAAAGTAACTTTATAACACTAATAATAAAACATTTCCACACCCGCAGTCGTCAACCTATGCAGAACATGTTGCGTTAAATAAAAAGCTGAACTTAACATATATAATAACAACCAGAACAACAACTACTGCATCAAATACAAAGAAACCTCCAGTAGACTGTTAAAAGTTTTTTCAATTTGTAGATCAAAAGTAGTAACATGAAACTGATATAATTACATTAGAAGAGAACGAGTTGAAGCTAGATTTGAAGCGAGTTAAGCCTAATTTGTGTTGGTTCACATGATTTTCTTAGCACAAAGCTATACTGAAGTTTATCTGTTATCTATCTACTGGGGGAGGGGTAGAACCTTGGATTTTAGCTTTGTGATAATAGTTTGGAGGTGGACTGAATGGGTAACGAAGAAAACTATTACAAATTAACAGTATCAATATCATAATAGCAAGTGCAATCTAGTTTTAAAGTGAGTTAAGCCTACATCGCTTTTTTCATGTACAAACTCTTAGCTCATAGCCCCGTCATCTCTTGACCGATTTGAGATATAATTACAGTTTTGTACTCAGGAGGTCAAACCATTTCAACAGATGTTTTGACCACACTCAAGATCTCATAGATTAATTCACTCTAATCCTGCCTAAAATAATTTCTATTTGAGAGTAGTCTGGTAAAGATCCTGACGACGATTAAAATCGAATCAGGTATACATGAGCGCCACGCTTGTTATTACTGACGCAAAACAATTTAGTTAATTAAAATAAAAGTCTCGCAGATTAATTTATTCTAATCCTGCTAAAAGCATTTCAAGTGCCACGGCTACTGAGGGTTCCTTCTTGTTAAATGCTACGTAGTTGATATGCGCCACTAGAATACACGTTTTGTCAATGAAAAATTGAGCATGTGGTAACAGAAATTCACAAAGTGCTTTTTATGTAACAACCAGAATAGAACAATGAACAATTTTGTGGCTGTGCACGTTATTTTTATCGTTACGAAGTAAAACGACACCTTTCAATACTCGAGTTTATCTCATAGTTGATAAAACACAACGAATAGGCCAAACAAAACAAACATGGATGTTTGTGTTACAACGCATATCGAAAGACGAGTTGATTTACTTTGTGGAATGAATATATATTATACACATATATATATATATATTCATCTTGTTTCCTTCTTTCTGGGTTACTGTAGGTCAGTTAGTTATACCCATGCGCAATGAAGCCAACAAACAGCAGATGCTTACGTCACACAAGGCAATCGTCTATGTTCTTATTTCGTTATTACTTCTACAAATATTTATAGAAGTCGATAACAGTTGTACTTAAACTCACCCAAGTCGGGAAGTCCGAGCTTTCTCTCGGATCAAACGTGGCCTTTTGTTCTGAGTGCCCGACCTGTGAATTCGATAATTCAAGGTTCGCTGCCCGTATATACGTTTAAAATTAGGGGGTGGTTTAGAGAGACTTGTTTAATTTTGCATGAGAAGGCTATAAACAACGCCCTGTTGCTTTCAGTACAAAACAAGCCTTCAATATTTCAATGTAATCTTCTACACAAGCGTTGGAGAAACGGAGATCTAGCTGACATCTCAACAAAAAATTGTCTACGTTGACGTGTGATTAACAATTCGTTGAATCAGAAAAGGTTTGGTTTGAGTTGTTTTGAATTATGCGCAAAACTACACGAGGGCTATCTGCGCTAGCCGTTCCTAATTTAGCAGTGTAAGACTAGAGGGAAAACAGCTAGTCATCAACCCTCACCGCTAACTCTTGGGTTACTCTTTTATCAATGAATAGTAGGATTGATCGTTACTTATAACGCCCACACGACTGAAATGGCGAGCACGTTTGGTTTAATGGGGATTCGAACACGCGACCCTCAGATTACGAGTCAAGTGTCTTAACCACCTACCTGCCCATGATTCTACATAGTTTAACAAATTGCGTTGTTTTTACGTTAAATTTTCCCAACCATAAAGTAAAATCCTGTCAAGAACATTCATCCCAGGTCATAGAACCGAACATCAAAAATGTTCTAAAGGTTGAATTTTTTTGTCCAAACATTTATCAACAAGAGAGAAGTTCACGTGAAGTTAGCAGGAACTATCCTTGATTAGCCCGCATTGCGAAAGCCTTGTTTCTAATATTTTCATCCAGATTAGCTGTAGTTTTGGTGCGCATTAACACAAAGCCGAATTTCCAGTTTTTCCAACTACACATTTCTGAGTAATTTCATGATTCAAACAGGTCACCCAACTCCCTGTTAAGTTACACATGGCTACACAGAATGCAAACGTGACGTCAACATCCTCTTGTACATGGTGATGGAGACTGAATCAGAATTATTGTTTTTTTAACTAAACTCCGATAACTTTACAAGCGAAGATTTCAATTATCCATAATTATTCACACATCCTTTTATCTTCATATCCGAAACAAAAATAATAGACACACGTAACCACTTTGTTCACACTATCAACTCTGTGTATAAAGACAAGGGAGTGATAGTACTTTATGCGTTTAACTTGACCATTCTTCTAACAATACGAGATCACTGAACATTAAAAAGTTTCTAGATATTCACAGATAGAGAAACAAAAAATATCGGTGGTTAGAACCGATTACATCTCGCCTCCTTATGGCCTTTGTTTTCATTTTTAGTAAACCCCACCTCAAGGCTAGGTTCTTTATTCTATCTTCTAACAATCCACACAATCAGGAATTTTATTATGCCTTCTAATAACCTCCCTATAGTTAGGTATTTTACTGTGTCTCCTAATACCCCCCTAAATTTTGTTTGATCCCTAATAACCCCCTATATTTACATATTTATTAACTATTGTTTAATGTAATATAAGCATACAAAAAGATTAGTGTATTTGTAACACGAACACAACAGTTTTGTGACGTCAAAAGTAAATACCTTTACACGTGACATTTCAGGTTTTTTTTTACAAATAACAGTCTGGAATCAGGATCTGTACTTGACTCTTGAAAGCTACACTCCTGATTGGCTACTGACAGAAAAGTAACCAAATCGCTAGGCGTCGCGTTACGTATACAAGGAGAAAAATATACAAATAATCACAATACAGTTGATGATATAGTGCAGGAACCTGAACACAAACGTTTGTTTCCATGGAGAAAGAATTGTTTATGCTGTAAGGAAGAAAGGAAGACTTTTTTTTTTTTTTTAAGCCATAAGACGCTGGCAGAATAAGGAAGGGAAAATTCGGAACTAATCGAGCATACGTAACATTCACGCGCAGTTACTGTGTAGCAGAATCAATTTCAAAACTATTTACGCAACGAACCACAATCGTGTTTTTCAAATAGTGAATAACAGTCAATAATATATCTACATGAAAGAAGAACAGATGCAACCGAATTTTTACTTTTTTACGTGTGAACGCTATACTGAAATAGCTTAACAAGACTTTGTAAACGCACATTTACCGTTGTCAGTTTTGTTGAAATTGCTTATAGTTTCGTATACTTACTATATTAATTACGATACGGCCGAAAAATATCTGGTAACAATTTATGAATTCTAACTTCCTCTGTATTCATTTAATCTTCTGCTGCATGTATTATCATAATACGGTCGGGTAAAATGTTTTAAGTTTCTTACTTAAATATATCCACGTTGCACAAAAACGTTTTTTGCGAAATTTATTTTAGTAACTTACAAATTGGTAAGCCACCTAGATTTAAGGCTCTTGTACGTGTGTTAAAATAACAAAGACTTGTTACTCGCACGTTACAACGTGAAATACAGGGTTATTTATTGTTTTTACATTAATAACAATGACATACGGTAAGTTTTATTTACACTTAAAGCCCTGTGACGTAGCATTGGAATTTTAGCTGGAGAGTCGAGTTCGAATTTGTGTGATACCAAAAAAGTATCCCAACCCACTTACTCATTCAACCTGTTACCGTGGATATTAGGGTACTACTAATCGATCGCTTCTTCTCTGGCCAGTAGTTTAAAAATTAGTGACAGTGGCAGATAAACTTAGTAGATTTGTCACATATACAAATAACCAAAACAAGAAACTATTTGTTAGATTTCACGCAAATCTGCACGACAGCTATTGAGACATGTCATCTTAAGTTTAGATGATAACATTAGAGACAAGTTAACACCACCTATTACCAACTCTTTTCAGATCAAATAGTGAGATCTGCTTACTCTCATAATGCACCAATGATCTCAAAGTGCTGAGCGCACTCTTCTGGAGGAACTGGACTCGAACCATGGACCATAATATGTCAACAGTTTGATACGCTAGTTACTAGGTTTGTAACAAGTATAAGAACCTACGTTAATACGTATCTAGAAATGAAAGTATTCAAGATAATAATTGTTAGGGTATTTCGAAACTGAAAAATTATACATTTCCTAGTTACGTAAGTTTTTTCGTTAAAAACATAATCGTTACAGACACTTGAGGGCTGTTTTAATTATGTACGTGCTGAGGATGTTACCAACAGCCACCATTTCTCAGTTCTTGACCAGGTAGTATGGCACTGACCATAAATTCTAACAAACTTTAATTTGAGCTATAGCATTAATACTCAGTTTCCGCCTGTCCTCAAAATGCGCGCGCACCTTACTACCTGCATGCGCATGCATTTAATTTCAACGGAATATAACCAGAAGGAAGATGGAAGTATACTTTAGTGGAAAATATATCAAAGTTTTTAAAAAAATCTAAAGTTGGGTCGTAGAATAACACTATAAACTCATTTTCTGATAGTATTATGGAAGGTAAAGTTTAGCCCTAATTAAACTAAATCAAAAAACGTACACAAGTTACAGTGTTGATCTCTTTCTTCCTCTCAAATATAGGCCATATTCTTTGATAATTGTTCTAATGTTATGCATAAGACATGTAGACTCGTGGATTTAAGTATCTACAATCACAATTCCTCTATTATTATAGAAATTTTGCAGTTATAAAAGCACTGTTGAAATTAAGATACTAAGTTAATCGCAAATATTTTGCGAGTTTCTGATACTTCTAATACATTATCAATTACTTTATATCTATTATCTTTACGATAAATACTTTAATTTTTCAATGCCAGGTTTCCCCTGTAAATTCGACAATTTTAATATCAAACACGACACCTCAATCTTTTCACATGTTCCTCCACGCAGTCACGCCTTTCCTGTCTGAACCATTCATTGCTATGGTCAGTGTTCTCTGTTTAATGACTTCGATTGTACTGACCAATCCGCCATTTCTTTACATCTTGACGTACTCAATACCCCAATAACCTCACTGGCCCATGACTTACAAATAAACGTGGTACTACTGATTTTCATTAAAATTATTTTGTCAACGAACATGGTGATATAACACAGAAAAAAATATTCCCAAATCTATGATTAAAGACTTTGATTGGTTCATTTCAAGACATCGCAAAACGTGGTACGTTACACAAGAGATTAGTTCATTCCAAATGGAACAAAACAGTGAAATTAAGAATAATGGGACCTCGTGACGACTGATTACAGAAGTACCACTTTAGTCAAGAACATCAGGTAAAATGTACGCATATACAATATCAAACCGGAAAGTACTTATTACGTTGAAAAAGTAAACAACTGGTTTTCAAAACCTATATCTGGTGTATAAAGATTAGACTTTTTTTACACAGATTTCAAGGAAACATATTTATTACAAATCTACAGAACCGCATGTTTTGGTAGCTGCTTTCAACTTGGATAGTTGCTTATGGACATGAAGGTTAAACAGACAGGTGAGAGAACTACATGCTCATCAGCGTTTCGGAGCTATCCACAAACACCCTACTCTTCTGTTAGAGTAACCACGAAAATTGATGGTGGTAGCGGGAAGTTGGTAGATAGATGAATGTCTCCCAGAAAACGGATCCTAAATAAGAAGGGGTACGTATGATCTTTGGGTTCTTTGACCTGGCGGTCTAGAGCTGAAATACTAGAGCATATCGTGACTCGTTCGTTAGACCTCAGTACACCCACTTCGACTTTCTATCTTTTGTGTCACATTCATTGAAAATAAAGACAAACAGTAGTTGTTCTCACAAATAACGTACACAAAAACGCAGACGATACAGAAAAAAATGAGTAATCGTTAAAACGTCCGCTTTATATCAGATTACAGTCAAAAGTCAGAGATTACTGGATGAAAAAATTACATGACATTCTTTTAAAAACGTTTCAAGAGCACTAACAATCTTTGACGAGTTGACTAAACCATCCAAACATATACCTATACAAGTCATAGTGATAATCACAACGTATTTTTCAAGAATAATAGCTCCCCAGTGACTCAGTGGTATGTGGACTTACAACGCTAAAAACCGGGTTTCGATACTCGTGGTGGGCAAAGCACAGATATCCCACTGTGTAGCTTTGTGCTTAATTCAAAACAACAACAACAAGAATAATAACGAAAGCAGTAGGTTATAAGTGGCAGCCAATCACAAAGAACTGACATTTCTTCCCACTGTTCCAACAGATTGCTGCTGTGACTTAGGCTTAGCTCATAAAACTCAATCAAGCTGTCTTACACTTTAACTTACAGCCATGTGGCTAACAACAGAACACACCGAATCAAACCGTCTTAGAGTTTAAATTACAGCCAAGTGGCTAGTAACAGAACACACTGAATCAAGGTGTCTTACAGTTTAAATTATAGCCAAGTAGCTAGTAACAGAACACACTGAATCAAGGTGTCTTACAGTTTAAATTACAGCCAAGTGGCTAGTAATAGAACACACTAAATCAAGGTGTCTTACAATTTAAATTACAGCCAAGTCGCTAGTAATAGAACACACTGAATCAAGGTGTCTTACAATTTAAATTACAGCCAAGTGACTAGTAACAGAACATAAAGAATCAAGCTGTTTGTTTGCAATTAAGCAAAAAGTTACACAATGGGCTACCTATGTTATGTCCACCACGGTTACAGAAACCCGATTTCTAGCGTTGGAGGTGTCTGTAGTGGTGAGCAGGTCAAATTCCGAGTTTTAACTTGTAATTCCGTAAACTTATCGTTGACTTAGTACTTGGATGACTGTTGACACACGTCCATGCTAGTATTTAACATTTAAAGTATACCCAGTAGCATCAAATCGTATTAAAAACAACTCAACATGTGATGTCAACTTTCTTGACGTTTCGGGTCCAAATTATTCTTCGCGAGGCATCGAATAATCGTTAAAAATAAAAGTACACTAGCTGTTTTACGTAATATAGAAATATAAACACGCTTATAGAAAATCATTTATTTTGTAAATAAAGAATCTACGTTAAACATTTGTGTGAACTTTAAATATTAAGGGTTTTGTTTTTTGACTCTGAAAAAAGTTGGTATTACCTGACTGTTACGAAATGCTAACATAGAAATGACGAATTGTCATCAGCTAGAACTTCCTCTCTTAAGAGCATTCGCTGTACATACACCCGACGAAAACAGCGATCTTAAAAACTTAATTCAATCACGCAACTTTGCCATTAGCCCCATACTTAAGATCACACGTTACGATGCTGAAACAGGCGTGTAGCCTTCTATACTCTAGCCATAAAGAACGGTCTTTCCCATTCCTCAGTTCACGAACCTAGCGACAAGTCAGTCCGTGAATCACATGAACAAAACGAAAATATTTCAAATGAACAAACCAGAACTGGAGCCGCAGGGTAAACTGTGGGGTTTCCTCCCTGTGCAGTGCAACCCGGTGCTACCTTACCTTCGTTCTTCCTGCTAAAAATAAGCTTTTAATTTACAATAAAAACCAGTGTTTTTACTGTTAAGAATTTTAGCCAATTAACACACAAAAAACACGTTGTATTTATGGAAATTTAAGTCATTATAGGTATATATTTATGTTTCTTCATCCACAAACAATTAGTTTCTCGTATTATACATATTTTTTAAAAAACAGTTTTAAGTAAATTAAAATAAAGATTTTTCAAGTTCATAATTCTAAAATAAATGTTTTCCGCTGTAGTGTTTATAGAATTAACCACGTAGTTTAGAACTACGTACATCTATATGTATATCAAAATATACTTGTGAGATACATTGTACACTTAAGTGCATTCGTATTAACAATTAACACGTAGGAAAGTGTATAATAACGTAATTTCCGTTTGCAGTGCCGATAATGCGTAACCCTTACTCCTATTAAGATGTAGTGGAATGAAAAAACAATGCAAAGGTAAACAAATACTGAACACCGATATACCACAGTAGGCGTAGTACCAAAATTCACCGGAATCTGAGAACAACAAAATTTGTAACACAGTACTAGATGTAATGCAAGCCACGTGGAGCTCACCTGGTACGAAAGCATCAAGGCTTAGGATGGTAAGGAAAACTATAAAGAAAAACACGTTTGTAATGTTAAAAGGTATCGAAGTTTAGGTTAGTAAGGGGCAATATTTGAAAAAGAAAAACAACTGGTCGAATGGAAGCATATGAGAATGGGAAGACAGTGTCTAAGCCTGAAATTATTCTGTCGGGCCTTGCTGTAAGAGTTATAACGTTTATTAAACAGTTTACTTTGATTATAACTCTTACCTAAGTTGCATGCATTTTTGAAGACGAATTAGACTTTTCTTTCGTTTCTTCCTTGAATTCTATTAACACTAAGTATCTGTGTAGACAGTATTTGTTTTTTTTTAAACATTATATGTGATACGATTTCCAACAACAGAACTAGAGACTACATCAACACGAACAAGGATATTTCTTCCATACCGGAGGTCTTTTAGAATGTTTTTTTACACGACTTAGGTATAGTTTTGTTCTAGAGCTGTCTTTCAATTCAGCTAATAACCCTAATTCACAAGAACTTCACCCTTCTATTCAAAAGATCTAACATTCCAACCCTATTTTAATGACCCAAGTCATGACAACGCAACTTTTCTTTCAAGGCCAGCTTTTGGTTAGTCACGTGATCATATCTCTTGCCAAGCTTTACAAGAAAACTGTACCGTCCCTTAGTAATAATAGATATAAGAAAGAACTTCATATCTACGTACAATCACCACCGTAATTACAACAGATAATCAAGTGGTTCCGAGCAGAAACTAAAAAAAAAATATTTTACCATATTTGTCATCAAATGCTAAAATTCAGAAACATTCCATTTGATCGTAGCGTCGCGGGAACCGATATGTTAAATTTAGGTCTAACTCTTTCGTCCCGTATAATTTTCTAACACTATTAAAACACGTTAAGTTTTTTGTTTGTTTTCGCGCAAAGCTACACAAGGGCTATCCGCGCTAGCCGTCCATAATTTAGCAGTGTAAGACTACAGGGAAGGGAGCTAGTCATAACCACCCACCGCCAACTCTTGGGCTACTCTTTTATCAACGAATAGTGGGAATGACCGTTACGTTATAACGCCCCCACGGCTTAAAGGGCGAGCATGTTTGGTGCGACGGGCATTCGAACCCGCGACCCTCAGATTACGAGTCGAACGCCTTAACCCACCTGGCCATGCCGGGCCCAACACGTTAAGTAAATATTCAGTGTTTATGAAACTATTGGTGTTATCTATGTATATGATATTCATTTTTTATTTATTGTATTTACGTAATTAATAAAACATCACAAATAAAACCCGATAAATCCATAGTATTGCGATATTTCTAATAATTACGTTGTTCATTAGTCAATTTAACACGATTTTTAATACATTGTGCGCATAAAGTTCCACCTATATATTTGTAACGACGCATTTGTTTTTGTCTATTTAAATCGCAAAAGTTTAAAATACACCGGTAAAATTATTACAGTACACTTCATTTTTCGGCACAAAATAATTTATATTTTGCTGAATTGTGTGTTATAACATCTTTTACACTATGTATAAGTATAGCGAATAAACAAGCCTAACTGTTGATACTGCCACTATTGCGTGCATAATACAAATACGGTAGAAATATTTAATTTCTTAAGTAGGCCTACATCATACAAACACACACACACACACAAAATAGAAAGAAGGCAAGTTATCTAAAGTTACACTGTTAAATTGACGAATCAACAAAAAATAATTCCATGATTTATTTATTTACGCTATTATTTATTATGTGTTTTAAGCAACAGATGCAAGTGTTACATGTACGTTACAATGTGCAATATAAGACTAAATAGGCCTAGTTGCCAGAGACCTATTAAAACAAAGGTAACTGAAATGTTATTTTCTTGCATGTTAAACAATACTATACGTTTATAATATTTTGCCATACATTCCTACTTAAAGTGCTTCGCAGTTCACTAGCTACCTTGTTTTTATAAACGCCATATAAATCAATCACAAAATCATATACTAAAACAAACAACAGTATATATACTAGATAGTTTGAAGTTTAAGTGCTTAAAGGATAGACTGTATTGCCTAAAGCACAACAAACGTTCCCTAAACACATCTTGATACAAATATTTAATCTAGCAAAATTCTGGAATGTAAACCCCTTAAACTTTGTACATACAACAGACAGTACTATTATATATTATATAGAGCATTGCAGGTGTCGAATTACTTGAATTTCCCTTCGTACTCTCAAAATGCTATAATTTTAAATTTTTCTTGAAGCGTAGATATTACAAATTGTGCAACCGGTTTAAACCTTCATTCAGTCCCAGCCCGGCGTGACCAGGTGGTTAAGGCGCTTGACTCGTAATCTGAGGGTCGCGGGTTCGAATCCCCGTCACAGTAAACATGCCCACCTTTTCAGCCGTGGAGGCGTTATAATGTTACGGTCAATCCCACTATTCGTTGGTAAAAGAGTAGCCCAAGAGTTGGCGATGGATGGTGATGACTAGCTGCCTTCCCTCTAGTCTTATACTGCTAAATTAGGGGCGGCTAGCGCAAATAGCCCTCGTGTAGCTTTGCGCGAAATTAAAAAACAAACAGACAAAATACAATACCCTTCGTGAACTGTTAAGTCCCTTGAGCAATCTTAATACCGAAACGGAAGAGTTCACTACACTTTCCATTCACCAAGTCTTTTTGACGGTTTTCTTCTTCGAGGGTTATATGGTATGGAGACTGCCACCTACTTTTATGTATAACCCTTGTCACTAGGAGAGTTCTCTCTGTGCAGATGGACAAAAAACTCCACTGGTGGTTCTATCTTTGTGATCCTTTAGAAGTGATCTCGACAGAATATTTGGGATCCATGGCAGTTTGTCTTTCCACGCGTTAATATTTTCTACACTTATTCAGTTTGCTGTTTTCACACGAATATACTTTCAAAAGACAACTTCAGTGGATGATGGCTTGGTCTGGATTCTGTAAACCCATCACTGGTTATTTATAAACTAACATACGACCCTCTTCAGCACCCATTTCTTTGATCTTAGAACCATTAACATCATGGCAACTTTTAAATTTATCAAAAGCGAAGTCTTTCTCGGCTAAAGTTATGTACGAAATCTTTATTTTTCATATCGATGAGAGTCTTTCCAATCATTAATCTAATGCGACATGCTAGACTGTTTTATTCTAGTACACTTCATTCAATAGAAGTAGAACCATTGCTAATTATTCCTAGTTCGAGTATTTCACTTCTTGTTCGAATCACGATCACCCCACCTGTTGTCACAGGAACGTTAGTCTCTGGCGTAGTAAATGCCATGTAGTACATTGGGATTTCTTAGTCACAGACTGCAAAACCATTTGAAGCTAGCCTAACCTCGTACCCATGCCTTCCGTGAAGTCAGTTCTCTCTATATATTTCTTAGTGTTAATTAACCACGCATCTCAAGTTGTACATACATTTCACACAGCATGGGTAACTTTCAACTTTCTTTGCTAAAGCTTGATGTCGAGTTGTTTTTCACACTTATGGCTCTTCTTCCTTCATCTCTGGAGGCAATGTTCCATCTCTCATTAAGAAATCAGGAAGAACAACTGTAGATGTAGAACCAATGTCAAACAATCCACTGCAAAGTTTCCACCAATAAACTGATGGACACCTTTTCTGAAATAACAAACTTCTCATCTGAGGTACATGGAGTATTTCCAGTTGTATTTCACCCCATAAATCAACCTAGTCCTCGTCTCTTTTTGTTATATATATCCGTCTATCCCTTTGATCTGTTTATGTTCTGACATATCAGGATATTTTCTTGGTTCTGTAATACCTGTTGATTCCTTACAGTCTTGGTTGTAATGACCAAATTTCCAACAATTACAGCTCGCTCTAGTATCCCCTAAGAGCGGTTTTTATTCCATACAGACTTTAATATATAGTTACTCGCAATATATCCTTACTCACAAATATGCTTAATTATCGAATTTTCTTACTTATACAATATATTAATTTCACTTTTAACATGACTTTTGTGACAACTGACGCATTGAACACAATATTTATACATACTGGTTACTCATATTTACAAACAATGTCTTCCTGTTTCTAAATACCGCCCGAAGTTATTGGATTCTTGACATAATCGAAATAAAGACTTCCTCTAATGCAAATGCCCAAATTAAATATTAAAAATACAGCCTACAACAATACATTACTACCACGAGGTAAGCCTTATGACCTCAAGGATCCTGTAGTATAATTTATTCTTTCTACCCTTTATTACCTTTACCTCTGTTTCACACACGTATTTCCAAAAAAATAGATAGTTTCTTTAGTATATACTAAGGTTAATATATTAAGCTACTTTCTAATAATCACGATAGATAAACAATCATCTCGACAATAAAAAACGAAGTATTAGACATACAAAACCTTCACTCAGAACATTTTAAAAAACGTTGAAACCGTGTCGTTTAAGGTTCGTTAGCAGTTGTCATTTATCTGGTTCAACGGTTTTGTTGTACAGATTCTTGTCGTTTGGTGGATGCGATGAATTTGTTTTCGAGTTTTCTTATACTAGATTAACCATTTGATCTGCGAGATATGTTGACATTATAATGTATTTTCGTTGCCCTTTATCACAATCAATAATCAACGCTAATAGACCAAAACAACTGAAAACATTTGTCTCGTAAAATGTATTAACTTACCTATTGGATGTGAACGGTAAATGCAAGTCAAAGCTGCCGCAGACAGCAAAATTAGGCGTGTTCGTTACAAAACTGATAACGGACCTTACTTCGTACTTACACGGCCAACCGACAGAAAGATGGTAAGACTAGGCAGGCTCGTTATAAAACTGAAAACTTACTTTATTAACACGGTCAGCGACGAATTAACGTGAAACTCACTCACGCGTTAATAACTCGCGACCAGCAAGCCACGTGACGGGTGTTGGGCAATCTTTAGATTTTTTTTTAACTTTTTACTTCTGAAATTCGAGACTATTGTAAGTTTTGCATTAAAACAAAACACATTTCAGTATTACAACAACGGTAGCACCAGTCATTCCTCACAAGAGGATATATAAAAACTTTCGATTCTAGTGGTTATACGACAAGCATAGCCACGTGACCATTCAACAGGAAGCATCCAGTCCAACTGCTATTGTTGTCCCTCACCTGGTGCAAGTTTTGGCGGAAGAACCGACAAAACCTGTCCCAAGGCATTGCGGGAAAATCGGCTACGAAAAAAATAAAAATAAAGCAACAGTGTTCAGGCATAAAAATCAAAAACAGAACCCTAGATATAAATCGGTCATACCAAGAATTTTCTTCTATAAAATTAAAATACTAATCTTACAAGTGGACTCTCCACGGCGAACAATGCCTAATGTTTCGATTAATGTAATGGTTCATTAAATAAACGGGACAATAATTCTGCTACAGAGTTAGGCGAAAAAAATAACGTTTATAAAAACGAAGGGGGTATTTATTAATCAGCTTCATACAGTAGTCATGTTCAAAACAATAATAAAGCATGTCTTTTCTCAAGAAGACCCATATTTAAAAAACAACAACAACAGATTGCTGATTACCTGTTTGAAAATTATAACAAATCTAAAACGAAAAAAATAAATTTTCATTTCCACATCACTTCATATAGAAGTATGTTAGTAATTACTGGAACTTCTCTCAAGAAATCCACAATAATATACTTTATATAATTATGGTGAATATACAATACTGCATGAACTAATTTACAACAAAGATTAAACATGCACTAATTAAAAAAAAAGGAAAATGGTATTTTTCTGTTAGCATTGATTTTAAACTTTATTGTAACACAGTTTACATAATTTTTTGAAAAGGGTAAGTCTGCTAGGATTGCAACTGATATATACATATATACACATCTGAATATCTTAGCATACTGTTCAGTATTAATATGTCACAAAAGACAGGTCAGTGTACACCTACGTCAAAAGTTTTGACGTACAGAACATTAAAATGGTTAATAACAGGTAAAATGTTGTCAAGGATGGATTTCTCCATATTGAAATGGTTTACTGTCAGATTTGGACCCACTAACAAGGTATCCACAAAGAAAACGTTGTTTGACCACTACCAGGAGTCCCTTATCATTGACACAAGTTTATGACTACTCAAGCTTTGGTTTCAGACTAAAACTGAACTTTGATCAGTGTACTGAAGTGTTAATCTTGAAATAAAGACATTTAGATTGGGTACTATTCCAAATTTAACAGGCTTAAAGTAAAGAACCAAACACAACAACAAGGTGGTGTGGTATGTTAAAGTACTGATCTGATACAGTTGTACAATTCATTGACCTCAGACTTTTACTATATATGTTTCAGTCAGACAGATGCTGATCTGATTAGTTCTAGCTGCTACCTGCTTACTGGCAGTAACAACCAGCAAAAGTGCTGTTCCAGAAAAGTCAGGAATTTTAAACTACTTGTAACTAACAGCAAATACTGTTAAACCACTTGTAAGTAACAGCAAATACTGTTAAACTACTTGTAAGTGACAATAAATACCGTTAAACTACTTGTAAGTAACAGCAATTACTGTTAAACTACATTAAGTAACAGCAATTACTGTTAAACTACATTAAGTAACAGCAATTACTGTTAAACTACTTGTAAGTAAGAGCAAATACTGTTAAACTACTTGTAGGTAACAGCAATTACTGTTAAACTACTTGTAACTAACAGCAAATACTCTTAAATTACTTGTAAGTAAACAACAAATACTGTTAAACTACTTGTGAATAACAGCAAATACTGTTAATGAATTGAATGTGTGATATGAGTAATAAATAAGTTTAGTCAGGTGTTTCTGAATACATAAACGTGTTCCAGAATGAATCAAAATGGAGATTTTATTCAAAGGTCAGTGACATTTCTGGAAATTCTGAAAAACTTGAAACTCTAGCTTCTGTACGTCATCAGGTCATGCAGAATTCTGGATATTCAGAACTCGACCTACTTTTTCCTAGGCCATCAAATTTGGAAGTTTAATGTGTCAATATTGCACAAAGGAAATAGTTTGAGTAATATTTTATACATATTTGTTAGTACAATGGACAGTGAAACAAACCTTGATACATGATGTGTGTGTGTGTGTGTGTATATATATATATATATATGCACAAATATGTCAACAATGTTTTAACACTTACCAACAATACTTAACAGTTTTAACAACAATATTTAATATTTTGCCAGGAACTATGTTTTATTTGACATTTCTACTAACTTTGTGGAAATCCAAAAACATCAACACCACATCATAACTTAATTAATACACATACAAACAGCAAGTTATTAACCCAAAGAAGATTTCACATGAATAGCAGTGATTTGACTAATCTTATAAATGTCTTTAATAAACCCTGGAAAACAAACTTCTCTTTTTTTCAGCTAATTTTCTCTAGCAAGTACATGGCAAACCAAATGTTCACAAATGAAATCATTTTTTCAATAAAGCTTCCAGTGAAACTATATGTGCTTGCAAAAATTGTTCACATCAAGTCAAAAGTACAATGCGTTGAAGTCCAAATACCAATTTTTTTTATATAAGGACTTTTGTACAACATTTTTTTACATTATTTTTTTAGTTAATTTAAGCATTGGTTTTAATGTCGCATCTTACAGAAAACTCTCCAGTTCCTAACGAATCCTTCGCAATTTGGTATGATCAGGAACAGGAGTGAATTAAGTATCTATGAACTGTACATTCACGAGACACATCTCCCCTTAGGCTTAGCAGCAAAATAACAAATTTAAATATAAAAAAATTAAGAATCTTTGGTGTACACAGTGTGTCATTTCAAGCTAAGCCAACAGAATCAGAAACTTATTCTTTCAAAATCAAATGCAACAGTTGCATACAACTACTTGTTAAAGGTTAATTGATTTTAGGTTACTAAAAGCTGTTGAGTCTGTGTAAGTAATTGTATCCTTCAGGTCAAATGTTTGACAATGTTAAAATGAGGCATTGGATGAACTCATTTCACCTCCAACTAGCTGTTTAAAGTATAATGAAATTACAAATAGCCAATCAAATAAGAGCACAGAAATTCTACATCCAATCTCTTGATAAACTACAGAAAAAATAAATACAATCAGATACAAGGAAAAAAAACCTTATAGAATATCATAATAAGCATTAATCCTCTATTACAATCACGTAATTATCACTCAGCTACAGTCATTTAATAAAACCACAGGAAAACAGCTCAAGCTATGAACAACCAATCAAATTAAACACATAAAATTTAAACTGAAACAAACAAACCATGGAAAAAGTGTTTTACTTTTTAACTTATAAATCTTTAAGTTCTGAGACACTGACTGGAAATAGAAGAAAATCCAATCCATGGGTTTAACTCATCATAAGCTTTAAGGATAGAAATATTCTATACAGGAAACTAACATTTCATCTCGTAAATGCGCATTAGTATCCTTATTCAACAATAAATTTAATAATTTACAATATAAAACTTCAAAAGATTTTCTTGTATTACCTTCAATGTGAATAAAAAGTTAATAAAACTTTTAATTTTGTGCTACCTTAGCAAGTGTCCCATTCTGACAGCACATTCAACAAGAGAAGTTGATATCTCTTCTACTACATTCTACTACTGTTTATGTTAAGTGAATATTTTGATTTACCTTTAGTTTGACTGATGTATTCAATATCAAATTGACATGCAATTCAAAATTTTACCGTATTATCTTAAGAATTAGGAAGTATATTTTTATTTTTCGTTGAACAAAAAAAAAGGAAGTTTTGTTAGCTGAATTCATTGGTTATTTGACAAATTACATCTTTTACATATGGTAATATTACAATATTTTAAATCTTCTTATAAGTATTATCTGACTTTGGTAACTGTAAATTTAAGAAACTGTGCTTTCCTTTTGAATTTATCGATTTTATTTTGTTGAATTATGGCACGTTAATGTTGGGCTTCATTTTGGAAATACATGCATGAACCTTGAACACGATGTTATTGTAGAATAACATTCACTCTTTTATTCAGATTAATTAGATTCTTAAACAATTGACAAAATCTCCCAGTAAGTGTAGGGCTTTCATTTAAAGTATGATAATCTTTAGAACTTACCATTCCAAATCATTGATTTTTTATTTCTTTTCACATTTATCACTTGAAATAGTCTTAGATAATACTTACTCATTGCGTAGCAATGGATAGTGCCACATTTCACCTAGTAGTGGGGAAATTGTACATTTTTTTTTGTGGTTTAAAGTAATCCAGATATCCATTTTTGAAAGAATATGTTTTACCTGTTTAGAACATCCTTTGATGTACAATATTAAATCTATTTTATGGCTTTACTTGGTGGTTTGTAGTTCAGTTAGATTTTCAAAAAAGGATTATTAATTTTCATTTAATATTTTTTGAATACATAACTTCTGACCAGTTTGTCAATGTTTTGTTTACAATTACTTCAGTGCGATTTGTGAATCAAAAGCTAATCATTTCTGTATATTTTGTGGTGTTATATACTTACCAAAATTTGTGTAAAATTACATACTTTCACCTGCACTGAACAAATCTAGTTTAGTATCGCCATCTATTGGGATAAATAAATAAAAAAACACTCCAAGATAAAAATAGATAATGGGCCATCTATAACATACAAAAATCCATAAATAAAAACTACATTCACAACTGAAATAAATAACTGTATATTGTTACAACAGTAAGTATTTCGCATGAGAGAAGTGACAAGGATATGACATGATTTAATGCTATTAAGAATTACAATATTGTTTTTTGTCCCACAACTGTTATTACGGGGACTTGCCATATGTTATTTTAAGGCTATTCATCTTATCATCTCAACTTATTCTGCATGTAACAGTTGCTTCCAGATATCAACTGGTGAAAACCAAGAAGAAGATATGTTTAAACCAACCTTACCAATGGTTAATGAAAATTCTTGACAAAGGGGAGAGCCAGCACACGTGCCTCAAATGTTTGTCTGTAAAGCCCTATTTTTGTAAATTTTCTCTTACACACGTGATGTTGTTGGAAACAGGTGGGAGGTATAATCATTTTTATCAACAAAAATATCTTTCCCCATCAGTCCAAGCTCTTTTTGTTGTGTCTTCTGATGTATCTTTAAACAACAACACGCTAGTTGTTTTCTTATAGCAAAACGCATGGGGCTATCTGCTGAGCCCATCAAGGGGAATCAAACCCCCGATATTAGCATTGTAAATCTGTAAACATACCACTGTACTAACAGGAGGGCCCAAGAAGAAGGATCAAACAAATGACATAAAGGCTTGAAAGGACTAAGATTTGAAGAAAAACAAAGATATTATTTATGTCTGTGAACGTGAACGGTCACCATCACTGTGGGTAAGGTGAAAAACAAATGTGTTTATGACATATGCTTTATGTACTGTTGAATTTTACAACAAGTAAAATTTTATAGTTTACAACAAGTGCAAGGACTGAATAATGTGCTTTATACAAATGCAAACAGATTTATCATACCACAGAACTTAGGGAATTTTGTATTTTCACTTTCAAGGAAACAGTTTCAACTATTATGGAAATTAAACTTGAGTAACATACCAGGAACATAAACAACCCATACTAACCTGCTGCTCCTTGTATTTATTTTCAATGTCTGATAATGTCCATTTAAGACCAACAGCTGGAGACCAAAGTTTATTCTCCACTTCTCTCAACCAACGACGCAAGCATTTCATTTGGTGAGCCACCTCTGTGTATAAATCAAGTTTCTTATTTTAAATCCCAGTAGATTACATTAACTTTTTCTGCCATCATCGTTATAATTACCTATATATCACTATTCAAACATAAACTTTCATTTTTGCTTTAGTCTCAAAATATCAAAAGCTACCTCACAACAAATGGACAAACTATTTTTGATTGGTAAACTTTCACCTCTCCTGTTGGAGGCTTCCTTAGGTCTCACTGCAATCAGTATGAAGAAAGGAAAATAAACTGTTGCCCTTGTGATAATATGAATAGCAAACCTTTTATCTTATCTTCTATCAACACGTTTTTTTCACTTAGTTTTCCTACCTTGAAATATCCCATCCTGAGATTGTTGTGGTTTGTGGGGGTTTACCGTCTGCTCGACAGCTTCCCACTTATTATGTAGTAGGTTCACCCTACGATGGATTTCATCTTTCATGTTTGGATAACGGCTGCCGAGCTGTTGGGCTTGGTCGTTGAACAGTTTTAGCTTTAGACCTTTCTTTTCAAGTTCTTCTTGCACTGACTATAAAACAAAAATGTCACAAACGTAAAAGCCATGAAACTTTCTATTGGACACAGATGATAATCACTTCAGTGCTGTTAAACTACATAATGTTTAACTTATGAAAAATGAATAACTGATTATTAATCTGATTTAATCACAATAAATTTATGGTGAAGCTTCTTGATTGTAAGGAAATTATTACAAATTTGTTTCCTAATGATGAAATGAACAATTGTGTTTTACAGCTATATTTAGTTTAAAAAAATCACAGTACAACAGTTTATTTCAACCATTGGTCTGTGGGTAAGTGTCAACCTGCTTTATAGTAAGCTTAGTTAAATATGATAGAATAAAATTAGGATTGGGCAAAACTCTTCCAAGAGGCCAAATGGATTGCCAAGCTGGTCTATTTGAGATGTTCTTAATGCTAAATATTTCACTGCTAGATAGAATTTCTACAGTTTTTTGTATGACTGGTAGGGTTGACAAATTTAAAAAGATGGTACAGGTATAAAGGAACTGAGTACTCACAAAGCGTATTTCAACATGTTCTTGTATCTATCATCAACTATCAACAACATTCACAAACAACTTGAAATAATAAGTTTGAAGGACATTACTAGTAAGTTCTTATGCTTTTGGATAGTACGACTTGAATTTTACAGTTTGAGAAAGTAATTTAACCGTTTCTGGATGACAAACTCATAAAACTGTGGAGTGACAAAAGACTAAAAATGCCATTTCTAAGTGAAGCATCACTTGTGGCATTTTGTACCAAACTAAGGTCTAAATATCCAGTTCTGGGAGAAAATACAATGGAACTTCTGCTTCATTTCCTGTTCATACATCTTTGTGTGGCTGGGATTTCAGATATGACTAGTGCTCACAAAGAGAAGTGCTGGAACACACTACACCATTTCAATAGCAATTGAAAATTATCGAAAAATAATATACCTCTGCCAGTTTTTTCAGTTCATGAAAACCAAAAAGAAAATAGTCAAAATGAACAAGAAACTGGAATTTAAACAAATGTTTTAAAATATTAATATTTCAGTTCAGAAGACATCTTTAAAATATAATCCACCTTTGCTATTGTAAAACTAATTGGCTGTGATGTAGGTGTGTTCTACAATAACATAAACAGTAATAACCCAGTGCATTCTGTGTAATGCAAACTTTGTTTATTCTACCAGTGATGTGTATTAGTTCACTTAAATGTATGGAATTATTATTATTTATTTCACACACAGTGTTTTTCAAGCCTAAATGGAAGGTAAGTTGAATCTATTCGTAAAATGCTGCATACATACAATAAACAAACAAATATGTTTTAACATTTTATTCTCTTATATTCAGGCTGTGTCAGTTTGTTGTCACAATATCTATCTAGTCTACATCTATAGGCTGTATACTTTTAAATATGGGCTTATAGTCTATATTTTACATATATTTTCTTAGCAGTTCATAACATTTTAGACATTTTGATAAAGCACAGGTACACTGTTAGTCTTGTGTTTTGTTACCTACCTTTGTCAAAACAGATCGGTTCTCTTCATTCTCACATTCAGGTATAAGAAACTGGAGTTTATGTAATCCATCATGTAGAAGATTGAAGTGCTTTATGAACTCTGTGAAGGACCAAGTGACAGAATACCAGATTTTATCATCTTGACCCAAATCTCCAGTGGCTTCCTAACAGAAAATACAACAACATAAGTTTGTGATAAATAAATTAAAAAAATAATAATTAACATTTGATAAAAGTTAAGATCTTTCTAATAACATTGTTTTAACTGAATTACCAAAGTTGGTTCAAACAATTAAATGGCTTGGTTCTTTCTCTTATGTGAATGAAAAGGACAATAAAGATTAGACAATAATCTTTATTATAATATAATATAAATAATATAAAATTAGACAATAAATTTATTGTGGATTACAATATGAATCAAAGGGACAAGAGATGGGATGTCATGGTTAGCTTTCTGGAAATATACCTTTTGCAGTTTTTGGCAAATAGTATAATTTATCTTATCTGTTTATGTTGTACTGGACACTTTAAATATATGTTTATTGTTCTGTACTGGTTTATGGCGTCAAACGTTTTTATCCATTTGTAGTTGACAATGTTTTATCTTGTTTCTCCATATCTGTATAACTATTTTCTTTATACAAGTTCTATATCTGTGTAACTACATTTCATACAATTGCTTTCTCTGTACACAAGTTCTGTATTTGGAATAATTACATTTCATATTTGTATAACTACTTTTTTATATACATAAAGTTTTGTTTAATTCTTAAGATGCTTGAATATAAAGTGTTTATTGCTTACTATAGTAAAACTTACTCTCTCTTATCCCATAATGTGAACAAATGTTAAAGGTTTCCTTTAACAATAATTTTTATATACGTAAAATTGTGTTTAATTGCAAATAAGCAGCTTGTATATTACAAAAAAGAGAAAGCAAACTAAAGTTAAACATTTCATAAAGTTTCGGAAATGTTTTTGAAAAAACTTATATGCATAAAGAAGGCACAAGTTTTTCTCAAAAACACTTATCTTTTAAAAAGATGGGGTTTTTAGAATCTGCATTACAAAACATCTGAAAAACTAACATTAAAATGTTGATTCTAAAAAACCCATCTTTTATATATATATATATATATATATATATATACCCACAACTTCTGTACTTAGTTGAAAAGGTTATTTTCTAATTCAGTAAACAAACAAATTATTATTATAATTATGCTCTCTGGTCATATCTCAATTCCCATTATTCTATTTATAGTTATTTCATTTTTTTAAAAACTAAACTTACATTATTCTCAACTATATTTAGATCTTGTAAAATAGAAACAATATACTAATCTAATTACTCCATATATGATACAACCTAAATAACAATCACCTACATGTAACTAAACATGGTTAATATGTAACACTCATGAACCACCACACGACACTCATTTACACGTCAACCACCACATGACACTAACTGATACATCAACCACTATACTTCTACCACCACACAATGCTCATTTATATGCCAACCACCACACGACATTAACTGATACATCAACCACCATACTTTTATAACCACATTACACTTACTGCCACCATAATTCTCCTATCATGCAACACTCACCTTACATGACCACATTACACTTACTGCCACCATAATTCTCCTATCATGCAACACTCACCTTACATGACCACATTACACTTACTGCCACCATAATTCTCCTATCATGCAACACTCACCTTACATGACCACATTACACTTACTGCCACCATAATTCTCCCATCATACAACACTCACCTTACATGACCACATTACACTTACTGCCACCATAATTCTCCTATCATGCAACACTCACCTACATGACCATTTACACTTACTGCCACCATAATTCTCCTATCATACAACACTCACCTTACATGACCACATTACACTTACTGCCACCATATTCTCCTATCATACAACACTCCTTACATGACCACATTACACTTACTGCCACCATAATTCTCCTATCATGTAACACTACCTTATACGACTCATTGCACTTATTGCACCATACTCTCCTCTATCATGCAACACTCACCTTATTGACATTACACTGCGCTTGCCATAATTCTCCTATCATGCAACACTCACCTTACATGACCACATTACACTTACTGCCACCATAATTCTCCTATCATGCAACACTCACCTTACATGACCACATTACACTTACTGCCACCATAATTCTCCTATCATGCAACACTCACCTTACATGACCACATTACACTTACTGCCACCATATTCTCCTATCATGCAACACTCACCTTATATGACTACATTACACTTACTGCCACCATATATTCTCCCATCATACAACACTCACCTTATGACTACATTACACTTACTGCCACCATAATTCTCCTATCATGCAACACTCACCTTACATGACTACATTATTACACTTTACTGCCACCATAATTCTCCTATCATACAACACTCACCTTACATGACCACATTACACTTACTGCCACCATAATTCTCCTATCATACAACACTCACCTTACATGACCACATTACACTTACTGCCACCATAATTCTCCTATCATGCAACACTCACCTTACATGACCATTACACTTACTGCCACCATACAATTCTCCATCATTACTGCAACACTCACCTTACATGACCACATTACACTTACTGCCACTATAATTCTCCTATCATGCAACACTCACCTTACATGACCATACATTACACTTACTGCCACCGCCATAATTCTCCTATCATGCAACACTCACCTTACATGACCATATTACACTTTACTGCCACCATATACTCCCATCATGCAACACTCACCTACATGACCACATTACACTTACTGCCACCATAATTCTCCCATCATACAACACTCACCTTACATGACCACATTACACTTACTGCCACCATAATTCTCCTATCATGCAACACTCACCTTACATGACCACATTACACTTACTGCCACCATAATTCTCCTATCATACAACACTCACCTTACATGACCACATTACACTTACTGCCACCATAATTCTCCTATCATACAACACTCACCTTACATGACCACATTACACTTACTGCCACCATAATTCTCCCATCATACAACACTCACCTTACATGACCACATTACACTTACTGCCACCATAATTCTCCTATCATGCAACACTCACCTTACATGACCACATTACACTTACTGTCACCATAATTCTCCTATCATGCAACACTCACCTTACATGACCACATTACACTTACTGCCACCATAATTCTCCCATCATGCAACACTCACCTTACATGTAGCTATAAGCTCATCATCCATCAAGTAGTCATAATTGGACTGAAGAGCTTCCCAGAATTCATCCTTTGAGAAAGGACTTCCTCGAGCTGACTTCTCTTTCTCAAATGTTCCATAATAATTTACACTTTTTTCTCCTCCTGACTTTCCTTCTCTACATAAAGTCAGAGGACTGTCTGCTTGACAATAAGGGAGTGAAAGATTCTGCAGGACAGAGCTCTGACTCAAAGTTGACATAACAACAGTTCTTCAGTTACACCTATGATGTGAAACAATTCAACAAATATCAGATCTGATCTTTAATAAAGACTTTGAATATGTGTTGTTTGCAGTTCAAGAGAAGCTAAACTCTTAAAACAAACAAGATAAACCCTTTTGCTACATAGTTTGGATATATCTGAATAAACACTTATATACACTAACTGCAAAATGCAGAGTTACCCCATGGGTGGCCATAAAAATGAAAGTTTCCATCTATGACATGGGGGAATATCCTCCTCTACTTGAAACAACCACCAAAACTGCAAGTGTGCTGCCATGTGTTCTACAGTGTCAAACCTGGATGTTTAATTGTCTCAGTTGACTGAGCACGTGGTGACAAACTTTAATTCTCTGTTTTGGTACTGATTTAATTACTTTATAGGTGAGTTACTTGTGTGTTACATTTGTTACACTTATCACTGATTATCAGAAATTATGGTGTCTGTGTCTGTCTGTGTATATTTCCTCTTATATGCTAATATATGATAAAGGCTTTGAAATTCTCTGATACAAGGTAATTCTATGTCAATAATTGACACTTCTGGGGAATTACATTGGAAAAGTACCTCTCTAAGCTGTTCTCATAACTAAACATGTAAACACACTGTCATTAATTACAGTTAACTTGAATTTTGTGAATATTAAGTGCAGATGTGTGTTGAAGTTTTTAAACATGTCAGCCTAGATATATCTTCAAGTCAAATGAAACTACCAGAAAATAGTAGTGTGGATTGTATTCAACTGTCTATTAATGTACAAAAAGAAGCAACATTATCACAGAAAATCTTCAATTTATAAAATTACATGAAATATTTCATTCAGGATTTTCTTCTGTAACTAAATAGTTAAAAGATGTGGAATAGCAATGATACATCAGATAAACACAAATACATGATTAGGTATTAAAGGTGTCTGTAACAGCAATGATACATCAGATAAACATGAATACATGATTACGTATTAAAGGTGTCTGTAACAGCAATGATACATGAAACAAATATGAATACATGGTTGGGTATCAAGGTGTCTGTAACAGCAATGATAGATCAGACAAACATAAATACACAGGTGCATCGTTGCCCTTACTGTTTATATTTTTAGTTGTAACACATTACAAACTGTTTACACTGTTCTGTTTGCTTATTACTGTAAAGTTTAGAGCGAGTCACTCTCAATCACAGAATGTCACTCAGAGTAAACTTAAAGTCAACCAGTTTCTGATCAAGAGAATCTTTGAGAAGATAAAATAATTGCTTTAGTATCTCTGTTGTGAAAAAGTCATAGGACTGATATTCTGAGTAATTTATACCTGAGTAATTATAATAACACAACATGGTTCGTTTGTAATTTGAAAGAGTGATGAAATCTCAGTGCTATCTATACAATTACATGCACAATTATAAAATTAACGTGTGTATAGTTACTGATGAATAAATAATGACAGAGATAAACTTTTCTATATAAAACAATCTGTAGCCAACACTTCTTTTATGTTACTGGAATGCAATATACAATGTATACAATCTGTAAATATGGTTAATCTACAAATTGACTCGCTCTCCAAAATAAATACAGATATAGATATATTTCAGTTCATTTAATTCATATTTGAGTAGAATAAATCTTGACAAATGTAAGTTATTATAAGTTAACCAAAATTTCATGATATGACAAAAAATGTTGATAAAATATAGGATTTATCAGTAAAGCATTATTATTAAATTTTGTTAAATAATACGTGCCAACAAATACTTTAAAATATAAAGAAAAATTATAGTATAATAACTTCTGAAAAGATGTGTATTTTTACCCAAGTTAAGTGGTCATTCTAAAGTAATGTCAGAAGGGCTGTAAAATCATTTTCATAAAAGTTATGAAAAATTACTTTTACATTTCAGATAAATATAAAATATGTTTATTTAATTCAATATTTAACTCTTGTGGCTTCTTCAGGGTTAATCTACATAAATAAAAATATTTTATTTTTTATCTGGAATGTAAGGGTCGCTTTTAACTTTTATCAAAATGTGTACGAGGGCTGTTCAAAAAAATACGCAAACTGTTTGAATTGTGCGGCTCCAGTTGGTTCCAGGGGAACCCGCTTGGTGTCGCTAGGTTTGCACAGATCAGCTGATTACGACGCCATTTCCCGATTGCAGATATCTTCATTTGTGTATTAGCTACGCGGTTTTAAGTGAAGTGCGATTTTTTCGTTTGGCGAATTTCAGAATGAATGACCTGAAGGAGCAACGACTTGCTGTGAAATTTTGTGTTAAACTTGGAAAATCTGCGACTGAAACTTTTGCTATGCTTAACACAGCTTACGGTGATGTTGCTATGAAGCGTACGGCATGTTTCAAATGGCATGAACGCTTTAAGGATGGTCGACAGTCCATTGAAGATGATGACCGCCCTGGACGTCCTTCCACGCCAACTGACGACCCACACGCCGACAAAATCAACACCCTGGTGCGGCAAATCGACGCCTGACTGTCAGGAGCTTGCTGAAGAGTGTGGGATATCAGTTGGATCTTGTTACAGATTTTGACCGAAAAATTGAAGATGCACCGCTGCTGCGAAATTTGTGCCTCAGAACTCGTGAGTTTTTGGCCAAACACTCGATCACTGTTCTTCCCCACCCCCCCTACTCACCTGACCTTGCTCCTTGCAATTTTTTCTTGTTCCCCAAACTCAAAAGACCCTTGAAAGGAAGAAGATTTAAGACGATTCCTAAGATTGAGGCAAATGCGACGAAGGAGCTGGAGGACATTACAAAAAAAGCGTACCAGGACTGTTTCAACAAGTGGAAACACCGTTGGGATAAGTGTGTGCGTTGGGGAGGAGAGTACTTTGAAGGGGTCCCAGACCTGTAACTTCTAAATAAAGTACATTTTGTTTTATGACGTCAGTCCACGTATTTTTTTAACAGACCTCGTATAGCCTTCCAATATGCATTAGAAATTTTGAAAGACAACAAAAACGTTTACATGCATTCATAATAGAACTGCAACATATTTTATTTTAATACTGCAAAAGCTTCATGTTGCATAGTTTTCTGCTCTCCTTTTATATTTTGTGGGCAACATGCATCTTACCCAAATTTAAGTTATTTATGAATATTTAAGTATTTAAGAATAGTGATTTTCCTTGTTCAAAAGGTGTGTAGGAAATACCTCTTTTTTCATGTCCCATTTGTGAAATGAAAAAAAAAAATATCTTGATTGTGAGAACATTATAAGAATGATGGTCATTTTACATTATTCGGTCAGATGAGTAGTAGTCACAGTAAGTCAAGTCTTGTTGGTGGCAAATCGAAAAGTAATTTAACTAATTCACCATTATTAGTGCTATGTACTATAGCTAAAAAGGAACTTAGTACAGCAGAAAAAACAAACGAAAATAATGTGAGAAAAAGAAGAAAAGTCAAAAGAAAAATTATTAAACTAACTCTACGGAAAATTCCGAAAATGAAGAAGAAGCAGTTGTTACTAATACCGAGGTAGAGGTCGCTTCCCCTGCAAGTAACATTAAAATAACTAACAATGTAAAAGAAATAAAGTAAAAATAAATGCCATGGATGTTGATAGATCTACCAAAAACACTCAAAATAATATTGTGAAAAATACCACAGACAGTGAGCCAGACACCGAAGATAAAGAAGGCTTTATTACAGTCACATCAAGAAGAAAAAAAAAAACATTACAGAAAGAACAGAAAATAAGTAACAATATGGCACAAAAAACAAAACCACCATAATTCTCAATCATTATAAAAGGTATTCCAGGCCAGTACAACCAACCCAACTTGCAACAGAGGTTAAACAGATTAGTAAAAGAGTGGCCAGCAGATGCTTTCAAACCAGTTAAAATCCACCTGCCAGGAAGTAAGCTGCAGCCTAAAGCCATTGTAGCAAGAGGGGTTCACCAAACCATTAACCTTGAATCAATTTTTCAAGCTGTAGACGAACAAGGCATTCCACATACTAATATACAGCGAATAATCTAAAAAAAAAAACACAGGCACCCACTAATCTTATACGTATAGACATAGACAACAGTTACAACATTCTAAAACTAATAAATAATGGAATAATGCTTTGGTATCAAAAATACCAACTAAAACAGCTAAAAACGCCGGCAATTGTAGTAACACAATATTACAATTTTCAAAGATATGGACATGTTTCTGCAGCCTGCTTAGCAACACCGAGGTGCTGCAGCTGTGGCGGGGAATATCATATTAACCAGTGCAGAAAAGATAAAGAAACACGAAATGTTGTAACTGTGGTCAAACCCACACAGTCAACTATAAAGGATGTGATAAATACAAACAAATAAAACAACGTATTTATCAGATAAGAACACCATCATCAGAACAAAATCAACCAAATACAAACAGACAATCAAAAACAGACATATCAACAGAATTTAATAAAACTAAAACCACATATGCAGAAATGTTAAAAGGAAAAGAACCCCACAAACAGCAAGAACAGAACATTATAACTCAGGATAAGAACACCTTAACACAAACACAAAAGCCACAAGAAAACAGCACCACCTTCCAAGAAACGAATACTAACACACCAGATAAAACAAGCCTTTTCACAACCATAATCAAAAACATATTTACAGAATTTGTAACAGAATACACAAAACCGTACCAAACAACTGCTTCGAATTACTGATTAATATCTCCAAAAACACATCACACCCACACATCCTACATAATATCAACACTTACTGGTTACATGCTCACAGCATAATGTTCACAGTAGTATATATCAACATCCGAGGTGCAATAGCTTCCAAGAAACATGAGATCGAAGACCTAATACATGAAACTAACCCCCATATTATCATAGTAAGTG
This sequence comes from Tachypleus tridentatus, assembly GCF_004210375.1. Lineage (NCBI taxonomy): Eukaryota > Metazoa > Arthropoda > Merostomata > Xiphosura > Limulidae > Tachypleus > Tachypleus tridentatus. The sequence goes on along the minus strand of NC_134834.1, from coordinate 185,411,866 downwards.
AAACTCTGATATACAATAACAATAGATTTAAAATACCAAATTATTCAACAATAAGGAAAGACAGAATAAATAAAAATGATGAAAACAGAGGCATTATGCTGCTCTACAAAATGGAGCTATCAGTTATAGGAATTAAATTGAGCAGTAACAATGAACATGTTACTGTCGATATCCTGCACAGAAATAAAACAAAAGTAACCGTAGCAAAAATTTACTGCTCACCTAATAAACAACTAGATATAGCATTACTCAGCAACATCTTTTCCCACAACCAAAACTCCATTGTTATGGGCGACTTAAATAGTAAAAACATTACCTTCAGATGCCGGAGCTCAAACTACAATGGTAGAAGTCTATTACAATTCATAGATGATAACAATATAGTCTTATTAAATGATACCACCCCTACACATACAGCGTATGCCACTAACTCCAGTGACATACTAGACCTGTGTATGTGTACATATAATCTGAGCCAAAAAATAATAAAATTTCAAGTGGGAAAGGATGTTGACAGTGATCACCTTCCAATATATTGTGTCTTCGATCTCGCCCCCCACAAAAATATAACATTTAGGAAAGAAAAATTTAATAACAGAAAAGCAGATTGGCAAAACTACAAACAGGAATTAGACAACCTATTACCTAATAAAGTTATAAATGAAGTTAAAACCCATATTGAAATGGATAACTACTGTCAAACAATTATGGAGTGCCTTAAGAAAGCAGCCAAGTTAACAATACCAAAACAACAAACAACACATGGAAACCCACCACAGAAATAATCAATCTAATCAAAAAACAAAGACAATTAAGAAGACAGTACATGATTACAAGAGACAGAGAAACCAAAACGTAAATAAACAACATTAGAAATCACATCAGAACACAAATAAAACAACAAAAACAAGATAAATGGGACAACTACTGCTCAAAACTAAATGATAAAACTGACCCAAAAAAATTCTGGTCACATCTCAAAAGACTCACCAATGAAAATACAGACACAAAGAAATATCCTTCACTTGAACATAATAATACTATAGCACACACAAATAAAGAAATAGCCGAAGCTTTCAAAGATCAACTTCAAAATGTTTTTAAAACTCACACTGATCCAGATATGGATACATATTTCTACAATAAAGTCACTAATCACATATTAAACAATAAACATCAATTTGAACCAATTTTTCCAATAAACATAACTGATACAAGTTCCAACACAGATTATGCAAGCACATTACTAACAAATGAAATATCCCTTCAAGAACTACTCGAAGCAATAAAAAACACAAAAAACAAAGCACCAGGTGATGATGAAATGTCAAGCTATCCTTCTGAAAAAGGGCACTCCGAAATTGTTTGACCACCTATATTCACTTTTTAACCTATTTCTATCCTCAGGATACATCTTAGTTTCTTGGAACTTGCAAATATATTAATGTTCCATAAGGAAGGAAAGCCAGCAAATAAGCCTAATAGCTACCGACCAATCACCCTGACCAGCTGTGTAGGCAAAATTCTTGAAAGAATAATCAGTAATAGACCCTCCACATTCTTGGAGATAACATCAAAATTACCAAAAGAACAAAATGGATTCAGGAAATTTAGACAAACGACAGACCACCTAATCAGATTAACCAAAACCATAATAGATAGCTTCAATAAAAAAGAATGTACTGTCGCTTGCTTCCTTGATATCGAGAAAGCATTCGACACTGTATGGCATGATGGTCTAAGTTTCAGAATGAATGAAATGGAACTACCACGAGGGATTATTTGCTGGTTATCTAACTTGTTGGAAAATAGAAAGTGTAGAGTGAATGTTGAGGGTACATTTTCTGAATACTTTACTCCAGAAGCTGGTGTCCCTCAGGGAGGGGTGGTTAGCCCTATACTCTTCATGTATGTAAACAATATGCCACTGAGGGATCCTGATCATGGATTCTCTTCACAGTTCACAGATGATGTGGCAGTCTGGAAAAGTGCCACAACACCAATAATAGTTGGCGCAGATAGCCTCGCTGCTTTGTGCCATAAAACACTAAATCAATCAATCAAATCAATCAACCAATAATAGCAGCCACCAACATACAACCGCAACTAAATAGAATAAGCGAATACTGTCAAAAATATAGAATAAGAATAAAAACACACCAAAAACACAACTCGTAGTCTTTACAAAATTGACAAAACACAAAAAACAACAACCAGAATTATATATGAATGGCACACTACTCCAGATTGCCCCATCGGCAAAATTTTTAGGTCTGACCTATGATTCAAAACTAACTTGGATCAATCATGTGAACGAAATTAAAAATAAAGTCTGGCGAAGAACTAACTATGCTTGGAGTCTAACTGGTAAAAACAGTGGAGCATCTATAGACAATATACTAAAAATCTATAAAACATATATTAGACCAGTAATAGATTATGCAGCTCCAGCATGGATAACTGTAAGCAATAAAATAATTGAAACCAAATTATAAACAATCCAAAACACACTCCTCACAACTGCATACAGAGTTCCAAGAACTATATCATCTCAGTTCATTCACAAATACTCAAACATACTAACCATACCAGATAGACTCCTACATAGTACAATAATGTACTTTAATAAGAATTGGATGAAAAACGAATTACTATGCGAACTAGACAAATACCTCATACATGATGAAGCTAGTCCTAAATATCTTTCTCCAGTTAACTTATATTTTAAATATAAAAATAAATAATAATAAAAATATATATTAAATAATAAATAATAATAATAAATTATATATATATATATATATATATATGTATTAAATAATAATAATAAAAAAAATACCACCAACAAACTTGACATTCTGCTGATATAATAAAATAATCACTATATACGAGCCACAATACATGGACATTGCCCTGAAAAGGATCAAAATAATATTCAGTTCTACAATTATAAATACCAATCCGTCAAGAACATAAGTACGGGGAGGAAGAGGTCATTGAGAACCTGACCCTCCAAGGTATGAACTTTTCTTACCCAAACACTTGCAGACATTCACGTTCTCAGATTCGAAGTCTTAGGACGCACCAAAAACTGGAGTCAGCCATGCTACTACTTAATTAAATAGTAAAATTTGAAATTCCTTTTCAGCAGGTATGGCCTACATACCTGTGTTAAGGTTAATTAAATAATCTGATAGCAATCTGATATTAAATATTCTAAATTTAATTTCTTTCAACCAATAAAAAACGAGTGAATACTAAATTAGGTTTAACGATCACATTTAAAAGTATATTTTTCATCCGATACTTTCAAAATCTCAAAATTTTATTAACATTTACATTTTTATTGAACATAGTTGTACTTTTATAATAAACGCACACACTATTCAAGAGTTTATTGCTGCAAACCTTTGTTATCAGTTAATTACTATAATTTATACTCACATTACTCACGAATAATATAGGCATACAAATATAAAAGGTGGTATAAATATTACTTTTCGCGCGAAGAGATACAGGAGTTATTTGTGTACAGCCAGCCCTAAACCGTGATTTATACAGGTAGCGAATCATTGTGTGATCGAATAGAGGATTTGACAGTCATTCTTATTAGGTACACACAGCACGGAGCGCGTTTATGTATAACTGAAAACAGAATTATCGGATTAAAAGTCCGGGCATAGAAACCAACAGACCATGCCCAGCATCGATAGAGAATCACTTAAACATTTTATCTCCATATTTTGACATATTCGAATTATTTTATTCCATTGTTCCAAACACTCTGATATCACGGCTAAACGAACATTTCTAGAAGGTTAAACGTCACACAGCTGTATTCATAGTTTTCCATTTATTTATGTTTTTACCAATGTTAATCGCAACAGTTTATTATAAATCATTATAACAAATAACCTAACATGATTAATAATTCTCTACCACAATATATATGTCAGAAAAATTTGTAGGTTTAACGAAATGCAAAATTTTACACTTTGGGTACACATATACAACACAAATAAAATTCCAGTTTGGCATAAAACGTATTGTCCGAGCGATGGGTTTCATAATTTCTCACATGAGGCCCCCGGAACATTCCATTGCCTTACAGAGACCTTAAGTATGTCTACAGATACTGAGTACCATAATATTAATCAGTGATGACGAGAAAACCCACATGTAGAGAAAAAATATATAGTACCATAATACTGTTTCTCCAAAAAGGGGCCAAAGGTTTTTAGGAGGAGTTATACCTGTTTTAACCAATCGCATCACGATACAGTAGTGTGTTGTCTTTCAGGCAGTCAGTAGACAATAAAATGACCTCACATACCGGACGCTTAACATTGCAATTTGTAGTGTTGTGTTTTCAGTGAAACGTGCGCATGCCATAATCCAAGAGAATAATTATGCACTCTCCAGGTTATAACACAACATGACATATGAACTTCAAAAGCAAGAAATAATATTTGTTACTCTTAATTTGGTTTTTATTTACTTTTGAAAAACACTTTCGGAGACCCCACAGAAACACAGCTGGTATTTTTAGTACTAGCATTTCCTTCTAATCTGGTAACCCCTGGTATAAGCTACAACTTAACGTAAAGTCAGTTTTTATGGTGTTAAGTTTGACGTCAATTAAACTTAAAACATCTTTATGTTTCCAAAGTTTAATTTTAACAATGCTGTTATATTTACTAATCACTGAGAAAATACAACACGAACTATTTTAATATGAGTGTACAACATTTATAGGCTGTATTTAGTGACGACCACACAGATAAATACTACAGAAAATTTTTTAAAATAAAATCATAACTTTTATAGTCTTTCGTTGTGAAACTTCTAATGCAAATATTAACGATAAGACCCATAACTTTAAACAGGGCGAGTCCAGTACCCTTTCCATGTGGGGAGGAGTTGTAATTTGTAAGAGCGTGAGACATTCCCTCAGCCATAAAGAAACGCCCTCTAACAATATACTTAAAACGATTCTTACTATACTTTTTGGTTGGTTTGTTTCAGAATTTTGCTTATAGCTAAACGATGCCTATCTGCGCTAGCCGTCCCTAATTTAGCAGTGTAAGACTAGAGGGAAAGTAGCTAGTCATCACAACCCATCACCAACTCTTGAGCTACTCTTTTACTAACAAATAGTGGGATTGACTGTTAATTTATAACGCCCCATGGATGAAAGGGCGAAAATGTTTGGTGTGACAGGGATTCGAACTCGCGACACCCGAGTCGACCACCCTAAGCAACTGGACATTTGTTTGGTCAGTTCTTCATAACGAGTGTTGGTATTGATGGGGAGTTACTTCCTGAATCCAACACAAGTAATTGATTGACAAGTGGTTAATCTAGTGTCGGCTTGACCTCCAGCTAAATAATTTAGTGTTACAATAATAACTAGGTAGCATCAACCCTGAACAGTCTTCAAACTATATATAAATACAGGCCCACCGTGGTAAGTACAACTAAAAACACCATCCAGAAAGAATAATTTACTCAATACGCAGACTTCACTAATATTGAACAGCATCAAAAAGTAGTCGTTAATTTAAGGGCTAAATGTTACACTTAAAATATAAATATTCTACTTACAATCATTACGAATAAAAAGTAACCACTGCTTGAAAACATTTGTAAAACTACAAGTATCGAGTTAATTTATAATATAAAGATTATATAACGACTAAACATTAGATTTAAATATCGATACAACAAACCACACATCTCTGACTGGGAGTGTATTTCCTGGCCACTGACAGATCTTTCTGTGATATGTATTTGTTGTTCATTTTCCAGGTTTCGTGTCCTAGAGATATACGTGTCAACGCCACCCGGTGGTGTAAATATTTGTGTTGCCGTGAGATAAACGCATATTAAGATTTTCTTACAATGTCTGTTCCTATGCTCAAAACAACATAATGGGCCATATGTGCTTTCTGCAACACGGGTATCGACACCCTGTTTTTAGCGTTATAAGCCTTATACTTGCCGCTGCGCCACTTTTTTTTTTTTTTTTTTTGGGGAGGGTAGCTTCTTTCAATGCTTGAGAAAGCACGTGCAACCAGTGGCAGATTTAAGGTTATGTAGGCCCAGGGAATAATACTTGTTGTGGGCCCTATATCCCATGTAATTTTACATAGAATAAAATTATCAATGGATCCTGGGGCTGAGCCCCCTCTAGCCCTTACCTAAATACGCTACTGAGGTACGAACAGCCAATGTCCCCGATGACACCGATATGAATTAACGTGAAAACCCCTTACCTGTAACAGTTCCCAGGATTCGCTACTTGTATTGGTCTGCTAAAATGTGAATCTTAACTGAAGTGGAAAAACAGGTATATTGACAAAAATGATCATATACGACACCTTGAGCCACAACAGACCAGAGCAGAAAGAAATTTCATTAATTCAATTGTGAAACGGTGGAAGACAAAACCTTCCCCCAACAACTGACTGATAAGATCGTGTGGTACCGAAACAGGTGGACATTGGACGCCTGAAATGATCAATAGTAGTGCCAACGTGGCTTAGACAACGTGGACGGTACGGTACGTTCGATCAATAAAACACGTCATTACAACACATAAAACCGAAGATTTTCCTGACTTTCTACAACCTTGACTGCTTAAAATTACCATTACATGTTCAATGTTTGTATAGGTTGTGAGTCTAAAATTGTGTTTCGTTACGCCCAACATAGTTTGAAAACATAGCGTCCTTTAAAATGTCCAAAAGTGTCAGCCCTTGTGTCTTGAAGTATTTCGATATTTAGTTCGCATGTACCAAACGGTTTCATTTTCCTAGTTTTAATTTTCGCGCTAAAATCGCGAAAATAGTACTACCAGTAATGAATGGCGTGCGCTCTCCAAATAATAATGGTAACTTCCATTTTTTTCTAATCGAATCTGTGCGTTTGACTTTTTCAGAGAAGTTTTTAAACTTTCAGTTTTCGTTGCGATGAGAAGCAGATCTATTATTATTATTTACGTATAGCTAAATCATGATATATTTATTCCCCATTCGCAAACAACTTAACTTTAGGAGGCAAATTAACATGTGGTGTTATGTGTTTTACTAGTAAAACGATACTATTAAGTAAAAAGGTAAAACATACGTGGACATTCACCCTGAAAGGGGTCGGAGCAAGTACAATATATTCTGACCTGCAGTTAGTTTCAACACCAACATCATACAGCAAACAAATTGATAGCAATGACAGGAGGAGAGGTCCAAGTAAGCCTGACCCTTCCTGGTCATTAAGACCAAAAACACGATAAAGAAGGCGAACTCGTAAAACGAATATTGTTTACTTTCTGGTCGTCACTGACGCCAACTCGAATCTGAAACATCTCACTATTCCATACTCTCGAAACTGTACATTGAAACTTAAGTTTGTTTTAAAATGTTACGTAGAGCTACGTGAAAAATCATCTGCACAGTAGTCGTCTAACTGCGAGTAGTCAATAACACCCACCGCTAACACTTGGGTTGAATTCGTGGCTGATCTTAAAGTATGGGATCGGAACATCACTCCAATGGTACGCCCTCTATAACGTAGATCGTGTTTTTATGGAAAAGGGATATGAGCTACTTACACTAGGATTCATACTCGAGCACGCTAACCATTCGGTCACGCCCAGCTTCATATATAAATCTCCGATTAAGATACAACAGATGCCTGTTGTAGGACTTCTTCGCCGCTTACTTGCCGTCCATAACCACAGTTTGGTTATTAATGCATGTGCCAGTGATGTACGTGGGTATTTATATATGTATGTACATTTTTTTTTCTTCACGTGGCTTGACCTAACATCCAATCACGAAAGGGGCGAAGAGAAAGTGAATTTCTGAGCGCCCCCGGTTGATTCTGACCCAGATCTCCTCCTAGGGGCCTGTTAAATCTTAAACCGAAATACCTGCCACGTTTCCTCTCTCAACTTAACTCGCAAGGCATTTTAATTGACCGTTTCTTTAATCTAATAACAAGTTTCCTACTAAACCTCTACGTAAGCAACTGTGTGCGCGTATACATTAAAAACAAAATATGCACTTTATCATCATTTATACCACAATTTTACTGTACGGATTACAATGAATACAAATATTACTGTATGCACCCAATCCTGTTTGATTACCAACATGAGAGATGCCAAGCTTGTGTGTGTGTGTGTGTGTGGTCCTTCAAATGTTTAGAACTCCACATTTAAGTACCACATTTATATTTGCACTTTGTATGGTGTAAATGTATAGTGCAATCCTATACCAGGGCTCATTTTACTGCACTTCCACATGAGATATTCAAGAATCTTCACACATCCACAGTAAAATCTAAGATACAATTTCTAATCAACAAGATAAGAAAGGACGAACACTACTAAACTGACATTTGAATAACTGTCTGGATCAACTTTATCCTATATCTTATGAAATATCAACTATCCGCAAGTTTAGTACCAGTTTGAGAAAATGGTAATACACAAACTGTGCAGGTCAAGTTTATTGTCTTGTTTGTGTAAAAACTTACATAATTACTCCAAGGTAGGATATCCAGGGCATGACATGTAAAATCCATTCCTGAAGAAAGAACATTCTACTTAATTCTAAATAAAGAAACTCAGAGAACTATCTACTTTTTGATTTTAAGTGTAAGAAAAACAACTTCTATTAAATAAAGTGATATACAATATCTTCAGCCAAGAAAAGTTATAAAGTAAGTTCACTCGATGAAAACAGTTCCAGGACAAAATGAACACATTACTGTAATTTCATAGAACAAATATCTCTGGAGATAACCAATGCTGCCTATATTCGAGGGAAGGTGTTGCAGTTGGGTAAACTGTCTTGGGCTTGGATAACTTTTGGTTACCTGCCTTATGGTAATGTGTCCTCAGTACAAAACACAACTGCCCACTATGTGACCATCCAAGTGTGTGTCCTCAGGGAACACCAACATTCTGGTTTTTAATGAGAAAATCTTTTGTCAAGTCTCTTCATGCTCAGTGATGAAAGGAAAAGAAACATTTTTATCAAAACCTCCATGAGGCACATTAAGGATTTACAGTTGTTTTTGTAATAAAGAGATATTTTGGTCTTTGATGCAAATTAATACTGAACTGATGAACAATGAAGCTTAGATGTTGTCATGTGTTTAACAGCATTTTTTTGTATTAAGTATGTGAGGACACTTGTTGTAGAATCATTCAACTAGTTACTTCACTGAAGCTAATTTAACCAACTTACTAGATCTTTATCCTGTATTGCAATGTGAACTTGTGTGTCAATATACCATATCAATATGATAGGTTACTTTATGCAAAGTACACACATAGCTTTACTTTACTATGCAGATCATGTTGGTATATAGGAAACCAAACATGTATAATGTCACTTTTAAATACATACACAGGAACATCACTAGCACAAATATACAGATTCTGTATTCTCTTTCTTAAACACTCTGACCTTACAAAAACAAAACAAAAGGGGAGGGGGATGCACAAGCTAAATGATGACATAACTAATATAGTTACCATGGAGAGCTTGGGTGAAAGGAACCAAATAAAACATTGAATTTAAATATCCATGAAAGAAGTGGACACAAACAAAAGAATTATTCTGTATCTGAGGATTTTTGTGGCATAGTGCTAAAAGTATTTTTGGAATAATATGAAATGGTAACTGGATAAATGAAAAGGAATGAATATTAGGAAATTAACCATAAAACTATAGTAGTTTTTAATACTTACATCTGGCTTAAAAACCACCATTTGGCCTCTGTGGCAAACAAAAGAATTAAAAAACAAAATTCTAATAGGTCCTCTGATATCCAAAGAGGGTTAGAGTTTAGTAGATTCATGAACTTATTCATTTTGTCAACAATATTGGAAGCCGTTAAAAGAAAAAAAAGGGTTATTAATTAAATGGAAGGTAAGTCAGGTCTTAAATCATATCTTTTATTACACATTATTTATACCTAATCAACATTTAAATAAAGATACTTGTAGTTTTTCCAGGTCCACAACAAGCAGGATAAATAGTCGTGACATAACCAATCTTTCTTGACAACACCAAATTTGTTTTTCAACAACACAAATGAAGCCACAATATGTCAGTAGCCCCATCAGTGGGGTGAGACCTTCTCCCCTCCTTCCAAAATTTGTTTTTTTATCTCTATTTGCATGATATCAGAAAAAACCACACTAAAATGATTTTGATACTGTTGTTACATATTTATTTTCATTTGTTACATTTCTAACACATAATGCTATCTGAGAGCCCCTTTGCAGTGCCCAAGTCAACTACCCAAGATGCTCAGCTCTAACCACAGAGTGAAAATACAAGTTACTTTGGAAATCAAGGTGATAGTAAGTTATTCATCTGCACTCTTCATAAAATAATAAATGCACAAAAAACAAATTAACCCACAAAAAATGTGTGAACTTTCTTGTTAAAGTTTAATTTATAACAGTAGAAAAATTACATGATTTTTTTGAAGGTTGTGGAGATAATGACTTGTTTTGTACTTCAGATATATTTTAAATAATTTCCAAAATAATACAGAGTGGGCCATAAACAAATACCTCAACAGAGATATTAAAGATAAAACAGTTCCTGTGAGAATAATAGAGGTGAACATTATGAATTTTATGTAAAGTTAGATTGATTCAGTGGTCACACCTGTGCATCAGACATATCTTACTTGTTGTAAGAATTAGATGAAAATTAGATGAAGTTTCATTTCCTTTTATGGAGGGTTTGCTATAATTCACTCTGTATAAAAATGAATAAACACAATTTAAATAATTTCTTTGTGTAAATGTTTTTTATCCATTTAAACATAATTAAGTAGCTGGTATTTTGTCTCACACTGACTGTATGAAGGTTATATTTATTAGTGCATGCATAAAAATGAAATTAATCACATTATTATAACAACTATAACTTAGTTTCATAAGATGAATGATCCAGTGAAAATTACTTTAGATCTTATTTTATAGTGAAAAGAAACAGAAATGATGGACTTTCTCTTTCCATAAAAATGTGTGGAATACCAGTCTGAAGTCCTTCTATTTTTGTGCTTTGGACCCAGAGGACAGAAGAAATGCTGGGTTTGCCTTTTGTGTTTTTAAAATAAAGATCAATGTATTACGTAAAGTCACAGAAGACATAGATGAACTCAAACATCTATGGAAGTATCAGAAATCATTGGATGGAAAAATCAATTCTTGTTATACCAAAATAACTTTTTTGTTTAGAAAATAAACATGTACCTTAAAAGCATGAGACATTTTAATGTTGTTTTTAACCTACAGGATCATGTGACACAATAAACAAAATCTGAAAAAACAAGTTGTTAGACATTGAACAAACTATCATGATTAGGTCTAAACACATTTTCTCATAAATGTCCACTGAATAGATTTTAATATTAGTTTCACAAGTTTATAGACCAGTAGTTCCCAAACTTTTCACCATCAAAGACCCCTTTTATTGTTATTTTTTCCCTACAAATCCCATGTTTTGAAAGATTCCATCTACCAAACACACTGTTTTTCTTCTTATTAATAATTAAATCATTTTCAAATTTTTCACTATCAAATAAAAAATATATACAACTGAGTGCATAATTAAAAAAAGACATTATTAAATACTTTCTTGTTTAATGAGATTATATTATCTTCATAGACCCCAGGTTTGGAACCACTGTTTTAGATTATATATATACACACACACACACACACACTGCTGGCCAAAATTTTAAGGCCAATGAACATAAAGAAAAAATATGCACTTTGCATTGTTAGATTCAACCACTTATTTGAGTAGAGCTTCGAAAGATGAAAATAAGGAAAATAAAAATTTTTTTAGCATTTAATAGGTAAAATGTTAACACTATGAAATTAGCCTAAATACTAGCTGGTCAAAAGTTTAAGACCATACCAAAAGGAAGTCCTAAACAGGGTAAGAAATGACCAACAAGGTCTTAGTAGTAAGTGCACAGCTGTCATTGAGAATATCTTCAAACATTTGCTTTGGCGTGGTCGATATAAGCGTTTGCAGAAGGCTGGCTGGAATGTTATTCCAAGTGGTGAAGATGGCTTCACAAAGATCATGCACTGTTTGGAATTCACGTCCATTTCTACAGACTTTCCTTGCCATCCACCCCAAACATTTTCAATGGGGTTCAGTTCTGGCAAACACGCTGGATGGTCTAAAAGAATCACATTATTTGCCATGAAAAAGTTCTTTGTCCTACAGGCATTGTGGACTGAAGCATTGTCCTGCTGAAAGATCCAGTTATTTCCAAACAAGCAAGGGCCTTCAGTCTATAAGGATGCTCTATCTAACATGCCAATGTAGCCAGCTGCTGTTTGATGCTCCTGTATAACCTGAAGCTCCATTGTTCCATGGAAGGAGAAAGCACTCCAGATCATGATGGAACCTTCTCCACTGTTTCATGTAGAAAATGTCTCCGATGAGATATCCTTATCGTGCCAGTAATGTTGGAAACCATCTGAACCATCCAGGTTAAATTTTTTCTCTTCAGAAAACACGACCTTCGTCCACTTTTCTACATCCCATGTTTAGTGCTTCTCAGCAAAGTTTAACCGAGCTGTTTCGTGGTGTGGAAGGAAGCTTGGCCTTTGAACACATTTATGGTTTATAAAGCCTTTCTCTTGTAGATGTAGTCTTATTGTTCTTGAGCTGCATTTTGTGTCTGTAAGGGCCTTAATCTGGTTTGATGATCGGCTGATTTCTTGCCAGATAACCCATTGAATCCTCCTGTTCAACGCTGGCCTCATTCCGGTCTTTTAGGAAACTTGCAACAGCACTTTTACTATACCCAATCTCATCAGCGATGGCACATTGAGAGAGATTTTGCTTTTGCAGCTCAACAATTCTGCCATGTTGAAACTCTGTCGACTTTTTAGCCTTTACCATGTTTTTATCCAATATAACACAGGAGATGTCAGTGGAAGATGTTGACAACACTAATGCTTGAACACAAATGACTAAATTTTGTTATGTGTTCACCGATTAATGCTTCATTTCAGTATGGTCTTAAACTTTTGACCAGCTAGTATTTAGGCTAATTTCATAGTGTTTACATTTTCCCTATTAAATGCTAAAAAATTTTTTTATTTTTATTTTTCCTTTTCTTATTTTCATCTTTCGAAGCTCTACTCAAATAAGTGGTTGAGTCTAACAATGCAAAATGTATATTTGTATATTTTTTATTTATGTTCATTGGCCTTAAGATTTTGGCCAGCAGTGCATATACATACTATGAGTTAAATTAAGGAAAACAATCACAGAGAAAATTATGTTCTTTTATGCTTATATCAATCAAGGATGTAGGTGTATTGTGGCCATTACGTAAAAATATTTAAAAAGTAGCAAGATGCTGGCATTATAAGAAAGGTGGAAATATGAACATATACTGAGCCCTGTCAAGTAGTAACACTATTTTTAATGTTATATTATTTGGTTATGCAAAATGATTTATTCAACCAGCTTTTCAAACCTGTAAAGTGTAAATTGGAATTCTGGACTATTCTAGGTTAAGTGGTATGGAAAATGTTAAGGGTAAGACTTGAATCTGATTCTTACTTAATACTTAAGTTAAGAGTTAGATTAAGTATTTCTACTATTAATATTACCATTTGCTAACATTAACAGTATTTATACTATTAATATTTCCATTTGCTAATGCTAACAGTATTTATACTATTAATATTTCCATTTGCTAACGCTAACAGTATTTATACTATTAATATTTCCATTTGCTAATGCTAACAGTATTTATACTATTAATATTTCCATTTGCTAACGCTAACAGTATTTATACTATTAATATTTCCATTTGCTAACGCTAACAGTATTTATACTATTAATATTTCCATTTGCTAACGCTAACAGTATTTATACTATTAATATTTCCATTTGCTAACGCTAACAGTATTTATACTATTAATATTTCCATTTGCTAACACTAACAGTATTTATACTATTAATATTTCTACTTGCTAACACTAACAGTATTTACACTATTAATATTTCCATTTGCTAACACCAACAGTATTTATATTAGCAGTAGTATTAAATGTTAAGGGCTAAACAATGAGGGAGAAAGGTTTTTGGAAACTGTTCTAGATGGTTTTTGTTAACTTCTAATGTAGAAATTATTGAAAGGGTGGAAAGTGGGGAACCTTTGGTTGTAAGTGATCCTTGTTGTATTAGGTTCAATGTTTTGTTACATATGGAGATAAAAAATCATATTTTGGTTACGAATTTTAAAAAAAGCAAATGTTTAAGAGGTACAACAAGAAATATCTGTGTTGAACTGCATTATTTGGAGGCACTGTTTGGTTTTAAATATTCAAGGGAAACAAATTCCTTGTACTATTTTGAAAGAATAGGGTAGTTGCAAGTAAAAAACCAAGTTGGCTTGCAAAGAATTTAAGAGATAAAAGTATTATAAATTTAAATTGACTGGTACGACAGGAAATATATAAGATTATAAAATATCAAAAATATTGGTGAAACAGGAAATTAGGACATTAAAAAAGATGTACAAGAAAAGTTGGAAATTTAAAATATAACAGTGAGGACTTCTTTAAATACATTAAGGGTAAAGAAAATGTTAAAATGGTGGTAGGATCCTTGAGGGTTGATAAAGGAAGGATAGTATTTGATGGTTAGATTATTAAATTTTGCTATTTTCTTTGGTTTTTACGAGAGAAAATCTAAGCAGTGTTCCACATCTTGAACGGTTGATATAATAATTCCTCAAGAGTTTAGGAGGAGGTTGAAGATTGGATATGTAAGCCACTTACTATTACTTTTGTTAGTCCTTGAAAAGTGGCCAGGTACCAGAGGATTGGAAATTAATGTAATTCCTCTTTTCAAGGAAGGTGATAAAAATGTCTTAGTAATTAGTCTTACGTGAGTTATGGGAAAAGGTTTGGTAAGTGTTAAGAGCTACTTTCCAAATTCATATAACAAAGTTTAAAATTTTATTGGATAGTTAACATGGTTTCACTAAGAGAAAATATTACCTTACAAATCTTTTGACATTCTCTGAATAGGTTTCTGCATTTGTAGATGAGGGTAAGGGCATAGATTTGGTGTATCTGGATTTTTAGAAAGCAACTGACAAGGTGCCACATGAAAAGCTTGTATTAACATTATTTATATAGGTGTAGAGGATAAGTTAGGAAATTGGATAGAAGAATGGTTGGATGGAATAAAGCAGAGGGTTGTTACAAATGGAATTCAGTCAGACTAGACTAATATCATAAGTGGAGTACCTCAGGGCTCAGTATTAGGACCTTTGCTCTTTTTTTACTTCAAGTACACAGAAGAAGGAATAGTCAATAAATTATAAGTTTGCTGATGATATTAAAATCTTGGGTGTTGCTGACTCTGAAGAGGATGCTCCTGATTTACAAAAGGATTTGGATCATTTAGTGAGTTGGGTGAATAAATGGTAGATGGGTTTTAATTATAATAAATGCAAGATATTGCATGCATGTTATTATAATTTGAATTATAAGTATCATTTGGATAAGTATAACCTTATCAGTGTTATAAAAGAAATTGATTTTGGTGTAATAACTGATTGGTCTCTAACTACATCCAAGTAGTGTTCTGTTGTTAGTGGTAGGGCAAATAGAATTGTATGTTATATCTACAAAACTATTCAATACAAGTCTAAAGGGGTTGTAATTTCATTGTACAGGCCACTGGTTAGGCCACATTTAGAATATTATGTTTAGTTTTGGGCTCTTTATCTTAGGAAAGACACCAAACTCTCAGAAAGGGTTCAGAGAATGTTGCCTGGGATGAAGGGTTGTCATACAAGGAAAGCTTGAAATATCTCAAATTGTTTTCTCATCAAAAAAGATGATTGAGAAGGACCTGACTGAGGTGTTTAAGATTGTAAAGAGAACTGATAATGCTCATGCATAATTGTTTTTCATACTTAACAGTTAGAACAGTAGGACTGGGGGCACAAGTATAAATTTTGACAGGGTGGGAGTCATCTTCAGCTAAGATAGGTTCATTTTACTAACAGAGTAGTTGACCTTTGGAATGAGTTGCTTTCTGATGTTTTAGAGGTAGGAGGTTTAACTGAGTTTAAGAAAATGCTTGATAAGTATATGAATGATAAGGACTAGCTTTAAGATTTAAAAATAAATACATTTAGTTTAGAAGATGGTACTGCTGAGATGGACCAAAAGGTCCCATGCTGTCCCAAAATGTTAGGTTAAATTAATTACTATTATTACTACTATTAGTATTACTAACTCAGATATCCGGTTGCTACAGTTTGATAGAGAAAGGTCCACCTTTTGAAAGCAATTGGATTATATTTTATTATATACAGGACTCCGTATGTTTATCTTTTACTTTTTTAACTTTACTTTAGTCTTTAGATAAAAATAGGTATATTATTTTAACTTTTAGTAATTCAACTAATTGCAACCGTAAACATTAACAGTGTTAGCTTAACTAATTAAACTTGACACTTAACAGAACTCTCAAAAGTTCACATCATGTACATAGAATTTACTTACATAGGTAAAAAAAGGGGCCAGAGAAATATATGTCTGTTCTTCCTATACAGTTTTAAAGTATTACATCAACACTGCAATACGTGACCAAATATTAATACAATAAAACCTCATATATATGTATCTTCACATGTTCCAGATATAGCACTTTGAAGTTTCATTACACATTTTTAAGAGTCACTTCGTAGAGGGCCTGTAACATAAAAATGAGTTAAATATAAGTATGTTGGATTGCGATTAGTTTTATACTATTATTATGCTTTTTGAAGAAAAATAATTGAACATTATTAAGTAGTTTACTGATTTTTTATGCCCGCATTTATCAATAATTACTTGTTTTTAATGTCGATAAACTACCCACATACTTTGTTTTTTATTATTATGAGTTTTAGTTGTTTGTTTATATATGTAAAAACGGCTGGTATGGTTGGAAAAAGCATTATGTAGTGGAGCAAACAACGTTTCTACCTTCTTCGGTCGTCGTCAGTTTCACCTATATAGTGCTTTCTCTACTCATACCACCCGTTTTTACATATATTATTTTCTCTATAAGTGAATTTTCTCGTCATCACGGATAGTTGTTTGTTTGTTTTTGAATTTCGTGCAAAACTACACGAGAGCTATCTGCTCTATTCGTCCCTAATTTAGCAGTGTCAGACTAGAGGGAAGGCAGCTAGTCATCACCACCCACCGTCAACTCTTGGGCTACTCTTTTATCAACGAATAGTGGGATTGACCATCCATTATAACGCTTCCACAGCTGAAAGGAAAGGCATGTTGGGTGGGACAGAGATTAGAGCCTGCCACCCTCAGATTACGAGTCGAGTGCGTTAACCACCTGATCATGCCGGCCCTGAGTTTTATTTTACTAGGAATTCGTGTTCATTTGAAACAGTTGTTTTATTTGATGTTTATAAATGAGTTGAATTTATTTTCAATTCAAGCTAAAAAAGTAAAGGATAATTAATCGATAATTGGGTTCCATTGCCATACACAGAATTGCAAAATGTAATTTAGAAGTATTTGTAAATTTTAAATAGTTGATTGCATATTTACAAGTTTAAGGTGATTTTCCTCCTTTTTTAAAAGTCAGGTTATGAATAATGGGACCCGAGTGCGTATTAATAAAAAAAAAATGTAATACCAAACCAAAGTACTAAATATGAAAATCATCACATTAGTCTTAGCCAGGACAACCTTACAAAAATGTCCTATAAAGTTCTTGTACAAATAAGTCCAGTATCTGTTGTTTGGTACAAATCTACATGACAGGCGATCTGTACTCTGCACACTGCAGGTATTTAAGTCTGATTTATAGTGTTATAAGCCCTCAGACTTACTGTTGAGTTACAGGAGAACTAAATTCGGTGTTTGTATTTTACAAGATTATTATGTTCGTTTAGTTGTTAAATTATATTTATTGCCAAATTTTAATTTTGTTGACTGAACTGTTGACATCTACTTTATTAGTTTTCGGGAAACACTTCCCATTTGTGAAATTGCTTTATGTTCTGGTTTATTTTGAGTAAAGAAGTATTTATAAGTTTTTAAAATCAAACTATTTTTTTATAATTTTGAGTATTTTTTGATGAAGTTAACAAACTTATAACTTTTAGTGGACATCAATAGAAAGTGTATCGTTGTCTAAGGAACACGTGCTAAACCACAAATATTTTATACTGGTTCAGTTTCTTTAAAAATACTTTTAAGAAATAACTGCAACAAAAAGACTAGTAGGTTTTGGTCATCTTTATTACAGAACAGTTAGAGATAAAATAATGGTGCAGTACCTTGTGCACTACAGAACAGTTAGAGAAGTAGCATATAAAATAATGGTGCAGTATCCTGTGCACTATTAAATGTTTTTAAAGTGAAAGTAAGGAAGAATGTATAATAATAACGTTAATCATACTATATCTGAGCAGAAGGGGTCTTTCATCCAATTCCAGGATTATTTAAGCTAGCTGAGAAATACATTATATTTGCTGAGACACTATATATATTATCGACTTCTTACAGTGTTACTAACAGGAATCAAACCTACAATTTTAGCGTTGTAAATTCGTAGCCTTAACATTTATTCCTCCAGGGGACCACAATCAGAATACGTATTATTTAACATTACATGATTTATGTTAGCATCATAAATGATTAATTATTATTTTCAAGAATCAATCCGTTCATAATTTAAAAGAACACTATGTATTTCTTCAGGAACGGATTAACGAGCCTTGCGGTTGGTTACAAAACAAATATAATATCGACTACTGATTTGACTATATACCATCAGAAAACAACCGCCATCTTATATATCTCTTCAAATTTTATGTCAAGGTCTTTAGTGTCCTCTGCAGGGCGATAAAATATATTTAAAAAAATAATTTCTGTATAGTTAAATCTTGGCATTCAAGATTTTAGTATCTTTTTAAGACTTTCTTATCAAGTGCCTTATTAACAGCAGGCAGGGTCGGCCCTTGGTGTGGTTGATGTGTTCATCAAAATCGACAATGCAATCACCAGTTCTTGTCAATTGTAAATGGGAAGGGATGCCGAATACAAAGTTTGCATGGGCCACACTTTTACTTAGGATCGATTTTGGCAACAGCATTTTTATATATAATTAAATACAGTAATATTGAAAAGTATGGATGAGCAAAGTTTCCAGATAATTCACACACCGAAAAAAAACCCCAAAAAAACAACATATTATTGAACTCACAAGCGAAAACAGACATTTTAAGGAATTTCTTACAATATATTATACGCATATATCCTAATAATACGGGCCCAGCATGGCCCGGTGGTTAAGGCACTAGACTCGTAATCCGAGGGTCGCGGGTTCGAATTCCCTTCACACCAAACATGCTCATATTTTTAGTCGTGGGGGCGTTATAATGTGACGGTCAAAGATATTTGCTGATAAAGAGTAGCCCAAGAGTTGGCAGTTGGTGGTTGGATGACTAGCTGCATTCCCTCTAGTATTACACTGCTAAATTAGGGGCGGTTAGCGCAAATAGCCCTCGTGTAACGTTGCGCGAAATTTAAAACAAACTAATATTACACTAAAAAGGCCGCTATTCGGGAGAATAATTCAAAAATTTCTTCTAATTACCTGCTTGATTACGTCAGCGGGGCTAGCCCCTAGAAGGTTCGAAGCATCATTATAAGATTTCTTCAGCTTATTTGACTAGTCTGTGGGCATTCACTTTTAATATTCCGATAAATATACACAAAGTTTTTTATAAATGGTAAACATATCATGCATGTACTTAAATATCTTTTAAACCCAGTTCACAACAACAGATCGCGTTACATATCGTTGGATACATACGCGACAGTTTCTAAAGGTAAAGTACGTACAGGTATAACATAAAAAGTAAAGAAACCAGAGTATTAAAAATTATGTATTTTAAAGTGAGGTAGGAATTCTGCTTCAAAAGGGAATGTAACAAGTATTGAAACCAGATTCACAAATTCGCCACTTTGGCAACTTTATACAATTATCTGTAGGTCCAAAGAAAGGTTTGTTTGTTTGTTTGAATTTCGCACAAAGCTACTCGAGAGCTATCTCTGCTAGCCGTCCCTAATTTAGTAGTGATTACATTTTATAAATTTGTGAATAATCACCTGCTAGAACAGCAGTAAGTCTACGGATTTACAACACTAAAATTAGGGGTTCGATTCCATTCCGTGGATTCAGAAGATAGCTTGCTGTCGCTTTGCTATAAGAACACACACATTTGGGATTGGAGCTTTGATTATGGTAAACGTTATATCTATCAGTGACAAGAATATACTGAAGATTTATAAATGTTATAAAACTGAACAAATAAATAGGAAACAAAAACTTAAAGATTCTAACAGAAAGTAAAGATGGTTGATTATTTGTAGAATTTCTATAAGAAAAATCTAAAACAAAATAAATGATGCGATAAAAAGTACACAACAAGTCAAGTAATACTAATTGGATGTATTTTAGAACGGTTTTTCGTCTCTACATTAGTTGACAAATTTGACTTCTAAATATAGCCATGCGGATTACAGTTCCGTTAAAATTTTATTTTTTCTCCTATTTATTCCATTTAAAAATGGTCTTCTTTTTATGCTTTTTTACGATAACCTGCAATATTATTGCTACTTTTGACGTGTGAAGCAATTTTCAAACAATAAACTAACGCAAATTACCCGTAAGGTAATAGCATTGAATTTAAACTTGTGAACAAGTCTTAACAGCCATAATCGGTTAACAAAAAACCATTAATTTTCACTAACAGTCTGAAATATCGTTATTCTGACTATAAATTTTTTCAACATTTAATAGAAAAAAAATTAAATTACGCTGATGGTAAATAAGACATGAAAAGGAGAGATTCAAATGAGGGATAAGCCAAAGAGAGTGAAAAAATAATTCGTCTTAAATTCTGGTTTGAAAATTTTTATGTTACATTTTAATCGTTTGTATTTTTATTTCTTTCAATATAACAAACTTGATTATTAGAAATCAAAATGCTACAATATTGAAGTGATGTTTGCTTTAGAGTAAAGCCAGATTGGACAATTTGATTTCTACCACGAAGAATTGAACTATTGATTTTAGTGTTGTAACTCTGTAAACTTACCACTTTCCCACCGGAGGATTACGCAAAGAAGGTGTGCAGACCTATTGCTTGTTCGTATAACTGTTAATAGATGGCACAGACTGTTTATAGTGAAATGCTGTTGAATTAGTTTGGATGTTGAGGTCTTCTAACTACAATAATTGAAATATTTCAAATTGTAAATGTATGAAACATGGACACTTTATCTCTACGTGGGCTTATAATGTCACCCACAAATTCCATTACTATTTTGATGTGGTTTCCAATAGGAAGAATAAGTTGTTATTTGATAGGGTTAGACGTGCGTAGTAGTTAATGTGCCCGCAATATAAACATACGTATTAAGAGTTCGCGTCTCGTTGTGGTTAGAAATCATTACTTTAGAGCAACGGCAGCGCTAAAACAGTGATGACCAAATCCCACTAAATGTCCAGATAAAAGTAATGCATGAGTTGGCGACAGGAGCGACAAGGTCATCACGGGCCCCAGGGCAAACATCCTCTCAACCCCCTTTTTCTCTCTACACGGGCCCCAGGGCAAACATTCTCTCCAGCCCCCTTTTTCTCTCTACCTTTTTAACAGTTTAAAGAACTTTTCAAAAAGCAGGTTCTAAACTGAGAGAGCAAGGAACTGACAAACAAGGACTAATTACATGTGCATTTTTGTAGAATTACATTTACATAAAATCTAGAAAAGTTTTTTCTTCAGTTTTAATTGTTTAGATATATTGCTATAATTTCTCAGTATTGTTAAAATTTAGATTAAATATCTATATATCCAAAAATGTTACAAAAATACACAGGCTTTCATAGGGTGTCCTAACTTTTTCACATGACTGTATATTAATTATTACGTTTATTACTATATCAATCATTTTTAATGTAGCAAACGTCTATATACAAATAAAAGCCAAAAGCTGTGCTTTTTATGACTACATGAAGCTATAGCTTAAAGGTGACTTGCAGGATTTACGATATAACCAGGTTTCATTCGTCCTGGCTCTTGGCCAGCTGCCCTACCTGTCGGAGGACCAGGTCTATAAACTCTTTTCTTTTGGTCTATACGTTCCAAATTATAGGTGGCTGAGAGAGCCTCGTTTTGGTAAGACGTCAGTATCATCAACTGAAACATATTTGTTTACCCCGACTTGTTCCCTTAAAAATTAATCCCTCAATAGCTCAACGGTAAGTAAGACTTATAATGCTAAAAACCGGATTTCGATACCTGTGGCAGGCACAGCACAAATAAATTTGAAAAGTTAAATGTAATTTTGTTTTTGTTTTCAGGACAAACGTAAAACCACAAATTTGTTCGGTTCGTTGGTTTGAGACAAAGCTGCAAAGTGGACTATTTGTGTCTTCGAATCGAGTAGCTCACCAATGTCATAGCAGTGTATCTGCGAACTTAAGACGCTAAAAACCGGGCTTGGAGAACCTCTATTGGGCAGAACACAAATAGTCCATTGTGTAAAAACAAACGAATTCCGAATTCCAGTGTTATAAACCCTTACGTTTACTGCAAATGATATTTTGTTAACAGCTCCAGGGTTAAAACCATCTTGTATTTACTTATTTAATATAAAAATAATGTTTTTGGAAATGAAGATCTATGTTACAACATGGTTCTACAGTGTGTGAAATAATGATAAATTATGTTACAACATGGTTCTATGGTGTGTGAAATAATGATAAATTATGTTACAACATGGTTCTACAGTGTATGAAATAATGAATATTTATGTTACAACATGGTTCTATAGTATGCGAAATAATAATGATTTATGTTACAATATAGTTCTATAGTGTGCGAAATAATGATGATTTTTGCTACAATGTGGTTCTATAGTGTGTGAAATAATGAAGATTTATGTTACAACATGGTTCTACAGTGTGCGAAATAATGAAGATTTATGTTACAATATGATTCTTTTGTGTGCGAAATAATGAAGATTTATGTTACAACATGGTTCTATAGTATGCGAAATAATGATGATTTATGCTACAATATGGTTCTACACTGTGTAAAATAATGAATATTTGTGTCACCAATGTGGTTATACAATATGTAAAATAATGGATATTTGTGTCACCAGCATGGTTCCACAGTGTGTAAAATAATGAATATTTGTGTCATCAACATGGTTCCACAGTGTGTAAAATAATAAATATTTGTGTCACTAGCATGATTCCACAGTGTGTAAACTAATGAATATTTGTGTCACCAGCATGATTCCACAGTGTGTAAACTAATGAATATTTGTGTCACCAGCATGGTTCCACAGTGTGTAAAATAATGAATATTTGTGTCACCAGCATGGTTCCACAGTGTGTAAAATAATGAATATTTGTGGTACGAAGGTGGTTCAGCAATGTGAATAAGTGTATCAGGCAGACCTCTTTGTTTGGATCTAGTAACCATGGAGTGTAATTCACTTAGATGACCGTCTAAGTTCTTATATAAATGTGGCAGGTCTTCTTCCTTCAGCACCTAGAGTTCTCCCATTTTCTCCAACTTCTCCGAATAACAGCTATGAATTTACTCTATATCTGACAGTACTTAACCATAATCGGAGCTTCACGTGCACTGTGTCATTGAAGATGTTCGAAATTATTGCCGTGAAGCTTAGTGATCGCGGTGATTCTTAATGTAAATATTGAAAGGAAAGATAAAACTTAAGAAATCGTTATTGTCATATTCTTTACTTAATTATGAATTTCTCTCGATAAGGTTCGAACAGATAATAAGTATTATTATGTTAACGTTTACGGTGAAGTAGGTTTTCGAATCAGGTAAATACGTAAAACCAATCCTGCAAGAACAAGTTAGGGAATTGTTACTAACAAAACGCTAATTGACCGAATTTTCGGTCTTCTGAATTGTTGTCTTTGTGTCAGGGCTGTTAGAGTTTACTCTAGCACACGTACATACAATGCTCTAATAAGTATTCGAATCTCATACGTTCCTTCTACGCCTTTATTTGTTTTGTTGTTGTTTGATTTGAAAACGATTTGTACAACCATTTGTTGACACGATAACTCTATAAACTCTTTTTCCAACTCAGTTAATGATTAGTTTAACGGTTTGGTAAGTCAGTTGTCGTATATTAATTCTGTGATAATGCTGCACAGTATAACACGTTCTTCTAATATTTTGAATGTGATACTGAGGTTGATGTTGCACAATAAAACACGTTCTTTAATTGCTGGATTTTTCTCTCAAGAATTCAATGAAAACAATGTTAATACAAAGGTATTCTCCATATTAAAATATAAAATCGTGTTTTCCAAACTAACTTTAAATAAACAGTAAATATATATATAGAATAATGTACCGAAACAGTTTTGATCGTTTAAGTATTTTCTTTTAACGAGAAAATTGTTCGTATAATTTAACACCAACACTCTTATCACATATAACACCAACACCCTTACCAAATATAACACCAAAAATAACACCAGCTCTCTTACCAAATATAGCACCAGCACTCTTATCAAATATAACACCCAAACTCTTATCACATATAACACCAACACTCTTACCAAATATAGCACCAACACCCTTATCAAATGTAACACCAGCACTTCAACAAATATAACTCCAGCACTCTTATTAAATATAACATAAACACTCTTACAAAATATAGCACCAGCACTCTTATCAAATATAACACCCAAACTCTTATCACATATAACACCAACACTCTTACCAAATATAGCACCAACACCCTTATCAAATGTAACACCAGCACTTCAACAAATATAACTCCAGCACACTTATCAAATATAACATAAACACTTTTACCAAATATAGCACCAGCACTCTTATCAAATATAACATCCACACTATTATCACATAGAACACCAACACTCTTACCAAATATAGCACCAACACCCTTATCAAATGTAACACTAGCACTCTCAACAAATATAACTCCAGCACTCTTATCAAATATAACACAAACACTCTTACCATATATTACATGAACACTGTTATCAAATTTCTGCTTTAGGTGTTGGTAGTGCAGAATTATAGCTTAGCCTTCCATTACGACATTTCATTGATTAAACAATGATTCATTGATTTACAGACAGGTAAATTGAGAGATACAGTGTGCCAATCGTAATAGTATAGAATACACTGTCATGCAACATGGCGTGACAAACTCGCAGAGTATATCTGCTTTACTGAGCTTAGATTGAGAGTCTCACGTATTCCAACTATAATATAGGGTTCTATTAAAGGAAGCCCACAAATTAGGAACACATGTAGGAACAGACATAGCTGTAATGGTGCGTGTTTCTCTTCATGTTTGATTTTAAATCCAAGGGAAAATATAAATTGTTACCCAATAAAAAGTAATTTTGTCCAGCGAGAAACTTTCTAGTCAATGAATGCTGTTAAAATATTCAGTTTTAAGTTGTTATTATTTTAAATATATTGTAGAGTACGGATACAAATTTAATCATCAAGAAATACGGTCAAACGTGAACACTGGATCAAAGGAAGTTTGTACATTTAACTCAAGGATAAAAACCTGTTGTTTTGCAGAAAATGTAATATGGAAGTTCAGACATTTTCCTCAAAATGATTCCTTGTTTTCTACTTATTTTATAATGTGGTACTGAGGTTAATGTTACACGATAGAACACGTTCTCTTTACTTTATACTGTGGTACTGAGGTCAATGTTAAACAAAATAATACGTTCTCCTTACTTTATAATGTGATATTAATGTTAATATTACACGATAGAACACGTTCTCTTTACTTTATAATGTGGTACTGAGGTTAATGTTACACGATATAACACGTTTTCTTCCCTTTATAATGTGGTACTGAAGTTAATGTTACACGATAGAACACGTTCTCTTTACTTTATAATGTAGTACTGAGGTTAATGTTACACAAGAGAACACGTTCTCCTTACTTTATAATGTGGTATTGAGGTTAATGTTACATATTATAACACGTTCTTCTTACTAGATAATGTGGTATTGAGATCAGTGTTACACTAACACAGTAAGAAAGCAACATATAAAGGGTCCTTCAGTAGGTGTTCAGTCACTTAAGACACCTATGACTGAAATGGAGCTGACCCAGAAAATCACAGCTGAAGTTGCACTTCAAACATATCCATATGTTTACTTATGTCGTTGTTTTAGAATATTCCAAATGATTATATTTAAAGCTTATGTAAAAATAAAAAAAAAGAACCACAAAGAGAAAGTGTGATTCGTTTTATAAGTATATTCAAATTTCGCTTTCTCGCGCGTGGCTTGTATGTTTGTTTCCCATATTAGTGAAAATGACACCTTCCTTTATGCTTTGTACCAAATACACACACAGTACTGTTAGTTGGTGTTGCTTCTCCTGTACCAATAATGACTGGATGAATTTATTACCTTTCTTACCATAGTATTACGAAGGAAACAAAAATCACACATATTGAAGAAACTGTTATTTGTGCCGAGGTCTAGAAAAACGTCTGACTAGTAGGGTTATCTGATTTTCCGTTTGATACTTTAATACGAATTTTATACTTAGTACAAACTGTGCTTAAATCTCTCTCTCATGTTTAACAAACAGGAGACATCTGTTTTAGTCTTTGCCTCGTGTTTAATACTTAATTGAAACGGTGTTTTAGTCTCTCTCATGTTTAACAAACAGGAGACATTTGGTTTCGTCTCTGTGTCGTATTCAATACTTAATAAGCTCAGCGTTTTAGTTTCTCATGTTTAACAGACAGGAGACACTTGGTTTAGTCTCTGTATCGTGCTCCATACTTAACAGACAATTTTTGGAATAACTAGTTCTACAACTGTAGAGCGCTTTACCTACCTTTTATGCTAAGTACATGTTTTTTTTTGTTAAAATCATGATTTATGAAGGTGATTGGTTGATGGGGCTCATGCGCAGAATTCCTTAAAAGTGAGATGCGTATACCATTACACATTGGCACACGGTAAGTTAACTGCTATAGAAGAAAACGTGAGTTTCGTTATACCTCGGTAAATATATAGATGTTACAGGATAGGTGTCTCATAGTTTACTTAATAGATTGAAGGATAGGCGTTCGCAGCTGATGTTCTCAATTTACAACATGTCCACTGGCAGTGTAAACAGCCAGATGGTATAGATTTACCAGTTTCGTGGTTTGCATACCTTTCATACTTGTTAAATCTCTCACCAGATCCGCACGAGCTACACTTCTGTTCACGAGACGTTGAGACGCTGTTCTTAACTTCCACTTTACAGGTTTTATTTATCAGGTAAAGTTAAACCTCAAATATTAAAGCATGACTTACTAGTGTTTGTCATCTTTAAAATTAAAAAGAAAACACATTTAAAGAGCATTACTGCGAATCTTTGCTTGTTTTAATCATACGAACTGTACAGTTGAGCTAAATCGCATAAGATTTGAAAATTATCAAGTTTTACTTCAGTACAAATGTGTACAAAGGAAATACTAAGGCAGTGAAATAATTTTTATTTGTTTTTTAGCTGAAATAGATAAATTTATGGTGTTCGTTGTTATTTAAAATCAGGGGACGGAAACTCACTTGTTTTTTTCTGATAATATCAATACAAAGCATCAGTTTATTTGGCTGAAGATGTTAACCGACCTTGGTCTGAAGTTCTAAAGGCGGCGATAAGTATTCCAGAAATTAGGTTTAGTACATTTGTTTGTATAGTAACTATGAATACACGGTTCTTCTAAAGTAATGAGAAAAGAATAATAGGGGTGGGGTTTTGCCCTGTGGTAAAGCTCTGAATTTTGGTGCTAGCGAGTAATCTGTACGATACCACAAAATATTCTAGCACTTCTAACTGTAGGCACGTTATAAGAGTGACAGTCAGTTTTTAGCATGAATAGTAGAATGCTACTCATTGACTGTCCTGTCTTCTGTCCAGTAGTTCAGAATTATGGCCAGCGGAAAATAGCCTGTTTAATTTTGTGATAAGTATAAATATCCCCCCCTCCAGTGGCAGAGCGGTATATCTTCGGACTTACAACGCTAGAAACCAGGTGTCGATACCTGTGGTGAGTACAGTACAGATGGCCCGTTGCGCTCAACTTCAAACAAGTAAAGAAAGGTTAAATATTATAAAACAAAAAATATATACCCGTTATAATTTTACTTGATGAAAAACGGTTGATTAAACTGAAGATGACCTCGGAAGGTCAAAACATTGTTCTCTGCTTATCAATAAAGGGTTAATATCCATACCAGCCGTTCTGAGACACGTTACAATGTTTATTTGTTTACTGAGAAGCAGAGAAATACACAATTGACTATCTGTGCTCAGCCCATCGCAGATGTACCGCTGAGCCACC
Organism: Tachypleus tridentatus; assembly: GCF_004210375.1. Taxonomy (NCBI): domain Eukaryota; kingdom Metazoa; phylum Arthropoda; class Merostomata; order Xiphosura; family Limulidae; genus Tachypleus; species Tachypleus tridentatus. Next base: position 185,383,343 of record NC_134834.1, on the reverse strand, counting down.
GTTGGAAAATACACTTATTTATATGTTATGGGTTAGTCCAGGTTTAACTTATATGGTTATATATATATCTTTACTATATCAGTAATCACTTATTTGTATGTTATGAGTTAGTCTAGGCTTAACTTCTATGGTTATATATATATATATAACTTTAATATCTAAGTAATCACTTGTTTGTATGTTATGAAGTAGTTTAGGTTTAATTTGTATGATTATTTATGTCTCCACTATATCAATGATTACTTGTTTGTGCATTACATATTAATTCAATTTTAACTTCAATGATTAACCAGTGGTTGAGTACGTCATATTAAAACGGATCATATCCTCGTCACGTCGTTACACTTCATATAGTTACATCAGGCATGACCTATCCGACGCCCGTGCATCCTGACAATAACCCTACATAGTAATTTTCATTGCAAAGGGCTCAGTTGTAAAGTTGTCTGGTAAACATACACCTCCCTGCATGCTTTCCTTAAGCCATCTAGTGTTTGTTTGTTTTTGAATTTCCTGCAAAGCTACACAAGGACTATCTGCGCTAGCCATCCCTAATTTTGGCAGTGTAAGACTAGAGGGAAGGCAGCTAATCATCACCACCCATCGCCAACTCTTTACCAACAAATAGTGGGATTGACCGTCATATTATAGCACCCCCACGGCTGAAAGGGCGGACATGTTTGGTGTAACGGGAATTCGAACCCGCGACCCTCAGATTACGAGTCGAGTGCCTTAACCGACGTGACCATGCCGGGTCCGCCATCTAGTGTATGAGGAAAATGGTTTCACATTTTATCAATTCGAACACACATAAATCCGTCTGGGTACTTGATAGGGATCGTCTGAAATGTAATAACATGGATATTCTTTTCATTCTTCAGTTGTGCTACAGTTGAGTGGAAGTGTCGTGGAAGCAACTTATATAAAGTTGACTTTTACCAGGAGATGTCGTTTTTTAATAGTGTTGTCTATCGTTCCCTGGAGCACGTCAACAGCCTTTTGCCCCCATCTTTAGCATTCTTAGAGTCTCATCTGTTAGAAAATGCCATACTTTGCTTACAAATGCTGGAATGTTTTTTTTTTTTTTAATTTCATGCACAGCTACACGAGGGCTACCTGCGCTAGGCGTCCCTAATTTAGCAGTATAAGATTAGAGGGAAAGCAGCTAGTCATTACCATTCACCAACAACTCTTGGGCTACTCTTTTACCGATGAATAGCGGGAATAACCGTCACATTATAACGCCCTCGCGGCTGAAAGGGCGAGCGTTTTTGTGTGATTGGGATTCGAACTCGCGACTCCCACATTAGTAGTCGAGCATTTTAACCAGATGGCGATGCCAGACGCCCACCACGGATGGAATATAATTTTTCACATGCTTCTCTGTGGGTAATCCTGGTGCTCCAAAAATTTTATTTTCGAATGCATTTGACTACAAGGATATTCTAGGTTTCTGATGTGAACACATCTTTATGATCTAATGATTTGAATCAATGGAAAGAACTGTTCTACACCATTATCAAAAGCGATCAGTTTTCGGTGGAATTATACTACGGACAAGAGACCAATGTTAGTAGTCAGTTTTAATACATTCAGTTCCACCGCGACATTACACCCTTGTGCAAATCAATTTAAACAAGACGGAAAATTACGATTTTTTCAATTTTTTACGTTTTATTTCTGAGAATCCAAAAAATTACTCACAAATTAACACATGATATGACCGCATTTATTTTTCAGAAGATCATTAATCCGCTTTGGCATCGAGTCCACGAGTTGACTGCAATCTTTACTAATTTTTGGATCGCGGTACCACACCTCAGTTGTGTCCTCAATTAGCTTATCTTTCGTAGTACAATCTTTTCCCCGAAGTCTTTCTTTACAAATCGCCCAAAGATTTTCAATAGGATTTAAGTCCGGAGAGTTTCCAGGCCAGTCCAGCACCTTTATTCGCGTTGTAGTCATAAAATTCTTCACAAGTTTTGATCGGTAGCACGGAGCCAGATCTTGCTGAAAAATGCCAGATACATCTGGAAATCTCTTTATCAATTTTGGAACGACTCTTCCCTGTAAAACTTCGATGTACTGTGGTCCTCGCATCATACCTTCTACGATATGTAAGCCTTTGACGCCATAGTAGCTGAAAAAGCCCCAAAACATTTGTTTTCAAGGGATGTGTTACGAACTGATTTATGTAAGATTCTCGAAGTTTCTCACCTGGAGATCTGAAAACATGCAGACTTCTTTGACCCTGTACGAAGAAATTAGTCTCGTCACTGAATAACACCTTCCTTCATTGTTCTTGCATCCAGTTCTTGTATTTCAGACCCCATTGATACCGTTTTTTCTTCATTGAGTTGGTAAGAAGTTGTTTTTTGACTGGTCTCCTTGTCTTTCTAACGCAATTTTGAATGACATAATATTCCTCAAAATTTTGTCATATATCCCAAAAATAGATCAACCGTACTGCAAAACACGGCTAATGACGCCGTCTTTTTTTTAAAAATGACTATTAAAGAAAATTAGCGGGTCCAGGGAGCTTACACCGGCCGCCATGCTGAAAATATTGTAAAATGACCATTTGTTTTAATCAATTTGCACAAGGGTATATATAGGTTGCAGTTGTCACGTGACTTTCTGGTTTGTATATTTAAATTATTTTAATGTAACGTGCTGAACTTTCTATAGATGTCTTTTTCACTGCAATGATTACGTTTTATAAATTATATATTATTCTATTATCAATAAACACTTGGAACGACGTCAAAAATACATTCCTGCTAGTTATTAACTAGTTCCAAAGTTTTTATTCACATTATTTTGTTTATAATTCTGCTGACAATTCTAGTTTTATTTAGCAGAGATCTGGTGTTAGAAACCTATGGTTTCACTCCAAATCTTACGCGTAAACCATTAAGATGATAATTTTCGTCTTTGATATTTTACTGTATTACATTTAAGGAATGAATAAAAAATAACTGAAATGGAAAATCGTTTTAAGTATCTCCTGAGATTTCTTTCTTTGGTGAATAAGCCTATCGAACTATTAGCCACAACAGTCCATTAATGATCCAAACGACATTTAACTAATATGGATTCCAGTATTTGTGTTTCAGATGTTCTAGTGCAGTGGTTCCCAACCTTTTTCATGCCCCGCACCCCTAAACAATTTTAATATGTTCTCGCACCCCTCACAGTAATTATTTATTTAAGAATAAAGGTGAAGGTGGCCAAAACAAATTTTTATAATTAGTTTTTAATGACATATAAACAAAACCGAAGCATTTGGAAAAGAAAAAATATTACAGCAAACTAAAAGTTGCATAAACCCTACATGGCCTATAAAAAAATAAATTTTCATCCATGCATGAATGAAATCTCGCACACCCAAAGGGTGCGAGCACCCCTGCTTGGGAACCACTGTTCTAGGAAGAGAAACTTCTAGCTAAGTTTTCCTTGTCAAATTGCTTTAATTTTTTTTTAAACTCTCAAACTAGAATTTTTAGCGGTTTAGAACGCCGGTTCTAATGTCTTTTTAATAATACATACATATGAAGGTTTCCATCTATATATTCATATAAAACTGGTAACGGAAAATATTGTATTTAATTTTAAATTACAATAAATATGTTATTGATTTTTCAAGTTCTTTTCCTAGAACGAATAAGCTTGTTTAGGATAGTTTATAATTGTTTTTTTTATCAGTAAAAGTTTGATCTAGATTACGTTATTTTATGACTCTCGGGAACAATTAGTTTTTGTCCTGAACTCAGTAGTTCAACCGGTAAGACTGTTTTACAGGGGCTACCTTAATTTTTTTTAGCTTTTGCTAAACGAACAAAAATGTATAAGCCTACGCTTTGTTCACTTTTGTAACAGTGACTTTGTGTTAAATAGACAGGGGCGTAGATCCTGGGGGGATGGAGGGTATACATTCCCCCTTCATTTTAGGTGGGGGGTATTGTGCATACAATCATCCCCCCTCTGGTTGGTCTTTTGAATTGTTTTGTTGCATCACAGCCCTACAAATTGTGTGTTTGTTCTTGTGATTCTCGTGTTCTTACCAATCGAATTACATAATTAGGCCTAGATGTAGGCTTTTTCAGTTGCCGAAATGTACATCTTTAATATAGGCGTGCTTCTAAGCTTTTCGATCAAAGTTATAGTTCGTAACTTCGTAAGTATCAGTCAGTAGGCCTAAGTATACATCCAAATATCGTGGCAACAAGATTACTCAGTGGCTGCATGTTTACAGCTTTCAGGTTCAGAGATTACCAATTTGAAAATTGAACAGTTCACATAAGTGGTTGCAAAAATCATCCCTCCCCATCGGGTGTAAAAAGTCTTCGCTCCTGTAAATAGATGATATAAAACAGACATCCCAGAAGTCAAAATCCTCTTACATTTTCAGTTTATAACTTGCATAAACATTATTACGTTTTGCAATTCCCAGTCTAGAAAGAATAGAGAACAATTTCATACAAATATGTAATGTCAATATTGTGTGGTACCCTCAGGTTTGCGCAGATAGCCCTCGAGTAGCTTTGCGAGAAATTCGAAAACAACAACAAAAACCCTCAGGTTTATTGATTTACTATTCGGGTGGTATCCACAAATAACTGGAGGGTTGATCAGGAAATGTATCACATTTATTTCTTAAATGCAACATACGGACTTGGCATAAATTTATATAATGCAGTATGTCCTACGTGTTGGATATATGACCTTAGAGTGAAACGTCTTAAGTTCTTAAAACACGTTCGACTTCGTTTAAAACATTCTACACTGCATACTTTATTTTGTAAGCATATTTCACACGTGCCACTTTTTCTAGACAGGATGCAATGTGATTAGATAGGTAGATGTGGAAAGTAAATTAATACATCTGTTATCTGTGCTCAGAAGTTGAGGTACTTCGTGCTAATGTTTAATGGCATGAACCAAAACCTTCTTTAGAGCCAGTTTTGTCATTTCCACCATCTATTTATCCTTCCTTTTAAACAAAACAAAGGAAGAGGCTAGCTCCAAGGCGACAGAAAAGTTCTCGCTGTTTTGTGATACAGTTGAGGTGTTTTTTGATGTGTCAATCTGTATCTTTCGGTTTCAGTTTCCCGGAAAGATGAAACGTTAGAAGAAAATGTGACACGTTCTATGCTCTATGTCAATTTCTTGAAAGTTATTTTCCTAATTCCATAGCTATGTCTGCTATCTATTTATATTTATTCCTAAAATATTTATTTATTTACATGTATTCCTATTGTATAAGTTTGTTATTAATCACAAAGCTAAGTAATGGGCTATCTGTACTTTATCCATTGCGGGTATCGAAACCCGATAGTTAGCGAAAGGAGCCCTTGGACTTATTGATCAGCTATCAGGAAGGGGCTGAAAGTACAAATCAGTATATAACATGTACAACTAAATAAAATGGTTTTCTTCTTACACACGTGTTCGGGATAAACAAGAATTGTCATGGAAACATGTTTTCAAAAACATGGAAATCAATGCTCTTAGCGAGATTACAAATCGAACAGTTATTGTTGCGTGATTCACGTGACAGTGGCTGCTTTAAACTGTAAGTAATTGGACAGCTTGTAGCGGGTTTGGTTATTGTTTACGTGTGTGATGAAATACTTTGAAATCGCTATATTATGTACTTACAGTATAATTAATGCAGACAAGTGAGGATTAGGTTTCTCATTTACATTAATAAAAACAATTCAGTATAACAAAATAACTAACATTAGAAAGATATCAAAACGAAAACCTATAGTAATTAAGATACACTTAATAATAAGTTAAGTGTTCTCGTTGTTAATAATATTTTTGGCCATAATTCTAACAATATCATTATTAGATTTAGCCAGTTTAGAAAACTGGGGTTAATCCTAAATTCGTATAGTAAATTCATAATGCAAATTATGCTTCATAAATGTAATTATAATCTCAAAAAACGCAATATTTTAATAGAGGTCGATAAGGTTTCGAACGAAACTCAGCATAAAGAAAGTGCAATAGGTTGTTTCGTGTTTATGATTCAAACAAAACTCAGTATAAAGAAAGTGCAATAGGTTGTTTCGTGTTTATGATTCAAACAAAACTCAGTATAAAGAAAGTGCAATAGGTTGTTTCGTGTTTATGATTCAAACAAAACTCAGTGTAAAGAAAGTGCAATAGGTTGTTTAGTGTTTATGATTCAAACAAAACTCAGTATAAAGAAAGTGCAATAGGTTGTTTCGTGTTTATGATTCAAACAAAACTCAGTATAAAGAAAGTGCAATAGGTTGTTTCGTGTTTATGATTCAAACAAAACTCAGTGTAAAGAAAGTGCAATAGGTTGTTTAGTGTTTATGATTCATTAATGAGCTTGTAATAAATAAATTTCCTTCCTCATGTAACAAGCGACTTGTGAAGAATAAACGATGTATCTTTGTTTATGGTTTTTGTATTTTTCTTGATAGACGCCTTCCACATCTTATGTTTATCTAATAAGTTTTAAAAATGTTTTAATAGTTTCAGACGGAGTTTTAACGACTGCGAAAGGCTGACTTCACCAACAACAATTTATAAAGCTATTCTTCTAGCCTACAGAAGTTTGATAGTTTGTAACACTTGTCGTCAAAATTTTCGAAGCTTGAGACCTGTTCCCACAGAGAAATATTGTTCATAAAAATTTAGCTTTAAAATAAGTTCTGTACAGTCCGACATGAACTGAATATGTTAGGGTAAAGTTGACAAAAACGTTTCTTTTAGTTATTTGAACTATATTATCGTTCCAGGAATATTATAGTGAGAAGCGCCACCAATCTTTGTTTTCACATCAAAATTGTTTCAACTGCTTAGAAATCACGACAAAAAAAGAAAACTAGAATTAAAATTCACTTTAAGAAAAGAATTTAAAGATACGTTCAACATGGGATGCATTGTCAGTGGTACATCGGTGCTGGGAAGAAACAGCGGAACTCAGTTAAGTGAAGACTTAACTCCTCGACAGATGAAGCTAGTGAGAGAAACGTGGACATTATTATCTGTAGATATGACAGCAACTGGAATATTCATTTTTAACAGGTGAATTACTGTCATATTATTAATAGTTCTTAAATATATAGTTATTAGCAATCACATCAAATATTTTATACACATAGTTAAGACGTATTATTATTAATAACTCGTGATCAAGGGCAAGATAACTATATAAGTTAGAATTAAAACAATTTAAAAGAAAAAAACGTATTCATTAATGAAAACAATGCAGTGTAGCAAAACGAAAAGAAATATTTACTGTTACGAATAAATCAAACGGAGGTTTATAATAATTAAAATACGTTTAATAATAGTTGGGCATCTTCGCGCTTAACAAAATCACGTTCCACACTGTCAGGCTGTTAGTGCGTTATAAGAGTTACGGTAAAACCCCAATATTCGATTAAAGTAGCAAATAATTGACAGTGAGTGCTATGTATTGTGATAAGTTTGGTAGAAAAACAAATGAAAGGATTTGCGTCTTTATTTATCACAGATTTCTGACGGAGTATCCGGAACTGTGTCATTTATTTCCTTTCGTGGATATAGCTAATGACGGAAGGTATGTTTGGGAAGACCAAGGGCTGCAGCGCCATGCATTAGGTGTCATGCAAGCTATAGAGGGAGCTGTAAACAACCTGGAAAATACACAACTTTTGTCCACCATCTTGTTTGACTTGGGACAGAAACACGCTCGCTACAACGTTCAAGAGCCAATGCTTGATGTAAGGAATTCACTTTATCTTAGTTATATGGACTAATTCTGTAAATATTATACGCTGGTTTAAGTTATTGTAAAGTTGTCCTAAGTAATTAACTTTAGACTGCTTGTTTGTTTGGGCTACTTGCTGTATCCACCCTGGGGAATGGACTTACCACTGTTATTTCAGAGAAACCTAATTTTATATAAATATAACAATTACTTAATATATTACATAAAAAAATATGTTTTTACTGTACTCTAAACATTTGTGAACAAACAAGACAACACCCAAGATGCTCCTAATAACATAATTTGAATTATACTTTTTTAATTATTAAATTTGTTTCACATTTACACAATTATAGGATTTAACGAAATTACGTGAATCAAATTAATCTTCGTCGTGCATTCACGTGCTCAATTTAGAAGCACGTTTCTCTGTTACGTAATAGTCCTGACAGTTTTTGTTTTGTTTGGTGAATTTCGCAAAAAAGCATCTCTAGCACTATCTACACTAACCATTCTCAATTTAAAATTGGTAGATTAGAGGGAAGTAAGCACCATCTATTGCCAACTTTTGGACTAATCTTTAGCAACAAAAGAAATTATCATGATAAATGACATTATAACGCCTTGAAAGGACAAGCATGTTAGGAGACGCTATTTGAAGCCGCGACCCACATTTTGGTGTTCGAGTGCCCTAACCATTAGGCCATACTAGGCCTGCCTAATCCTAACAGATCTAACCTAAATCGAACTAATTATGTATTACGACATACGATTGGGGTTTATTATCAGTGTAGCGCTTGTTTTCATATATTTCTGTCGTGTGCGAGTCAGAAACGTCTGTCATAATGATACCGAGTTTTGTCTGTCCTGAAAGTGCGCGCGCTACTTTGCTATCTAAATGCATGTATGCACGCATCTCATATCAACAGGTTTAAACAAAATTCGTATGTAAATGTAATTTAGGAGACATTTTGTACAACAATATATATAAAAAAAAAAAAAACGTATGAAAACTACAGAAAAGAAACGTCCAAAGTTACGTCGTAGAATAACATTATAGAGTTTATTAATAGTAGAAGGTACGGTAAAGTTATGTCCCAACTAAACTCAAATAAAATGTTATAGATTTCATATCAAAAAGTTACAGTGTTAATTTATCTCTTTATCGAATATAATCCGAATATAGGCCTAACTAACTAGATTTCGGTATCTACAATCAGAATTATTTTGTTTTCTAGAAAACCTGTATTAAAAAAAAGTACTTTTGAAATAAAGATACTGATCTGACTACAGATGTTTTGCTGGTCTTTGCTGTTTATATTATAAAATGGCGAAATAAAAAATCTTCATTTCTAGCTGTTGTTGTTGTTTCGAATTAAGCACAAAGCAACACAATGGGCTATTTATGCTCTGCCCACCACGGGTATCGAAACCCGGTTTTGAGCCTTGGATGTCCGCAGACATACCGCTGAGCCACTGGGGTGGTCCCTTTCTAGCAAGCACTAAAGGGTTTGTTACTAATTTTCATTTTACTTACCGTAGAAGTACCCTGATCACAATGACTGCTTTACCCTGTTATCGACTCAACAAATACTGCTGTCAGGACTACCAATCTTATCTATAAACTCAATTTATTCCGGTTTGGAACGCTAAACTCGAGTTTGTTGCGCGATTTAAAAGTAAGGGTAGAAGGGCACGTGTTTAACAACGTTCAAAACACATTTTGGGACTAATTGTATTCATTTACAATTTTCAAGTATATATATTGTGTTGGGGGAAGCAGCCCTAATGGTTAGCGAGCTGCACTGTAAATTCAAAGGGTCCGTAGCTCACGTCCAGTTACCAACAACAACAAAAACAATAAAAAAATCGCTCTTCGCACTTTGATGTTGTGAGCGCGTTACAAGAGTGATCGTCAAATCCTACCATTCCATTAAAGTAGTACAGGATATGATAGTAAAACCTGTGAAATAGCTGTCTTATCTTTAATCAGTTGTATTATTAGAGACAGGTACCTGTTGGGAAAATAACCTGTCAGATAAACCCTTTGTTCTGTGATGATAAAAACGTTAATAATCTGTCAGATAAACCCTTTGTTCTGTGATGATAAAAACGTTAATAATCTGTCAGATAAACCCTTTGTTCTGTGTTGATAAAAACGTTAATAATCTGTCAGATAAACCCTTTGTTCTGTGATGATAAAAACGTTAATAATTTGTCAGATAAACCCTTTGTTCTGTGATGATAAAAACGTTAATAATCTGTCAGATAAACCCTTTGTTCTGTGATGATAAAAACGTTAATAATTTGTCAGATAAACCCTTTGTACTGTGATGATAAAAACGTTAATAATCTGTCAGATAAACCCTTTGTTTTGTGACGATAAAAACGTTAATAATCCATCAGCTTAAGCCCCTGTACTTTATAGAGTGGTTTATATATCTTAACGATCTGTAGGTTTTATACATAATTTTATGTGTGGAAACCATTTCTGTTTAGACACTGTATCGAGATGCGCATTTCTAACAACTGGTTCATAACCAGCTCGATGTCTTATCATGTTCTGGAGTTCGTTGAAAAGGTCCTGCAAGTTCAATTACTTATCAGTTAGAAACAGTTACGAACCTTTTTTTTTTTAAATTTGGGATGTTTATAAAAGAAACAATCGATAAACAAAACAAATATTCCCATTGTATAGCTTTACATTTAAACTACTACGAAGTTATTTTATGCAATAATACTACACGTGGGAATGAAAAATATGAGTTTAGTTCAGCCATGAAGAAATAAGGTTATTTCAGAATAATAACACTGTATTCCATGTACTTTGTGGCTTAAGTTGTTTAATGTGCAGATTAACAGTTTGTCAACTTGCAAAAATGTGTCATATTAATAGTGTATAATAAATATTGCGCTATCTCAGTGGTTCTTAACCTGGGTTCAATCCTACCCCAGGGGTTCGGTGAGTTAGTCTCAGGGGTTTGGCGGAGGTCAAGACACACACACTGTGTGTGTGTCCGTTCCGTTCATCCCACTCGTATGATTCGTGACGTCATGCTTCACTTGGCCATCATTAGCTGCGGCTGATCACGTCACATCACTTGGCCTTAATATCTGTGCTGTAGAGAACTTCGTGCGCTTAGTAGTAGACTTGTGACTGTAGTAATCTTGCATCATTTGTGATTTTTTCCCTAATCTTTCAATCCCTTCACACTAATTATGTCGAGCAAAAACAGAAAGTGGTCGAACGAATACGTACAATATGGATTCACGTGTATAACGGAACATGATGGGAGTCAGCGTCCTCAATGCATGATTTGCAATGCCAAGTTGAGCAATTCTAGTCTAGCACCGGCAAAACTAAGAGAACTCTCCCTAAAGCTGTACGGAGATGGGAAATACAAGAACACAACGCTTGCTGAATTCAAGGTAAAGAGAGCCAGGTTCGATGTAAAGGTTACTTTGTCTGTTCTCGGCTTTGTACCCATCGACAAACCGATCCTCACAGCATCGTATGAAGTTACGTACTTGATCGCAAAGCAGGGCAAACCACACACCATTGGTGAAGCACTCGTAAAACCAGCTGCGTTTAAGATAGCGAATATCACGCTGGGAAAAGCTGCTGAAAATAAGTTATCCCAAATTCCTCTTTCAAATGACACCATCAGCAGCAGAATAGATGACATGAGCGATGACATCTTGGCTCAAGTAGTTGCAGATCTGATTTTAAGCCAAGCAAAATTCAGCCTTCAACTCGACGAGACCACCGACATTTCCAATCTAAGTCAGCTTGTTGTATTCGTGCGCTATGTGAAGAACGACAAGATAAAAGAAGATTTTTTTATTTTGTAAGCCTCTTACAACAACAACAACTAAGGCAGCCGATGTGAAGAAACTTGTGGATGACTTCTTCAGAAACAACGATCTTTCGTGGGATATGGTTTCTGCAGTTTGTTCGGACGGAGCTCCAGTCATGCTGGGACGAAACTCTGGTTTTGGTGCGTTGGTAAAAGCCGATGCACCACACATCATTGTAACACACTGTGTTTTGCACAGGCATGCGTTGGCAACAAAAACCTTGCCTTCAAAACTGGCAGAAGTATTAAAAATTGTAGTGGAATGTGTGAACTTTGTGCGAAATAGCACCACATCTTCAAAGAGCTGTGTAATGAAATGGGCTCTGAATTCGAGGTACTTCTGTACCATTCTAACGTTCGGTGGTTATCCCGAAGGAAGGTGCTGAATCGTGTTTTTGTCATGCGTGTGGAATAACCCCTGTTTTTTGCGAGAGCACCAACATTGTCATGCAGATTGCTTCGAAAAATCTGAGTTCATTCTCATTTTGGCGTACATGGCCGATATCTTCAATGCTCTCAATCATCTCAATCAACAGATGCAGGGCGGTGGAGTCAACATCATCGAAGCGGAAGAAAACCTGAAGGCTTTTCAAACAAAGCTACCGTTATGGAAACGACGAACAGAAAATGATAACTTCGCAAACTTTCCTCCGCTGGAGACTGTGTAAGTAAGATCGAAGATGTGTCTGAAATCGGAGACATTTCTGTACCCGGGGAACTGAAGCAAGCAAAGTCTCTCGATGGATACTTCCTCACCAGAGAGTCATATCCAGCATGGGTGAGACAGCTGTTCACGTTTAGTGTTGCGACAGCAGATGTCAATGATGAATACCTTGACGAAACCATTGAACTTCAGCAGAGCCAGGTTCAACAGCAACTTTTCAGAACAACAACGCTCCCAACGTTTTGGTGTCACCAAATCGTAGCGTACCCTCTTATTGCTAAGAAAGCCCTTGAGATACTCTTACCGTTTGCTACAACGTATCTTTGCGAGCAATACTTTTCGAGGATGGTAGACATAAAAACGAAGAAAAGGAACAGACTTTGTTGCGAAAATGATATGAGAATGGCACTTGCCAAGGTGAAGCCGCGCATTTCTGAACTTGTCTCTGAAAGGCAACAACAAAAGTCACATTAATTTGTAGTAAATATTCATTGAGTTATGTTTTTGTTTTTGTGTGAAATTCATGTTTTGTTGGTTTTGTTCTTTGAACATAGTGATATTGTGTGCAACTGATGCATGGTTCATTTTGTGCACTAATAAAATGACTACTGATGTTTTGAAGTTGAAAAAAATCTTATTTTATTTTTCCAGTTACGAAGGGTTCAGTGAATGAAAGTACGAAACAAGGTTAAGAACCACTGGTCTGGTTCAGTACCTCCAACAAGGTTAAGAACCACTGGTCTGGTTCAGTACCTCCAACAAGGTTAAGAACCACTGGTCTGGTTCAGTACCTCCAACAAGGTTAAGAACCACTGATCTGGTTCAGTACTTCCAACAAGGTTAAGAACCACTGGTCTGGTTCAGTACCTCCAACAAGGTTAAGAATCACTGTGCTATCTAGAAACGTGTAATAGGTTTCGATACCGGTCGTGAGCAGAGCATAAATAGCCCATTATGTAGCTTTGTACTCACTTAATTACAAACAACTACAGCTTAAGTGACACTGTGTGAAATCCTTTCATTGTTAGTTGACCAATTTTGTAAATAAACCATCAAAATTCCATTTTGAACTGTTTCTCTTGTTTTCAATAACACTATATAACACAATTTTTTTACTTTTTATTGTTCCTGGGCAGAAAGTGTTATTTCCCAGTTGCTTATGCCTAAAGTAAATGGAAAAGACCTATTTTTCTCTTCAAACTTTGCTTTTGTGACTTGAAAGCGTATAACGAAAACATGATGTAAGACTATATTTGGAGGCTGATACGTGAAAGTGATTTACATTACAGTCGCAAATCTCGAGAAACTACTCACTTCTAAACATTTTTATAAATACATGTAAATCTTGATTCATATGTTGTTTTATTCAGACCTTATGTAAATGAAAATGTGCAAATTTGCCCGTTTTTTCATAGAAAATACGTTTTACATAATTTCTAAACTTCATTATCTAGGTCACAAAAGCAAAGTTTGAAGGGAATAATGGCCATTTTCTGTACTTTTACAACACAAGCAATTAAGAAATAACACACACAATCCAGGAACAAAATTTGTGTTACATTGTATGATCAAAGAAACAACTATTGTGTTTCGTAGAAGACGGCAGTACTATAACTGTCTTATTTTATTATGTTCAGATAGATTAAAAACAGCATACATTCAGGCCCATATGCAGAATGTTTGAAAGCGGGGTTCTAATTTGTGAGATGAAAAACCAACAGACATTGAACAAAACACAATCAACATGCAAAGCATACTAATACTACGAGGTCTTGGGTCATGTTCCCCACACAATTTACAAAGAATAGGTGCTGTGAGATTAAATCTGGAAGCAAGTTTACATGAAATATAGCTTAAACAATCCGATGACTGCTTAGATGAAATATAGCTTAAACAATCCCATGACTGTTCACATAAAATCCACAAACATCCAATGAAAAACCTTCAAGTCATCATTCTGTTGTAACAGTGTAAGGGGAAGCTAGATATAAATTATCATAGATATGTTTTATTGTAGTAAAGTACTGTTCTATATACATTCATGGTATTTAGCAATTTAAATAACTCTCTACAACAATAATATATTAGATATTTCAATCATTGGATATCACACATGTACATTTATGGACTACTAAAATAACATGTTAACATGTTCTATTCTTCTGGGATACTTTTCAGTAAATAATTTACACATAGTTTTAATGTTGACACCAGTATCGTAATGATTATCTGTTAAAGGTAGAGCCCTTGGTTCTTCTTTGGTTTATGTAAACAAACAGGTAATTATTCAACTGGTGTATTATGTTTTTAGTTAAGTTAAATTTATGTAATTAATTTATATAATTTAATACAAGATTATTAATGTAAACTCATGGAATATATAACTCCAGAATTCAGCAACTTTAGTTTCGAGACAATTAAAATGAATATGTAGGATGAATACCAAAAGTTATTTTTACGATTTTGTTTGCCAGTTAGTAAGTTAAGTTTAACAAAACCGCTTTACTTCTTATCAATGATACAGCCTGTAAATAGATGGCAGCACGTTAGTATAATTAAATTTCAATATGATTACACTATGTAACAAACTTTTTACTTTTTCATGTTCCTGGGGAGAAAGTGTTATTTCCCAATTGCTTATGCCTAAAGTAAATGGAAAAGACCCATGTTTCTCTTCAAACTTTGCTTTTGTGACCTATGTAATGAAATTTTCAAAGTTACCCATTTTACAGAACAGTCCAGGTATATTCAGTGCTGAGTAGCTGATAGAGAATTTTAAAAAAATGTTCAAAAACTTTCTGGAATGTTGTACAACTTATGATAATTTTCAAGAACCTTTTAAAAATTTCTAGAACTTTCCATAGTAATATATATACAGGGGCTCACCACTTACCACTCCAGTTTAGTTCTAGCTGTCTAAGTGAACACATCGACCTGTCTCATTTTATCAGAAATGGCGTCAAAAAGTTGCAAGAATTCTCCAGACACATTCTGCTATGTATGTGGCCAATTTATCAAGATAAGAGCGAAAAAGTACACTGTGACAGCATCTGCTAAAATGTGTGAAGCCTACAAGGTATATTTCGGCATGCATGTCGGGGATCAAGACAAACCCTGGGCACCTCGTTTTACCTGGGAGCACTGAAAAAAAACTCTAGAAGGTAAGACAGACAATTTTTGCTTGCTTGAATAGTAAGATTTTAGATTATACGAATTTTAGACCTTTGAAAGTTTAAATATATTTTTCTTTAATTTTCAATAGTATAGAAAAAATATCACAAAATATTTTGCATGAACCTTTTACACATTAGTTGTGGATGAAATAAATTTATTTTTCATAATAACAATTTTATTTTGCTCTTTTAGAGGATGGTACAGAGGAGAAAAGAGAGCCATGAAGTTCGCTATTCCAAGAATTTGGCGTGAACCCACTGACCACTCAAGCAATTGCTATTTCTGCATGGTGGACCCTTCCAAACGTCGGGGTGGCAAGAATGCATCTGCTATCAAGTATCCGGACCTTCCATCATCCATCGCCTCAGTGCCACACTACCCTGAGCACCCTGTACTCACTCTGCCAGAGAGAAAACAGCCATCCTCAGAAAAGAGAAGCAAATCAGAAGAGGAGATAGACGTTGAAGATCCAGATTACAATTTCATTCTTGATGGGTCTCCAAGGAGCTTTACCAAGTTTCCCTGTTATCTTTGACTTTGGGACAGCAGAGATACCGCAGCCCACTACAACAGGAAGCACTGGCCTCGAACCTCTGCGACAAAGCTGTCTCAAGCTTTTCTTTCCTTTTTACTGAGCTTCTGGGGGAATTCTGTGCAGTCCAGAATCTTCTTTGTTTGTGGTCCAACGAAGACACCAGCTTTGACCTTTGCCTCAGGCAGCTTAGGAAATAAGTCTCAAAGGTACTTGAAGGCTGCAGACTCCTTATCAATAGCTGTGACAAATTGTTTCATAAGACCCAATTTTATGTGCGATGGTGGAGGCTCTGGTGAAGAACTACGGAAAAATGGACTGCAGGATGTTCCTGAAAGTCCATATCCCTGACGCTCATCTTGATAAATTCAAGAAGAACAGGGGATTATACTCAGAGGAGTAAGGCGAGCGCTTCCGCCAAGATATACCGAACTTTGAACGCCGCTACCAAGGAGCGTATAACGAAAACATGATAGGAGACTATATTTGGGGGCTGATTGGTGAAAGTGAATTATATTTCAGTCGCAAATCTCGAAAAACTACTCACTTCCAAACATTTTTGTCCATTTTTGTGTAACTTCGTATAAATACATGTAAATCTTGATTCATATGTTGTTTTATTCAGACCTTATGTAAATGAAAATGTGCAAATTTGCCCGTTTTTACATAGAAAATAGGTTAATTTCTAAATTTCATTATCCAGGTCACAAAAACAAAGTTTGAAGAAAATAATGGCCATTTTCTGTACTTTTACAACATAAGCAATTAAGAAATAACATATACTATCTAGGAACAAAATTTGTGTTACATAGTGTTGTTGACAAAGCTAACCCTTTCATCTGGTTTATTTCAAAATTTCTGTGCAAGACTGTAGTTCCTTTACATCAAGCTTTCAGAAACAGTTGTTTTTCATGAAGTATTTTAAACAGTTGCTTCAGAGAAAGAAAATTAGATAAAATAATTATAATTTACTGTTACTTCAACTATTTGTTGTCGACGGCTAAAGAGATAAAAATTACTAATAATTGTCAAGGAAATTCCGTCTGAGGACGTTAAGGTTTTACAGTTTATTATAACGGTTCCGTTCTATTAACATCAACAGAAAATCGTAACATGTAATTGATACATATATATATACATATATGTATGTGTGTATGCGTGTGTTAATTGTTTTACTGTTACAAAAATACACACGTGTCTCTTATAACGCTAAAAATCGAGGCAAACAACTAATTGTGTAGCTTTGTGTTTAACAACAAAGAAACAAATATTTAAATAACAATCAAGGTGAAAGAAATAGTTCCGAAAAACTCGTTCTTTTTTAAAATTACGATATATCAAATTGTTTCTTTTCTAAAAAAACATTTAGTATTGGTTATTTTTACAGTTTAGTTTATGTTAACACCGTTCTTACCTTAAGTTCCTTGTTGTGAGACACCTTTCAAATAATTTTGAAACAGTAAGAATGTGTTATCTGTGTTATAAGTTTGCAACAGGCTGAAAGTGTTAACTGGGTTATAGGTTGGAAACAGTGTGAACTCTAACTGGATTATAATAATGCAACAATGTGAATGTACTAACTGGATTTGGAATATTACTTCCAGTACAATGGCTTGTTGTTATCGAAAGTATTAAAATAGTGATTATGTAGGATGTTTGGATGACTGTACTTTTACTGTAATTTTTACAGAAACTGTGGAGATCACTGAGAGGCTCGTTAAAGGAAGCTTTACAAGAGAAGATGACGGATGAAGTTGAGCATGCGTGGTTTTGTGTTTTCAGATTCATCGCACGTGAAATGATTGATGGCATGAGAAACTATAAAAATATTTGATTCAGGAATTACATCCTATGACTTATCATCAAGATCACACGTGGATTTTACGATCCTAACAATTTGTATATGAGAGAGAAGATAATAGAATATATTGAATAAAGACGAACCAAAATTCCACGCCACATTGCGTATGTTTTGATCACTTGCAATAAGTTACGTAAAGGAAAACGTATTCACAAAGTACGTACCAAAGTAATAAGAGTAAAAAAATATTCCTTGGGAGTTAAGTTTCATTAACCATCATGTAAAAAGAAAGGACAAAGTCGTTGTTGAGTTTCGCTTTAAACTACACGTTCCTAACTTAGGAGTAACAGACCCAGGGGCGTAGATTTTTTACACCCGATGGAAGGGGATGATTTTTGCAACCACTTATGTGGACTGTTCAATTTGCAAATTGGTGATATCTGATTACGTGAACCTGAAAGCTGTAAACATGCAGTCACAGAGTAATCTTGTTGCCACGACACTTGCATGTATACTTAGGCCTACTGACTGATACCTACGAAGTTACGAACTATAACTTTGATCGAAAAGCTTAGAAGCACGCCTATATTAAAGATGTACATTTCGGCAACTGAAAAAGCCTACATCTAGGCCTAATTATGTAATTCGATTGGTAAGAACACGAGAATCACAAGAACAAACACACAATTTGTAGGCCTGTGATGCAATAAAACAATTCAACAGACCAAACTGTAGGGGGGGATGATTGTATTCACCATATCCCCCACCTAAAATGAAGGAGGGGATGTATACCCCCATACCCCTAGGATCTACGCTCCTGAACAGACCTGAAAAATGAAATTCGAACAGAACAAGAAAAACACAAACAATAAATTTCATTGTTCTACGTTAGAAATATTTTATTTTCTAATCAGTAATTTAAAAGATAATTTAATATTAACTACGATGTAGATAAGATAGTTAATTATCAGACATATTACATGAGAAAAATATCCTATTAGTTTCTGCTCCACACACTTCGACAAATAGCTATAATAGATCAAAATAAGTGTAACGAAAACCACATAATTACATTAAAAGTGGACGGTGTCAATAAGAACAATGAACAATATTTATAGCATAGTAAAAAGTGCAATCTATGTTTAAAGCGAGTTAAGCCTACGAAGCGTTTATTAACAGTATGTTCTTAGCTGTGGTGTAGCGGCTCACAGAATGGCTCAGTTTTTGAAGTATAAACTTTGAACTTATAGCTTCGTCATCTATTGACCTATTTGAGATCCAATTACAAATTTGGACTCAGGAGATCAAACTCTTTCGATCGATGTATTCGGCTATGCCAAAAATCTGATTAATTTACTCTAATACTATCTTAAATAATTTCTAGTGCTGCGGCTATTGAGGATACTTTGTTGTTTTGTTTTTTAGAGCAAAACTATCCAAAAGGCTATCTATCTTTGTCTATCTACCGAGAGGAATTGAGCCTTGGACTTTAGCGTTTTAATAAAGTTTAAGACGGTTTGAAGGGGTAAAGAAAAAATTATTACAGTAATAAATGCATAACGTTTCAGCGTTAAGCACACAATAAAGTTATCTTTGTTACCCAATCAAGCCGTCTTTAAACCTTAAGAGTTTCAAAGTAGAATCCTCGTCATAAATTTGTTAAATTAACGCTGACTCATCACGTGGCACAACAGCAGAACTAATTTCCCAGTTTGATCCACTGAATAAATATTCATAAGTGTTACTTATTATGCATTATATCGTTATTAAATATCAGTCAGTGACAATCTAGTCAAATAATGAATAAACTGGGACAGATCACGTTGCGGACTAGATTCTGTGTTCGCAATCCTGGCTGTGGGTGCGTTATAAAAGTGGTGGTAAAACACCATTATAAACGAGTTGACGGTGGGTGTTATTGACTAGTTAGTTACTTTCTATCGTTTCAAAATTTGGAGCGTCTAGAGCAGTTGCCTTGTAATAGTTTTATAGAAAAATCAACAGACAATAGCATAAATTGATTTGGGGGGGGGGGGGGGGGAGGAATTGATGTTCACATATTTTAAAAAGTAATTATCCTTTCTAAAGGAATTGAGGCTCGATAAAGTTATTCGTGTAACGATAATGCTGTTAGTCTTAATAAATATTTTAATAATATGATTGCAATTCTATAATGTTTTCGAAACGAGTTGTCTCTAAAATTATACGAAAATGGACATAGTTAAAATTGTCCAAATATACTATAACAATTTTTTAAAACTTTTATTACTAAGAAAATATACACAAATATATAAAACAACGCAGGATTCATTGGGTATCAAGTTTTATTTCTTAAACAGACAAATAAGCAATAACTTAGATATGCACCTACGTGCTACTTTGAAACAATGAAATAAGACGTAGTTGGTTTAAAATTCGTACATTGTTGGTTTAGTTATGGCACATTTATCAAATACTTCACGTGAAACAAAATAGATTATTATACAAGTTAAAATGTGCATGGTAGCAACCGTTGGAATACAGATATACAAAAACAATAAAATACACATACCTAAGACAGTAAACACTTTAAAGAAGATACTCAGAAATAACTGTTTCTGTTGTAAAAATTAAATTTGCGATTAATATTTGAGTTTCGAAGAAAATTTATTCTAGCTGATAAAATTTTAACAAAAATGATGGAGGCGCATAGCAACTGTGCAGAAATATTTTGATAATTTACCCATGCGCATGCCTAGTATCAGTAATATTAATATATCAACTAAAGTAGAGAAAAATATTCTTAGGCCTAATATCATGAATAAAAATGATACTAGACTGTACATGTAGCATACAAATATTTATACTCTAACAATGGGCAAAATAATTATCAAACGACCACAGAACGATTAATTTTTTTGAAATTAAAATTTTGCAAAATTAATGATTCTTCTAAAAATAAAAACACTTTCGGAAGTTAATGACTTACTGATAACCAAAGTTTGACGCTAGTTTTAAAAGTGAAACATAAATATTAAAACTTTAGTTATCATAAAGAATGACCATTTGTTCCATCGCAGAATACTGAATCTAGCACTTAAACAAAAATTGAGTACTTTTATAAGTACTTTGTGTAAAAGATTGTAAAACTATATAACAATATGTTTAAAAAAGAAGCTAAAGAGAACTACATGTTTTGAGTAAAGTTAATTTCATTCATTGTGCCTAAAACAAGCGTTTAATAAAGTTCTACCGTTATAGTAAAGGATTTCGATTTTTATGTGTTTTTTTTTTTTAAAAAAGTTTCTTAAGCCTGTGAAAAATGTTATGTAAGAATAAAAACGTTAGGACCTACTCAACGCAGTCCGAATGTTATGGACCATTACTGTGTGAAAATAATTTTTACCTGGTCTTCCTTCACACATTCTAAATATTATTTTGAATTTAGAATAAGGTGTGAAATTCCCAAAAGGAAAACTCAGGAAAATGTGGTTGAGTCCTGCCATCACTATGAGAAAGCTTATGATTTTATATTAATTAGTATCATTTATGTTAACCTTAAAACTAACTTTACAAATTCGCACTCTACTAGTCAATTAGATTTTAAACAAAAGACACAAAATAAATATGTTTTTGGACTTGTTCGCCGAAATTAGAAACATTTGGAACAAATAAAATTTGCCACCATTTTAATAGGGAGAAACACACTAAAAACCACCATCTACAAAATACATAAAGATGCTTTTTAAGAGACAACATTTTATGAACTTTTATTATTTATATATTTTTTGACCAAACAAACAATCACAATTATTAATTATTTTAACAAGTGAAAAAAAAGGTTTAAAATTTGTTTATGTTATCAAAACCAGTCATTTACTTGATTTTAACTTTTCTTATTTTCGTGTTCATATACCAATATTCACCTCAGTAAAAAAATAATAATTAAAATCATACATTTATTAGCATATCAAGAAAGTGGTTTTGAAGGGACTATATAGCGCCATCATGTGACGCACACGAAAACTACCGCGTCTGCTCCAGATTTCCTTTGTTGAATGTGAACATACCACATAAACTATTACTTGCGGAAAGCATTTCTTGATCGATCGTCACCTACTGGAAATGTTACGAACTATCTGATAATAACACGAAACACTTTACATAAAATCAAAATACTGTTTGATTAACTTATTACTTTTTTGTTACAATCAGTGAATGTTTTATTTTACAGCATAGCTGCCACAAAAAATGCACAAGAATTATTGTAAACATCTTCGTTTTTTGTGTCAATGTAGTCTACCAATAAACCGTTTGGTTCAGCTTGCATCATCTAAGAAAATATTACACAAATTTGGAAGTATACTTTCTAAAGGAAAATATAAGTGATTAAATTACAAAAGTAAGTCCCAAAGTTTACTATCCGAACTTACCATTTCCAGTTTTTGAGATATTCTCTAATTTACTAGTCTTTCCTTACAAAACAGCTTTATGTTTAATTACAAACTTGAGCAAATTATTACATACACTATTTTCTTCTAGTGCATAACAAATGACAATTGGTGTCGCTCTATCACTGCTGTATCAGTGAAAACGTTTAATCAAACATGCAGTTACTTCTCATTAACAAAACGTATTTTAAGGTAGATTAAATTAAACCACAAATGTGTTAAAATTTTAAAGTAGTGGCAAGAACTTGTCATTTTCAATAATCTTAGCTTCGATGGTGAATTTAAGCTAACCAGATGATAATTAAAATGCATAACAGGTATGACTGAAGTTAAATAATCCAATTTACCATGCTGTTACATCGAAATAATATTTTTATATCAAACCTTGAGGACCAATGACTTACATTATTTTCTTTCTTTCTTTTCCTTTTTTACATTAGTATGCTACTTTGTTCGAATCAAAGAAGCTCAATAAAAACATCGAAGTCAGATCTCACCATCCATAAATCGTGGCTTGTATACGTTTCACTTAGACAAGCAAAAACATATCCTCATAAGTTGTTTATAACTCTATGGTTGGATATAACAAGAATGCCCAGGTTTTCCATAGACTAGTACTCATTGGACTTAGAAGTGTTTACCGGAGAAAACACAGCAGAAAAGTGTTAAGTTTTATTTTCCTTCTTGTGTGTCGTTTAGTTATCAAATATGGCACTTAAAATAAAGTAAGCACTTGTAGGAAAAACTGAAACAATTCCTTCAGTAACAAAAATATGCTCACGTTATAAAACAGAAAGCGTAAGTGACATTTTGTGGCTTGATTAGGGTTAAAGCGTTCATACAGTTGAATCTCTACTAGCGATGCCGATAACTTTACAACTCGTACACTTTCGGTAATGTTTTACTGAATATGAGAAGTCTCATTCTGTACTTTTCTATTTTGGTTTTACCATTTGAAGATAAATGGACTTCACAAAAGTGCATAACTTAATAACTGTCTTCTCAAAGATTTTCTCAACTTTTGGAATCGAACTTTGGAAATCTTATTCTAATCTTTCAATAAATCTATAAATGGGTGAGGCCTATGTCGATTAGGTTTCATCCATGTGGAGATGTTCGCTAGATAGTTAGAAATACAAAAATATATAAAAATATACATTAAATTAGGATCAGTAGAATTGTTATTGTCGGCCCTTGTTGTTAACTTGATTTCATAACGAATAGTGTAGTGGTAATAGCACGAAAATACGTTGGGGATATCCTATCTATTAGACAATATCCAATCACTGTTGATAAAATAACCAGCTATCATGTAAATTCAGTTAAAGATAGAGACATGAGTGCTTATACCGACAACGTCTCAACTCTTACCGCCTTTCACTGCCTACAGTTATTTGTGGGAATGCAGTAAGCCTTAGAGTTTTTAAAAAAAAAATGAATCAACCCCAAAATTTCTACTACATGCATATTAATTAATAAAGATTTGAAGGACTTAATCAGAGTGCTTAATGATTAGTTCGATAACTTGTAAATACGGAAACAACTATTCCAAATTTTAAATTCAGTGTAAAAATATACTTCACTTCTGTATCTATGATAGTTATTTTACTTTCAACTAACGAGTTAGTAAACAAACAGTGGCTATTCCAATGGAAGAGAATCTCTGTTCAAACATGGCCAGTCTGTATCTGTTCTTTTATGAAAACTCACTTCCGAAACTGATTAAATCCTAATTTATACCTAATACCTTACGTTGCATAAATTATTTAATTTTAACTCTAATGTCATATATCCAACAGAACTTGCAGTAGTAAGAAGCAATATTAATAATCTTCATACTAATTATTTAGATTTAGATATTAATTTTACAGAGGGCAGAGCAAAGAAGTGAATTTTAGTTTCCTGTCCTTTGTCTGCGCACCTTAAATAGTATTGTTCTGTGTATAATGTTAAAAGGTATTATTATATTTCAGTTTAAAAGTTTTTGATAGTCTGTAGCGATAGTAATTCTGTTATAGATTTTTTTGTTATTCATGAATAAACTGAAAGGTAATAAATATAAAGAGTGTCAATTAAATAAATTCATTAAACTTTTTATAATAAATTTGAAATATTAAAAAATAACCCTCTAGATTATGGAAAATTCCTTATGAAAAAGTTAGAGGTCGCTAGTTACTTAGATTTAGAAATATCTACCGCTGAAAATATAATTTTATTCCGTATACTGGGAAGAAAGGTTACCTATAAGCAGGTGGAATTTTTGTCGTCTTTCCAGTGTTTTAATAGAATAGATCAAGAAAAGATGTGTAAAAAGTCCGCTCCATACCCTTAATTAGTTTTCTACGATAGCTGACGAGTTTATCATTACCGTTTGAATATCGTCTGATAGATAGGATATCTCCAACGAATTTGGATGCTGTTTCCACAGGTATATCTGTTACGATTATACGTTAACAACTTGGACCAACAATGATAGTGCTTATTTTATATTAAGTTTATTATTAAACTATATAAATGCTGACATAATCACCTATTACCAATTAATGGAACTAATGATATTATAGCTATTTATTTATTTACACGCATACACGTAAATATAAATGTGCACGTATGTGTGTGTGTATATATATATATTAGTGAAAATAAATATATTTTAATGAAGTTAAATAGTAAAATAAGTAAAATCACAAGGAAGAACTGTGTTAAAAACGGCAAATCCAAACCTCTGACTAATTATATTAGTTTGTTATAACTTAAGAGCAAGCCGAAACAAAAACAATTTAAACAAAAAACGCTGCATCAGCTGATACGATCTCAGGTTACAAGCTACAATGTGTGATTATATAATGTACCCTAGGTTTTAGAGGTAATTGCGGTAGTAGGACCCGCATTGCTGTGGGGATACACCGTCTACCACTCTTAACCTCTATTCGCCAGTCTCACATAAGAAATAAAGAGTAGCAATAGATATAGAATTATAAATAGATATTACGAGAGCGAAATGTGGGTGCTCAAGCCCACAACATACCACATCTATATCGCCCCTCATTAAGGTAATTTAAGAACTTGGCATTACTTTATGCAGATGTACATCTTGAGCCGCATTTAAAAGTACGACAGTCACACTAAACTGTCACTTTACTGAAGGCGTGTTAATTAGTGTCTTTACCATATTGGGGCAGGAATGCTAACTTCAAAGGTAAGTTTTATCTTACTTCTGGTTAGTCTTCTGGTATTGATAGCTATGATGGGTAAAGCCCAAAGAAGTAAAGCAGAGCCTCTAGGATTCAGGTAAGGGGAAGGCAGAAGCTGTTACCAAAAGGAACTTGTCTGGCTCTTTCAGCCGAATAAAGGAGTTGTCACTTTATCATGTTCCCACAGCTGCACGTGCTCAGTGTGGTTAATAGCATCTTCTCTCGAATCTTAGACTCTCAGATTCGCAGTCTCACATATTAATTAATAATCCACTCTCGACCTGTTAGTGAGAAAAAATAAACACTTTCTACCCGTCATGACCCTACTAGTAAAAGTCAATACGTCATTTTGTATTCTAGTTGTTGGACTAAGATATTACCGAACTCGCTTTGCATTTTAAACTGTATGCGCGTTATAAAGGTGGCAGCCATCTGTGACAGGACTATTATCAACAGGCGTTTCTCGCCCCAAATCTTTGGTCAATAATTCAAAAACACAAACGATTGTTCTCGAAACTTCTTTTGGGTTGGGCGTGGCTGTTGATTAGCATGCCAGACTGTGAAGTTGAGGGTACGTTATAAGTTCGACAGTCAGATTATACTAGTCGATTCGAGTGATTCACAGTTGGCGGTGGGTACTTTTGACTAGTTACCTGCTGTATAGTATATCAGTGAATAATTACGGACCACTAACGGGGTCATAAAATGTGTAGTTTTGCGTAGATATCCGAAACAATCCTGAATCATAAGTGGCTCTTACCTGGCATTTTGTCTATATGCCGCATGAGGTGCCTTTTTACGTTGAAAACTACAATTCCGCAAAGAGATATCGATTTTCAGTATATTCTATTATTCATAGCTTCCTATATGGAGCCTGTTTAGTTCTTTAAAAGTTAACAAGAGAAAGGTCCCTTTAAAAGTGTAATCCATGCTTTTAAAATACAGTTCTGCCTATTTTTATTCATGCCTGCACACATGCATAAGAAGTCGTAATATTCAAACCTTTTTTCGTTTCTGTACAATCCAACCATTCTGATATTGAAATTTTACTGTCGTTGTTTCCAAATTTATCACAAAATCTCAAGAAGTTACCCCAACACTTCGTCAGTCCCTTACGAGCTGTACGAGACTTCCGGAAAAGTTTCCACTGACGTTTAAATTCTTTTTCTTCTCTTCCTTTCCTGTCTATCATCTGATGAAATAAAAAAAAACTATTTAAATGCCACAAGGTTTGTATTGAACGTTATATCCGAAGCCAAATTCAACAAAACCGGAAAAATAGAGCAATAAAATATTCTAATTAAATCGGTGATTTAAAAATTATTTGAAATATTCCAATCGTTTCTCTTCTTTTGGTCGACAGATGGGGCGCTCGAACGTTGTTTAAAGGAAAATTGACACGCTACAAGAACGAATACGAAAATTAACACGCGATCTTGGTTATTTAAATCTTATGTACATTTTATGATGTGTTTAAATAAGTTGTGGAAAATAAATACGCAGAAATATGTTACATTCTTTACCAATAACCTTAAACTGAGCCAAGTCAGGTGTAATGCAAACGCCTTGAAGCAGAGAAACCATTTTAAAATTACGAGGGAACTTGTTTTTAAACAATCTATGGACGTCTCTGCACTGCTACAATTTATTTTTGCTCTATCGGCTTACCATTGGAACTTCCGGGAGATCTTATCTGTTAAACATCACCTTCCTTGGGCAGACAGCATAATAGATTGTTATATACAAAAAATAAAAAACTGAACTTAAGTTAAAAAAACAAACAAACTAGGAACACTTCAAGCGTTCACTATTAGTGTAGATAGTAAGTGTACTGAAAAGTAGGGTTACTGCTGTAGGTCTGGCATGACGTTCTGGTTAGGGCGCTGATCTAACAATCTGTGGATCACGGGTTTGAGCCCCGTCATAAAACATGATTACCTTTTTAGCACTCTTGGCATTGTAATGTAATGGTAAATCTCATTTTTACTGACAAAAAGTAACTCAAGAGTCGGTGGTGGATAGTGATGACTAGCTGCTGCTGTTTTCACTTTATATTATCACTTCTAAATTAGGACGGCTAGTACAGACAGCTCTAAAGTAGTTTTGTGCTGAATTCGACAAAATAAATATACAAACAAACGAGCTACTACTGGGGATATACGAAGATGATTTAATATGTTCAAACCAAGCTGATTCAATGATTATTATAAAATAACACAATATCGTGTGCAGTAGTTAGAAAACTACAGTAAACAGAACAAACTATCAGATGTCTTGGTGAAACTAGTTTCGACACACTCGCGTGTCTTTTTTTTAGTCTTCCTTGTCTTATGACGGTTTGTTCAAGTAAATATGTTTACAAAACAAACTATTTAATTCACTCCTTTCCTGTGGCCCAGAGAGTCAGCGGCATGTTTACGAACTTACTATTAGTCAGTTTCGATTCCTAACGGTAGACCAAGCGAAGCAGAGATAACTCATTCTGTAACTTTTTGCTGACAAAACCCAACAGTCCCTCACACCCTTCCACGACTATGTACAAATGACCATTCAACATCGGATACAATTCACAGTACTTTCTATAAAGGTAGTGTCTTAGCTAGTTTAATGTTTCTACTAATAAGCTATTTTGTGTGTTAAACTCAAATCTCTACTTCTCATTCCATATCGCGCAAATAAACTAAAATATTAAATTTCCCACTAACTTATTCATCTTTTTTTTAACGTTAGACACCAGTCTTCTAAAAACACTGATTGCACAGTAGTTGAATATTTATTTTATACAAAAGTTCTTTCTATAGTTTCCATAATTATTTAAAAACAAATAAAAAGATAACTGCCGGTACTGCAGACGTTTTTAGTCGCGGCACATCGGCTCATAGGATGGCTAATTTTTTTTCAAGTACATTGTTTTTTGTTTTTTTAATTTCGCGTAAAGCTACTCGAGGGCTATCTGCGCTAGTCGTCCCTAATTTTGCAGTGCAAGACTAGAGGAAAGGCAGCTAGTCATCACCAACCACCGCCAACTCTTGAGCTACTCTTTTACCAACGAATAGTGTGATTGATCGAAACATTATAACACTCCCACCGCTGAAAGGAGGACCATAAGATTACGAGTCGCACGCCTTAACCCACCTGGCCATGCCGGGCCGTTTTTAAGTACAAACTTTTAGCTCATAGCTTCGTCATCTCTTGACCGACTTGAGAATTAATCACAGTTTTGGTCTCAGGAGGTCAAACCCTTTCGATTGATTCATTTAACCACGCCCATGACATTATAGATTAATTTATTCTAATCCTGCCTTAAGGAATTTCATTGCGAGTTTAGGCTGATAGTGATTTTGAGGAATAATAAATCAAATAAGATACATGTGTGCCCCATGCTTGGTGTTGCTAACACACAAAATTATATCTTAAGAAAGAGTTTGGTGAATTAATTTACTCTAAACGTTTCTTCCAATACTAGAACTCAAGTGACTTATAGAACGATAAATATAAGTGGTTTTTATCACGTTTATTAGGCCTACTGAATATTAAGCTATTTACTTATATTATTAATTTTGCAAAGTAGATGAAGTATTGTTCCAAACTAGCGCCTGTATTGTTTTCATTTTTATAGCACTTAGTAACGGTTATATAATATAGGCCTAAGTCCGAAATTAGTCGTATAATGTGTGTGTGTGTGTTTGTGTGTGTGAGAGAGAGAGAGGTGTTATGGGGTTAAAAAAGTATTTTGTTTATTTTCAATTTGTGTGAAATAAGCACATTTATATCCTATTACGTAATCAGCCATGATGAAATAGCAAAAAATTGTTGTTAGCCAACTTTAATGAAAGATAGATAACTGTCATGCACTGTTATGAACCACAATGGTTTCTTTAATCTTTGTTTTGAATCTCGCGTAAAGCTACTCAAGGGCTATCTGCGTTAGCCGTCCCTAATTTAGCAGTGTAAGACTAGAGGGAAGGCAGCTAGTCATCACCACCCACCGCCAACTCTTGGGTTACTCTTTTACCAACGAATAGTGGGATTGACCATCACATTATAACGCCCCCATGACTGAAAGAGCGAGCGTGTTTGGTGCGACGGGGATTCGAACCCGCGACCCTCGAATTACGAGTCGAACCTCTTAACCCATCTGGCCATGCCGAGCCGGAACCACGATGGTGGTTCATAATAGAGATCGCAAAGAATTGCACAAAAGTTTAATAGAACGTTGAGCCTAAAGCACCTTAAACAGTAAAGATTAAGTCAAAACAACACTTTAAAACGTTTATTATTAACTACTAAGGCTGTGCACATGTAAAAACGCACAAAAAAAGCATGCATGTTAAACATAAATAAATCCGCTCAAATCTTCCTAATTGTTCTTCTAAGTATTATTTTACTAGCCTACAACTAAAACAGCTTGCTATATTGCTCTAAGCCTTTTCTATAATAAGGTATTGCGAAGACTGTAGGAGTATTCAAAAGTCGGTTTGTTTCCTCTAAGGTTTACATTAGGGGAAGTACCCGACTTCGTTCTGGTTACTATATTGATATATAGTAACTGACTGTGCTTTGTGTGTATTCTGAGACAATTTTAGCATAAAAGTACAATCTATACACTTTTGTTGCTAAGCAACACGACATGAAATTCATTGTTGGAATACATTGTTATCAAAACGCATTGGCTTTTCTATATATTAGAAGTTGGTGCATAGGGAATTACTTCTGTGTGGTTTTCACTTGTTTGCCTCATTAAAAAGTTTTGTACGCGCTTGTCTGTCTCTCTGTCTATAAGTTTGTTTGTAATATAAGTAACCACTTCTTTTCTAAATTATATCATTAAAAACGTGTGTGTGCGCGCGCACGTGGTTAAGTAATACTACCTAGGTACACACTCTCGGGGTGTTCTTAATCTGTATGGATAATTTCAGGTTTCTAGGTTATTTCTTCTTTACATTATTGTGACCAGACACATACACACCGTTTTATTGTTATAGATAAGCTAAAAATATTTTACTGTGAACAATGTTATTTGTACCACTTCAAATTTGCTTTCTTTAAAATATCTGATCTTCCTTTAAAACAGCTTTATATATCGAATGAAACAAGAATTACCAGTCAACAACAAATCAACACTAGATGCTTCGTACACTATAAAATTGGTGTCTGTTATGTATCAGTTGGAGGAGTACAAAAAAGTACAAATAATATTAACTTCTATTACACACATTCGTAGAATAATTCCTTTAAGAGACGAAGGCTTACTTAAAGCAATGTTGTAAACGTATATGTTTTATTTGAAAAGGTTGCTTTTCTACTAGTAAAATTTTATACGCATTTAATGTGGGTTGTGTCTCAGTCCAGGCATACATTTGTCAATCTCTGTGCATTATTAATACAGAATTTAGTTACACAGAAACTATAAATACACACTTGTCTCAAAGTCCTCATTACAATCTCTAGTTGTAGCTTAACATTTTACATCTCAAACTAATCTGATCAAATAGTCAATAGTTACAGTAAATCATCATGAACTGTATCAGCTAGCTACTAGCTATATTTATTACTATTACAATATATAAGGTTAGTTACTATGTCAAGTAATCTTTTGCCAATAGTTGAACATAAAAATCTACCAAATAAGATAAATAAAAAATTGGAACCATAAAAATCTGGAAATATGGATCGTAAAGAAAGTAAAATATAAAATAAGAAGATACTGTAGACATTATTTACCCAAACTATAAATCCTTATTTTGACTTCACAAAATGTAATTCTAGATAACAGTATGGAGTCGGCCCGGCATGGCCAAGCGCGTTAAGGAGTGCGACTCGTAATCTGAGGGTCGCGGGTTCGCATCCCCGTCGCGCTAAACATGCTCGCCCTTTCAGCCGTGGGTCAATCCCACTATTCGTTGGTAAAAGAGTAGCCCAAGAGTTGGCGGTGGGTGGTGATGACTAGCTGCCTTCCCTCTAGTCTTACACTGCAAAATTAGGGACGGCTAGCACAGATAGCCCTCGAGTAGCTTTGTCCGAAATTCAAAAACAAACAAACAGTATGGAGCCAAAATAGAGGTTTGTGGTTTGAGTAAATAATGTCTAAAGTATCTCCAGCTTTGTTTCCTTAATCTCTTTTTATTTTTAAATCTCTATTTGCAGGTTACTACTTCATTTCCTTTATTTATCTTGTTTGTAGTGTTAGTGAGATTTGCTCTTCACGTAAGTTGAGGGGGAGAATAATAAGTTTTTTTTGTTTTTTTTATCAAGGAGGGCACTTTACATTTGAATGACACATAAACAAAATAATTAACTTCAGCTTATCTAACTTCTTGTATATAAGATGGACATATATTTAAAAACAAATAATGTTACTAATTGTTGTTGATTCAAACCTGATTGTTACTTAGATCCAACTGGTTGAACTTCCACCTTGCTACTTGCAATCTGGTTGGTTTACCTGTCATGCTAGAACCAGGAAAAAATTGAACCATTTAGTTCAAGGCAACTTTAGTGAGCATCAGTGATTTAAAGAGGTGCCATATTGTAAACTTCACTCAAACTGTTACTCTTTATGTAAAATAATTTCACGATGTAAGAGCAGGCCATGTTAAACTAGTCTTCAAAGTAATGTCAGATAACAACACAATTTTATCATAAAACAATATAATGTATCAAATATCAAACAAGGCTTGATCCAACGTTTATACCAAAATAGTTAACCAAATAAGACTTAATCCAAAGTTCACCATATAACTAACTACATGACTCACGAAATAAGATTTTACCCTGAGGTTCATCACATAACTGTACAACTTACGAAAAAAGACTTTACCCTTGGGTTCATCGTATAACTATTTGATTTACAAAACAAGACTTTGCCCTGAGATTCATCATATGTCAGTAACACCTAGCAAGAGTTGAACTAGTGATTTTATATAGCACTACATTAGATGTTCTGTGACGTAGAATGACTTACCATATAAGAATTTAGACAAAGGTTTGTGATACGGTGTTTCTCGCTACATGAGAGTTTAAAACAGTACTGTGATGTGACTCGTTACAAAAGAATTTGAACAATGTTTCATCTGCGGACCTCACCGTTTCTACAACACCACGATTCCTTTCGACGTTATGAATTCAACATACCTAAATTATATTTACATGAATCAAACAAGTTGTAAGGAACCTTTGTTTTCTCACAATATGAATGTATTAACGTGGTCTCTTGAGTTCGATATAACAATCGAAACCTTCAATATTCATTGTTGTCATGTTTATTTTTTAAAAAAATACTTTTCAACACTTTCCGTTGAATGCACTAAATATGGGACCAAAAGTTAGAAGCCTGAGATCAGGGGATTACAAACAGCAATATTGTTAAAAGTGATTTTTTTTAATGAAACCTCACCCTGCATTAGGCTACCCTGTCGACTTACTACAGTGAAAGTATTTGTTACTACAGTTGTCCTTGATAAAACTAGTTTATATACTACTTTGTCGACTTACTACAGTGAAGGTGTGTTTGTTACTACAGTTGTCCTTGATAAAACTAGTTTATATACTACTTTGTCGACCTACTACAGTGAAGGTGTGTTTGTTACTACAACTGTTCTTGATAAAACTAGTTTATATACTACTTTGTCGACCTACTACAGTGAAGGTGTGTTTGTTACTACAACTGTTCTTGATAAAACTTGTTTATATACTACTTTGTCGACCTACTACAGTGAAAGTGTGTTTGTTACTACAGTTGTCCTTGATAAAACTAGTTTATATACTACTTTGTCGACCTACTACAGTGAAGGTGTGTTTGTTACTACAACTGTCCTTGATAAAACTAGTTTATGTACTACTTTGTCGACTTATTACAGTGACGATGTGTTTGTTACTACAGTTGTCCTTGATAAAACTAGTTTATATACTACTTTGTCGACCTAATACAGTGAAGGTGTGTTTGTTACTACAACTGTCCTTGATAAAACTTGTTTATATACTACTTTGTCGACCTACTACAGTGAAGGTGTGTTTGTTACTACAGTTGTCCTTGATAAAACTAGTTTATATACTACTTTGTCGACCTACTACAGTGAAGGTGTGTTTGTTACTACAGTTGTCCTTGATAAAACTAGTTTATATACTACTTTGTCGACCTACTACAGTGAAGGTGTGTTTGTTACTACAGTTGTCCTTGATAAAACTAGTTTATATACTACATTGTCGACCTACTACAGTGAAGGTGTGTTTGTTACTACAATTGTCCTTGATAAAACTTGTTTATATACTACTTTGTCGACCTACTACAGTGAAGGTGTGTTTGTTACTACAGTTGTCCTTGATAAAACTAGTTTATATACTACTTTGTCGACCTACTACAGTGAAGGTGTGTTTGTTACTACAACTGTCCTTGATAAAACTAGTTTATATACTACTTCGTCGACTTACTACAGTGAAGGTGTGTTTGTTACTACAGTTGTCCTTGATAAAACTAGTTTATGTACTACTTTGTCGACTTACTACAGTGAAGGTGTGTTTGTTACTACAGTTGTCCTTGATAAAACTAGTTTATATACTACTTTGTCGACCTACTACAGTGAAGGTGTGTTTGTTACTACAGTTGTCCTTGATAAAACTAGTTTATATACTACTTTGTCGACCTACTACAGTGAAGGTGTGTTTGTTACTACAGTTGTCCTTGATAAAACTAGTTTATATACTACATTGTCGACCTACTACAGTGAAGGTGTGTTTGTTACTACAGTTGTCCTTGATAAAACTAGTTTATGTACTACTTTGTCGACTTACTACAGTGAAGGTGTGTTTGTTACTACAGTTGTCCTTGATAAAACTAGTTTATATACTACTTTGTCGACCTACTACAGTGAAGGTGTGTTTGTTACTACAGTTGTCCTTGATAAAACTAGTTTATGTACTACTTTGTCGACATACTACAGTGAAGGTGTGTTTGTTACTACAGTTGTCCTTGATAAAACTAGTTTGTGTACTACTTTGTCGACTTACTACAGTGAAAGTGTGTTTGTTACTACAGTTGTCCTTGATAAAACTAGGTTGTGTACTACTTTGTCGACTTACTACAGTGAAAGTGTGTTTGTTACTACAGTTGTCCTTGATAAAACTAGTTTATATACTACTTTGTCGACTTACTACAGTGAAAGTGTGTTTGTTACTACAGTTCTCCTTGATAAAACTAGTTTATATACTACTTTGTCGACTTACTACAGTGAAAGTGTGTTTGTTACTACAGTTGTCTTTGATAAAACTAGTTTATATACTACTTTGTCGACTTACTACAGTGAAGGTGTGTTTGTTACTACAGTTGTCCTTGATAAAACAACGTACTATGTCTCTCATCTTAGAATGTTTAAAGTATGTTTATTACTACAAAGATAGAACAAGTTCACTAAAGTGATAGGAAAGCTGAAAGTTTTCTTTATTTATACGACTTACCTATGTGACTGGTTAACGTTATTCATTTTGAGTGATTTCTTATTACTTTCACTCGCTCTGAGACTGACTTCTCATTAAACTGACTCATATTAGTAACTCGTTCATTTTTAATTATTCACCTGAGTGGGTTGGTTCTTATTAACTTCACTCATTTGATGAGTCTTTTCTTATTAAATTGACCCATTTTAGTGACTCTTTCTCAATTCCTCACTTTAGTGACTCATTTATTCTTAACTTCATCCACTTTAGTAACTCGTTTCTCGTTAAAGTGACTAACCTTATCGACACGTTTTTTGTAGAATCCAACATTTCTTCTGTGATGAATTCCATAAATTGTGCTAAGAACTTTTGTTTCTTTTTAATTTGACATCCTGAAGAAAAAAAAGTTGAACATTATTATAATTAAGTTATTGTTTATCTGTCCGTTACGTATTCTTCTTATATTAGGTTTAAATTGTATACACTCTTACTTGAATACTATTTAATCTATTCGTTTTTTATAAGATTCAAACAGAAAACTAAACGTTACTTTTAAATTTAATTTTAGTCCTCAAATACAAACAAAGGCTGAATGATGTATAACTCTTTTGTATTGACTCGTATCCAATAAGTTCTATGTATATTTGAATATAATGTGGCACATGTATGCTGTTGCCTTATAAACAAACACAAAGCATTATCCATGATTTTTTGGTTCGTCTTCACCTATATATGATATGCTGAACTAACACTTTGTATAGGCTATGTAATGTCAGTAAAAACTTTTAGTCGCGGCACATCGGCTTATAGGATGGCTTATGTCTTTTTCTAGTGCATTGTTTTTTGTTTTTGTTTAATTTCACGTAAAGCTACTCGAGGGCTATCTGCGCTAGCCGTCCCTAATTTTGCAGTGTAAGACTAGAGAGAAGGCAGCTAGTCATCACCGCCCACCGCCAACTCTTGGGCTACTCTTTTACCAACGAATAGTGGGATTGACCGTAACATTATAACGCCCCCACGGCTGAAAGGGGGAGCATGTTTGGCGCGACGGGGATGCGAACCCGCGACTCTCAGTTTACGAGTCGCACGCCTTAACGCGCTTGGCCGTGCCGGGCCTTGTGCTATGTTTCAAACAAACAGATACTTTTGAAGAAAAGTATCGTATTTTTGTAACGCCAGAAATAAGGTCAGTTTTGAAAGGAAGCAAGACACGAAGAAAGCTTCTCTTGCAGAAAAATAATCGTAGTTAGTCGTCATAGTTTGTTTTATTTTTGTTCACAGATATTAGAAATAGGTAAACCTTAAAATCTCTGTTTGAGTCCCTGGTCAGTACTGGGGAGAACTAGAACCACACCAACATCTGTAGTGAGAAGACAACGTATGCATTACTATTCAGTACACGTCAGAGCTAGAACCTCACTAACATCTTCAGTGAGAAGACATGTTTGAATCCCTGGTCAGTATTGGTCAGAACTAGAACCGTTAGTAGTAGTAACTCTGTTCTAATCTTCCCTTTAGTGCTAGTTTTAATCGTTGCGTTCGATGCCATGGTTTTTTTTTTTTTAATATTAAGCTAAACTAAACAAAACGTAATAATAACATAAACAAAGTCCTGTAACACTAAATCTATTATCATTTTAGTTTCTAATGTGTTAACGTTTTGTGAATGTTGCCAATGATTCATTGTATAACCTGAGAGAAGCAATTTGTAACTTGTTCATATACTTACACTATATGGCGGAAAGTTTGTGGACACCCCTTCTAATTAGTGTACTCGGCTATTTCAGCCACATCCATTGTTAACAGGTGCATAAAATCAAGCATACAACCAGGTAATCTCCATAGACCAACATTGGCAGTAGAATGGCTCGTATTGAAGAGCTCAGTGACTTTCAACGTGGCACTGTCATAGAATGCCACCTTTCCAGTAAGTCAGTTCGTCAAATTTCTGCCCTGCTAGAGCTACCCCGGTCAACTGTAAGTGTTGTTATTGTAAAGTGGAGACGTCTAGGAGCAACAACAGCTCAGCCACGACGCGGTAGACCACACATGTTCACAAAGCGGGACCGCCAAGTGCTGAAGCGCGTCAAAATCACCTGTCTACAGTTACAACACTCACCACCGAGTTCCAAACTGCCTCTGGAAGTAATGTCAGCACAAGAACTGTTCCTTGGGAGCTTCATGAAATGGGTTTCCATTGCCGAGCAGCAACACACAAGCCTAAGATCACCATGCTTAATGCCAAGTATCGGCTGGAGTGGTGTGAAGCACACCGCCATTGGACTTTGGAGCAATGGAAACGCGTTTTTTAGAGTGACGAATCACGCTTCACTATCTGGCAGTCTGACGGTATGGCGGATGCCAGGAAAACGCTATTTGCTTGAATACATAGTGCTAACTGTAAAGTTTTGTGGAGGAGGAATAATAGTCTGGGACTGTTTTTCATAGTTTGGGCAAGGCTATTTCGTTCCAGTAAAGGGAAATCTTAATGATGCAGCATACATTGTCAATCTAGAGAATTGTGTGTTTCCAACTTTGTGGCAACAGTTTGGGGAAGGCCTTTTTGTTTCAGCATGACAATGCCCCCGTGCACAAAGCGAGGTTCATAAAGACATGGTTTGCCGAGGTTGGTGTGGAATAACTTGACTAGCTTGCACAGAGCCCTGACCTCAACTCCATCGAACACCTTTGGGATGAACCGGAACGCCGACTGCGAGACAGGTCCCCTCGCCCGACATCAGTGCACGACCTCACTAATGCTCTTGTGTCTGAATAGAAGCGAATCCCTGCAGCCATGTTCCAAAATCTAGTGAAAAGCCTTCCCAGAAGAGTGGAGGCTGTTATAGCAGCAAAGGGGGACCAACTCTATATTAATGCCCATGGTTTCGGAATGAGATGTTCAAGAAGCATATGTGGGTGTGATGGTCGGGTGTCCACAAACTTTTGGCCATGTAGTATACTTAGAACAACCACAGTTGCTGTTTATTTAAATTTAATGCATGTATTCCACTTAAAAGAACAGTACGTATTCTGTTTATTTAAAAGCCGAAAATATATCATTGTAGAACATTCTTTTTTACTTATCTCAAGAATGTGTCCCCATTTTTAGTTTTAGTAACATAATGGTTTATAGAGCATCGTGAATTACATTAGCATATTTTGACTTCTTAATATAATAATAAATCAGATAGTTATAATGATGTATTTATAATTACGCATTAATAATACCCACAAAACTTGTAACTTCCTACCTTTAAATTTTTTAGCCATTTTTTTTATTTTCTTACATGGTGGCCGACCGCCGTGAGTTGTTGTCCTGGGGACTGGTTTTCCATTTTTGGGGCTAACACACCAGCATATTTCCGGCTTGTCTTTTGGCTTGAAACACTGGATATCTTTGTACAAGCCATTTCGTTTCTTACATCGAGGAATGTAGAAAGTATTATCGAGGTTTTCCTGCGCCCTCTTCCGGGCGCTTCTACAATCTTGAAGCTCTGCAGCCGAGGGAAAATAACATAATGACAATATAAAAAATATGAGGCCAGCACCAACACTCAAACAGTATTGTCAAAATTTAAACAGCGTTTCTAAAAAAACACACACAAAACTGTAAATGTTGTTTCCTGTATATTTCTGTTGTATTTAGTTAGATACTACTACAAAAGTATGGTTTCATGAACTGCTGTTGTTAAAGCCTAACCCAGATTCTGACGTGACAAGGACTGTTCTAAAATGTCTCCTAGCTTAGAACTTTCAGAGTGGCATTCCTTAAAATCAGTCTATACGATGTATTATGTTTTCTGTTGTAAAGCGGTGTTCTCTAATATCAGCTCAGTCAAGGGTTTTTCGCATCATGAGATATTGGGGATATTCAACAAGAATCAATTTATCCAATTGATTCTGAGGGATATAATTTCCCCAAATTCAATTAAATCCGAAGTTTTTACATGATGAGTGTATGTTGTCTAATTAGGTGACCGGTAATTTGACTCACGTAACTTAAAATCCAGTTGAAGTTGCCAGATGTAGAATAACCCATTCCCAAAACAATAAATAGTTGTTGTAGTAATAGTAATAAATTTTGATATAAATTAAGATTTAAGTTCAAGAAAGCATTTTAATTTAAAATATTTAAACTAATTTAAACTCTAAAGAAATAAGAATTATTGAAACATTTAAAGAAAGATCAGTTTGATTTGGGTAACAATAACGACATAAAGTTTTGAACAAACAGCTACAAGTTATTCTTATTAGATATAATATAGATAACAGGGTGAACTTTGTACGAGCAGTAGCTCATAAACTGCATTACTTTCAATAATCTCTATTAAATGTCTTTTTTAATGTTGATTTTTTAAAAATATATTTTATTTTTAATATTCATAACTGTTTTGTTTTACATGAAACTTCTAAGAATCTAATTACCTAGAACTGTCTATTTATATTTTAATAATTTTGTTGTCATTATTTAGTTGTTTGTGTGTCCGTGAAAAGGAAAAACGAATTCAGCGATATTTCCAATCAGGTATCTCCTGACAAGGAACCTTATAGAAATTGCTCTACAAAGGCTTTTATAATTATATTCAAATCGTTAAACAATAAGTGAAAAACAAATAGTTAATTGCTGAGTAACAAACAAATCGTTAAACAATAAATGAAACAAATGTTAGTTCCTGAGTAATAACAATCTTCCAATCCACTATTAAGTCCAAAATGGGTGAATTTATTACAACATATTTAATAATTTCTATTCTTCATTTCCATGCTTTTTCTCAATTAAAAACCAAAATTCTGCCTAAGCAGTTGCTACGCCATCTATTGTGAAACGGTTATTTCGTATGATCTTACCTTCTTCCTTAGGACTTGGATACGAAGTTTTTGTTTCAGGTTGGGATGCGGGATAGTGTGGATCTCTCAAAGGCTTAATCTCGTGGCTGCTTTCTTGATATCGAAACCAAAACTATTATTGTTATGCAGCATGATTTTAAACCTAGTTGTAGTTTGAGTCGGTACTTTTTTTTAACCTTTAGAAAAATACCTTTATTTTCAAATTGTTATACATTTTTAACATAAAAATCCCCGAAAAGTGAAAACTACACATTTTGCAGTAAACAGTAATAACAGAATATTTATTTTGGCTTAGATTTTAAATCATATCCTAACTTTTTAGAGCAAATGGATGCTTGTGATTTTCGATTTATTTCTTTTGTCCGTCATCTTTATGTTAGAGAATGAAAACCAATGTAATTGCTGTCGTGCCACCTGTTTTGAAAACCTGGCATAACAGCTCCTGTATCTCTCTTCTGAATCGATCTTAGCTGAAGAGTTAAACCATTAGCAATTATTATTATATTTATCTTACTGTTTACACGACCTGGAACATAGAAAATGGATACATTTGCCACCCTAACCATTAAAAAAAATACTCTGAGCCATGTCGAACTGATAATAAGGAGGCACGAAAATGTTCTTTATACCACGAGTGCTTGAAGTGCAGTGAGTTAATTCATTTTTTTACTATTCCACTTGACTCTCCATTGATTCGTTTTAACAAAAGACTTGATTTGTTAATTAATGTAGCCAAGTTCCTGAAATAATTACCGCAAAACGTCACAAAGAAAATAAATCAATCTTGAGCTGTTTGGAACAGTTGAGATTCTTATTTGTGGTCTTTAGAACGGTAATAAGATAAAATAAGTATTTTTGTTATATGAGGCTTAATAATGGATATTTCTGTAATATTAGGCTTAATATAGATATTTCTCTAATATTAGGCTTAATATGGATATTTCTCTAATATTAGGCTTAATATGGATATTTCTCTAATATTAGGCTTGACATAAAGGGGATTAGTGTATAATGACATATTTTGTAAATATGGAAACATGTCATAGTTGACAAGAAACTTAGTTCTAATAAAAATAAAGCGAAACGGAAACTTTAGACAAATGTTTGTGAGATGCACATACTTTAAAGGAAATGACAAAACAGTGGTAAATAGTTTTGTCTCAGAACTTCGAGTCAAGTAATTAAAATAAGAAATGGCAACATATTGTTGTCATTTGTCTCTATTACAAAAATTAGCAATCGCGACAATTTAAGATAATGACAACTATAAACGATCTAATATGTTGACAACCTGATGCTATGATGAAATACAAATTACG
Source organism: Tachypleus tridentatus (assembly GCF_004210375.1). NCBI lineage: Eukaryota > Metazoa > Arthropoda > Merostomata > Xiphosura > Limulidae > Tachypleus > Tachypleus tridentatus. Next base: position 185,342,357 of record NC_134834.1, on the reverse strand, counting down.
ATGATTTAGGAGAAAATGTTGCTATGATGATTAGATGTTATGGCAATAAAACAACAACAACACACGATCTGATGGTATGATCAGTTGATCATCTGAGAACTTTCTCGAATTTCCCAACACATTACTAGTGTGTAAAATTCACAGTTTTCCATATTTGGAAACTTAGGTTTCTTTAATATGGAAACAGAAAGAGACTGTACACTTTTGTAACTGACAGCTAGCTTCCCTTTGTAATATTTTATACTCTTTTGTAGCCGACAGCTTCCCTTTGTGATATTTTGCACTCTTTTGGAGCTGACAGCTTCCTTTTGTGATATTTTGCACTCTTTTGGAGCTGACAGCTTCCCTTTGTGATATTTTGCACTCTTTTGGAGCTGACAGCTTCCCTTTGTGATATTTTGCACTCTTTTGTAGCTGACAGCTTCCCTTTGTGATATTTTACACTCTTTTGTAGCTGACAGCTTCCCTTTGTGATATTTTACACTGTTTCATAGCTGACAGCTTCCCTTTGTAATATTTTACACTGTTTCATAGCTGACAGCTTCTCTTTGTAATATTTTACACTGTTTCATAGCTGACAGCTTTCCTTTGTAATATTTTACAGTTTCATAGCTGACAGCTTCCCTTTGTAATATTTTACACTGTTTCATAGCTGACAGCTTCCCTTTGTAATATTTTACACTGTTTCATAGCTGACTGCTTCCCTTTGTAATATTTTACACTGGTTCATAGCTGACTGCTTCCCTTTGTAATATTTTACACTGGTTCATAGCTGACTGCTTCCCTTTGTAATATTTTACACTGGTTCATAGCTGACAGCTTCCCTTTGTAATATTTTACACTGTTTCATCGCTGACAGTTTCCCTTTGTAATATTTTACACTGTTTCATAGCTGACAGCTTCACTTTGTAATATTTTACATTGTTTCATAGCTGACAGCTTCTCTTTGTAATATTTTACACTGTTTCATAGCTGACAGCTTCTCTTTGTAATATTTTTAGTATCTGAAGGAGCTCACATGAAAGGAATTTTAACCAACAACAATAACGCTCATATACTTCACTTTAAACCACATGGAACCTGTTATTATTAGTGTTGTTTTTAAGTTTCTTTAGGGTTAAGTAATCTTGATTTTCGAGCCCCTCCGATCTTCCAATTAAATCGTTGTAAAACACCTTTATTTAATTAATTTTCCTTTATGTAACATACAGATTAGTTGGTCCTTTAAGGCTGGAACAGCTGTAAATCTACGGATTTACAACGCTAAAATCAAAGGTTCGATTTTCTTGGGTGGACACAGCAGATAGCCCGATGCAGCTTTGTTATAAGGAACACACATTTAGGGATGTCCTTGTTCACCCACCCAACCTTGAAGTTAGAAATTAAACTCAACCTCATTTCCTGGGAAATTATCGATCCCACTTTTAAGTTCCTGTAAAGTCCACCTCATTCCATAAATCAATCAGTTCGTTAGAAAAAAAATAAAACTGTGTTAACAGGTGCGTAGGCTCTCTTCCAAATCTTAATCATGCGTCCATTCCTAGAGCACAAAGAAATGAGAAGTGTTTGTCTTACCAATTCCAAGTCGGGTACTGCCTAGCGTCAATGTGCTACACTGTAAATCTGAGGTCCCGTGGTTCGCGTCTCGTTGCCGAAGAATATGGCTCCACACTATGAAGCTGTGGGTGCGTTACAAGAGTAATAATCAAATTCAACTACCTGATTAGGGTAAGCTAAGTCGGCATTGCATAGTGATAACTAACCGCCTTCTCTCTCGTGTGTTGGTTGAAAGTCAGGGATGGCTCAAGCCAGTGGCCCTTGTGGCCTTGCGCGACTGTCCGAAACATTAGGATAACCACGAACTTCAGAACAAACACTAGTTTCGGGTGTATTAGTCAGTTTATATAATGTTTATTGTACTCCATTAAATCAGTTAGTTTTGTTACATAAAGTCTAGCACTACTGATGTCTTGGAGGAATCAGAAACTGTTTTTTAAGGGCTTCAAAACAGAGCCGTATCGAAAAATTGGGGCACATTTCGTAGCGGAGGGGCCTGAGAACTGACTTTCATAAGTAATCAAAATGCAATTTAGTGTTATGTGTTTACTACAGTTTAAGCAATACATAAACACAATCAACGGGCAGATAATACACAATAAAATAATCTTTGGAATAATAATAATAATGTAATAACGTAATAATAATAATGTAATAACAACGAATTATTAATTTTATTTTTTATGCTGTTAAATGGTTAAACAAATAGTTATGGAAGAACAACATATAAGAGCATGTTAATGAAACATCACAAAATAACAGGTTTATATGAAATTGCAGTTGTCGTAATGACAGTTGTAATCATCTGTTTCTCCATGAAATGTTCACTTTTCCATGAAATTTTAAAAACATTTTTTCTCTTAGTCGGAAGGGGGGGGAGTAATTGGTTCCGAAGGCACATTTTCACTCACTTCGCACACCCTATAATCAGGCCCTGCATCTGACGATTATGGTGTTGAATGAGATACAGTCAGTCAGTTACGTGATTGGAATAAAAAGAAAACCGTTACCTTGAGCAGACGGATCTTTCACTTCGGTTTCAGCTTCGACCTGTTCATCTGAGTTTAAGGACATAAAAAGATGAAAAGAAACTACATGTTACATAGTTTAGTGATGTTCATGTGGACCGAAGTCCAGTCTGATATTGCACTTTGATCCCGGCCAGATGGTTCGAAGTTGAGAAACGGAACGGAAAATGGACAAAAAGGAAGACAAGAGTAAATATGAAAGAAATGAGAGGAAACAAAGACTGTTAAGGTGTAATCAAACAAAGCAGAAAGGTTTAAATTGCGGTTGTTTTGGGGTATTTTTTCCTTTTTGGAATATTTCAAATGGTTTCAACTGTTTTTTTATTTTTCTTCTGTTTTGTTTATTATTCCTATTTATCACTCAGTGATTTTACCCATTAAGGTAACAATAAAAACAAAGGCGTATGAATTTGTACAAATTTATTCTAAATATGAACGAAAGAAAGATTCCAAACCACCATTAAAATCGAGAATAAGCAAAGATTTAAAATACACGCCAAGCCACCAGAATAGAATCAAGAACATATTGTTGAACAAGAACATACACAGAAACTCACAGCAATGCCACCTTGTGATATTGTTGCGAATTACAGCGCATGCCTACAGCATCAAATGCTGGATTTCGTCGCATGATGAAATCCTTCAGATGGAAGCCTTCACTAAAATACTGTTTCCATGGCAGCTACTGAAAGAAAAATGGGGGTACAAAATAGTGATTTTGTACGTAGGCCTGGCTCAGTGGTCAGAGTACTGGGCTGCATATCGAAATATCACAGGTTCACGCTATTGAACACACTCGAGCAAATCTTATAGCGACCCGTTGTGTTTACTATTTGTGCTCGCTCTTTTAACGCCCCTCTAATCTTACACTGCTAAATTAGCTACCTTTCTTTTAGACTGGTAGTTCAGATTTAGGGCCAACTACCTTGCTTAGCAGATACTAGAACTATCATGCTGTTTGCTTTTGGTTTATTGCAAAACTGTTCCCACAGCGGGAAATCGAATATCGAATTTTAGAGATGTAAATTCGTCACGTTACCGATGAACCACCAAGGGACCTACGTTGTAACAGATAAGAGGTACACATGGGTAACAGATATTTACTGATAGCGAGCTCCGACATTTGGTATTACTAATTGATTATTACCCAGAGTTGTTCCATCCGAGCCCTCTCGAAGGTTCAGAGAGGCCCGGGACACTTCTGTCTGGCTATAATTATGATAATAACAAAAGTGGCTTATGAAAACATTCATAAGATAACCATTAGTCCAACAGAAAAGTGAAACACAATTTGAATATTTAATTTGTATGCATAACTTGCAGCTCTGAGCTGAGTGAGAGATAGTGTGTGTGTGTTTCACGTTTTGGTCCGAAATAAAACAAATGCAAAAAAATAATGAAAAGTGTGTAAATTTGAGGCCAATTTGAGCTTGAATCCTGGGCTAAATGGCCCTTCTGCTCCACATGCAACTAGTCCTTGACCCAGCTCTTATATCTGTATATCGAACTTGGTTCTAACAATGTGGCTTATAAACATATGACAGTGATTAACTGACAGCTCAACTGCGTTCTCTAGTGGTCAGTCACATAAACTACCCACACATAAACAAAAAGAGTTTTTATATTTAATTACACCCCAGTGGCTCAGCGGCAAGTCTGCAGGATCAAACTGCAGAAAAACAACAACAAAAAACAAACACATACATGCACAAAAACGGATTTCTATACCCCAGGTGGGCACAGAATAGATAGCCCATTACGAGGCTTTCTACTTAGCAACAAACAAACAATTTATATATATATTAAATTTTCCTCTCAAGGTGGCAACTAGTAAGAATGACGTTCCTTGAGACAACAGAATAATTTATCAAAATGCAACAGCAGTATATCTATATCTATATATACACAATCGTTCATCCATATCCTTATCTACCAGCTCTGCCCGTATTTTATGTTCTAGCGATTCCACTTTCTGTGTTTAATAATCCTTTACCGACGTGCCTCAAAGGTCTGACTTTTAAAAAAAATTCACCCGGTTTGTCTAAGTCGAGACGATCGTTTCCTGTTCTGCTACTATAGTAACAATTACTCTATAATGATACTGTACTTCCCCCCCCCTCATATTGATCACATGTGTAGATTTAAGGGTAAGAATAAACCCAAGGAGGTCTGAACATTTCAAGTTATTTTGGGATTTTCCCTCGGTTCTGAAAACAAACAAACGAGTCATTACTTGCTGCCATGGTTACAACGTCTGGAAGACTTCCTAAGAAGGAGGCTCATGCTCGTTAAACGATACATTTAAATTATTCAAGAAATACGAACAGAAATCATTTGCTGTCAATTCTTTAAATCCAGCCATTTGTTATCTTATTTTTCTTATTTTCTAATAAAATTTAGAACAAAACATTAATAGAACTGTTTCTAGACGAGAATTGAACCATGACTAACTTACCTGTGTTATAATTTTAGTTAAAATAATTATTTCATAACGTATACATGTAGGGTAAGGAAAATTAAACAGAGACGGGTTCATATATACACATGAATATTTCTAACATTGAAATGTCACGTACAACTACTTAATGGTTGCAGCTTTACTATATCTAAATGATATATCGATAACAAAATTTGTTATGACTGTTGTATGGTTTTTATTAAAACAACTATTACTGTTTGTGTAAACAGTGAGTGTGTTGTTATTTGTGTAATCAGTGAGTGTTGTTGTTGTTTGTGTAAACAGTGAGTGTTATTGTTGCTTGTGTAAACAGTGAGTGTTGTTGTTTGTGTAAACAGTGAGTGTTGTTGTTTGTGTAAACAGTGAGTGTTGTTGTTGTTGCTTGTGTAAACAGTGAGTGTGTTGTTGCTTGTGTAAACAGTGAGTGTGTTGTTGTTGTTTGTGTAAACAGTGAGTGTTGTTGTTGCTTGTGTAAACAGTGAGTGTGTTGTTGTTGCTTGTGTAAACAGTGAGTGTGTTGTTGTTGCTTGTGTAAACAGTGAGTGTGTTGTTGTTGCTTGTGTAAACAGTGAGTGTGTTGTTGTTGCTTGTGTAAACAGTGAGTGTGTTGTTGCTTGTGTAAACAGTGAGTGTTGTTGTTGCTTGTGTAAACAGTGAGTGTGTTGTTGTTTGTGTAAATTGTGAGTACAGTAAAAGCTTTGTTATCCGCCATCTTCGTATCCAGTGTTCATTGCAATTCCATCCGGAATGTTTGGGAACGCTCTCGAAAGTCCACGACTGTAGTTAACCGACGCTGCCGTTTAGTGGCGCTGTCTTAACTTTATTTACATTTTTTTCCCACCACCGAGTTTCAGTGACTATTGAATGTGTAGTTGACTTTTTTGACAAAACCTGAACAGTAAGCTGGCAAGGTTTCACCAGAACATTCATTTGGCGAGTGCATTAGAACATGCTATATTACTTTCTGGCACCTACTCCCAGTGGTATGTCTGCAACGTTAAAAACCGGGTTTCGATACCCGTGATAGGTAGAGTACAACTAGCCCATTGTGTAGCTTTGTAGTTAATTACAAACAAACAAAAATTGTGAGTTTGTTTAATATACTTTACTTATTAATGCTTTCATACAGTTGAAGGTTTTTTTCTTACATTTGTTATTGTTTAAAACTATTATTGCTGTAGATTTTGTGGAAATAATGTGCTTTATAAAACTAACAAGGTGCCAACACTTTCCCTATAAAACATTGTTGGTGAAACACTTTTTAACCGGATATAAATATTTAATGTACCATTATCAATTATTGTTTGTAATAGTGAATACTATGTGTTTTTTACGGATTTGAAAGTTAGTGTTGTGAACTTTTGGTTAATTACCGAGTAATTAATTGTGTCAAAATACGGAGTATATTGTTTGTTTATATATAAATAAATAGTAATTATAACAATTTTATTTTATTAAAAAGTGAAAGTATTGTGCATGGCGTACACAATCCATAGGATACAAATATCTCGAAATGGAATAATGTTTTGTTTTTTTTATAATTAGTGGGTACTTGTAGAAAGACAAATGTATTATGTTTTTGACATATGGATCGAAATGGCTTGTTTTATGAGCAGATGAAATGCAATATAGCAATTTCTTTAAGTCAATAGTGACGTCACGTTTATGTTTATTTTGTTTTTTAAGACTTACGATTGATATCCATCAAAAGGCAAGACGTCCATTCGCTCAAGGAGATTTTCTTGTCATGGTCAAAATCACAATGTCTCGTAAAGGTTTTAGCACACAGTCGCGGCTCCACAATTTTTTTGGCCATTCTCTGGAGGTCACGCACTTCCTTTCGTCTTAGTATGCCATCTCTGTTGTTGTCCAGTTGTCCGAATTTCCAATAAATTGCTTGTTTCTCCTCAGTGTCGGACTGGACGACTGAACATGAAATAAAGTATATCTGAGGCTGAAATAAAATACTAGTGTTTAACACCAACTAATTGCTAATGGACTAACTACGCTCTACCCATCGTACGGATTGTTATATGTCTTTAAGCTTACCGTTGAGTTACGGGGGGAAGGGCTTATAATTATTAACCCTAAATAAAGGTTTACGCATAGTAATTGGTGTATTTTACACTAAATCATGTTTCAAGGGTAGCAACCACTAAGATTAACCCTAATTAACTGTTTAAGGTAGCAACGGAAGTATTTAACTCTAAATAATTATTTAAGCATATAAACTGGTACTTTTAACCCTAATTAACTGTTTAAAAGTAGCATCAGGCGTATTTAACCCTAAATAATGATAGCCTATGAACCGGTATGTTTAACCCTAAACTAAATAACTGTTTAAGGTAGCAGCAGGCGTATTTAACCGTGAATAATGATTTAAGCATATCAACTGGTATGTTTAACCCTAATTAACTGTTTAGGGTAGCAACAGGCGTATTTAACCCTATCTAATGATTTCAGCAAAGAAACCAATATAATGGTTTACAAAATTCATCTAATAGTTAACTTTTGATCTGACAATCTTTCATGAGTGACGTTTTTGGGATTAAACAGTAACGCATATTCACAACAGCATATTTATTCACTTGAAATCACGATATTTTACGCCTCAGAGACAAGGAAGTGACATCGCTAAAAAAAACAATCTCGTAGAAATTACTGACAAAATTAGAAGTGCTATCTCAGTTAGTCCTTTGGAAGAGCTTTGGAATTCGGAGCTGACAAACAGGGGCTCCATTCTTTAGCGAGGATGATGGATGCTGTTGAATGGCCGCCTTCCTTCTGGTCAGTAGTCCAAAAATAAGGATCGTGATAGATACAGTTGGTAACTTTGCCATAAATACAAATACATTAAGTTCAAAGAAATGAAATGCTTTTATTATAATTCAAAACTAACGAAATTGTAATAACAATATATATATATATTTACATACTAAACGTACATATACCAGATCATATGAACCGTATGTCAGGTGTATTATTATTATTATTAAATGAATCTATATGATTATAATTTATTTCTACTGCAGTATTATGATAAAGTAAAAAACAAAGCTTGCACGTTTATCCCGTTACTCTATAATTGTTTTGTTTGTTTGTTTTTGAATTTCGCACAAAGCTACTCGAGGGCTATCTGTGCTAGCCGTCCCTAGCAGTGTAAGACCAGAGGGAAGGCAGCTAGTCATCACCACCCACCGCCAACTCTTGGGCTACTTTTTTACCAACGAATAGTGGGATTGACCGTCACATTATAACGCACCCACGGCTGAAAGGGCGAGCATGTTTGGCGCGACGGGGATGCGAACCCGCGACCCTCAGATTACGAGGTCGCACGCCTTAACACGCTTGGCCATGCCGGGCCTACTCTATAATAATAAAGTAATAAGTTGATATAGAGTAACAGGTTAAACATGCAAGTCCAGTTTACGATCCCTTTAATATAAATTACTTGTCCCGGTCCAGCAAAGGTTTTTAATTAAATAGTAACATGTTGACGTCTTTGACTCTTTAATTTTGACTTTAGACATTAATGGATCGGACGGGGCCGAGTTACTACGTACAGGGCTGCGTTCTTTAGGGTTCAACGTTCAAGCACACGACATTCCTTTTCGTACTTTCAGCTGTAAACACGTTCTGAAAATGATAAAGCCTGATAAAGCCCTTGTAGCGGCGGGTGCTACAGATGAGCTTCTCTCCTTTTACTTAATGGTTCCAAACTTGGAACGACTATACTAGAACCATGAAAGCATCTGATTTGATTTTTCAGGATGAGAAGTGAAATACATTCAAACATTAATAGATTATTCGTGGCACAGTAAGAGAAGAACGCCTGCATTTTCAAGAGATTTAAACATTTATTATTATACATTTATATGTTAAGCTTACGAACGCAAAACAAATATAAAAGATGTGTGAAACATTTAAACTAAACTCTTTATTATAACAAAACAATAATGGCACAAGTCTACTATTTATCAAAGTTCTCAAAATGTTTAGCCTGAGGCCCTCCAAGACTTAACAATTCACGTTGATTTAGTAGAAATTTAGATAACAAGAACTCTGAGGGGTCTACCTTTCACAATAATTTTTTTCGATAAAACACACACACACGCAAAACGCAAATATGAACAACGTTGTGCAGTCGTTTGATAAATAAAATATTCATTGAAAACACTGTTTTAAGTATCTGCACGTGCGGAGGCCTTCCAGTGACCTCTTGAGGACATCAATTAGGGAACCAGCCACTATTCTTAGACAACACTTGTTTTGCAGTCTCTAGGAGCTCGGAACTACACTGAAGGTAGACAATTATATAAGCATATATTTTTTTTTATGAAGTTATATTACAATCAGCTTGTCATTTATTTAACTTGGGAAAGTATAACACTACAAACCGAGGTTAGAATCCCTCTAGGTAGGGCAGCACCGATAGCCAGTTGCCACTCCCGAAAAGTAATGTGGGTAAATTCGTAAAACGTCCTATTGTGATAGTCTTCCATGATTAACGTCTTTCTCTCCCAACATGATTGCTGATGTTCACGATGCAATAGTACATGGAAAATGATAAATTTAAATCCCATAGTACATCACGAGCATTAATATCGTATATACTGTTATAGTTATAGTTAAAATGAACCACGGTAGATTAATTAACTTCAAAACGACGATCACGGGTCGGGAGTTGTCCATTCGGTCAGACAAACATTACCCAAGAACTGGTGGTAGGTGCTGTTCATTGATTGTTTTACCCATAATCCATCAGTTACAAATGAGGGATTGCTATACACGTACACACACACACATCGTTTCTGTAGGTGTGGTTTGTTTGAATATTTTGAATTTTCGTGCAAAGCTACACGAGGGCTATCTGAGCTAGTCGTTCTTAATTTAGCAGGATAAGGCTAGAGGGAAGGCAGCTAGTTATCACCACCCACTACCAACTCCTGGGCTACTCATTTACCAACGAACAGTGGGATTGATCATAACATCATAACGTCCCTACGGCTAAAAGGAGCGAGCATGTTTGGTGTGACGGGGATTCGAACTCCCAACCCTCAGATTACGAGTCGAGTGCTCTAACTACCTGGCCATGCTGGGGCCTCTGTAGGTTTGGACGCAAATTCTGAAACATATAAACTTACCATCATTAGGAGGACTGGGTAACCGTTTAAACTCGGACTTGAAGATGTTGACAAGGTTGTTGTTGAAGGTCGTTCTGTCAACGTTACTGCATGCTAGATGAAGAAACGTTTTGTAATAAACGTTAATTAATGGTTAGTAATTAACACTTGATTGATAACTCATATTTGAGGGCATTTTCACAAGATAATTTGATTTTCTTTAACGAACACAAAAATCGAAGTAATTTATATGCGGTTTGACTTCTATTTTTTATAGTGTGTTACAGTATCATTTATATGGGATTTCAATCCAATCTTCTATAGTGTATTACAATACAGTTTATAAGAGATTTGGCTTCTATCGCCTACAGTGATCTAATCAAAATAAAGGTGGTGCCATAATACAATTAAATGTGCGACTTAATCCAATCAAAATTATTGGTTACAATGGTTCAAGTTGGGGCTTGATGGTGGGTAAAATAAAATACACGACCTGGCTAACAAATGAATATTTGTTCCAAAACTCGTATGAGTGATATAATTGTGTAGCTATCAGTTTTTATTTCATTCATTTAAGTCGAACAATTATTCCTTTTGTCACTTTACAATTTGTCACACCCAAAATGCTATTGATTACATACCGTGACATTTTGTCAATACACACCAGAAACCATATCAAATAAGAAAGTGACACTCATTACTAAACTATATTGACTATAGGAGCGCAAACCTATTAATCAGAACTCACTGATACTTCACAGAACCAACCAGATTCTCTAAAACATATGATGGCAGTTTTCAGCTACTAAACAGTGTTAATTATTTCCTTTATAGCAACATCATGGAACTTAGATTAAGAGTTCATTGTCTTCACCTAACGGTAGATCTTCTTGTGGACTACATAATGTTGATCTTCAACTAACGGTAGCTCTTCTTGTGGACTACATAATGTTGATCTTCAACTAACGGTAGATCTTCTTGTAGACTACATAATGTTGATCTTCAACTAACGGTAGATCTTCTTGTAGACTACATAATGTTGATCTTCAACTAACGGTAGATCTTCTTGTGGACTACATAATGTTGATCTTCAACTAACGGTAGATCTTCTTGTGGACTACATAATGTTGATCTTCAACTAACGGTAGATCTTCTTGTGGACTACATAATGTTGATCTTCAACTAACGGTAGCTCTTCTTGTAGACTACATAATGTTGATCTTCAACTAACGGTAGATCTTCTTGTAGACTACATAATGTTGATCTTCAACTAACGGTAGATCTTCTTGTGGACTACATAATGTTGATCTTCAACTAACGGTAGATCTTCTTGTGGACTACATAATGTTGATCTTCAACTAACGGTAGCTCTTCTTGTAGACTACATAATGTTGATCTTCAACTAACGGTAGATCTTCTTGTGGACTACATAATGTTGATCTTCAACTAACGGTAGATCTTCTTGTGGACTACATAATGTTGATCTTCAACTAACGGTAGATCTTCTTGTGGACTACATAATGTTGATCTTCAACTAACGGTAGCTCTTCTTGTAGACTACATAATGTTGATCTTCAACTAACGGTAGATCTTCTTGTGGACTACATAATGTTGATCTTCAACTAACGGTAGCTCTTCTTGTAGACTACATAATGTTGATCTTCAACTAACGGTAGATCTTCTTGTAGACTACATAATGTTGATCTTCAACTAACGGTAGCTCTTCTTGTAGACTACATAATGTTGATCTTCAACTAACGGTAGCTCTTCTTGTAGACTACATAATGTTGATCTTCAACTAACGGTAGATCTTCTTGTAGACTACATAATGTTGATCTTCAACTAACGGTAGCTCTTCTTGTGGACTACATAATGTTGATCTTCAACTAACGGTAGCTCTTCTTGTAGACTACATAATGTTGATCTTCAACTAACGGTAGCTCTTCTTGTAGACTACATAATGTTGATCTTCAACTAACGGTAGATCTTCTTGTGGACTACATAATGTTGATCTTCAACTAACGGTAGCTCTTCTTGTAGACTACATAATGTTGATCTTCAACTAACGGTAGCTCTTCTTGTAGACTACATAATGTTGATCTTCAACTAACGGTAGCTCTTCTTGTAGACTACATAATGTTGATCTTCAACTAACGGTAGATCTTCTTGTGGACTACATAATGTTGATCTTCAACTAACGGTAGATCTTCTTGTGGACTACATAATGTTGATCTTCAACTAACGGTAGATCTTCTTGTGGACTACATAATGTTGATCTTCAACTAACGGTAGATCTTCTTGTAGACTACATAATGTTGATCTTCAACTAACGGTAGCTTTTCTTGTAGACTACATAATGTTGATCTTCAACTAACGGTAGATCTTCTTGTAGACTACATAATGTTGATCTTCAACTAACGGTAGCTTTTCTTGTAGACTACATAATGTTGATCTTCAACTAACGGTAGATCTTCTTGTAGACTACATAATGTTGATCTTCAACTAACGGTAGCTCTTCTTGTAGACTACATAATGTTGATCTTCAACTAACGGTAGATCTTCTTGTAGACTACATAATGTTGATCTTCAACTAACGGTAGATCTTCTTGTGGACTACATAATGTTGATCTTCAACTAACGGTAGCTCTTCTTGTGGACTACATAATGTTGATCTTCAACTAACGGTAGCTTTTCTTGTAGACTACATAATGTTGATCTTCAACTAACGGTAGATCTTCTTGTAGACTACATAATGTTGATCTTCAACTAACGGTAGATCTTCTTGTAGACTACATAATGTTGATCTTCAACTAACGGTAGATCTTCTTGTAGACTACATAATGTTGATCTTCAACTAACGGTAGCTCTTCTTGTAGACTACATAATGTTGATCTTCAACTAACGGTAGATCTTCTTGTAGACTACATAATGTTGATCTTCAACTAACGGTAGCTCTTCTTGTAGACTACATAATGTTGATCTTCAACTAACGGTAGATCTTCTTGTAGACTACATAATGTTGATCTTCAACTAACGGTAGATCTTCTTGTGGACTACATAATGTTGATCTTCAACTAACGGTAGCTCTTCTTGTGGACTACATAATGTTGATCTTCAACTAACGGTAGCTTTTCTTGTAGACTACATAATGTTGATCTTCAACTAACGGTAGATCTTCTTGTAGACTACATAATGTTGATCTTCAACTAACGGTAGATCTTCTTGTAGACTACATAATGTTGATCTTCAACTAACGGTAGATCTTCTTGAGGACTACATAATGTTGATCTTCAACTAACGGTAGCTCTTCTTGTAAACTACATAATGTTGATCTTCAACTAACAATAGATATTCCTGTTGTAGTTCACATGCAGTTTAACTTTCTAAGAGAGCGACAATTCTTTATAAGCTAATATGATATTAAGAGGTCGGCTCGCTCACAAGAAAGGGTTTTATTTAACATCAGGTCACATTAGGTTATCTGTGTCAACTGCGGGGAATTGAACCTCAGATTTTAGTTTAACAATGCAAGTTCGTAAACCTCCTGTTATTTCACTGGAATACCTCAAGATAGGAAGATCTGACGGTTGTTGAAAAACGTGAGGCAAATTTGTTGACAACATTTCTGATGTAGAAGTGTAAACCCTTACCGATACGGTTTTATTGATGCCAGCAACTATTTTCGGCAATGCAAGTCAGCACTGATGACCTATTTTATTTTAATGTTCTTACCCACAATGCACCTCGTGTTACTTTAATGTCTTCTTAAAAGAAATAAAAGTTGAATAAACGGGGGTATATAATAAATAAATGGTGACGAAAGTTACATTTGGAGTTGAGTTGGCGTAATGAATGATAGATAACGCAAATTGAGTTGCAATGAGTGAATTAAGCCCCATCCGCCTGTGCTCTACAACCCAGGACAGGTTGAAGGATCTCAATATTCAACTTAGTGTACCTGAACGTGTGGTAAAGAATATATCAGCACTTAAATCGAAGCAGAAACAGAACAACTGATTTATGGTATTATATCAAAAATGAATGATACGTCCTCTAGCCGTCGCCATTTTTATCTTCTTCTGGCAGTCTCTTAAATTCAAGTATTCTAAATTACAATATATATTAAACGTCTTGGAACCTATTTTAGTCGGCAGAACGAGACGTTAAAGGTATAAAGTTTTAATGTGACATTAACACGCAAGGCCACCGAGAAAGGCCCTGTTCTTACAGGCCGAAAGCTTCAAACAGGAAAAACAAAATGGTTGTGGACTGTTTAAGAATTCAGTCAACTTATTGCCTCTGGTCTATCAGTTGTGTGTCAAGAAAACCATACGATTCGTCGAAATATTGTTTGATAAATTACTTAAGTATTACAAGCACAAACCAATGTACATTGTACAATGTACTCATGACAGTTAGAAAATGTTAGGAACTCCATCAAACTATGTTATCATGTTTGGTATGATATCGGTAGGAAACTGTCAAGAAGTTCATTAAAGTAACTCTGTAGACCGTGTGTTCATCATTATGAACGGACACTGACCATTTTGACAGGACAATGATCAATAATATTCTACACATGTCTACCAAATTTCACCAAAATTCGATCATGTTTGGCTGAGTTATAAAACAAATATAGATTTTTTTGGATATGCTTAACCTTGCTGTGATCTTGACTTATGACCTGGACATTCCAAAAAGTAAAAACGTGTAAATTAGGTCATATTCTTTTGTCCAAATTCATTCAGCTGTTTTTGAGAAATTTTGTTGATAAACATACATACAGGTGTGAAAATGTATTGGTCACAGGGTATAAATGGTCACAAAGTCGAAGGTGAAAATGTTAATATATTGTTATAAAAATCAGTAAAAAAACAAACAACAATATCAGAGAGTAGCAATGTATAAACAGCCACAAAGCCAAAGGGGAAAAAGGTTAATTTATTATTATGAGAATCAGCTATAAGTTAGGAAAAATCATACACGAAACTATCAGAAAGTAACAATGTGTAAACAGCCAAAAGTCACGACTGAAAATATTTATATCTTGAAGATATCAGCGATAAAGTGAAAGTTATAATTAGTTTAGAGACACAAATATAGAAGAGTTTCAGGGTGTTACGTCCAGGAGTAGGCATCAGCTCCAAAGTGTCCAATCAAACTAGTTGTCAACCCACGCTCTGTCCATTCTGAAGTTTTTATTATCAACCTGAAACATGGTTATGTTTTTCTAACTTTCTGGTGAGTTTGTGTTGAAGCTGAGCACAAGACGAATAGTGAAGTTTCTAGGGTTATAAGTTCGAAGACATACCGCTATGCTACTAGGGCTATTTTTCGCTAGGGAAGAACAACACAAGTTTGTATACTTAATATAATTTGTTTGTTTGTTTTTGTCTTTGAATTTCGTGCAAAGCTACACAAGGGTTATCTGCGCTAGCTGTCACGAACTTAGCAGCGTAAGACTAGAGGAAAGGCAGCTAGTCATCACCACGCACCGCCAACTCTTGGGCTACTCTTTTACCAACGAATAGTGGGATTCACCGCCAAATTATAACGCTCCCATGGCTGAAAGGGCGAGCATGTTTGCTGTGACGGAGATTCGAACCTGCGACCCTCGGATTACGAGTCGAGTGCCTTAATCACCTGCCCATGCCGGGCCCAATATAATTTGTGCAACTTTATAAAACAAAGCAATGCAAATACAATGTTCGTGGATGGATTTAGAGTTACACATGTCGAAACCTTCCATTTTGTTTTGATGTCCTCCATGAATCACTCCTTCCCAGAACGAAAACCTATCCAACTGATTACCGTAAAAAAAAGTAGTAATCCACATATAAAAACATAAGTCTTTTACTAAATCGTTAAATCACTAAAACATCATTTAAGAAAATCTCCGCCATGGTAACTGTTTCTATTCACTTCTCCTGCATACTGAGGTGGAAGAAAGGTCGCCCCATTAAACACTTGGAATTTATCTCTATTCAACGCTTGATGAGGTTTCATAATACGATTAGAACAGTAATCTTGAGGCACGTGGTTCGTAATCGTTCGTATGTACTTAATAGCGAAGGCTGTCTGAATGACGTATATTGTAGTTTATCTCAGGATGACCGTTAGAACGTTCACGACCACCAAAGACGTGACTAAGAGAGTTCGTGAAAAGAAATTTAAACGAACATAAATAGAGCAGAATTACAGGCATTCTATACTATCTTCCTGTTTACTACCAGAGTGTCTTTTCATTTTAAATACCGAAGGATAATGCAGTACAAAAAAAAAGTAAACATCCTTAACACCAGGTGTCGCAGCATAGACCTAGCCCTTCTAGGTGAAAAATGGGAAACTGGCAAGTATAACTTCAAGACAAACACGCACCATGCGCAACATACTGTATGAAGGTATCGAAGTAGAAATTAAGATATTTATTTAAATAGCCGAAGATGTCGGGGCCCCACAAGAACAACAAATTAAAATCACAACAGTATTTGTGTGTGTGTGTATCGAACTGTAGAACAAATAACTCCGAAACTATTGCTTTACCTCTCTGGAGATAACTAATTCTGTAAATTATGAGTATTATAAAGTGGGCGTTCCGACAGACAAAGATCGGGACAATCCTGGCGCCCAGTTTTTCAGCGGAGCAAGAAGACATGACCACACGCAGAGGAATCCCATGTCTTCTGGGAAGCAGGCGCCAGTCAAGAAACGAGAAATGTGATTTATAAGCTAAAGTTATTATGTAGTAGCTACTAGTACACAGAGTTCAAGTTGACAGCTACCTTTAGCCTGGTTTAAGCCAACAACAAATCGCTTTACGAAAAAGTCGACGTAAGAGAAGTTACTTACTGTTCTTTGACCTTATACAATTATTTGCATTTGAAATTTACAGGAAACCTAAAAAAATTACATATACACAATATATATATACCACAACAAATGTCTTTTCCGCTTTATTTATTTATTTCTTTTCACCTGAGTAGATCAAATCGTTGTATCTGGAATAATAGTGTATTTCAAAATTTCCTCACCAACATAAGCGCCGCCATCTATCGTTAACATTTAAAAGGGCAAGAAAAAATAACGCGTGGTTCACAAAGAAGGTCATTGCGAATGACTGTTCAGTGTTATATTCGAACGGTAACCAATTCTACACTTGCTCGATAAACGCAGATTCTCTAAAACACTAAACACGAGCCAATTCTAAAATAAGTTATATACAACTATGGAAAAAAATATTTTAACTAAAATGTAGGTCCGTGAAACATGAATCTGAATGCTAGTTTCCGATTTAAAAAAATAAATAATGATAACATCGATCCAAGGGTATTTAGTGTCAATCTTAACTCTGAAAAATACGACAAAGAGAATCATAAATTTAAAGTCTCTACAGTTTTTTTTGCACGTGTATATCACGTGATGAATTGATGTTTTCATGAAAACAATAAAAGGTTTGTCTAGGTAACTCTGCAACTTTCACGATCTTTAAACATAAAGTAACGGTAAACAACACGAGATAGGACTACAACGAAAACTAGAATACAGGCTTTT
This sequence comes from Tachypleus tridentatus, assembly GCF_004210375.1. Lineage (NCBI taxonomy): Eukaryota > Metazoa > Arthropoda > Merostomata > Xiphosura > Limulidae > Tachypleus > Tachypleus tridentatus. Next base: position 185,324,640 of record NC_134834.1, on the reverse strand, counting down.
CCTTTAATTAGAATACATTTAATAAGAAAATCGTGCTTTTAAAAACTAAATCATTCTCGGTTTTTTTAAAACTTGATTTATATAACTTTTAGTGAAGATTTCAAAATAATATTAAAAGTAATACTCTTAAAGAAAGAGGTTTTCTACAGAATGAGACTAGATTGTTTTTAACAGAAATGAACTTTGTGGTTTTACCTTTTCTTCGCTTCACTCTTCGAAACGGGTGCCGACGATTAACACGATTACCTTGAATGAAGGACACGAATAACAAATAAAGCCAAATGTGTTTATCAGATATTATATTCACCTAGGAAATTTTAAAATTATTTGTTTCATTAACTAAGATCAGCATACGTATAATAAAGGGGAAATTATTAATATTTTACACCTCTGATTATCGTAAAGTCTAGCAATGTGCGGATAAGAAAGGGTAAAGGTCAATATAAAACGTCACTGTCTATAATAGTTAACTGGAAGTTTACAGGTTTAATAATAACTACATGTATTTCAGCTACACTGTAACTCAAGTGAAGATAGTAGCTATATGTATTTCAGCTACACTGTAACTGGATTCAAGGTAATAACTCATGTAACTCAACTTTACTGTAACTGAAGTGAAGGTAGTACCTACATGTAACTCAACTTTACTGTAACTGAAGTGACGATAGTAACTATATGTAATTCAGCCACACTGTAACTGAAGTGACGATAGTAACTATATGTAATTCAGCCACACTGTAACTGAAGTGACGATAGTAACTATATGTAATTCAGCCACACTGTAACTGAAGTGAAGATAGTAACTATATGTAACTCAGCTACGCTGTAACTGAAGTGAAGATAGTTACTATATGTAACTCAGCTACGCTGTAACTGGATTGAAGGTAATAACTTTATGAAACTCAACTGTACTGTGACTCAAATGAAGGTAGTATTTATATGTAACTCAACTATACCGTATCTGTTACACTTGGGTTGTCCATATTTGACCGACGATCCTGGAAGAGGTTTTCCATGTTCGTCCACACACCAGCAGTAGCCGGACGACTCGTGACACTGGACTTCCATGAAGGATCCGTCCTCTTTACATCGAGGTTTAAAGATATCTGCCTGATCTAGCCTGCGTTGAGCTTCAGCCATGTCTCTCTGGGCTAAGCAACGTGCAGAAGCTATATGGATAAGACATGCTGATGTAAACAATGAATGAATGACACTGTGAGACACGTGAATTTGTTTACTTAAGACACGATGTTTATAACTTATCACAATATATAAAAAGACAAATGGTTATTAATCACTATATGTACAAAGACACGCTGTTACAAATTACAAGGCTAAAATCAGAGGTTCGATTCTCTTCGATGGACTCAGCAGATAGCCCAATGTGGCTTTGCTATAAGAAAAACGCACATACAAACTATATACAAAAACACGATGGTTATAAGTTATCACAATATATACAAAGACACGATGGTTATAACTCATCACAATATATACAAAGACACGATGGTTATAACTCATCACAATATATACAAAGACACGATGGTTATAACTCATCACAATATATACAAAGACACGATAGTTATAACTCATTACAATATACACGAAGACTCACAGAAAGTTATATACTTATCAGAAAGATAACAATGACAGATAAAATAGTAAAGAGGGAAACTCATGGGATAAAAGACAAGCAATAGTAAAAGAATAGGAAATTAGTAAAAAGAACTTTGAATAAAAGAAGATAAGAGAAAAAGAAAAACGAGTGGATATGTCAAGTGAAAAGAGAAAAGCTGAGAAATGGAACAAAACAGAAAAATAACAAATATATGGGTAAGAGAGGAAGTAAGGGGAGGGAAAAATAATTAAATTATTTCATTATTTGTTTCATTTACAGTTTGTTGAATTTTTGTTTGCTTGTTTGTTTTGAATTTCGAGCAAAGCTACTCGAGGGCTATCTGCGCTAGCCGTCCCTAATTTAGCAGTGTAAGACTAGAGGGAAGGCAGCTAGACATCACCACCCACCGCAAACTCTTGGGCTACTCTTTTACCAACGAAAAGTGGGATTTACCGTCACATTATAACGTCCCAACGGCTGAAAGAGCAGCATCGAGCATGTTTGTTGCAACCGCGATTCCAACCCGCGATCCTCGGATTATGAGTCGAACGCCTTAACACGCTTGGCCATGCTGGGCCTCAGTTTGTTGAATCATATTGAAGGTTAGCCATGAAAACTAATTAATATTAGAAAACTTCTAACTGAAATAAAACACTAATATTGTCTGTCGTGGAGATAACACTTGTAACACTGTGTATCGTAGATATAACCTTAGAAACCACTTGTAACACTGTGTATCGTAGATATAACATTAGAAACCACTTGTAACACTGTGTATCGTAGATATAACCTTAGAAACCACTTGTAACACTGTGTATCGTAGATATAACATTAGAAACCACTTGTAACACTGTGTATCGTAGATATAACCTTAGAAACCACTTGTAACACTGTGTATCGTAGATATAACCTTAGAAACCACTTGTAACACTGTGTATCGTAGATATAACCTTAGAAACCACTTGTAACACTGTGTATCGTAGATATAACATTAGAAACCACTTGTAACACTGTGTATCGTAGATATAACATTAGAAACCACTTGTTGTCCCCTGAAATATGACACTTCTAATATTGTCTGTCGTGGAGATAACATTAGAAACCACTTGTAATCCCATGAAATAAGACACTTCTAATATTGTTTATCGTGGAGATTACAGTAGAAACCGCTTGTAATCCTCAGAAATAAGACATTTTTAGTATTGTCTGTCGTGGAGATAACATTAGAAACCACTTGTAATTTCCTGAAGTAAGACACCTGTAATATTGTCTGTCGTGGAGATAACATTAGAAACCACTTGTAATTTCCTGAAGTAAGACACCTGTAATATTGTCTGTCGTGGAGATAACATTAGAAACCACTTGCAGTTTCCTGAAGTAAGACACTTGTAATATTGTCTGTTCATCAGTCTTATGCTAGGAACTACTCTCAATCTTCACTCTTAAGACAATTCAAATTAAGATCATTTCTGTATAGGTGTGATTTAATTTATGACACGTTATTCGGATAAATTTGAATAATTTAGACATAATTATAGAAACTGTCATGCAATTTCCATATACGCATGGGCAGACGTACAAACAAATGATATATTTTAACAGTTAGTGTACTTAAAACCGTGTAGCAAATCTTAGCAAATATTTGACTTACTTCTGTGAAGGTTTTAACAATGAACGCTTGTATCTTACAGCGTGAGAAAGCCGTTTGAGATGTTATATGCGCGTGTTCTGCACGAGATTTAACCTTAAAAGGAAACAGGATTGCAGAGCACATTACGCGGTAATGCAATCTTCTCATGAAATTCCAAGCAGCTTTCAGAAGCTGATAAAATCTGGCAAATGAAAGACAATAACGCCAAAGTGCGAGACGTGTTTGATAATGGAAGCTGTGTTCTTTTAGGCACGAGTGTTGAGTTTTCCTGACATTTAGCGACTCTTCCGGTCCACGGGAAGATTTTCATAAATAACCGGCCTCTGTTAGTTTTATCGCAAGTTTACTTCCAACGAATCAGAATTCTGTGCTAGGGACACGCCTTAATTGACGGATGACATCCTTATCATTGACGGTTTTTCCTTTTCCGTTAGCCATGACACTAGAGGGCACTGAATAGTTGAGTGGACAACTATTAACGTCATCGTTTAGGAAATATGAGGAAGAAAAAGTTTAAAATATACGTATCTGTAAAAAGTGTATTTAAAAAAGAAATTCTTTGAAATACAGATACAATAAAGTTTTAAAAAACATTTTTGTTTAGTTTTATAAAACTGTAGGATGTTTGTAGCCATCTTTATGGTAAAGTGTATTACGTATTGTGTGTAATATTTCTTTAACCTCATGATATTTACTGTCTGCTGCTCATTTCTTTTTATTCTCTCCCATTGGCACAGAGGCATATCTGCAGATTTACAACGCTAGAAACATATAGTTCATTGTGTAGCTTTGTACTTAACTTCAAACAAACATTTCGTCTTTTACGTTTCATGACTTATCATGTAAAGCCTAAACGTTGGCACCCACGAGATTGACACTGTTCTGCGAGTCACTCCACTTACAACCTAAGAGTTAACAATTCAGCATAGTGACGTCGGCACCCACTACATTAATCTGCAAGACATCTTATCCTTTTTTTAATATTATTATTAGCTATATTTTCGTGCGCCACCAACACGAAGCGTGAGGCGCACGTGTATACTGATTCAATTTTATTACTCATTAGGATCGATATACAGCTACTCTTAAACCGAAATTCTTTCAAGCAGGATTAGAGTAAACTAACGTATGAATCCGGGTTTGACTTCCTGAGTCCAAAACTGTAATCAGATCTCAAATTAGTCAAGAAATGACGGAGCTATAAGCTAAAAGTTAATATTTGAAAAAAAAAAATCACAGCCGTTCTTTGAGCCGTTATGCCGCTGCTAAAAATAAAACAGAATAGCTCAGTGAAATTTCAGGGGCTATAAAAACGAAGGTTGCGTAAAACAAAGAAACCAGTTTGGTGCACGAGTTTGGCTAAGACAGAAATTTGTAAAGTTATTCCAAAGACTCGTTTCTTTTACACAGTTATAAATCGTTCATGGTCTTTAATAAAACATAAGAAGTTTGGCATTTAATTAAAGAAGAGTTGTAACCGTTTCGCTGTTTAGTAAAGCTGTGCTTAAACTTCATAAGAAACTTGATTTGGTTTTTAACTTTAGTACCACCTGTTGACAAACCCACAAGTGTTACGTCACAGATTGTGTGTGCTGTCCAGGTTCTGTTGCCCAAAGAATAAAAAAAAACAACAGAAATAGAATAAAGTAAAAGAAAGATACGGATATGATAGTGTGCCAGTTATAAGGGGTAACCCATGCCACATGGATTATTTATGTTATAAGGGTAACCCATGCCACATGGATTATCTATGTTATAAGGGGTAACCCATGCCACATGGATTATTTATGAGGACAAAGTGTTGATGAAAAAGGTAACCTCCAATCTGTTTTAATAGGGTATTTTCCGATGCCATATTTAAATGGACTTTATATTTCAGCTTGGTCTTTAGGGAATCGATTATTCAGTTCGATCAATAAAGTTTTTTGTGTTGTTTTTTTTTTACTTTTCGCTCTGTTATTATTTCTACGAAGATCAGAATGTGAAATATCAATGTAAATTACTTTTACTGGTTCTAAGTTACATTTAAAATGGCTGAAAGATTATTTTGTTTTAGAGGGGTTTGGGGAAAGGTTAAAAGTTCATCTACATAAAAAGTAAGTAAAAGTAGTTGACATTTGCTGAGATATAGAAACCATTCAGTAATGCACTAAAGATGGATATAGTTCATTAGATCTTCAAATAAGTACTACTTGGACGCCCTAGGTTTGTTTTCAGACTTTTGAGAAATTTACATAAGGGATATCTGCGTTAACCGTTCCCAGTTTTGGAGTGATAGATTAGAGGAAAGCAGCTATTTAACAACACATACCGCCAACTCTTGAGTTACGTTAATCGAATACTGGGATTTGATAGTCACGTTTATCACGCATCTACAGCCCAAAAGCACGGAGCGTGATTGGTTTATGCGGCTACAAAAGGCAAAGCACAAACCCGTGAATACACAATACAGAAAACTAGCCAGTAAACTACGCCTGACTCCCACGATTTAGAAGAACTGTGTATAGAATAAGGAATACTTTATGAAATAAAAAAGTTAATTTTGCAAAGATATTAATTTATGTACAGAAGTTGTAAAACGAAAATACGTTTATTGAGAGTATTTTTGTAAAAGTGTCGACTGCTGACGAAAAACTGAGCTTTAGAAGGTATCTCACAGAGTGATGATTTAACAACAGGTTTGAAGAAATAGAAAACCAACTACTTATACAAATAGTATTAAACCTTCTACTTTTCCTGGGTTTTTGGTGATTTGAGTCCCGATCTGTCATTACCTAATGCCCAACATAATTACGATTGTAACGTCATTCAAAAACTTGTATTTTATCTCAAAATTTTCTTCGATTAAAAAAACCTAACAAAAACTACAAAAAGTGGTGTGTTTGGACACTGACAACACGAGAAACCGGGTTTCGATACTTGTGGTAGGTAAAGCACAGATAGCTCTTCGTGTAGCTTTGTGCTCAACTACACACAAATTAAGAAAAAACAAAGAAACAAACAAAAAAGTTTTTCGTTCTAGACGTATTGTACACAGAACCATCTCTTTCTCCAGGCTCGAATGATTGAATGAAATTAGAATATTGATGTCCAGTGATAAGTAAGGTCGTTTGGTGTAATTCAAGGTACCCATCTCACCGTAACCTCTTGAAGAACAAGTGCTAACAAACAATATCTTACAAACATTCGAGTTTTAAAAATCCTGTATGTATCATATTTGATTTATTTGTTAAATTTCTTGTAAAGCTACTAGAGGGCTACTTACTGTAAGAAGTAATAGACTAGTGACAAGACAGCTAACTATCCATCACCAACTGTAATCATTAGTGGGATCAATCGTGAATTTATAACATCTCTACGAGTCTGCTAGTCGACAACTTTGATGACCAGGCTATTATTCCATACCGGATCATATCTAAAGAACATTGTTAGGCTATTATGCCATACCGGATCATATCTAAAGAACATTGCTAGGTAGGCACAAGTTTAAATCTTCAGGTACATTTATATATTTGAAATTTTATGGATTTTAGTTTCTTTGCTCTTGGTTAAGCACAAAGTTACACAGTGCTGTGTCCTACACGAGTATCGAAAGTCTGTTATAAACCTTCAGACTTTCCACTGAGGCACCGAGGCGGGAGGACTAGCGTAAAAGTCCCGTTACAACAGGTTGATGTGTCTTAGTTTTATGAAGAATAAATGGCAATGATTGTATTTTCTTAAAAACATTTATCAACGAAAAATAAATTATATTACTAAAGATGGCGTCTCTAAATGGAGAGTCTCAAGTTAATATTGTGAACGTAAACGTCTTGAAAACAACACACTCAGCTCGCCATTGGCTACTTCAAGTGGCTAAATAACGTTTCCTGAACTAAGAGTGACAGTATTTATTTTATACTCTTAGTTGAAGCTAGTTTGGAAAGCGTGTGTGTATTTTTCTTATAGCAAAATCACAGCGGGCTATCTGCTGAAGCTAGTTTGGACCGTGGGAAAAATCTGTATTTTTATCCATAATCCTCGAGATTGCTTGAAATTACGAAAATAAGAAAATGAATATTTATTTATATATAGTACTCACTGGAACAGTACTGAAATATGTCTCTCCTATTTAGTGAATTCAGTACGACTGAGGGTGAGGGTGCTTCATCACTGTTTATCACAATGATTGGCAAAACGCAAAGATCGTATTGTCGTTGTTAAGGGCATCTTAACTGACGAAACGCCAAAGCACATACTAAATACATTATTAAGAAAACCGAGAGACCTGAACTGACAAACCACAACTAACGTGACTACTGCTATTAAAAAAAAAAAAACCAACAACAACACTGGTTTAACGAACAACAGAGACCATATTGTTACTGTTAATAAAACTACAACAACATTGATTTAACGAAGAACAGACACTATATTGTTGCTGTTAATAAAACAAATAAAACAACAACAACATTGGTTTAACGAACAACGGGGCTATATTGTTGATGCTAATAAAGTATGACCTCACAGTCGACTTGAGGTAGGAAACCTTGTAACAAACCTGTTGTTCTTTGGTCGTCTTGTTTCTGTAAGGAACAAAGTAAACTGTGTTTTGTAGTTTTAATATGGGACTGTTCCTCAATTGTGTAACCTTTGTGACACTTGCTTCATAACTGCCAACGTTTTGGTTTCGTGCTGTCATTATCAATGTGAGAGGCGGTACCATTGTAGACATGTATTTTTAAAAAGTTTAACCCTGACGTTGGACAGTGTCATTGGAGAAGATGGCATCATCAAATTTCACTGTGTTTTAACCTTTTATACTATATTTATTTTTATATCAGTTGTTTGACGGTGATAGCTTCGTTGCTTGTGCCAGTGGACGCCAATCAACCAACTAACCACCTGAACCAACAGACCAATGAGACCACATTACTGCTATCAAAGAAAAAAAAAACTCCTGACTTCATAAATAACGGAATTAAAGACAACAAAGCACTTGCTCTTACTTGTGTATGGTTTTCCTATCAAAACGTAGTGTTGGCCGATTCATGTTTTGTTAGTTATCCTGTCAAAACGTAGTGTTGGCCGGTTCATGTTTTGTTAGTTATCCTGTCAAAACGTAGTGTTGGCCGGTTCATGTTTTGTTAGTTATCCTGTCAAAACGTAGTGTTGGCCGATTCATGTTTTGTTAGTTATCCTGTCAAAACGTAGTGTTGGCCGGTTCATGTTTTGTTAGTTATCCTGTCAAAACGTAGTGTTGGCCGGTTCATGTTTTGTTAGTTATCCTGTCAAAACGTAGTGTTGGCCGGTTCATGTTTTGTTAGTTATCCTGTCAAAACGTAGTGTTGGCCGGTTCATGTTTTGTTAGTTATCCTGTCAAAACGTAGTGTTGGCCGGTTCATGTTTTGTTAGTTATCCTGTCAAAACGTAGTGTTGGCCGATTCATGTTTTGTTAGTTATCCTGTCAAAAAGTAGTGTTGGCCGGTTCGTGTTTTGTTAGTTATCCTGTCAAAAGGTAGTGTTGGCCGGTTCATGTTTTGTTAGTTATCCTGTCAAAACGTAGTGTTGGCCGATTCATGTTTTGTTAGTTATCCTGTCAAAAAGTAGTGTTGGCCGGTTCGTGTTTTGTTAGTTATCCTGTCAAAACGTAGTGTTGGCTGATTCATGTTTTGTTAGTTTTGACAATCTATTTCTCCTTATATTAGAGATAGTTTGATGTCAGAATTTACCAACAGTTGTTACCATTAAAGTTCACATCAGGAGTATAATCATTTTTGGACATTTTATTAATAGAAACTGTTACAACCTAAGCATTCAAACTATTGTTTCTGATCAAATATAACGGTTTCATTTTATTGGAACAAATCCGATCAGTGTTACAATCCCCTTTTGCAACTGTAAAAAATGATAATTTATTGTTGTTGTGCGAGATGTTTCCATGTGCATTTTTAGCTCTTAACAGCAATTCTGTTTTCGTGTTTTATTTAATAATTTGAGATGTTCCGTGTTTCACCTACTAATTACATCTGTTTTGTAAGTATTTCACCTACTAATTACATCTGTTTTGTAAGTATTCCACCTACTAATTACATCTGTTTTGTAAGTATTCCACCTACTAATTGCATCTGTTTTGTAACTATTTCACCTACTAATTACATCTGTTTTGTAAGTATTTCACCTACTAATTTCATCTGTTTTGTAAGTATTCCACCTACTAATTACATCTGTTTTGTAAGTATTCCACCTACTAATTGCATCTGTTTTGTAACTATTTCACCTACTAATTACATCTGTTTTGTAAGTATTTCACCTACTAATTACATCTGTTTTGTAAGTATTTCACCTACTAATTGCATCTGTTTTGTAACTATTTCACCTACTAATTACATCTGTTTTGTAAGTATTTCACCTACTAATTACATCTGTTTTGTAAGTATTTCACCTACTAATTACATCTGTTTTGTAACTATTTCACCTACTAATTACATCTGTTTTGTAACTATTTCACCTACTAATTACATCTGTTTTGTAACTATTTCACCTACTAATTACATCAATTCTGTATTTTGATTGCTAATTATAGCTTATCCCCTAATATTTGCTACGTTTTAGAAAGTATATTGTTCATAGCTCAGCGCTATATTAGTGGACATAACGCTGCTTTGACAAAAGAAATCTTAAAATGAACAATAGCTTTACCAAGCGAGTTTACCCAGAATGTTTGATTTCCTGTAATTTGTAAAACTAATCTGCCTATTTCCCACCCCCAAGAACGTGATAAAGTAGTTACTGACACACATACAAACCGGACTAAATTCAACCTTCGGTCACGCCTTGACGGGGACACGATAAATCAGAAACATACCATTTACAAGGCACCGAGTCATAGGAACGCCATTAAAATACTACAATATTAAATCAGAGAACAAGCCACCTTTCTATCCTCCCTACAAAACCTGTCAGCTTGGCTTATTGCACGTTGCTCTATCTCGAGCGAATCTTTTTTTCTTTCTTTTGTCAATGCCAGTTGTTCAACAGTACGACTAGCACACGCACGAATGACAGCAGGGTAACTTGGCAGGGTCAAACATTTGTGTCACGCAAACTTCATCTCGCACGTGACTGAGAATGTTAAGTTTGTATCTCGAGACGCCTAAGATTTAGTGAACTCGATAATAACCTCAGCAGTTGCTATGACGACCTTATGACGTAGGTGAGTGTTGTGTCAGTAATTGCCTAAAAGTTGATAACGGTTTCCGATACAAAAAGAGTTACATTCTTTGGAAGGGTTGAATATATTTCAGCTCGTACCTAATGCTATACTCAGGATAATAGTTGAAGGATCAATATGTGTTAATATGATAGCGCTAGTGTAACTATAATCTCAAGAAGAGAATCTTTAACACGTATATATTTAAATATTTTCAAAGTTTAACGACACCCCGTTTAGACGCACTGAAATTTTAGTAAGCTCTGAAATCCAACCTCGACCAAATCGCAAGCGACGCTTACTAATACAAAGTGAAGGAGCCACAACCAGTGACAAGACAGTAAGAAAATATGTAAAGAATTAAAAATTCAGAAGCGAAAAGTTCAAAGCTCATAAAAGAACCTCGAGATAAACAGTTGAGGAAACTGGACATATTAATTCTATCCGATAACATGTACTTCTCTGGAAAGTGTTGTTAAAATTCTGGAATTATTACAAATTTCTAGTCTGGTAATAGTGTGAAATCATAGCAATTGGACTGAGCAAGTTGGAACAACGAGTATCGTGTAGCGTGTAACCTTGAACATAGTTGTTTGATCTCGCACACTATTAACTTCATGAACGTCCGCGGAGAGAGGGGCACTTGCTCCACCTGAAAAATGAGAAACCTAACTCTTTCTTTAGTCATTCACATGTGTAAATGTGCAAGATTAATTTTTATATAATTCACACTTTAACACTACTTTTCCCCACTCTGTACCCCCCCCCCCCGGAAAAATGACTGCGGACTCCCATGTTCATGAAACCATGTGTTGACGTAAGAACACCAATTCCAAATAAAAGACACTTACCAGGGCACTTCCCATGATGTTTTACTTCAATAGGATGACCCTCACACTTTGCACGCTCTATCTCACAGAGGGACCGGTATGTACGACCGTCGGTAGCACAGACAAGTACCGGATTAGCTCTGCTACACTGTATGTTACATTCTTTCTTGCTGTCAGAAGAATGAAGCAAAAACTGTGAAAAACAACAACATAACGTATAATATATCCCTAGGGACACAGTATCAATCAATTTTTATCTTTAAATTCTATTAAAATGTACTCTTACTATTTTTTATTTAATTACGGATTATTCCATAAATGTGACGTTTTTCTAATTCTTTATTGATAACAAATTAGTTCGGTTCTACCCAACCTCTTCTGTTCTCTCGTGTGGTCTCTGACGTTGCGTTTCATGTTAGTGATTTGAATTTTATTACATTGGGTGTACCACACTTTGAGAACCACTGATTAGGATAAGATGTTTTAATCACCTTTTAGCCACATTATTATTTTAAAGTTACATATCAGACTTGACGAAGCAAACTATGGACAGATAGTCTCTTTAACTGACTGTTTTAAACATATCAGAAGCAATGAGAATCAGTGGATGGTGGTTTTTCTCAATGAGAATCAATGGATGGTAATTTTCTTTATGTCGTTCAACAGTTCATGATTTTTCTCTATTGGTCTTACCCTTTTGTAAAAAGTGCATCAAATGCTTTTATGACCAATAGTTAACATCCATTTTATTTCAAACGACTAGTGCATTTGACTCTTTAAGGAAAATATTGTAGAACAATAATCAATGTTCTCTGTCAAAACATTGGTATGTTCTGAGTTCTGTTATATCTAGATAAAAACCTTTTAATCAGTAGCACCGTCTATCTAGTCTTATTCAGGTTAGAGTGGTACACAATTAACAACTTTTACTGTTTCTTAATTTTCAAGTAGAAAAGAAACAGTTAAAAACTGACAGTCGTATGTAAAACGTGACGTCTTGGAATAAATATAATAAGTATGTACAGTGTATTGGTAGGTATCGCGAATAGATAAAAACTGCTATTAAGACATTTTTATATACATTATTAACGTTTACTCGTTGTTTGAAAGTGATTTGTTTGTTATGAATTTCTCGCAAAGTTACACGATGGCTATCTGGGCTAATCCCTAATTTAGCAGTGTAAGACTAAAGGGAAGGCAGCTAGTCATCACCATTCACCGCTAATTCTTGGGCTGCTCTTTTACCAACGAATAGTGGAATTGGCCGTCACATTATAACGCCTTCACGGCTGAAAAGGCGATCATGTTTGGTGGGACGAGAATTCGAACCCGCGACCCTCAGATTACGAGTCGAGCGCCCTAACCACCTGGCCATGTTGGGCCGACTGCGATGTTATCAACCAGTAATGTGTAGCCAACCACATACCAGTGGAAGACAAGCAGCAAGGGTCCTCACAAGTTTTACATCTGAAGACTGCTGAAAGACCCTCACCTCCACCTCTCAAGGGTGGGGATAACATGTGAAAAAGTCGTAAAAAAACAAAAAACAGCCCCGTTAACAAAAACCACCGAGTTTACTTTATTCAACAATAGAGTTCCGACGGGTCTACGAACATCTCGTAAAATAGGTTTTTTGTACTCGCTGCCTATACGCTAACTTCAAATGGGGGTTTAAACAAATGACCTGCATTCCAGAAAAGGCTGTTCAGAAGGAAAAAAGAGAGAGAGAGAGCGTTTCTGGCTGTTATTGTGTGAGAACCGTTCGGCCGCTGAAGCAACCACAATACTGGAAGGTATTGAAGGGTTTCACAAGAAGGCGTGGTGTGTACAGCTTCGCCTCTGTTATTGTTTGACAGCTTAGCTTAAGATTAACAATACGTTCCTGGCTCTTCAAAATCTTCATTCTCAGTTCCTTATAACAATGAGGGAGGATGTGGTAGTTGTCATGTGGTGGATGTTATGTAACTAATTTCGAAATCCACAGCTGATAGAGTAAGTTACTGGTGGTATGTAGTAACATGTTTAGTTGTTCTTCTCATGTTTGTTTGAAACACCGTTTTAAGGTTTGTTTCTAGTTGTTTGTGTGCCTTTATTCTTAACAACAAACTGTGGACTGGGTATTAAAACTTTATTTAAAATAGAGAACAATCTTTCGACCTTCTTAGGTCATCTTCAGGTTAACAAAGAGAGAGATAGCAGTTTTTATCTATTCGTGATACCTACCAATACACTGTACATATTTATTATATTTATTTATAGATGTTTCGTTTTACATAAGACTGTCAGTTTTTAAGTGTTTCTTTTCTGCTTGAAAATTACGAAACGGTACAAGTTAATTGTTAATTGTGTACCACTCTAACCTGAATAAGACTAGATAGACGGTGCTACTGATTAAAAAGTTTTTATCTAGATATAACATAGAACTCGGAACATACCAATGTTTTGACAAAGAACATTGATTATTGTTCTACAGTATTTTCCTTAAAGACTCAAGTGTACCACTCGTTTTCAATAAAATGGATGTTAACTATTGAACATAACAACATTTCAATCGCTTTCTACAAAAGGGTACGTCCAATAGAGAAAAATCAGGAACTGTTGACCGACATAGAGAAAATCGCCAACCACTGATCCTCATTCAGAAGATTACCATAGATTGATCCTTATAAATAAAATCACGAACCGTTGTCCGACATTGAGATAATCACCATCCACTGATCCTCATTCAGAAGATTACCATAGATTGATCCTTATAAATAAAATCACGAACCGTTGTCCGACATTGAGATAATCACCATCCACTGATCCTCATTCAGAAGATTACCATAGATTGATCCTTATAAATAAAATCACGAACCGTTTTCCGACATTGAGATAATCACCATCCACTGATCCTCATTCAGAAGATTACCATAGATTGATCCTTATAAATAAAATCACGAACCGTTGTCCGACATTGAGATAATCACCATCCACTGATCCTCATGGGGAAATTTACCAAGCACTGATCCTCATTTAATAAAATACCAAACACCGAACCTCATTAAGAAAAATTACAATCCACTGATTCTTGTTGAGAAAATCATTAACCTTTGATTCTCATTGAGAAAATTACCTTTATATTAGCTTTGTACACATAATTAACACTCGACCATTGTTAAGAATTGATCAAATGACATCTTCATACACATAATTAACACTCGACCATTGTTAAGAATTGAGCAAATGACATCTTCATACACATAATTAACACTCGACCATTGTTAAGAATTGAGCAAATGACATCTTCATACACATAATTAACACTCGACCACGGCCCGGCATGGCCTAGCGCGTAAGGCGTGCGACTCGTAATCCGAGGGTCGCGGGTTCGCGCCCGCGTCGCGCTAAACATGCTCGCCCTCCCAGCCGTGGGGGTGTATAATGTTACGGTCAATCCCACTATTCGTTGGTAAAGAGTAGCCCAAGAGTTGGCAGTGGGTGGTGATGACTAGCTGCCTTCCCTCTAGTCTTACACTGCTAAATTAGGGACGGCTAGCACAGATAGCCCTCGAGTAGCTTTGTGCGAAATTTCCAAACAAACAAAAACACTCGACCATTGTTAAGAATTGAGCAAATGACATCTTCATACACATAATTAACACTCGACCATTGTTAAGAATTGAGCAAATGACATCTTTACACACAACATTAACACTCAACCATTCTTTGAAAGTGATCAAATGATATATAAAAATACAAGTTTCGTATCTTTATTTTTGCGCTAAGCTACACAAAAACAACGTGCCCTAATTTGGAAGTGATACAATAAAGGGAAAACAACGCTCGCCCCATCTTTTGGGCCATTGTTGTCTGATAGAATAGTTTATTTTTAATTAAGCACAAAGCTACACAATGGGCGATCTGTGCTCTGACCACCTTGGGAATCGAAACCCAAATTTTAGTGGTGTGAATCCGCAGACATACTGCTGTACCAGTGGGGTGGGGGCGACTGAATAGTGAGATTTGATCATCAGTCGTATGAGACACTAATGGTCCCAAATGCGAACTTTGAACCCTCGGATTTCAAAGTCCGAGCAAGCTAATTTTTAGCCACGTCCGTCCTCATCTGTGTTATTTAAAAATTAAATGTTATTGGAATTCTAAGAGACAACTCTGTTTTTAAATCTCTTACTTTTTGGTAAGTTTTCAGATTTGACATGTTAAAATAAACCAGATTGTTTTTCTATAAATGTCATGTCCAAATGTTCTTATGTCATGTTAAGAAGTAACCAAACATTTAAAAATTCATTTATCCCTTTGATCCTGCACTCATGTTTTAGTGTTTTTGTTGTTGTTTATTTTAATTCTCATGGTTATGAACCTATAAAACCAGAGTACAATAACAGGGTTTACTGTTCAGATGCGAGACTTGCAGCCCACCCATATGATAATAAAAACGAGTTTATCCAAATGTAACAACTTCCTGTGAAATTTCTCCAGTAATAGTGCATTGATGTGAAGTACCCAGTTGTGGGTCACAACGCTGAACTCGTGCCTTCCCATGCTATGTATCATGTCAGGCACACGACCACGCCTAGACACGTCTTTCATTGACAAACATTAGCCGTTGATTGAAAACAGGCATCTTACTGCACACACACACACACACACACACACACACACACGCAGAATAATGCATGTCAGAACCGCCAGAAGCACCCACTTCATCAGCCTACAAAAAGTTACACTGCTAACTGTTACTGTTTAGATAGGTAGATAGACAAACATACAGATAAATGGATGAATGGATGAAAAAATAGATTATATTATAGCGTTCAAATATTGCAAATAAATATAAAGAAATCAATGCTGCAGTACTTTTAGTGATACTGGTGAATAAATAACACATGCTTTCTGCGACTTTCGTGCATTTAGACGCTAGCGCAATCATTCATTAACTGATTAGCTTTGTTACGACACGGGGTCGTCTTTTTCCGAAAGTCAAATTTAATGCTACATTAATCAAGAAGAGATAGCAAAAAATACTCTGGTGTCGAAATTTTAAATCATAAAAATTGTATACTTTTCTTTCCTTGGAAGGAAACGCTTCACGCTTTGAAACACGTGCTGTCCAGCGAGGAAACAGACTACGTAACAAAAAGCATGTGATCTTGAGTGGACTTCAAAGACCCAAGAATAAATATTTATTTTGTCAAGCATAGCTGTTAGCTTTGTTATCTTTAGAGCTGTGGGATGTTCTGTATCACAGTAAACATCTCTCTCTCTCTACAGTCAAAGTTCCTTAGTGTTCATTCCTACACTTGTGTTAGATACGCGAATATATTGAAGGTAATTTATTTATTGTCTAAATAACTTATACTGTATCTTTTCAATTTTACTTATTGCTTACGTCATTATTTTTCTCACTTTATAAACAATGATATAATTACGTCCACGTAATCCAATTAGTCATTATTTTAACTTTTTTTTTATTTATTAAAAGTTTCCATATCTTTTGCCGCCAGTCTCTTATTTTATCTTAATTCCTCGAAAGGAGGGCGAAAACTTCCCGGAAAAGGCCCTTGTTTTAACCACAGTGCTTTAGTGTACTATATGTCAGTCAGTCAGTAGACACTAAAGTGACGTCACGTCAAGGACACTTAACTTTGAAACTTGTATTGTTGTGACATCAGTAAAACGTGCGCGTGCAATGAATCACGAGAAGAATTAGGTACCCATTAGGCTGCAACACAACATGACATATGAACATTAAAAGCAAGGGTGTATGTGTTTTTCTCTTACAGCAAAGCCACATCGGGCTATCTGCTGAGTTCACCGATGGGAATCGAAACCCTGATTTTAGCGTTTGAAACCCGTAAACTTACCGCTATACTAGAGAGAGACTTAAAATCCAGGAATAAAACATATTTGTTACTCTTAAGTTTGGTTTTATTTACCCTTGAAACAGAACACTTTAGGGAACCCTAGTTCGTTATTGTCATCTTTCAAATGTCTCCTAAGCGATTATTTTCTTATTTTACCAATTTTATCGTAGTTCTTGTTACAAAGTTGTTGTTTTTCAATATTCGTCGCTATTTGGTCTATCTTCACTTTTTAATTAAGCGACCTCTACCATCAGTATATTCAAGCTCTATCTCATCACTTCCTTATTCCGCCTAACATCACTTTGTAAGTTGAATATATATGTACATCAAATGATGACGAACACAGTCTTTATAATAAAGAATAACTGTGATACATAAAAATCACAATAAACTGTGTCAACGCCATTCGAACACAAAATTCACACAAGGTTTGAATATTAATATGACATGTAAATGTATTTCACAATAGAAAGGACAACGATACTTAAAACGAACTACATTACTTATAACACAATGAAACACAGATAAACGTTTCGGAATTCCACAGATTCCATGTTTAGTATCTAGTTATTTACTTAGGAGAAACGATTTAATTACATTATTTTGCTTTAGTTACTGAAATGGAATTTGTAAATTCCGAAACGTTTATCTGTGTTTCCTTGCATCGTAAATAAATCTTGGTATTTATATTAAGTGTATCGTGTTGTTATATGAGCAGTGCGATTCATGAACAACCAACATCTAACAACCTGTGTTTAGGCGGTACAATGAAAAACCTTCACTAATAACCTGGGTAAAGTGTAGTAATATGTTATGTCAGTGTTATATGAATCTACAAAATGCAGTCCAAGACAAAGGACAGAAACTTAACAGTGCATATTTAACTTCAAAATTATTTACATATAAAACAACAACGTGAAGATAATAACTATGGGAATTTACAATTATCATATTTAGTTTCCTGTTTTCCATGAGAGTCTCGCGTTCACGCGATTGACTTTTGGATTTTCACGTAGAAAAAATTTTACACAAAACAGTGTTGGTTATGCGCAGTAGTGAATCCTTATGAACGATTCTGCGCCCAAGTGTCCTGGTTATGCACATCAGCGAATCATTTTGTATTATTTTGGAAACAACAGTGCTGGTTATGCGCAGTAGCGAATCACTGTGAACGGTTCTGCGCACAAGTGTTCTGGTTATGCGCAGTAGCAAATCACTATGAACGGTTCTACGCACAAGTGTTCTGGTTATGCGCAGTAGCAAATCACTGTGAACGTTTCTGCGCACAAGTGTTCTGGTTATGCGCAGTAACGAATAACTCTGAATAACTACATAAGCAGGACAACTTCTTTTACGATGCTGTTTTAACAAGGAATTCCCCATTTCTTTGTGAGCACGGTAACCAGAACATTGGTGAAGTAACTCCTAACTGTCAACCGTAAATAATGTTTAAATAAGTAACAATTATCTCGTTCTTCGTGAAATAACAACTCATAATTTCATGTAGACAGGAAAGAGAAACGTGATTTTTTTTCAACAAGAGCCTTAATGACGTCATTTTATCGTGGCTTACTGCCTACTATAAAATGTGACGTGTAGTTACAATAAGTTATGTGGGCGTTGAGTTCTTACGTCAACAATTTATCGTTAGCAATTAATTTGTACTTTGTTATTTATAGTGTCTGTGAATGACTATAGTGCTGCAAGGAGTCGCGTTTGGTTTTATATGTGAACATTGTAATTTTCAACTCGGCGTGGCCTAGTGTCTGGCGCGCCGGACTTTCATATCGAGGATTCTGAATTCATGACTCGTTACCGCAAAAATGCGCTTAAAGCTTTAGAGCATTGGATGAGTTATAAGAGTAACAGGTAGATCACACTCTTCGGTCAGACAAAAGTAGATCAAGTGTTGTCATTAGCTGCCCTCCCTCTAGTCGGTCAGTTCAAAATTAGGACGGATATTGTGTAGCATTGCTGCGAAAATTCGAAACAATAACATCATCATTTTAATTAGTGTGCAGTGTTGCTATAGTCTTTTCTCTCTGTTTCTACAGCAATTCTGCTTCTCTCTTCGTAAAACAAAAATACAAAATGTGGACTTAAACTGAATTTTTCATGAAAAATATTTGATATTTTCCTTTTATTTACATGAAAAGGTATAACAAGAAACCATTACAAAAAAAAACAAACAAACTAGGAAATGTTTTATTTAAATAGTGATGTTTTATTGGGATTACGACCGAAAATCCGTTAACTACGAGAATACCCAGTTGATGATTACATGGTGCAGTTTTTCTGGTGGGTTAACTAATAATACTAAATATTTGTAGTTATTGTAAAGACTTAACAAATGTAGAGGTTCTGTTACACAGTTTTAGTTCTTACCTGCATAACGAGTTAACTAAGTATAATAAACGCTTTGAAAATTTACCGAATTTGTAACTTTTTTTAGGCAACATAAAAATTAAGAAAATCCGAACTTATGATCGCAACATGTGAGCACTTTTGTTTGTTTATTTGTCGCAAACTTTCGCGTAAAACCTATATAAGAGACATCTATGTAGAACCAATGTATATAACAAGGAAAAATTGTCGCCGCACAAGCCTCCTAGTGGTCAGCTTGTGGAATACAGAAAAGTGGTGTGGTAAAAATCTTTTAAATTTTTTTTTAAAAGGAAATTTGACAATAGATTGGAGTCACATTGAACATGTTTATCAATGTTTTCAGCTCAACCAGTAACATGACTGATTTTTCTGATTGCTTGAATATAATTATCACAAAATGTTTTATGTGCTCTGAGAAGAGTTCAAGCTTTTTCTGTCTTTCTTCGGAAATGTGCAGTGACAAAACTTTGTCATTCAATCAGTTATTCACAACCACGTTAAAATAACTTATACCTTGAATTTTTCATAATCCTAAACTGATAGACAAGAGAAAAGGCAGCTGGAAACCAGCATCCGTCGCCAACTACTGCGCTACATTCATTTGAATAATTAGCGGGATTTGACAGTCACTCTTATATCTCAAGGTGCAGAAAAGGATTTTGCGACAGCGGGACGTGAACAATAAACCTTCGAAATCACAGGCCTTTTAAGCTAATCGTCACGGTAATAAACGCAATTAATAGGATATAGAATGCTTAATTTGTTCACTGTTAGCAATTTCTAAAAAAAAACGAAGTAAGATACATTAAGTAGGGATTTAGACAACGACAATACCCGTATAGATAAAAAACAATAACTGAGGGTTGCCTTGAGAACCTTGGGTAATTACCACACTGCTTCTACTGCATAAAACATGGTTAACTCGATTTACGTAAAGTCTATCAAATCTACCATTATAAAAACGAACAATGGACATGCATGAAATGTAGGCTTAAAAACACTGTTAATTTAAACTTTTGTTGGTCATTACTGCTCTGAACGTAGTGTGTGTTCCCTTTTTCTCAGTAACCCACCGGAAGTAATGTGATGGGACATTACAGCCCAAACATCATCCATCTTATGTCACAAGTATCTGGACCCTCTCACTAAACCACACAACCACGTACACAGAGGAAACGGATCTTCTTACCAGCGAGTCCAGAACTCGCGCAGCTTTATCTGCGTCACGGCGTCTCGCGACCCGCACGTGAGGGGTCCAGAGGAGCCATAGTGCAGACATCGCCCCTATACCGTTTTCGACCCCTATCCTTCATAAAGATGACCGAGAAGACCTCACTTCCGGTTGAAATATATGTTACTCAAGTACGGATTCTATAACATTGCTTCTGAAGTTGTCGTTACTGTTAAAACTAAAGACATATTACACAAATCCCGAACGAGAAACAGAACTTGACTTAAATTATTAGAACAAAAAAAACTGTAACTTTACTGGTGAATAGACTTACAAACCACTACGTTATTCAAACAGTTACAACTGTAACTTTACTGGTGAATAGACTTACAAACCACTACGTTATTCAAACAGTTACAACTGTAACTTTACTGGTGAATAGACTTACAAACCACTACGTTATTCAAACAGTTACAACTGTAACTTTACTGGTGAATAGACTTACAAACCACTACGTTATTCAAACAGTTACAACTGTAACTTTACTGGTGAATAGACTTACAAACCACTACGTTATTCAATGAAGGCAGTAACTTCACCGACTAACAAAATTTAAAGCAACTTTATTCAGTTGTAATTTCTTTTCAGGTAAAAACTTACGTTTCTTCTTTAACACTAACACACACACACACACACACACACAGATACATACATTCAAGCGAATAGAAAGAAATAATAATTAGGATAGAAATATAAAACCTAAGAAGTCATCGCACACAATATTACAGATTTTTAACGGACTATAACAACACATCACATGTTTTCTACTAAAATATTATACCGTCTGTCTATTAGGGACTGCAGATACAAGTACCCTAGGGTATGGGATATTTTTTGCTCTGCTATTAGAAACGGCGACCATCACAAGAGGTAAGTTTTATAGATTGCCCAGCCAAGCCCCATAATGACGTGCGGGAAAGACACCTGTAGCGTTAGCACCCTCTTTGTGATCCCCGGCATTATAAGCCCCACCTTCTATTGGACGAATACACAGTATAAAGAATCTTAAAAGAAGGGGAGTTAATATCGGCACTTTAGGCTATTCAGAATTCTGTGTAAGCACAAGTTCTTTGTAGTAGGAAAAAGTTATTATATCTACAGTTTGTGCTGAGGAAAACAACAACAAATCAATTAATGAAATGTTTACTATTTCTAATTTTCTATATTTTCGTTTTCTTCTTAAGACTTGTTACAATCATATCTTTAATACTTAAAACGTTGTAGTTTTATTGAAACATTGATATAGCAGTTCATTTTGTTTAGACTGTTAATTGTCAGGTTACTATATCCCAGAAGAACTTACAATAGTGGTAGGAGTAACCATCACTGTTAATTGTCAGGCTATTATATCCCAGAAGAACTTACAATAGTGGTAGGAGTAACCATCACTGTTAATTGTCAGCTTACTATATCCCAGAAGAACTTACAATAGTGGTAGGAGTAACCATCATTGTTAATTGTCAGGTTATTGTATCCCAGAAGAACTTACAATAGTGGTAGGAGTAACCATCACTGTTAATTGTCAGGCTATTATATCCCAGAAGAACTTACAATAGTGGTAGGAGTAACCATCACTGTTAATTGTTAGGTTACTATATCCCAGAAGAAATTACAATAGTGGTAGGAGTAACCATCACTGTTAATTGTTAGGTTATTATATCCTACAGGAGCTTCCAGTCGTGGTAGGAGTAATCACTGTACTTCCACTGTTAATTGTCAAGTTACTATATCCTACAGGAACTTCTAATAGTGGAAGGAGTAACCACCACGCTTCCACTGTTAATTGTCAGGTTACTATCATATATCCCAGAGGAGTAATGTAAGACTTTGATAGATACATATTATACGTTAATACAGTTAAGTGTTCCATCTATTATTCTGGGTTCTTCATTTATTAGATCAACTTTTAACATGATCGTGTATCCAAATGCACATTATTCATTCAACTAGTTCTTAAGGTCTATTACGAATTTCGCACAAAGCTATTTGAGGGCTATCTGTGTCCCAGTCGTCCTTAATTTTACGATAATAGACTAGAGTTTGTTTGTTTGTTTGTTTGTTTTTGAATTTCGCACAAAGCTACTCGAGGGGTATCTGTGCTAGCCGTCCCTAATTTAGCAGTGTAAGACCAGAGGGAAGGCAGCTAGTCATCACCACCCACCGCCAACTCTTGGGCTACTCTTTTACCAACGAATAGTGGGATTGACCGTCACATTATAACGCACCCACGGCTGAAAGGGCGAGCTTGTTTGGCGCGACCGGGATGCGAAGCCGCGACCCTCAGATTACGAGTCGCACGCCTTAACACGCTTGGCCATGCCGGGCCCATAGACTAGAGAGAAGGCAGTTAGTCAACGTCACGTACCGATAATTCTTTGGCTACTCTTTCCCAATAGTGGAATTAACTGTAACATATAGTACGTTTGGGGACGGGATTTGAACCCGCGACTCTCAGATTGCAAGAGAAGCGTTCTAACCCCCAGGCCACGCAAGGCCCCATTCTTAAGGTTTGACTTAGAAAGTGAATAACTTCATCTACTTGATAGTTATTTACATTAAGTGTTGTAACTGTGAAAATCATAAGAATATCCAATATTTGGCGTCCATAAGCTCTAAACGACTTATAAAAGAAGTGAAGTGGTAAACTGAGCATGCGCGTGAGAAGTGGGGTTTTTGGTGTCTTACAACTTCTTCACATACGCCAAATAAAGATTTCAGTTTTCAATCAATCCATCTATTTTTATATTATCGTTGACCTATTTTGCTGCTTTATATAAAGGTCGGGTCACTATAGAAATAAATTATAATAGCTGAAATGGTTCTATCGTAAGAACTACTTGTCCTAGGGAACTGAATATGTCCAGAGGCATTTTGAGAACCTTAATTTGATTCAGAAAAGTTTTGACATAGTATAGAACGTTTCGTAACGCTTTTCTGTGTTCTCAACCAATGAGTCAAGCTTGTCCCTAAACAAAGCATCATCCGATGAGTCAAACTGTGTTTGACATCTTTAGTATCTCGTCCTTGTTTAAATCACCAGTCTCGTAACGTAGAAAAACAACTAAAACCTTTTCATATTGTCAGTAAAATGGTTTATGAGTAGAGTACAACATGGTTTTGGAACGCTTTGTACTGAGCCTGACTTTACCAAATACACTAAGCATTTTCAGCTGTGAACGTGGTACAAGAGTAACAGTCAATCACATTAGTTGGTTAAGAGCGGCTGCTCCTGGCGGTAAGTGTTGTCAACTAGTTCTCCTTGTCTTGTCTGCAGTTCAAAATTAGTGGCGGCTTTTCCTACACCAAAGGAGTCTCTGATTTGGCTATATAGTGTCATAACAAACAATCTGCTTCAAAATAAATGCCGTTCCTCTATAACAGGCCCGGCATAGCCAGGTGGGTTAAGGCGTTCGACTCGCGAAAAGCTACACGAGGGCTATCTACGCTAGCCATCTCTACGTTTGCAGTGTAAGACTAGAGGAAAGGCAGCTAGCCATCACCACTCACCGCCAACTCTTGGGCTACACTTTTACCAACGAATAGTGGGATTCACCATAACATTATAACGCCCCCACAGCTGAAAGAGCGAGTATGTTTAGTATGACGGGGATTCGAACCCGCGACCCTCTGATTATGAGTCGAGTGCCTTAATTACCTGGCCATGCCGGGCCTATTAGGCTGGGTTTAGCCAAACTGGCAATCGGCCTGATTTTAAGTAACAGGTGTCAGATCTTCTTAATATGAATAAGTGTTACATTTTATATACTTTCGGTTGTACAAATATGTTTAACAAACTCTATTATCTCCTTGATTTCCTTCCCAAACAGTTCTTGTTATATTGTATAAAAATAATCGAACCATCTTCAGAGACCATAATACCTTTCTTAAGTATCGTGAAACAGCTTATTTTATCTTCAAGTTTGGTGTCTTTAAGAAAATAAATAAAAATAAGTTATTTGATTTAAAAAAAAAGAAAAAATATTTTACCGAGACAGATATTAAATATTTATTTGTTCAACTCTTCGCCCTCTACTGGTTCTTCTGCGAACTTAAGCGCTAGAATCTCTTTTTGCTTAATTCCAAACAAACAAAACGAATTCAATCCGTTTCAGGTAACGCCTTCTTTATTTGTTTTCGCTGTACGATTAAAAGTTAAATGAAGGGTATTTCGCTCTACGATTAGGGTTAATTGAAGTGTATTTCGTAATGTTTGTTGTTGTTTTGTCTCTTTTTTTTTTAATTCTTGAATGGAGTTTCCGAACACATTAAAGCCTACGAGTTCATTTTTTCTTTAAGAAAATTATCTATTCTTAAATGCATTTTAACGACGACAGATATTATATTACATGTAAATAAATATGCATAACAATCAGCCGTGAGCTAGAAAATGCTCCGCTTTACAGTGCAGTCACGTCCCAGCCCACCAACTTCGTAATAGTTGTGTTTGTATAGTTTTCACAATCATCAACTTATAATTCAAACTTTATTTTTTATTTTGTTGAAGCACTAATTTCTCCATTTAGCCAAGATCTCCTTGACGATATATCATACGATTTTCTATTTTGTTTTCTTAATTTTTAGTAATACAATAACCACTTTATTAAGTTAAACTCTGAGTAAAAAATAGATTGTTTACACAATAAGTTTTCGAATTGACTATTAGAAAACGTACCTTTAAAAACGCAATCAATTAAGTGTAACTAAAAAATTATTTTCTACATAAACTTACCTGGTTTCGCACTGGACAAACATTAAATAAAACAAGCAAAACCACTAGGTTAGGAGACTTAAACACCATGATTTATGTGTCTCTTTTTTTTTTTGTCGACGTTTTCCGAGTTTACCAAGTCAAAAGCTCTCGAAACTTAGTTGTGTTACTTCTGTATAAGACAAGACACTAACAAAGGGTTCGAAGTCCTGGCCAAGTTTATCAAAGAACTAGTTGCAAGCAACGGTAAGGCTTCAACTGAGTGTAACAGTCCTTTCACTTCTTGCCGAGCTGACAATGACACAATCCACAGATAAGCCGGTATTTTAGAACGAAACGACTCACGTGCTCGCACGCGCAATCGACCAACTCATTGGCTGTCTGACAAGTGTATCGTGGACACACGGTTGATGAAAAGAGCGGACGGCGAAAAAAAGAAAAAGGACAAATTATTCTATAAAGACCATAAGAAAAAGTTACGAACGCGCCCTCTGTTTAGGACGGGGTTCCCTGCAACCGTTAAACTGACGCATGCGCTTTGTGAGAAACTATGATATACAAATACTGACAGTTTCAAGTTTTAACGTCACGTGACCTTATCTAAGTCCTCGTACGATCTGGTAGACGAGTTCTTCTGGTTTATATGAAAACGTCCCCAGGGGGAGACAACATCAAGTTTTCGAACTCACAACGTTAAAGTCGGGAGTTCGATTCCTCACAGTAGACACAACAGATACCCCAGTTTGGCCCTTTTTTAAAACAAAATGACATGACGATATTAAAACAGTAGTAGCTAATGTTCCTCTGTCATCTTTACTTGTAGTTTTTGAACTCAACTCTGAATTTAAATTTCCTTGCTCTACCTGTCTGACTTCCTCACCTCGCACGAACATCAACCTGTCCTAAGTTACCAGGTTTCTTGTTTTTCACCCTCCCAGAAGATATTCGAATTCTTAGGTGAGTTTTTTATTTATAAAAGCCGAGTGCACTTAGTATAACAAATGTTTTATATTTTTGTTATTTGTATGTCAATAAACTATGAGTGAAAACAAAATTGTGACATCTACAAACACACATTGAAACAAAGAATGATATGTGACATTTACAAACACACATTGAAACAAAGAATGATATTGACATTTACAAACACACATTGAAACAAAGAATGATATGTGACATTTACAAACACACATTGAAACAAAAAAGGATATGTGACATTTACAAACACATTGAAACAAAGAAGGATATGTGACATTTACAAACACATATTGAAACAAAGAAGGATATGTGACATCGACAAACACACATTGAAACAAAGAAGGATATGTGACATTTACAAACACATTGAAACAAAGAAGGATATGTGACATTTACAAACACATTGAAACAAAGAAGGATATGTGACATTTACAAACACATTGAAACAAAGAAGGATATGTGACATTTACAAACACATATTGAAACAAAGAAGGATATGTGACATCGACAAACACACATTGAAACAAAGAAGGATATGTGACATTTACAAACACATTGAAACAAAGAAGGATATGTGACATTTACAAACACACATTGAAACAAAGAAGGATATGTGACATTTACAAACACATTGAAACAAAGAAGGATATGTGACATTTACAAACACATATTGAAACAAAGAAGGATATGTGACATCGACAAACACACATTGAAACAAAGAAGGATATGTGACATTTACAAACACATATTGAAACAAAGAAGGATATGTGACATCGACAAACACACATTGAAACAAAGAAGGATATGTGACATCTACGAAGACGCATTGAAACAAAGAAGGATATGTGACATTTACGAAGACATGTAATAAACGTTTTCAACGTCTGTAGTTGAATATATTTATTTCTTGTCGCTTTTAAAAACTGTAAAAGTTTCATTCTACAAGCTGCTTATTTATTTTTGCGATTTCTTTTATTTATTGTTTTATTGATTTAAATGGTTTTTTAAGCCTCAAGTATTAACACTTTTTGTCCACATAAAATAATTTAAACAAACTGTTTTTTACATTGTTTAAAAGAATCGCCTTTTGCAATGTTTTAACAGTGTAATCAAGAGGACAAGGATACATGTTCCTCTCTATGGACTCTTTTAGGCTTTATAAGTAGCTTTAAAGCAGTGGGTTCATTTTTTGATAATTAGCTTTAAAGCAGTGGGATCATTTTTTGATAATTAGCTTTAAAGCAGTGGGATCATTTTTTGATAATTAGCTTTAAAGCAGTGGGTTCATTTTTTTATAATTGATTTGAAAGCAGTAGTTTCATATTCGATAATTGGCTTTAAATCAGTAAGTTCATTTTTTATAATTGATTTGAAAGCAACAGTTTCATTTTCGATAATTGGCTTTAAAGCAGTGGGTTCATTTTTTATAATTGATTTGAGAGCAGTAGTTTCATTTTCGATAATTGGCTTTAAAGCAGTAAGTTCATTTTTTATAATTGATTTGAAAGCAGTAGTTTCATTTTTTGATAATTAGCTTTAAAGCAGTAAGTTCATTTTTTATAATTGATTTGAAAGCAGTAGTTTCATTTTTTGATAATTGGCTTTAAAGCAGTAAGTTCATTTTTTATAATTGATTTGAAAGCAGTAGTTTCATTTTTTGATAATTGGCTTTAAAGCAGTAAGTTCATTTTTATAAATGATTTGAAAGCACCAGATTCATTTTCACGGATAGTGGAGGGGTAAACTGAAGAACACTGAACTCTTGATGACGAGAAACCAACTTGAAATGAAAATCTATCTCAGTACGGCTGGTATGGGTATTAAATAATACTTTTATTGATAAGGAGAAAACAACGTATCGACCTTCCTAGGTCATCTTCAGTTTACAAGTAATCGTTGCCGGACACATGTCTTAGGGACGAGAGTATAAAGTGGTACGGGATTGTAGGGGTCGTTGCAGTTGGATGTTAGGTTATTAATTAGTATTGGTGTTCCTCTATATTGGTTTAATTTTGGTTTGTTTTATACAGAAGGACACATAACTCTTTTACTAATTTCAGACTAGTATTATAAGGGTACCTGATAAACTGATATAGTAATTTCGGTTTATCTTTCATGCATAATTGTTAACTACGTCACTGATTTCTGGTTGTTATTGTGTAGTTATGAATTCTGATTCTAATTTACGGCTAATATTGTTACATACATAGTTATGAATTCTGATACTAATTTGGAGCTAGTATTGTTGCATACATAGTTATGAAGTGGTACACTAATTTGGGGCTAGTATTGTTACATACATATCTTTGAAGTGATGTACTATTTTGGATCTAGTATTGTATGGGTAATTCTGTTTGGTTGTTGTCGAATTCCTGCTGCCTATGATATTATTTTTGTAGTAGACTCACACAAACTTATCAGGCTTAGCACAGTCAGAAATCAATATTCTTGAACACTCCCTGAATATTTTCTACCTTCTCCCGAGTGGAAAAACCTGGTTAGGCCTAGAATCTCTTTTAATGATTATTCATAGCTCATATAAAGATACAATAAATGGGTGCAAGTTCGAATATGGTTGATATCTGGAAAGGTACTCCACAAAAGGAAGGACCACTAAAATATTAAAACTAATGAACGTATTTGAAGAAACCTCGAAGAATCCAGGTCCAGTTCCAAATTGAACAGCTTCCTGTTTTAATTTTGCAAATGAATCTTGTGAATCAATCTTGTTGTCTAAAAATTTCATCAAGTTTCCAATAGATGTCACTTAACTTTCAAACGCATGTCAATCACACTACGTTTTGTTTTTCTAAGTTATCTTACAATACTAAATAATTTTGTATGACTTCGAATATGTTTACAAGGTTTGGTGATGTGAAATTCGTAATAGCCGTGTAATGCATATTGGAACCTAGTTCAGGCTCAAATCCACTTTAAAGATAGAAATTCTTATCAACAGGGCTTGGTTTGGTGTGATAATAATTCTTGGATTCAGAAAAGTAACAACACATATATTTGTGTGTGTTCTGATAACAACAATAATAAAAGCTGCCTCTGACTGGCTATTTTTCTTTGTATTTTCTTAACACCACAAAGAAAAGCTAGCTCTGATTGGCTATTTTTCTTTGTATTTTCTTAACACCACAAAGAAAAGCTAGCTCTGATTGGCTATTTTTCTTTATAAACTTAACTTGAACACATCTTATCTCATTATTAGTACACCTAGTGTAGTTTCAATATCACATGAAATATTCAACTTGGAGAATTTCTATTCACTAACACTGGTATTTCACTACCAATCCTGAGGGGCTTGTTTCACTAAAATTCGGAGCTTAATCCCTGTAGTGAAAACTGTTTATTGGGAAACTTGAACGATTAAAGAATCTAAATAAACTAACAAACGAAACAGAAAAGATTAGTCGATGGAAGTTTGGTTTCTCATGCGTATCACATGAGTAACTTATCACATTGTGAGCTTTAATTTCATTTCTCAACTTTCATATCTTTAACTTTAGTTGTTAAAATATAATTTGTATGTTTTTATTTTCTGTTTCAGGTTAATTACTGTTTGGTTTGAATAAATGTTTACTATATTTATTCAGATACTTCAAGTAGAGCACAACTACAAGTCAACAGAAGGAAAGTTTGAGGAGGACTTGTTTGGTTAGAACATGAACAACAACAAGTCAACAGAAGGAAACTTTGAGATTGACTTGTTTGAATAGAACGTACTACACAACAAGTCAACTGAAGAAACGTTTGAGATACACTTGTTTGGTTAGAATGTGCTAAACTACAAGTCAACCGAAGGAAAGTTTGAGGTAGACTTGTTTGGTAAGAACGTTCTCAACTACAAGTTAACAGAAGGAAAGTTTCAGGTGGTATTTTTGGTTAGAACGTGAACAAATACAAGTCAACAGACGGAAAGGGTGAGGTGGACGTGTTTGGTTAGAACGTATTCAAATACAAGTCAATAGAAGGAAAGTTTGAAGTGGACATGTTTGGCAAGAACGTATTCAACTACAAGTCAACAGACGGAAAGGTTGAGGTGGACGTGTTTGGTTAGAACGTATTCAAATACAAGTCAATAGAAGGAAAGTTTGAAGTGGACATGTTTGGCAAGAACGTATTCAACTACAAGTCAAAACAGAAAAGTTTGATGTGGAATTGTTTGGTTAGAACGAGCTCAAATACATGTCAACAGAAGGAAAATTTGATGTACCATTTCTTTTTGTTAGATCGAGTACAACTACTAGTCAACAGAAGGAAAGTTTGAGGTACACTTATTTGGTTAGAACGTACTCAACTACAAGTTAACAGAGGAAAAGTTTGATGTAGACTTTTTTGGTTAAAACATGCTCAACTACAAGGCAACAGAAGAAACGTTTGAGGAGGACATGTTTGGTTAAAACGTTTTCAACTACAAGTCAACAAAAAGTTTCAGATGGACTTGTTAGGATAGAACGTGCACAACTACAAGTCAACAGAAAGAAAGTTTGAGGTGGACTTGTATGATTAGAAAGTGCACAACTACAAGTCAAGAGAAGGAAAGATTGAAGTGGCAATTTTATGATAGAACGTGCGCAACTACAAGTAAAGAAGGAATGTTTGAGGTTAACTTCATTGGTTAGAACTACAAGTCATCAGAATGAAAGTATATTGTGAACTTATTTGGTTAGAACGTGTTGAAATACAATTCAACAAAAGGAAACTTTGAGGTGGACTTGTTTGGATAGAAAGTTCTCAACTACAAGTCTAAAGAAGGAAAGTTTGATTTGGACATGTTTGGTTAGAACGTGCATAACTACATCAATGGAAGGAAAGAATGAGGTACCGTTCTTTGGTTTGAACATATTCAACTACAAGTCAATAAAAGGAAAGTTTCAGGAGGACGTGTTTTGTTACGACGTGCACAACTACAAGTTAATGGAAGGAAAGTTTGAGGTACACTTGTTTTGTTAGAACTTATAGAAGTACAAGTCAATAGAAGGAAAGTTTGAGGTGGATTTATTTGGTTAAAACGTGCACAACTACAAGTCAACAGAAGCTAAATTTGACGTAGACGTGTTTGGTTAAAACGAAAACAACTACAAGTCAACAGAAGTAAAATTTGAGGTGGTCTTGTTTAGATAAAACGTGCACAACTACAATTCAAGAGAAGGAAAGTTTCAAGTGGACTTGGGTGGTTAGAACGAGCTCAATTACAAGTCAACAGAAGGAATGTTTGAGGTGGACTTGTTTGGCAAGGACGTAATCAACTACTAGCCAACAGAAGGAAAGTTTGAGATGTAATTGTTTGATTAGAATGCACACAACTACAAGTAAGTCAATAAAAGGAAAGTTTGAGGTAATTTTGTTTCGTTAGAAAGTGCAAAACTATAAGTAAACAGAAGAAAAATTTGAGGTGGTCTTGTTTGGTTAAAACGTGCATAAATACAAGTCAACAGAAGGATAGTTTAAAACGGACTTGTTTCGTTAAAACGTAGTCAACACAAGGAAAGTTTAAGGTGGACATGTTTGGAAGAACGTATTCAATTACAAATCAAAAAAGAAAAGTTTGATGGAAAATTGTTTGGTTAAGACGTACTCAACTACAAGTCCACAGAAGGAAAGTTTCAGGTGGGCTTGTTTGGTAAGAAAGTGCACAACTCCAAGTCAACAGAAGAAAAGTTTGAGATGGAATTGTTTGGTTAGAACGTGCACAACTAAAGGACAACAGAAGAATGTTTGAGATAGCATTGTTTTGTAAGAACGCTTACTACTAAAAATAAACAGAAGGAAAGCTTGAGGTACTCTTGTTGATTAGAACGAACACAACAACAACTCAACAAAAGGAGTATTTTAAGCGGACTTGTTTGGTTTGAACGTGTACAACTACAAGTCAACAGAAGGAAAGATTGAGGTGGACTTCTTTTAGTTAGAACTTGCCTAACTACAAGTCGACAGAAGAAAAGTTTGAGTTGGAAATGTTTGAATAGAACGTGCTCAACTACAAGTCAACAAAAGGAATGTTTGAGGTGGACTTTTTGGTTAGAACAATGTCAGCAGAAGGAAAGTTTGAAATGGGCTTATTTGAATAGAACGTGCTCAACTACAAGTCATGAAAAGGTAAGTTTGAGATGGACTTGTTGGGTTAGAAGGTACTCATTATCAAGTTAACCAAAAAATGTTTGATGTGGACTTCTTTGGTTAGAAAGTTCTCAACTAAAAGTCAATAGAAGGAAGTTTAAGGTGGACTTTAAAGGTTAGAACGTTCATAACTACAAGTTAATAAAAGGAAAGTTGGAGGAGGACTTGTATGGTTAGAACATTCTCAACTACAAGTCAACAAAATGAAAGTTTGAACTAACTGTTTCGATAGAACGTTCTCAACTACAAGTCAACAAAATGAAAGTTTGAACTGTAAATGTTTCGATAGAACGTGAACAACTACAAGTCAACAGAAGGAAAGTTTGAGGTGGACTTGTTTGGTTAAAACATAGCCAACTACAAGTCAACAGATGGAAAATTGAGGTTGACTTGTTTGGAAGAACGTTTTAAACTACAAGTCATAAAAAGGAAAGATTGATGTGGAATTTTTTGTTAGAAGGTACTCAACTACAAGTCCATAGATGGAAAGGTTCAGGTGGACGTGTTTTGTTAGAACGTGCAGAACTACAAGTTAAAGGAAGTAAAATTTGAGGTGGTTTTGTTTAGATAAAACGTGCACAACTGCAAGTCAAGAAAAGCAAAGTATCAGGTGGAATTGCGTGGTTAGAATGTGCACAAATACAAGTCAACAAAAGGAAAGTTTGAGGTGGATTTGTTTGGTTAAAATTTGCACAACTACAACCCAACAGAAGGAAAGATTGAGGTGGTTTTGTTTGGATAAACCTGCACAACTACAATTCAACCGAAGAAAACTTTGAGGAGGTTGTGTTTGGTTAGAACATGTACAAGTGCAAGCCAACGGAAGGAAAGTTTAAGATTGACTTGTTTGTTTAAAAAGTTCTCAACTACAAGCCATGAAAAGGTAAGTTTGAGTTGGACTTGTTTGGTTAGAAAGTTCTGAACTAAAAGTCAACAGAAGGAAGTTTAAGGTGGACTTTAAAGGTTAGAACGTTCATAACTACAAGTTAATAAAAGGAAAGTTGGAGGAGGACTTGTCTGGTTAGAACGTTCTCAACTACAAGTCAACAAAATGAAAGTTTGAACTGTAAATGTTTCGATAGAACGTGAACAACTACAAGTCAACAGAAGGAAAGTTTGAGGTGGACTTGTTTGGTTAGAACATAGCCAACTACAAGTCAACAGATGGAAAATTGAGGTGGAATTGTTTGACAAGAACGTACTTACCTGGAAGTGAACAGAAGGAAAGATTCAGGTGGTCTTGCTTTGCTAAAACGTGAACAGAAGGATAGATTGAGGCGGACTTGTTTGGTTAGAAGGGGCATAACTACAATCAACAGACAGCAAATTTCATGTACAGTTGCTTGGATAAAACGTACACAGCTAGAAGACAAAAGACGGATAGTATGATGTGGATTTGTTTGGTTAAAACGTGAACAACTACAAGAGAAAAGAAGGAAAGTTTGAAGTGGACTTGTTTGGTTAGAACGTACACAACTATAAAATAACAAAAAGAAAGTTTGAGGTAGGCTTCTTTAATTAGAACGATCTCAACCACAAGCCAAGAAAAGGAAAGTTTGATGTAGACTTACTTGGTTAGAACGTGCTCATTTATAAGCCAAGAAAATGATAATTTGAGATGGACTTGTTGGGTTAAAACATGCTAAACTGCAAGTCATCAGAAGTTACGTTTGATGTGGCATTGTTTAGTTAGAACGTCACAACTACAAGCCAAGATTGACTTGTTTGGTTAAAAAGTTCTCAACTACAAGTCAACAAAAGGAATGTTTGAGGTGGACTTTTTGGTTAGAACAATGTCAGCAGAAGGAAAGTTTGAAATGGGCTTATTTGAATAGAACGTGCTCAACTACAAGCCATGAAAAGGTAAGTTTGAGATGGACTTCTTTGGTTAGAAAGTTCTCAACTAAAAGTCAACAGAAGGAAGTTTAAGGTGGACTTTAAAGGTTAGAACGTTCATAACTACAAGCTAATAAAAGGAAAGTTGGAGGAGGACTTGTCTGGTTAGAACGTTCTCAACTACAAGTCAACAAAATGAAAGTTTGAACTGTAACTGTTTCGATAGAACGTGAACAACTACAAGTCAACAGAAGGAAAGTTTGAGGTACACTTCTTTGGTTAGAATGTGCACAACTACAAGTCAAGAAAAGCAAAGTATCAGATGGAATTGTGTGGTCAGATCGAGCTCAATTACAAGTCAACAGAAGGAAAGTTTGAAATGAACTTGTTTGGTTAGAACGTGCATAAATATAAGTCAACAGAAGGAAAGTTTGAAATGGACTTGTTTGGTTAGAACTTGCATAACTACAAGTCAACAGAAGGAAAATTTGAGGTGCACTTGTTTGTTTAAAACTTGCTCAACTACAAGTCAACAGAAGGAAAGTTTGAGGTGCACTTATTTGGTTAGAACGTGCATAAATATAAGTCAACAGTAGGAAAGTTTGAGATGGACTTATTTGGTTAGAACGTGATCAAGTACAAGTCAACAGAAGGATAGTTTGAGGTGAACTTGTTTCGTTAGATCGTAGTCAACTACTAGACAACACAATGAAAGTTTGAGGTGGACTTGTTTGGAAGAACGTATTCAATTACAATTCAAGAAAAGGAAAATTTGAGGTGGACTTGTTTGGATAGAAAGTTCTTAACCACAAGTCGAAAGAAGGGAAGTTTGATTTGGACATGTTTGGTTAGAACGTGCATAACTACATCAACGGAAGGAAAGAATGAGGTACCGATCTTTGGTTAGAACGTACACAACTATAAGCCAAGTTTGAGATGGATTTGTTTGGTTATTAATATTTGTAAATGACCTCTAACATAATGCCATCTTCAATCACACGGTTATTAATAGTAAAGCGACGTCTAGCATAATGCCATCTTCAATCACACGGTTATTAATATTGGTAAAGTAACCGCTAACGTTATGCCATCTTCATTCAAACTGTTATTAATATTGGTAAAGTAACCTCTAACGTTATGCCATCATCAATCACACGGTTATTAATAGTAAAGCGACGTCTAGCATAATGCCATCTTCAATCACACGGTTATTAATATTTATAAAGTAACCTCTAACGTAGTGCCCTCTTTAATCCCCCGGTTATTAATATTTGTAAAGGGATTTCTAACATATTGCCATTTTTAATCACACAGTTATTAATATTTGTAAAGCGACCTTTAACATATTGCCATCTTCAATCACACAGTTATTAATATTTGTAATGCGACCAGTAACATAATGCCATTTTCAATCACACTGTGATT
Source organism: Tachypleus tridentatus (assembly GCF_004210375.1). NCBI lineage: Eukaryota > Metazoa > Arthropoda > Merostomata > Xiphosura > Limulidae > Tachypleus > Tachypleus tridentatus. The sequence goes on along the minus strand of NC_134834.1, from coordinate 185,288,790 downwards.
AATATTTGTAAAGCGTGGCCTAGCGCGTAAGGCGTGCGACTCGTAATCCGAGGGTCGCGGGTTCGCGCCCGCGTCGCGCTAAACATGCTCGCCCTCCCAGCCGTGGGGGTGTATAATGTGACGGTCAATCCCACTATTCGTTGGTAAAGAGTAGCCCAAGAGTTGGCGGTGGGTGGTGATGACTAGCTGCCTTCCCTCTAGTCTTACACTGCTAAATTAGGGACGGCTAGCACAGATAGCCCTCGAGTAGCTTTGTGCGAAATTCCCAAACAAACATTTGTAAAGCGACCTCTAACATAATATTATCTCTATCAGAAAGTCATTAAAACATTTTGTATACTAGTGAATGCCGTAAAAGAAAGCAAACTGTTTTCATATTTTTGTAAGAACCTATTATTTAAGTAAAAGCAATCAATAAAGTAATTTTTAGCCTAGGGAAAAAAACTCAGATATTTTTATTTGTTTTAAGTTAAACACAAAGTTTAATAAAGGGCTATCTCTGCTCTTTCGACCAGAACTATTGAAATCTTATTTTCAGCTTTTAGGTTCGTGTGTGTGTGTGTTTTCTTATAGTAAAGCTATATCGGGTTATTTGCTGAGTCCACCGAGGGGAATTGAACCTCCGATTTTAGCGTTGTAAATCTGTAGACGTGTCACTGTAGCACCTGGGAACATTTTAAGTTCATAGACGTGCCGCTGTGCCACTTAGAAGGGAAGGCAGATATTTACAATCGACTTTGAAATAATTTATATACCCACGAAGAAAAATAAATGTTGTTACCTGACGACCTACATAATGAATCATTCTTAATTTCTTTTAAAGAATCATTGTCTCCTATTACGTGATCGCGAGTACTGAAGACAGCTTCCAAATCTGAACGACTAGTACGGGAAAAAAAATGTATTATTTCATTAAAAGTAGCATAATAAATAAAAAATAGTTTAAACAAAAGTGTGTGACAGCCAGTTCCGTGTAAACGAATATTCAGGATGTTTTTAATCTCTTTAAATTCGTTATTAATATTTATTCAATTCTTACTTTATTACCGAGAGTTAAAAGTGTGTCGATAAGGGTAGGAACTACGTTTAAATAAAGTAGCTCACGAACGAGTTGAAATTGAAAAGTTCCTTTGTACTCATATCCGTAAGTTTAAAACCACTTGCATCCTCGTCTTTTGTAGCTGCTTGTTCATAAAGATGCTTCTAAGCCCTCTTGTTCAGACTGACGCCAAAACTGTTAGGGTTTGAGGGAGTCAAACTTTAGAAAAGGATGTGGTATATAAACAGAAACTGAAGGCTTGACGTGTCGCTTTGCGCGAAATTAAAAAAACAAAAAAAACAAAACATTGTTCAATGGAGAACCAACAAAAATAATTTCGTGGTTTATTTAGACTGTTAACTGGAAGTAAGAACATTCAACTGGGGCACTTGTATGTGTATTTAACAACAAAGGCAGATTTCTTATATCCATATGTTCTGTTGTTTAATAGAAGGGAATTTCAACAGACAGAGAAAGAGAAAAAATTATGCCATCATATAGATCTGTTTATCTCAAGAAAGGTGATACATAAAACTAGCAGCTGTTGTCGATTTAGCGCGAAGCTATATAAAGGAATATTTCCCACTTCTTCCCCACTAAAAATCGAAACTCTTATTTTATAAGTTATGAATCAATAAATTTACCGCTGACTCACTCGGGATACAAACACCAGTGAATCAACGATGAAACTCATAGAATACGACAAGTACCAAAGTTGTTGGTGTGTAAGCCTGCACAAACAATCTTAAAAGCTCCACCCTACCGCCACCTATAAACAAGGACAACAAGACCCCCCTCATTTTCCATTTGGGAATTGCGATAGTAAACTTTCGTTCAAAAACCTAAAAGTAAAGTTAATTTTAGAGACACCTTAACAAATAATTTTATTTAAATCTTAGCACACCATCTAAAAAAAGAAAACAACCAAACTTTGATTTCTATACAGTAGAGTTCCAGTATTCCAATTTAGAATCGATCTCCAAACGGGTCTTTCTACGTTCGTATAAGTTTCAAAACAAGGAAATCTCGAACGTTATTTAGCTTTGCGCAAAATTAAAAATACAAAAAAAACTAAACATTTATCCCCATTTTCTAACCCCCCAACACACGCAAAATATTTTAGTTTTGCTTCTTGTTTTATTTTGTAGGGTCAAAAGCGTTTTCAAACACTGTGGTAATCTAAAATCAAGTGAGCTCAGAAAAACACACAGTGTAGGATTACTGTGTAAACAGTAGTAACTTGTTAGTAGTAACAAATACACACAGTGTAGGATTACTGTGTAAACAGTAGTAACTTGTTAGTAGTAACAAATACACACAGTGGAGGATTACTGTGTAAACAGTAGTAACTTGTTAGTAGTAACAAATGCACACAGTGGAGGATTACTGTGTAAACATTTGTAACTTGTTAGTAGTAAGTAATACAGTGTAGGATTACTGTGTAAACAGTAGTAACTTGTTAGTAGTAAGAAATGCACACAGTGAAGGATTACTGTGTAAACAGTAGTAACTTGTTAGTAGTAACAAATACACACAGTGGAGGATTACTGTGTAAACAGTAGTAACTTGTTAGTAGTAACAAATGCACACAGTGGAGGATTACTGTGTAAACAGTAGTAACTTTTTAGCAGTAACAAATACACACTGTGAAGGATTACTGTGTAAACACTTGTAACTTGTTAGTAGTAACAAATGCACACAGTGGAGGATTACTGTGTAAACACTTGTAACTTGTTAGTAGTAACAAATGCACACAGTGAAGGATTACTGTGTAAACAGTAGTAACTTGTTAGTAGTAACAAATGCACACAGTGAAGGATTACTGTGTAAACAGTAGTAACTTGTTAGTAGTAACAAATGCACACAGTGTAGGATTACTGTGTAAACATTTGTAATATGTTAGTAGTAAGTAATACAGTGTAGGATTACTGTGTAAACAGTAGTAACTTGTTAGTAGTAACAAATACACATAGTGTAGGATTACTGTGTAAACAGTAGTAACTTGTTAGTAGTAACAAATGCACACAGTGGAGGATTACTGTGTAAACACTTGTAACTTGTTAGTAGTAACAAATGCACACAGTGTAGGATTACTGTGTAAACATTTGTAACTTGTTAGTAGTAAGTAATACAGTGGAGGATTACTGTGTAAACAGTAGTAACTTGTTAGTAGTAATAAATACACACAGTGTAGGATTACTGTGTAAACACTTGTAACTTGTTAGTAGTAACAAATACATACAGTGTAAGATTAAAATACCAATAATGAGAGGCATGTTATTTTTGTTTGACTTTTTTTGCGATGGGACGCGAGCCATGAACCCTCTCCATGACAATCGAGACACGTTTACAAATAAGCCATATTCAGACCAGATTTTACAGCTACATGACGAATCAAAGAGCTTAATTTGAATCTGTTACTCGGTTTAATAAAACCAAATCGTTGAAAAATACCAGTAGAATGTGTGTTTACCTGCCAACTCAGTTGTGTGCATGTATATAATTTTACCAAATGCACCTGTAGACGTAGTTTGATCTGCATTATTCATTTTAACAAGGCACTTGTTAACACACTCTTCTCCACGTGCACCAACAAATAGTGGGATTTACTGTAACGTTATAACGCCCCCACGGCTGAAAGGGCAAACATGTTTGGTATGACGGGATTTCGAACCCGTGACCCTCAGATTAGGAGGGAAGAGCCATAACTGCCTAGCCATGCCGGGCCTGGACAGATATAGATGTTTATATGAAGGTAATATAAGTACAAAATTGCATTTATATATATATATACATTTATGTGTGTGTGCGCGCGCGCAGATACGTCATCGCTTCATGTTAGTAAAATACTTGTAATTTAACGTAGCGACATTTCTTGAGTTAAATATAAAACGTTCACGACACAGCTATAAAAAGCTGCCTATCGATAATCGAACTTAAATGTTAGTAACAGTGAGAATTAATAATTGAAATTAAGTGATGAAATAAACTGCTAATACCAGTAAAGACTGACTAAAGGTCGCCACGCCCTTAACGAAAGTTTGTTCGTTTTGAATTTTGCGCAAAGCTACACAAGGGCTATCTGCGCTAGCCGTCCCTAATATAGCAGTGTAAGACTAGAGGGAAGGCAGCTAGTCATCAACATCCACTGCCAACTCTTGGGCTACTTTTTTACCAACAGATAGAGGGATTGATCGAAACTTTATAACGCCCCTACGGCTGAAAGGGCGAACATGTTTGGTGTGACGGGGATTCCAACCCGCGACTCTCGGACTACGAGTCGAGTGCCTTAACCAAAGTTATCAAACAAATTAATTTTTTTTTTTTTGGGGGGGGTCTGAACACAAAAATAAAGACATTTAAAGTGATTTCCCCAATTTAGACATAAAGTTAAGCCTTTCCCTTACGAGTAATTTCGTGACGTCATCTTGAGTGTCTTTTTGTCAATTCTGAAGTGATTTTTTTCTGACTTTTTTCCCCACTATGGGTGCGTTTTTTCTCGACGTTGAGAAGATTTTCTCGACCTATTATAAAAATATTTTTTTATTTTTGGCCATTCTTTCATTGTTATGAGGTGCGTTTTTTGAATTAATGTTAAAATGTTGCGATTAGTGAGTAAAAGCTTATTTTTTAACTGACTGTATTGTTCAAAGAATAGCTTATTTGTTTGTCGCTAGATGGCAATGTTTTCCCAATGTTTGATCATAGTTTATGAAGTTCTGCAAAGCGTAAATAATTTGAAAACATATATAATACCTGTTCACTACTTTAATAAGAAAACATGTCAAACTAATAATGAGGTAGTTTGAGGAGTTTAAATTTGCTTTTGAAGCAACAGTAAAGTGGTTGAGCTTTGAACCCCGTGAAAAGAGTACTCGGGGGTGAAAAAAATGACGTTCCTTAACCAGTAAAGAATAAAAAGCTGAATTATCACAAACTAACTTTTAAACATAAAATTAGAAGTTGTTATATAAAGAGTAGCTTCTTTTTTGTGTCATTTTTGTTAGTTTTCCTCATTAGGAAAATGCTCATGCGCGCACGCACTGGATAATAAATTGACAATACCCAGTTGCACACACTCAGGGTCCACTTAATACTGAAGAAAACCATAAAGAATAAGGGTAAAAGGACGTTTTGACATATATTATAAATTTCATTAAGTTCTAAACACCAACATCATGATATCTGAAGAGATTCTACACAGCATACTTTTCAGTCAACTATTTTGCAAGAAAAAGGACACGTGACATCTTTATTTTAACAAAACAAGCATTTTTCAAACCAAATAGATAAATATAGAAAACCATTTTTCGGTGTATTTCATAAGACATTTATTTATTTATTTAAGTATTTCAAACGTTTTGTGTTTGTAAGTTTGTCTTTTTGTAAGTTCCGATTTTATTTTTTGTTTGTTTTTCACTAGAAGCATGGTTCTGAGAGATTTATAACTTGAACAAAAATTAAAAGCTAAACTTCTGTTTTATTTCACCTATGAGAGCTTTACGTTTTTCGTGTGTTCGATCGAAAACATATCCTTGTTTCCAGAATCTTTCAACAGTATTAAATGTTCTATCGTACAATCATTCTTTCTTACTATGGGTTACATAAATCTGATGACACATGGAAATATTGGTCATTACAGTCTCAAGATGCTGTTACACAGTAACAAACTCACCGTAAAAAGGTATTACTAACCGCTCATTAAATTAAGCCTAAATGTCGTATAGTCCAAGTTCCTATACAGCTTGTAACTAAACAATGTTTGTAATGTGTATGATATTATCAGAAGACAAGAAAGCAAAAATAAAACGCTGCCAGATGATAAAGTGCTCTTTTATAAACGTTGTAATAAATTACTTTATTAATTCCAGGATTATTAACGCTTATAAAGAGAAATTAGAAGCAAATAGAGCTATAAAAAATTAATTTTTCTTATAGCAAATTCACCTCGGGCTATCTGCTGTGTCCATCAAAGGGAGATTGAATCCTCGATTTTAGCATTTTAAATCAATAGACTTATTGCTGTCGCAGCAGGAACAATAACTATAGAGTAATAATATGAAATAAGCATGGACTAGTACTAAATCATCGGCTCTTTTACAATCTATAATAATAAATGGGTGTGTCTGTTTGTCTCTGTGTGTGTGGGTGAGATAGCTCTAAGAAGAAAAAGTCTAGAAACCTGAAATTTTGTACACATAATAAATGGACTATGAGGGCGCGCACATGGGTATTATTTTACTTATGGAGGTTCATGTGTGTGCGTGAGCATCTCTTTATTGAGGCAAGTTAGCGAAAAACCACATAGAAAAGAAGTGGTTCCTTATATTACAAATGGAGATCACAGAAAGACAAACACGTCGTGTGCGCGTGCGCACATACATGCATGTCAGTGTTTGTGTGACTGCCACTGTTCCAAGAAAGAGAAACCTATAAACATGAAAATTTGCACCCATAATAAGTTAACCCTGAGGGTGTACACGTGGGTATTACTTGTCATACACAAATTTGTGCACATTCGTTTAATGAGCTAAGTTAGTGAAAAAGAACATAAAAAGTAAGTGAGTTCTTATATAACAGCTTCTAATATACAGAAAAGCCAGTGCATTCCAACAATGGCTTCTATGTCACGTTATTCAACAACAAAAGTATATAGGTTATATTTCTATGCTAAAATGGGTTAAGAATACATACACTATTAACCTAATAACCCGAGCGAAGTCTGATACTTTCACTAGTAAGTAGCAAAAATAAAATAACACAAGTTATAAACTTTATTATGTAATATTAACCAAGAAATATTAACGTCAAACCAATCATCATAATTACCAGTGGCTGTAACAACCACTCGTAAGAACCATTAATCACAGAAGTCAGTCACAAGCATCGTTTTTTATAACAACCAACCACAAGAAGTTTCAGTTGAAATACAATATAGTTTAGTGTTTAAACTGATGTTGTTTTTTTGTTGTTGCTGTCGTTATTAGCTTTAGGGCGGTTGTACAGTTTCAAGCTGATTCTTTGAAATTAAACTGGACTGAATAAAGCGTTTTGTGAAATTTGAATAAATTAAATAAGCAAACTTATCACGACTTCTAGTGTTTTAATACCATGACGTCACAGCAACGAACAATCTCGAACTCAAGATTCGAAATCTGTTGGATTATCTTTCTTTTTGTAATGTTTGTGTGGCTGGTTACACATAGAGCACATTTTCACATGGGTCACGAATTTATCAGAATATATTTATCTATTCGCTTGTTCATTCTTGGAATAAACTTGAATGATCGGCCGTCGTTCGCCACGATGTTTTTATCGGAGACGATTTGCACTATCGCGCTCTGTCATGTTGACCACGCCTCTCTTCGAATATCTCACCATATATGGCCTAAGTTTACAAACCAATCTTCAAAAAAGTTGTTAGGGAAACACCGACTTACTGCAGAAGAAAAGAACGTGGTTACGTTTTATAAAAAAAAAAAAAAATCGTAAATTTCACACTGTTCGAGACCTGGGGTTAAGTGCTGCATAACACTTCATGAGCATAAGAAGGAAAAATAAATCGATAAATAAAAACTAACAAGATGTTCTCAACTTAAATATAATTCATGAAATGTCACATGGAATGTCCAAACAGTACCTCGCAATATATCTATCAGAAACATAATCTGATGTATATAGCAGATATATACATAACCTCGCTACATACATATATATATAATCTGATGTATATAGAAGATAGATCCATAACCTCGCTACATACATATATATAATCTGATGTATATAGAAGATAGATCTATAACCTCGCTCCATACATATATATAATCTGATGTATATAGAAGATAGATCTATAACTTCGCTACATACATATAATCTGATGTACATAGAAGATAGATCCATAACCTTGTTACACACACATATATATAATCTGATGTATATAGAAGATAGATACACGGTCTCGCTACATAACTTGCTGTATAGGGAAGGTGGATTTATCATAAAATCGGAAAACTATGGATTCCATGGAGCTACTTACCGGTTTATCTATCAAACCTAGACTCTTAATATATATATATATATTTAATGGACTAATATTGCTGCAGAGGTATGGCTATTATAATAATAAGTTTGCTTGAAACTTAAAGACCTTGGTTTCTAGTTTGTCTTACCTAAATGTAATGTAGGTAACAACATGGAGATAAAATAGAGTTTTGTAGATTGAGTAAGTAATATCTACAGTATCTCGAGCCATGTTTTCTTACTTTTTCACCTCCAATGGTACAGCGGTATGTCCGCGAGCTCACAACGCTAGAAATCGGGTATTGATACCTGTGGTGGACAGTGCACGGGTAGCCCATTGTGTAGCTTCGTGTTTAACTACAAACAAACAACTAAACCTTACTTTTTTTAAACCATCATTATTTGCAGGTTTTTAACATTCCCAATTTTTTATTTATTATATAACATTTTAAGTTGTATTTCCTTGTCTGTATTCTTTCTTTCATTTATTTATTTTTTCTGTTCCACTGCAGGAAAACGAGAAATCAAGAGTTCGATTCTTCCCGATGGACACACCAGGTGGCCAGAAGTGGCTTTGCTATAAGAACACACACAAATACTTTTTTCTTCTCGGTGGACACACCAGGTGGCCAAAAGTGACTTTGTTAAAAGAACACACACATTACTTTTTTCTTCTCGGTGGATACACCAGGTGGCCAGATGTTGCTTTGTTATAAGAACACACACACAAATACTTTTTTTCTTAAGTGTCCTCTGCTTTATTATAATTGTTTTAACGTTTCCATGACATAAAATATTCAAGTTTAGCGTGTTTATCTCATGAATAATTATGTTTGTTTGTTTTTGAAATTCGCGCAAAGCTACACGAGGGCTACCTGCGCTAGCCGTCCCTAATTTAGCAGTGTAAGACTAGAGAAAAGGCAACTAGTCATCACCATCCACCGCCATTCTTGAGCTACTCTTTTACCAACAAACAGTGGTATTGACCGTCACGTTATAACGTCCCCATGGGTGATAGGGCGAGCATGTTTGGTTTGACGGAGATTCAAATCAGCGACCCTCAGATTACGAGTCGAGCGCCTTAACCTCCTGGTCACGCCGGGCCTAATAATTACGTATTGCGTTTCGCCAATTTTTCCGTTGGGTTTATTTCATCAATCCTATTGACACTTAAACAAAAGCTAATGAAATAATAATAATTATAGAAACTAAATATTTATTCTTAGAGTCGATCCAGCGGCTAGAAATTTCAATCAAACATGGCGCTGTTGTATGCTTCAATCAAGCTAACATCCATATTGTGCTCCTGAGAAAGTTTGACAGAAGACGAATGTTTTCGTGTTTCCGGCGTTCCTTTCGATCAATAACAGATGTTAAGATACAAAATTTCACAAACATTTTTCACTGTAACAGAAGGATATTTATGATTAGAAATGCCAGAACCTATGAAGACGTTCCAATTATCCTAAAGTGAGATAATTGGTTGTTAAACTGTGCAATAAACTTTAGTACAAAATGAATCAAATACGAACTGTTACAAACCTCTCTAATGGACTATTCACAGATGTCTTTAAAAGTTAGTGTCTTCGTGTTTTGTCTATTTTAATCTAAATGGTTTGTACTTTGTATAATATAATTTTCAAATTAATTGTTTTTAAATGGTTTTAGTTTGTTTTGAATTTCGCGCGAAGCTACACAAGGATTATCTGCGCTAGCCGTCCATAATTTGGCAGTGTAAAGCTAGAGGGAAGGCAACTAATTATCACCACCCACCGCCAACTCTTGAGCTACTCTTTTACCAACTAATAGTGGAATTGATCGTCACATTATAATGCTCCCACGGCTGAAAGGGTGAGCATGTTTAGTGTGACGGGGATTCGAACCCGTCACCCTCGGATTACGAGTCGAATGTCTTAACCACTTGGCCATGTTGGGCCTTTGAAATGGAACTGTTCTTATTTTTAAACATTAAATGGTTATAACTTTGTAAAACAGAAACATATGTTGTTACTGTTTTAATCTACTTTGTTTCTTGGTTAAACAGAAAGCTACACAACAGACTATTTCTTCACCAAGAGAATCGAAACCTGATTTATATCGTTCCAAACTTAGATACTTTTTTCTTTTTTATCCACCCTCATAGAGGGGTATAAATATAAACATATCATATTCTTAAAACAGAACATGTTAATAATATTACATAGCAATGAAATACACAACTAATTACAATATTCATGCTACAATACACTGTCCAGAAGAACACTGATGAGATATTAACGAAATGACAAGACAGTAAACATTCACACAAAATGTTACTGTAACTTCTCATACATGACATATTACTGTAAACCCTCATTCAAATAACAATACAGTAAACACATTAAGTATTATAGTAAACCTTCAGTCATTTAATGGCTATCCCTGTAGAACTTGAACCGTAGGAAATCAAAATGTATTTTAAGTCAAGCTTTAAAGAAATTTGTGAAACGTGCACGAATACCACGTGTCAAAACCTTAGCACGTGCATAGCATACCACACATTTTGCTAAAGGTGTACAAAAGCGGAAAAAACAGTTTGCTATGTTGCGAATTCAACCCAAGTAAATGTTCAACCAAAGCCATCAATCTTTCTCTTGATTCAATAAAATAAGGACTCAATAAGGACTGAAGTTAATCCAGATGTGAGTAAAGTTAAGGCTAACGCTGAATAAAGTTGATGGAAATGTTTTGCACCACTGTTAGAACAAACCAACTCAATAATAGCCTGATTATACGAGGTATAACTTTATTATAATGTAAATGTCGGAGTCTGTGATTTCCGCATTAAATATTCATAAAATAAAACGTCTGTCTATAAGATTAAAATTAGGAAAAAGGTTGTTCCAAAATACCAAAAAAATTATCAGTTGACAGATGAAGAAATCCACCTAAAAAAGTTTCCACTTTTTAAAGATCTCAGCAACATATGAAGGTAAGAGTCGCATGAAACGTGGGACTGCTTGACAACATAAAACATCAACACCAAGCCACATGTCACCATATAGTTTAAAATAAAAGACCGACAACGACCATAGTACCTCATGACGCTGTCCCGACAAACAGTTTTGAAGCAGTTTCACTCTATAAGCACATTTATGAAGTCCAACATCCACAAAATTGAGCTCACCCTCGTGAATTCGTTTAACCAACTCCTGATAACAAACACTGTGAATATCATTCCATAAAAACTTCAAAAAAACTCTTCGTAATAAAGCAAGGATAGAACCTGAAGGGTATACCATAACATAGAGATCACTAAAGAATTAACTATCAGCACAAAGATAAATCTCTGTGACGCCAGGATGTTAAAATGCGAGTGACGCATCGACAAATACACTGATGACCAAAATCTTAAGGCCAATGAACCTAAAGAAAAAATATGCATTTTGCATTGTTAGACTCAACCACTTATTTGAGTAGAGCTTGGAAAGATGAAAATAAGAAAAGAAAAATAAAAAACTTTTTTAGCATTTAATAGGGAAAATGTGAACACTATGAAATTAGCCTAAATACTAGCTGGGCAAACGTTTAAGAACATATCAAAAAGAAGTCCTAAACAGTTCTTTGGCATGGTCTATACAAGCGTTTGCAGAAGGCTGGTTGGAATGCTATTCCAAATGGTGAAGATGGCTTCACGAAAATCATGCACTGTTTGGAATTAACGTCCATTTCTACAGACTTCCCTTGCCATTCACCCCCAGACATTTTCAATGGGGTTCAGTTCGAGCGAACTCGCTGGATGGTCCAAAAGAATCACGTTATTCACCATGAAAAAGTCCTTTGTCCCGCGGGCATTGTAGATTGCAGCGTTGTCCTGCTGAAAGATCCAGTCATTTCTACACGAGCGAGGGCCTTCAGTCAATAAGGATGCTCTCTCCAACATGCTGATGTAGCCAGCTGCTGTTTGACGCCCCTGTATAATCTGAAGCTCCATTGTTCCATGAAAGGAGAAAGTACCCCAGATCATGATGGAACCTCCTCCACTGTGTCGTGTAGAAAATGTCTTCGATGGAATATCCTTATCACGCCAGTAATGTTGAAAGCCATTTGGACCATCCAGGTTAAATTTTTCTCACCAGAACACAAAACCTTTTTCCACTTTTCTGTGTCCCATGTTTGGTGCTTCTCAGCAAAGTTTAACCGAGTTGTTTCGTGGTGTGGAAGGAGGCGTCGCCTTGAAGACGTTTACGGTTTTTAAAGCCTTTCTCTCGTAGATGCCGTCTTATTGTTTTCGAGCTGCATTCTGCGTCCGTAAGGGCCTTAGTCTGGTTCGACGATCAGCTGATGTCTTGCCGGACAACCCGTCGAATCCTCCTACTTAACGTCGGCAAAGTTTCTTGGGCCGACCACCTGAAATTCTTGTTCCGTATCCCTCAGGGCCTTGTAATAAATTTGCAACAGCAGTTTCACTACGCTCAATCTCACCAGCGATGGCACGTTGAGAGAGACTTTGCTTTTGCAGCTCGACAATTCTGTCACGTTCAAACTCTCTCAACTTTTTAGCATTTGCTATGTTTTTACCCAATATAACATAGGAGATGTCAGTGGGAGATGTTAACAACACTAATGCTTGAACACAAATGACTAAATTTCGTTACGTGTTTACCGATTAACGCTTTCTTTCAATATGGTCTTAAACTTTTGACCAGCTAGTATTTAGGCTAATTTCATAGTGTCCCCATTTTTCCTATTAAATGCTGAAAAAGTTTTTATTTTTATTTTTATTATCCATTCCTTATTTTTCAAAGCTAAAATTAGGGGTCCGATTCCTCTCGGTGGGCTAAGCAGATATCCCGATGTGGCTTTGCTATAAGAAAAACACACACAAACACACACACACCCTTCCCATATTTTCATCTTTCGAAGCTGTACTCAAATAAGTGGTTGAGTCTAACAGCACAAAATGCATATTTTTTCTTTATGTTCATTGGCTTTAAGATTTTGGCCAGCATTGTACCATATCGATTGGTACCACACATCACAGCACCTTTAGGAGAAACTGGATACCAATAATCTATAATTTTTAAGAGACCCACTTCCCTAGCCTTACTCTTATCATAATTAACCAGACTTCTCGACCCTCTCCCATAAAGTTGACAACTGTATGTAACTGAAGCTATAGAAGTGACATCACTGAGTGTCAAAGTTGTATCATCAGCACATCGATACGCCAGAGCAAAATTAATAAAACAGAAATACCATTATGCTGAATATTGTTATTATGGAAAAGTTACATACAAATAATGTTTAACATAGCCGATAGAGAGCACACATGGAAGGGACATCGAGTAATACTAATAGAATTAGTAAAATATCCATTATATATTACGACACTAAAAGTTCCATGACAACAGATGATAATCCATATGAGTAAGTTATCATACAGACAGTGATCCATATGAGTAAGTTATCACGCAGACAGTGATCCATATGAGTAAGTTATCATACAGACAGTGATCCACATGAGTAAGTTATCACACAGACAGTGATCCACGTGAGTAAGTTATCACACAGACAGTGATTCATATGAGTAAGTTATCACGCAGACAGTGATCCATATGAGTAAGTTATCACCAAACCGACATCGGTAATTAATGAGAGGAAGCAGTCATGTTAAACATGATCAGAAACCTTCATCTGATCAATCGTGAGTAGAATTCCCCTCCGTTGTGTTCATTCCAGATAGTCCATCAATAACTTCAAAATGAGGGCACCACAACTACCCAGAATACACCCAGTATGGTCCCGTGAACTGAAACTAACTATAACACGAAATAATCTAGTAGCTAATATTTTAGTCAAAATCTTGCAGCTACAATTCAGAATCGTCAAGAGACCATAGTTTTCCTGTTGTCTCTTATCTCTTCCCTCGGGAACCAAAACAAACAAACCACGCTTCTTATTATCAAGTAAGACACTACGTAAGAAAATATCCCGCAAAACCCGCACAAAATCCTCAGTGAAAGAAGGCAAAAAAAAAAAAAACACCTGTGAAACTCCATAGTGAGCCTGGCTTCCTTGGAAATGTGTTTCCTTTAAGATGGTACAAAACCTTTGTGACTTCACCAATACTGATGTCATCATCACATATAAGACAATCAGAGTCGCTCAACTTGGTAGATTCGTAAGACTCTACTAGAGTCGAATCTTCCACACCCTCCGACCTATACAGGGTTAAATAAAAGTCGTGTAGAACAGTCCCAACATCTTTAAAATCAGAAACCAACACGCCTTCTAGAGTGAAAACATGCCGCATTTCCCATTTCCTTGCCCGAACCAGTTAAGTCCCTCTTCATAAGATCAGACCTTGACATTATACCCTCTGTCAATTTCACATCTAATTCTTCCAGTTCAACCTCCATATCACGGAAATTTGTGGCAACAAGTCCATTACTACAACTAGCTTCACAGTCTATACCCACTGTCTACCCCTACAACAGACTATAGCACCTACTTCACCTCCTGACAACGTGACTTCGCCGATGACAAATCAGCTGGGAGCAGTTCTTGTACAGATGATCCTCAGAGAGACACAAATCACACACACATCATTGATGATAATGTTTTATTTTAATAAAGAGAATTTTACCAACACTTTAATCACGTAAGTCAAAGACGCATGGGATCCAGAAAAAAAACAAAACACACGCACACACAAACCTATTACCATTATAAATTCACTTGTCCCATTTCCGCACGATTGCACTCTTATCTTTAAACTCAAAGTCATTTAACCTACAAATAAAGCCATCATCAGTAACGTACTCTGGTACACCAAAAAATGAAATAGTAAAAGCACTATTGGCCACCTGTCGAGCCACGTAGTTTTCATCATGAATAATTAGACCATAATCTACCATAAATTCAAAGCATCTTCGGTTAAAATAAATTGAACCTTATTACCCCCAGAATGAGGTACAATAGAAGAAATAAAATCAGCACCAAGTTCACCTTAATTAATATGAAGCGCCTCCACAAAAACGGTTCTATTCATTACATCTACAAAGAACTGGACTGTCCAGCTTGAACACCACTAGAGGTTCGGGGTATAACTAACTAAACCAATGAATCTCTACAGTAAAAAAATAATTAAAAAGGACAGTTCACAAGAGGTTCGGGATATAACTAACTAAACCAATGAATCTCTATAGTAAAAAAATAATTAAAAAAGGACAGTTCACAAGAGGTTCGGGGTATAACTAACTAAACCAATGAATCTCTACAATAAAAAATAATTAAAAGGACAGTTCACAAGAGGTTCGGGATATAACTAACTAAACCAATGAATCTCTATAGTAAAAAAATAATTAAAAAAGGACAGTTCACAAGAGGTTCGGGGTATAACTAACTAAACCAATGAATCTCTACAATAAAAAAATAATTAAAAAGGACAGTTCACAAGAGGTTCGGGATATAACTAACTAAACCAATGAATCTCTATAGTAAAAAATAATTAAAAAGGACAGTTCACAAGAGGTTCGGGGTATAACTAACTAAACCAATGAATCTCTACAATAAAAAAATAATTAAAAAAGGACAGTTCACAAGAGGTTCGGGATATAACTAATTAAACTAATGAATCTCTACAATAAAAAAATAATTAAAAAAGGACAGTTCACAAGAGGTTCGGGATATAACTAATTAAACCAATGAATCTCTACAGTAAAAAAAATTAAATAGGACAGTTCTCAACTCACGAAAAAATATAAAAGCGTAAAGCAAAAGCACTCTCACAATCATAAACAGGAGCCGAAGTAGATCACGTCTGCTCAGTTTGAAAACTTACCACTGGGAGCATTTCAATATGCATCTTCCCAGTTGTTTCTATATAGTACTATTTTTAATTATTTATTCAAATCTTCGTAGAATGTCACAACAGTAAAATATATCAATTTTTAAATGATTTTTTCAATTGATACATTTGAATTTTATATATATAAATAAGTTTTTTTAATGAGATCTATCTAAGAAATCGATGGCATATCGGTACAACTTTCTGTATAAATAATTGTAGTTTATTTGTTTTACAGTTAGTCTGTTGGCTTCTGTATAGTTTTTAATACTTACATACTCTGTTTTCTTTAAATCTAGTTTTAGTTATACTTTTTGTTTATAATATATTTTTGAATATTATTATTTCTTATTCATTCGAAACTTACGAAAACTATTTTTATTTGAAAATACGGATTCAGGGCTAACCTAATTATTCTTAATTGGTTGAACCTCATATAGTGCTTTCAACTATAATCCCCAAAACAACAAGTGTTTAATAAAGAGAGTGTACTCAGAAGTTGGTTCAAAGCGTTCTCATCGTTACACGTTTTAGCGTTTGTGTACGTTGGTTTAAGTTATGATGTATTGGAATCATTGTAATTTCGACTGGAAATTTTGATTTGCTAAACTAGAACGTCATTCCTTCACTGAAATGTATACCGAGAATAATAATAGGTAAATACACAATGTCATTTAAATTAAATTTTAAATCCATACGAACGGAATATTAGTTTGGTTTTGTTATATTTTAGTGTCGAAGTAAACTTTGTTGTAAATATAGTTAGAAGTTAAATTGTGTGAGATTTACAAGCCTCTCAAGGAAATCAAAGCTGAGTTTAAGAGCAATGTTATGCATGGTAAAGGGTGTTTAGATATACTCTGTTTAACATACATCTGAATGGCATGAAGTGCATTTTTAAATAACAGGTTAAAGTTGTTAGACTTGCGTCTTGGAATGTAATTTTAGAGACTCAGTAAAAATGAAATGTAAATTAAAGATTACTAAGACATTACGGATGTAGGTATCGCTGTTTCTCGTCACTCACTAAATATCTAGATATTTATATATTCTTACCAAAGTGATTTGGAAAAAATGATGAACGAATTTTTTTTAGTCCAAGAGAGTTGTATGAAGTGTGGCATTATTAGCGTAAAGTATTTTTGTTATGTTTGTTCAGCTATATTAGATATGCCATGGCTATGACAACTTACAAGGCACCATTTAGATATCCTTAATCAATATCTGTCACATTCTAATATCAACCAAATATTTTGAATTGCATGTTTAGACTTGTCAGGTTGTGCGTATAGGACTATTTTTATTTGTGGAGTGTGCAGGTCGGGTTAAAACCTGAGAAGGCGTTGGATTTTGTTTTATTTATCCCATACTGATTAAAACTCCATAAACCGAACGCTTTAGAAAGTTAGATTTTTACTTTAGGGACAAACTGAAAGCGCTCGGGTTGTTTTATTTGTTTTTGGTATGTGCGTGTGTATTTATGTCATGAATGTATTATTTAACCTGCTGTGTAAATCATAACAGAGACTAAAAAATTAATATATAATCAAGTTTTTTCCTGCTGTCATAAGTTACTTGAATAACCCTATTATTTCAAGATGATTTATAATACAGTTTTACCATCATATAACAATGTACAAATAATGGTTTAGAATGGAGTTTTATCATCATCTGATCAAAACAAACTTAAGCTGTACGATTCTAACAGATGTGAAGTTACAAACAAATGAGAATTTCAACGTTAAAACAAGGCCTACGTTGTCACAACGAGTAGCTACAAGAACGTGATGAAACTTTGTTAGATCTTATATACCTTTTTAACACCATTATTCCGAAAACAGTTTCATTATTCAACTTTCCGGTTGTCTTGTAAAATGTAAAAACAACACTGAAATGTTTTCTACATCTAGATTGAGATCTGACATTATTGTAAAATGCAGTTGTTAATAGGTTATGGTGAGGGCTTTGTTACGTCATGTTAACTGGGAATTTCATATCACAAAATTAAGAGACTATATTCAATTTAGGGGTTAGCCTCAAGCTATGAGAGAATAGTGACGTAGAGGCTGTTATTATTATATATATATATATATATATCTTGGAACTGGCTAAAAAGTCTTAAATTTCTTTTATATAGGTAATTTATAGGTAAAGTGATAATAGTGTTAGGGTTAGAAAACTGGCTGTTTACAAGGAAATAACAAGAATAAGTGAGATATTGTTACTACAGCTGGTTGGCTAGATCACCTTAATTTAAAAGAAATTCCGCAGTGGAAATCATGTTAAAAGTATTAATGAGCGTATGTTCTAATGAGATCTTTAAAGCGCCCCCGAGTGGTTCAGTGGTAAGCCTGAAGGCTTTAAACGATAAAAACCAGGTTTCAATTTCCATGGACACAGATAACACAATGTGTGGCTTTGCTCCTGAGAACAAGCAGACAGACATCTTCAAAATTGACTTTAATTTTAGATCTCTCAATTATCCCCAAAATGTCATTATATCAATCAAGTCTTATAGTTTTGTTTCAATTCTTTTTCTTTTAAACCTGGAATGATGGCTAGTAATTAAGATACTGAACTTGAAAGTTGCAGGTCGTGGAATTGAAACCTCTTTAAACTCCAGAGTTATTACAATGTGATGGTGAACTCTACTCGTCATTAGAAAAGAGTAACCTAAAATATGGCGGTGGGTGGTGATGCGTAACTGCTTTCTCTCTAGTCTATCTTTGAATTAAAGATGGCTAGCACGAGTTGTCTTCGAGCAGCTTTGCGGGAAATTCAGGAACAGGTAACATACTTCTTTCATTTTGTACCTATCCTGACTTCTTCACGTTGGTTTCTATTTTCATTATTGAACAGATATTAACATTAGGCTTAATATAACTGCGGTTCATGAAGTCACGTTAGTGTATAAATCATAACTATGGTTCGTGGAGATACACTAATATCTAAAGATAACTATAGTTCATGAAGAGATATTAATATCTAAACATAACTGTGGTTCATGAAGAGATATTAATATCTAAACATAACTGTGGTTCATGAAGATACACTAATATCTAAACATAACTGTGGTTCATGAAGATACACTAATATTTAAACATAACTATAGTTCATGAAAAAACGTTAATATCTAAAACATAACTACAATTAAAAAAAACGTTAATATCTAAAACATGACTACGGTCCATGAAGAGACATTAATACCAAGGCTTTAAATAACTGTGGTTTATAATGAGATATTAACATCGTGTCTTAATTTAACTATGGTTCGTGAATAAACATTACCTAAAACATAAGTGTGGTCCACGAAAAGATGTTAATATCAAGGCTTAACATAACTGTGGTTCATGATGAGATATTGATATCCAGTAGCTAACTATGGTTCATGATAAGTTATCGATATCCAGTAGATAACTATGATTCATGATAAGATATCGATATTCAATAGATAACTGTGGTTCATGATGAAATATTGATATCCAGTAGATAACTGTGGTTCATGATAAGATATCGATATCCAGTAGATAACTATGATTCATGATAAGATATCGATATCCAGTAGATAACTGTGGTTCATGATGAAATATTGATATCCAGTAGATAACTGTAGTTCATGATAAGATATCGATATCCAGTAGATAACTATGATTCATGATAAGATATCGATATCCAGTAGATAACTGTGGTTCATGATGAAATATTGATATCCAGTAGATAACTGTGGTTCATGATAAGATATCGATATCCAGTAGATAACTGTGGTTCATGATAAGATATCGATATCCAGTAGATAACTGTGGTTCATGATAAGATATTATCGTTAATTTTTAACATAACTGTGGTATCAACGAATAACAACATGGTAATGACATGTATTAGTTATTATTTATAATGCTTTAAGGCATAACACTCAACAACCTAACGTTTCAGTAACATCTGTTGTTGATATGGTACATGGTTTACTGGCGATTTTATAAACTACGACGACACTAAACCAAAATGTCTGTTCAGATGACCAATAAAAACACAACTCCAAGAATACTGATGGTTTCGATACAAAGTTACAGGTATTACATGTTTCAATACAATGAAGTCACTGTTTGGTAACTTCCCATGTAAGGTGTGTTTTTAGTTACGCATTTACAAACTCGTAAAACTACCAGCCTTTCCACTGAAAATTAATTTTGATCAGGTACTGATCATTTGAGAATAATTAATTGCATCGTTCTATTAGAGATCTGAATGTCGATCAAAAGAAGCCGTGTGATAAATATTCTTAACAACTAAAACATGTTTATTATTGATTAAATAAATCAAGACGATAGAAATGAATTTACGGAAATCCGAGCCAGAGAGTGTAACGATATATCACATGCTTGTCCACACCAATCAGAGTGTAACGATATATTACATTCTTGTCTACACCAATCAGAATGTAACGATATATCACATTCCTGCCTACACCAACAAAAATGTAACGATATATCCCATTCCTACCTACAACAATCAGAATGTAACGATATATCAATCACATTCCTGCCTACACCAATCATAGTGTAACGATATATCACATGCTTGTCTACACCAATCAGAGTGTAACGATATATTACATTCTTGTCTACACCAATCAGAATGTAACGATATATCACATTCCTGCCTACACCAACAAAAATGTAACGATATATCCCATTCCTACCTACAACAATCAGAATGTAACGATATATCAATCACATTCCTGCCTACACCAATCGTAGTGTAACGATATATCACATGCTTGTCTACACCAATCAGAGTGTAACGATATATCACATGCTTGTCTACACCAATCAGAGTATAACGATATATCACATTCTTGTCTACACCAATCAGAGTGTAACGATATATCACATTTTTGTCCACACCAATCAGAGTATAACGATATATCACATTCTTGTCTACACCAATCAGAGTATAACGATATATCACATTCTTGTCTACACCAATCAGAGCGTAACGATATATTACATTCTTGTCTACACCAATCAGAGCGTAACGATATATTACATTCTTGTCTACACCAATCAGAATGTAACGATATATCACATTCCTGCCTACACCAACAAAAATGTAACGATATATCTCATTCCTACCTACAACAATCAGAATGTAACGATATATCAATCACATTCCTGCCTACACCAATCATAGTGTAACGATATATCACATTCTTGTCTACACCAATCAGAGTGTAACGATGTACACCCTTGTGCAAATTAATTGAAACAAATGGTCATTTTACAATATTTTCAGCATGACGGCCGGTATAAGCTCGCTGGACCCGCTGATTTCCTTTAATAGTCATTTTTTCACACAGACGGCGTCATTAGCTGTGTTTTGCAGTACGGTCGATCTATTTTTGGGATATATGACGAAATTTTGAGGAATATTACGTCATTCGAAATTGCGTTAGAAGGGCAAGGAGACCAGTCAAAAACAACTTCTTACCAACTCAATGAAGAAACGATGGTATCAATGGGGTCTGAAATACAAGAACTGGACGCAAGAACAATAGAGAAAGGTGTTATTCAGTAACGAGACTCATTTCTTCATACAGGGTCAAAGAAGTCTGCATGTTCGTAGATCTCCTGGTGAGAAACTTCGAGAATCTCACATCAATCAGTTCGTAAAATATCACTTGAAGAAGATGTTTTGGGGCTTTTTCAGCTACTATGGCGTCGGAAGCTTACATATCGTAGAAGGTATGATGCAAGAACCACAGTACATCGAAGTTTTACAGAGAAGAGTCGTTCCAAAATTGAAAAAGAGATTTCCAGATGGATCTGTCATTTTTCAGCAAGATCTGACTCCGTGCCACACATCGAAACTTGTGAAGAATTTTATTACTACAACGCGAATAAAGGTGCTGGACTGGCCTGGAAACTCTCCGGACTTAAATCCTATTGAAAATCTTTGGGCGATTTGTAAAGAAAGGCTTCGGGGAAAAGACTGTACTACGAAAGATAAGCTAATTGAGGCCATAATTGAGGTGTGGTACCGCGATCCAAAAATTAGTAAAGATTGCACTCAACTTGTGGACTTGATGCCAAAACGGATTAATGATCTTCTGAAAAGTAAAGGCGGTCATATCATGTATTAATTTGTGAGTAATTTTTGGATTCTCAGAAATAAAACGCAAAATAAATGAAAAAATCGTAATTTTCCGACTTGTTTCAATTAATTTGCGCGAGGGTGTATCACATTCTTGTCTACACCAATCATAGTGTAACGATATATCACATTCCTTTCTACACCAATCAGAATATAACGATATATCACATTCCTGCCTACACCAATCAGGGTGTGACGATATATCAGATTCCTGCCTACACCAATCAAAATGTAACGATATATCACATTCCTACCTGTATCAATCCGCGGCGTATAAGAAAAGTCACGTGACTCTGAATCACATTTACATATTTTTATTTGTAAAATAAAAATGATATTGTTAGCAAATCTCTTGTTCTTTACAGTGTATTATTCTCTGTATGTTACACGACACGTGATTGGGCTTCCTTCGTGTAAATATTGTGTGAAACGCTCTAGTAGGTTAAATTTCATCTCAAGTTTTTGTTCCCACTTTTGTTTATTCGAATTAAAACTGTTGTTTATTTCGGTCTTGCAGATCCAGTCTTGCCTTCATTCATAGAACGTAGAAACTGTTAAGCATTTTTTATCTTCAATTTATGGACACAGTGATCAAAATCTCATTTTAAAAGTGTGTTTATAGCCAAATAAACAATATTACGTATATGTAACTTCTTTTCTTTCTTGTTAAACGAGAAGCTACGCAAATGGTTATTTATGCTGTTTGTGCCCACCACAGGTATCAAAACCTAGTTTTTAGCGTTATAAGT
This sequence comes from Tachypleus tridentatus, assembly GCF_004210375.1. Taxonomy (NCBI): domain Eukaryota; kingdom Metazoa; phylum Arthropoda; class Merostomata; order Xiphosura; family Limulidae; genus Tachypleus; species Tachypleus tridentatus. The sequence continues at coordinate 185,266,001 of NC_134834.1, read as the reverse complement.
CTTCAGGCTTTGTACTGAACTATTGGAAGCATGTATATATATTTTAGGGAATATTAATACAGGTATTTGATTTCTTTATGTAAGACTGGCGAATGGAGGTTAAGACTGATAGATGGTGTATCCCCACCGCAATGTGGGTCCTACTTCGTCTGTCACCTCCAAAACCTAAGTTACATTATAGTTTGTACCCTAGGATTCTTTCTATTAGTTCAGCGCTTTTCATTTCTTGTTTGGGCTTCTTTTTTGGTTAAAACAAACAAATATATAAGATTATCCACCGTGAAAAATAACGTTATCATCTTGTCACGTGTCGCAGTTTAAACTCAACTGATTATTCTTATGCCCCGAGTGACGACTTGGGTCCGTTTTTGAGGCACGTGAAGAATTACATTGAACACCCAGCAATGTCATAAACGTAATATATCGTAACGCTTCTAAAGTAACGTGATATACAAATAAAGTCACCGGGCTAAATTGCTTCCGAAGACAAGCAAACGAGCTCGCCGCTGCAGTCTACAGCACCAAGGCTGGACTGATCGATTTTTACGGGCTGTCAGCACACGTTTCCCATCTTCCGTTCTGAGATTCTGCGCGAGATTCTCGTGCACACAGCAAAGATCTGACAACATTCGTGCAGATACCGGGTTTCTGTGTAAAGTGTGAAGAGACGTGAACCATCAGGTGAGTATATATTGAGAGCTAACTTATTCTGATCGCCGAGTAGTTTTACTGTTACGTTTGGCGCAAATTATTTTTGTTTTCGTTTTTTTGTTACCGACAAAAATTATTGTGTTAAAGATACAGAACGTACCAGTAAGATTCGATCTCAGTGTTATTTTTCAAGTTTTGAACCTAGATTTATAAAATATTTTAATCATGATTTCAGCCCCTGCGACCACAAACTTCATGTACTATTGTCCATACGGTACGTGAGATATATTGGTAGTTTGAATGTTACATATGCTTCTCTCAACCAGACGTATATTTCCCAGAAAGCAACGCATTATTCGGCATTATACTCTCCAGGTAATTTGGAAAGAAATGTAAAAACCCTTTCTTCCTGAAACGCTGGAACACTCGCTCATCTGAATCTAAAGGATTACATATATATATAAAAGTAAGTTTTGAATTTTTCTATGTAGCCATAGTGATTCGTGTATCTTTAATATTTTGTTTTCTAGTACTATATTTAATAACCTTATAAGAAAAGTATTGTAAACGTTATTTAGGTGTAATGGCTTCAAAGTTCAAAGCGATTATTTGTTTGGGTTGGTTTTTAATTTTTTATTTTTTACGTAAAGCTACATAAAGCTGTCTTTGCGCTGTCCACCGCGAGTAATCGAGCCTCGGATTTTAGCATTGTAAGTCTGTAAACAACGCTGACCCAGCGAAGCACATTTGAAGACAAGGAGTTACTTATTTTTGCTGGCACGTTTGTTTGTTTGTTTGTTTTCGAATTTCGCACAAAGCTACTCGAGGGCTATCTGTGCTAGCCGTCCCTAATTTAGTAGTGTAAGACTAGAGGGAAGGCATCTAGTCATCACCACCCACCGCCAAATCTTGGGCTACTCTTTTACCAACGAATAGTGGGATTGACCGTCACATTATAACGTCCCCACGGCTGGGAGGGCGAGCATGTTTGGCGCGACTCGGGCGCGAACCCGCGACCCTCAGATTACGAAGTGCACGCCTTAACGCGCTAGGCCATGCCAAGCCCTTGCTGGCACGTCCTTTCATATTGTATACACTCTGGGGGCGTCAACCTGACATGTATTTTGTGCTAGTAGAGAAAATAATTTTGTTTGTTAATGAATACAACGGTGCATAATGAGGCTGTTTGTGCTGGGCAAGCGGCAGGGATCGAACTCCCATATTTTAGTATGTGCATAATGAGACTGTTTGTGCTGGGCAAACGGCAGGGATCGAACTCCCATATTTTAGTGTTACAAGCCCTCAAACTCACCACTGGACTAACACAATAAAATAGCTGAAACTAGCAAATCAAAATAGAAGCAGGTGTTTTTGAGTAACTATCACTTTCATTTGGAAGACGACATATTTGTTTATTTTATTTTTTTGTAGTTAGGCATAAAGATACACTATGGGCTATCTGTGCTCTATACACCACGGGTATCGAAACCCAGTTTCTAGCGTTGTAAGTTCGCTGTTTCACAGGGATGGGGCATCATTTTTTGAAAGATAAGTTAATAAACTTAACATTCTCAATGTTGCGTGAATCAGCTGATTTAAATATAAACAAAACTTCGCTGTTATTACACTCCTACGCCCCCCCCCACAGTGGCACAGCGGCGCGTATGTGGACTTACAATGCTAGAAACAGGGTTTCGATACCCGTGGTGGACAGAGCACAGGTAACCTATTGTCTAGATTTGTGCTTAATTCAAAACAACGAAAACACAGAGCTATATTTTTAACAACACTTGTTAGATCTTAATTAACTTTATCTGTATATTAAAACAAATTGAAACCGAACAAGGACATCAGTAAAACCATTCCAAAGTCAGATTACCAGTACTTATTTCTCATCCTCCTTCCGTAGATGTATTAACACCTGGGAAAACTTAAAACATCATAACAAATTGAAACCGAACAAGGACATTAGTAGAACCATTCCAAACTCAGATTACCAGTACTTATTTCTCATCTTCCTTCCGTAGATGTATCAACACCTGGGAAAATTTAAAACATCATAACAAATTGAAACCGAACAAGGACATTAGTAAAACCATTCCAAAGTCAGATTACCAGTACTTATTTCTCATCCTCCTTCCGTAGATGTATTAACACCTGGGAAAACTTAAAACATCATAACAAATTGAAACCGAACAAGGACATTAGTAAAACCATTCCAAAGTCAGATTACCAGTACTTATTTCACATCCTCCTTCCGTAGATGTATTAACACCTGGGAAAACTTAAAACATCATAACAAATTTAAAACAAACAAGGACATTAATAGAACCATTCCAAAGTCACATTACCAGTATTTATTTCTCATCTTCCTTCCGTAGATGTATTAACACCTGAGAAAAGTTAAAACATCATAACAAATTTAAAACGAACAAGGACATTAGTAGAACCATTCCAAAGTCAGATTACCAGTATTTATTTCTCATCTTCCTTCCGTAGATGTATTAACACCTGGAAAAATTTAAAACATCATAAGAAATTTAAAACGAACAAGGACATTAGTAGAACCATTCCAAAGTCAGATTACCAGTATTTATTTCTCGTCTTCCTTCCGTAGATGTATTAACACCTGAGAAAATTTAAAACATCATAAAAATTGAAACCGAACAAGGACATCAGTAGAACCATTCCAAAGTCACATTACCAGTACTTATTTCTCATCGTCCTTCCGTAGATGTATTAACACCTGGGAAAACTTAAAACATCATAACAAATTGAAACCGAACAAGGACATTAGTAGAACCATTCCAAAGTCAGATTACCGGTATTTATTTCTCATCTTCCTTCCGTAGATGTATTAACACCTGGGAAAACTTAAAACATCATAACAAATTGAAACCGAACAAGGACATTAGTAGAACCATTCCAAAGTCAGATTACCAGTACTTATTTCTCATCGTCCTTCCGTAGATGTATTAACACCTGGGAAAACTTAAAACATCATAACAAATTGAAACCGAACAAGGACATTAGTAGAACCATTCCAAAGTCAGATTACCAGTACTTATTTCTCATCGTCCTTCCGTAGATGTATTAACACCTGGGAAAACTTAAAACATCATAACAAATTGAAACCGAACAAGGACATTAGTAGAACCATTCCAAAGTCAGATTACCAGTACTTATTTCTCATCGTCCTTCCGTAGATGTATTAACACCTGGGAAAACTTAAAACATCATAACAAATTGAAACCGAACAAGGACATTAGTAGAACCATTCCAAAGTCAGATTACCAGTACTTATTTCTCATCGTCCTTCCGTAGATGTATTAACACCTGGGAAAACTTAAAACATCATAACAAATTGAAACCGAACAAGGACATTAGTAAAACCATTCCAAAGTCAGATTACCAGTACTTATTTCTCATCGTCCTTCCGTAGATGTATTAACACCTGGGAAAACTTAAAACATCATAACAAATTGAAACCGAACAAGGACATTAGTAGAACCATTCCAAAGTCAGATTACCAGTACTTATTTCTCATCGTCCTTCCGTAGATGTATTAACACCTGGGAAAATTTAAAACATCATAACAAATTGAAACCGAACAAGGACATTAGTAAAACCATTCCAAAGTCAGATTACCAGTACTTATTTCTCATCGTCCTTCCGTAGATGTATTAACACCTGGGAAAACTTAAAACATCATAACAAATTGAAACCGAACAAGGACATTAGTAGAACCATTCCAAAGTCAGATTACCAGTACTTATTTCTCATCGTCCTTCCGTAGATGTATTAACACCTGGGAAAACTTAAAACATCATAACAAATTGAAACCGAACAAGGACATTAGTAAAACCATTCCAAAGTCAGATTACCAGTACTTATTTCTCATCTTCCTTCCGTAGATGTATCAACACCTGGGAAAATTTAAAACATCATAACAAATTGAAACCGAACAAGGACATTAGTAAAACCATTCCAAAGTCAGATTACCAGTATTTATTTCTCATATTCCTTCCGTAGATGTATTAACACCTGAGAAAATTTAAAACATCATAACAAATTTAAAACAAACAAGGACATTAGTAGAACCATTCCAAAGTCAGATTACCAGTATTTATTTCTCATCTTCCTTCCGTAGATGTATTAACACCTGAGAAAATTTAAAACATCATAACAAATTTAAAACGAACAAGGACATTAGTAGAACCATTCCAAAGTCAGATTACCAGTATTTATTTCTCATCTTCTTTCCGTAGATGTATTAACACCTGGAAAAATTTAAAACATCATAAGAAATTTAAAACGAACAAGGACATTAGTAGAACCATTCCAAAGTCAGATTACCAGTATTTATTTCTCATCTTCCTTCCGTAGATGTATTAACACCTGAGAAAATTTAAAACATCATAACAAATTTAAAACGAACAAGGACATTAGTAGAACCATTCCAAAGTCAGATTACCAGTATTTATTTCTCATCTTCTTTCCGTAGATGTATTAACACCTGGAAAAATTTAAAACATCATAAGAAATTTAAAACGAACAAGGACATTAGTAGAACCATTCCAAAGTCAGATTACCAGTATTTATTTCTCATCTTCCTTCCGTAGATGTATTAACACCTGAAAAAATTTAAAACATCATAACAAATTTAAAATGAACAAGGACATTAGTAGAACCATTCCAAAGTCAGATTACCAGTATTTATTTATCATCTTCCTTCCGTAGATGTATTAACACCTGAGAAAATTTAAAACATCATAACAAATTTAAAACGAACAAGGACATTTGTAGAACCATTGCAAAGTCAGATTACTAGTATTTATTTCTCGTCTTCCTTCCGTAGATGTATTAACACTTGAGAAAACTTAAAACATCATAACAAATTGAAACCGAACAAGGACATTAGTAAAACCATTCCAAAGTCAGATTACCAGTACTTATTTCTCATCCTCCTTCCGTAGATGTATTAACACCTGGGAAAACTTAAAACATCATAACAAATTGAAACCGAACAAGAACATTAGTAGAACCATTCCAAAGTCAGATTACCAGTACTTATTTCTCATCGTCCTTCCGTAGATGTATTAACACCTGGGAAAACTTAAAACATCATAACAAATTGAAACCGAACAAGGACATTAGTAAAACCATTCCAAAGTCAGATTACCAGTACTTATTTCTCATCCTCCTTCCGTAGATGTATTAACATCTGGGAAAACTTAAAACATCATAACAAATTGAAACCGAACAAGGACATTAGTAGAACCATTCCAAAGTCAGATTACCAGTACTTATTTCTTATCGTCCTTCCGTAGATGTATTAACACCTGGGAAAATTTAAAACATCATAACAAATTGAAACCGAACAAGGACATTAGTAAAACCATTCCAAACTCAGATTACCGGTACTTATTTCTCATCTTCCTTCCGTAGATGTATTAACATCTGGGAAAACTTAAAACATCATAACAAATTGAAACCGAACAAGGACATTAGTAAAACCATTCCAAAGTCAGATTACCAGTATTTATTTCTCATCTTCCTTCCGTAGATGTATCAACACCTGGGAAAATGTAAAACATCATAACAAATTGAAACCGAACAAGGACATTAGTAAAACCATTCCAAAGTCAGATTACCAGTGTTTATTTCTCATATTCCTTCCGTAGATGTATTAACACCTGAGAAAATTTAAAACATCATAACAAATTTAAAACAAACAAGGACATTAGTAGAACCATTCCAAAGTCAGATTACCAGTACTTATTTCTCATCTTCTTTCCGTAGATGTATTAACACCTGGAAAAATTTAAAACATCATAAGAAATTTAAAACGAACAAGGACATTAGTAGAACCATTCCAAAGTCAGATTACCAGTATTTATTTCTCATATTCCTTCCGTAGATGTATTAACACCTGAGAAAATTTAAAACATCATAACAAATTTAAAACAAACAAGGACATTAGTAGAACCATTCCAAAGTCAGATTACCAGTACTTATTTCTCATCTTCTTTCCGTAGATGTATTAACACCTGGAAAAATTTAAAACATCATAACAAATTGAAACCGAACAAGGACATTAGTAAAACCATTCCAAAGTCAGATTACCAGTATTTATTTCTCATCTTTCTTCCGTAGATGTATTAACACCTGAGAAAATTTAAAACATCATAACAAATTTAAAACGAACAAGGACATTAGTAGAACCATTCCAAACTCAGATTACCGGTACTTATTTCTCATCTTCCTTCCGTAGATGTATTAACATCTGGGAAAACTTAAAACATCATAACAAATTGAAACCGAACAAGGACATTAGTAAAACCATTCCAAAGTCAGATTACCAGTATTTATTTCTCATCTTCCTTCCGTAGATGTATCAACACCTGGGAAAATGTAAAACATCATAACAAATTGAAACCGAACAAGGACATTAGTAAAACCATTCCAAAGTCAGATTACCAGTATTTATTTCTCATATTCCTTCCGTAGATGTATTAACACCTGAGAAAATTTAAAACATCATAACAAATTTAAAACAAACAAGGACATTAGTAGAACCATTCCAAAGTCAGATTACCAGTACTTATTTCTCATCTTCTTTCCGTAGATGTATTAACACCTGGAAAAATTTAAAACATCATAAGAAATTTAAAACGAACAAGGACATTAGTAGAACCATTCCAAAGTCAGATTACCAGTATTTATTTCTCATATTCCTTCCGTAGATGTATTAACACCTGAGAAAATTTAAAACATCATAACAAATTTAAAACAAACAAGGACATTAGTAGAACCATTCCAAACTCAGATTACCGGTACTTATTTCTCATCTTCCTTCCGTAGATGTATTAACATCTGGGAAAACTTAAAACATCATAACAAATTGAAACCGAACAAGGACATTAGTAAAACCATTCCAAAGTCAGATTACCAGTATTTATTTCTCATATTCCTTCCGTAGATGTATTAACACCTGAGAAAATTTAAAACATCATAACAAATTTAAAACAAACAAGGACATTAGTAGAACCATTCCAAAGTCAGATTACCAGTACTTATTTCTCATCTTCTTTCCGTAGATGTATTAACACCTGGAAAAATTTAAAACATCATAAGAAATTTAAAACGAACAAGGACATTAGTAGAACCATTCCAAAGTCAGATTACCAGTATTTATTTCTCATATTCCTTCCGTAGATGTATTAACACCTGAGAAAATTTAAAACATCATAACAAATTTAAAACAAACAAGGACATTAGTAGAACCATTCCAAAGTCAGATTACCAGTACTTATTTCTCATCTTCTTTCCGTAGATGTATTAACACCTGGAAAAATTTAAAACATCATAACAAATTGAAACCGAACAAGGACATTAGTAAAACCATTCCAAAGTCAGATTACCAGTATTTATTTCTCATCTTTCTTCCGTAGATGTATTAACACCTGAGAAAATTTAAAACATCATAACAAATTTAAAACGAACAAGGACATTAGTAGAACCATTCCAAAGTCACATTACCAGTATTTATTTCTCATCTTCCTTCCGTAGATGTATTAACACCTGAGAAAATTTAAAACATCATAACAAATTTAAAACGAACAAGGACATTTGTAGAACCATTCCAAAGTCAGATTACTAGTATTTATTTCTCGTCTTCCTTCCGTAGATGTATTAACACTTGAGAAAATTTAAAACATCATAACAAATTGAAACCGAACAATGACATTAGTAAAACCATTCCAAAGTCAGATTACCAGTATTTATTTCTCATCTTCCTTCCGTAGATGTATTAACACCTGAGAAAATTTAAAACATCATAACAAATTCAAAACGAACAAGGACGTTAGTAGAACCATTCCAAAGTCAGATTACTAGTATTTATTTCTCGTCTTCCTTCCGTAGATGTATTAACACTTGAGAAAATTTAAAACATCATAACAAATTGAAACCGAACAATGACATTAGTAAAACCATTCCAAAGTCAGATTACCAGTATTTATTTCTCATCTTTTTTCCGTAGATGTATTAACACCTGAGAAAATTTAAAATATCATAACAAATTTAAAACGAACAAGGACATTAGTAAAACCATTCCAAAGTCAGATTACCAGTATTTATTTCTCATCTTCCTTCCGTAGATGTATTAACACCTGAGAAAATTTAAAACATCATAACAAATTTAAAACGGACAAGGACATTAGTAGAACCATTGCAAAGTCACATTACCAGTATTTATTTCTCGTCTTCCTTCCGTAGATGTATTAACACCTGAGAAAATTTAAAACATCATAACAAATTGAAACCGAACAAGGACATTAGTAGAACCATTCCAAAGTCACATTACCAGTACTTATTTCTCATCTTCCTTCCGTAGATGTATCAACACCTGGGAAAATTTAAAATATCATAACAAATTTAAAACGAACAAGGACATTAGTAGAACCATTCCAAAGTCAGATTACCAGTATTTATTTCTCATCTTCCTTCCGTAGATGTATTAACACCTGAGAAAATTTAAAACATCATAACAAATTTAAAACGAACAAGGACATTAGTAGAACCATTCCAAAGTCAGATTACCAGTATTTATTTCTCATCTTCCTTCCGTAGATGTATTAACACCTGAGAAAATTTAAAACATCATAACAAATTTAAAACGAACAAGGACATTAGTAAAACCATTCCAAAGTCAGATTACCGGTATTTATTTCTAATCCTCCTTCTGTAGGTATATTAACACCTGGGAAAATTTAAAACATCATAACAAATTGAAAATACAAATATGGGGTCATATCTGCGGACTCACACCGCTAGAAATCTCGTTTCGTTATCCGTGGTGAGCAGAGCACAGATAGCCCATGGTGTAAGTTTGTGCATAATTACACACAAATCCTGTTATTTGACTTTCCTCTTATGAATAAATTTCATGTTGAATAATGAATAAATAAGCAGGTTGTATCATATGACCATTGTTAAACTGTAAATCCATAACTCGAATCTTAACATTTTGGAAGAGATTGTTTGTTTGTTTTTTAATTTCGCGCAAACTACACGAGAACTATCTGCGCTAGCCGTCCCTAATTTAGTAGTGTAAGACTAGAGGGAAGGCAGCTAGTCATCACCACCTACCGCCACCTCTTTTACCAACGAATAGTGGGATTCATCGTCACATTATAACGCCCCCATGGCTGAAAGGACGATCATGTTTGGTGCGACGGGAATTCGAACTTGCGACCCTCAGATTACGAGTCGAACTCCTTAGCCCACCTGGTCATGCCGGGCCTTTTGGAAGAGATTATCTTGTTAAACACTTGCTTGCTATTTCAATGTTTTATTGTTTATAGGCTTAACCAAATAATTAACATGTGTTTTGGTTTCGTCGCTTCTATTATAACATTTATACGTGTAATTTGACTGAATTTTTTTCGGTCTCGTCCACCTTCCAATAATTCAGTATTTATTTATAATTTTCGTTAAAAAGAAAAGAAAGTTTCAAATAATTATCAACTTTCTCACACTATTGCGACCCCTGTGGCACAGCGGTATGCTTACAGGCTCAAGCCGGTAGATACTGGGTTTCGATATCCGTGGTGGGCGAAGTACAAACTGTCTATTGTGTAGTTTTCTGCTTAATTACAAAACAAACAAACGTTCAGTTGTTGTCATTAGTATAAACCTCAATACGTGCCAGAGGCTTTTAAAGTCTAGACGATATAATGACTGCATAGGCAATGGAACAGGGAAATAGGGATAAAAACACACCCACCAGTTCAAGGGGTACAGTTTATTTAATTTAGTACAAACACCCACCTGTTCAAGGGGTACAGTTTATTTAATTTAGTACAAACACCCACCGGTTCAAGGGGTACAGTTTATTTAATTTAGTACAAACACCCACCTGTTCAAGGGGTACAGTTTATTTAATTTAGTACAAACACCCACCGGTTCAAGGGGTACAGTTTATTTAATTTAGTACAAACACCCACCTGTTCAAGGGGCACAGTTTATTTAATTTAGTACAAAGCTACACACACAAGGGCTTTCCTCGTAGGGCGTCATTAATTGTGGAGTGACAGATGACTAGAGGGAATGGAGCTAGTATAAAAACACATCCACCGCCAACACCTGGACTACTCAATTAAGACGGAAAAGTGAAATGTAAACGTCACTCTTATAACGCACTCAATCTTTGTCGATAAGAGACTCGAACCATGGAACCCCAGCTCAAGAGTCCAGCACGTTAACTACGTGTACAGTGCCGTTTCGACTCCAGAAGACCTAGTCTGTTAGTTTTTAATTACGCCCAAAACTACACAATAAGTTATCTGTGCTTTGCCCACCACGAGTATCGAAATCCGGGGGAGAAGGGGAGAGATGTGGAGTCCATCCCCATGAAAATCTCCATGGACTTATGACGTTCTTCAGATGAGCTGTGTTCTTAGTCCAAAATAACGTTTCACTTTATATATATTTAAAAGAAAGTTTTAAGAATAAACTTAGTAGCCGGAGACGAAGGATCGAAACGACAGAAAATGAAATGAAGGTAAAACATACAAGATTGTATGAGTTCGTCATGAAACTTCTTGTTTCCACATACAGTTTAGAGGGATTTTTTAGCCTAAAGCTGCACAATGGACTGTCTGCGCTCTATCTCTGCCTGCCGCTGGGAATCAAACCCCGGATTTTATTGTTGTAAATTCATAATATTATTGTTCACCTACAGGGGGGAAGGCTGCTTCCAAATTAAGTTTACTTAATATTTCTTTCTGTCCCTACTCATCAAGGCAGAACATTCTAATTACCAAAATGTCCATCGAAGGAGTTTGTCTTCCGGCCCATCCCTACGTTCTTAATATCAACATAATGACTACAACGATTTTATATATAAATGTTTTTCAGTCCATTTCTAGTTAATTATTGACTAAATAAATTTAGCAGAATTTTATATATTCTTCCTCCAGTGGATCAAAAAGTTAAAACTGGGATTAGACACAGTAGGTGGCACTTTGCGTAGCTATGTTTATGATCATTACAAAACATCTAGTGGAAATGAGCTTTGATATTCTTGTAAACTAGATACGTTAAGCGCCCTCTTCGATTAAGGGTAAATAACAAAAGAAAACGCAAGTTGTAATTTTAACAACCTCACCTCACCCACCCCCTGGTGGTACAGCGGCATATCTGCGACCTTATAACTCTAGCAAACAGGTTTCGATATCAGTAGTGGGTAGTGTACAAATAGTAAAGTTGTAGATTTGTGCTTAACTTCACAAAAACAGTTTAAGCCACAAAATGTCGAAGACGCATGTAATTAATATATTCAATACTTCAATTAAAGTTTTAAAAAAAATTAATACAGAATGAAAAACCAAGATTCTCAGGGAACTGTACATTCATTTGAATCTGTTTTCGTTGGATATTTTTAAACTAGTCTGATAAAATTGTGGGGTAACTTCATGTTACTGTTATTCTGTATTACTTTGTACAGATAATCTCACACACCACCTGTATTTGCATTTCAGAAACAATATATTCATAAAACGATGTATGTTCCATTTTCCTGTTCTGGACATAATGGTACAAAGTTTTACGTTTATCCTTATTGTTCAAGTCATAAAATGGTAGTAAAATGACAGTAGGTTCTTTATTCGGTTAATATATTTTCTTTTTCTAGGATCATGAAATAAGTAAAAGTGTTAAAAATAAAATTCACATATTCGTAAAGAAATACCAAAAAAATGGAAACTTGTTTATGCGTTAGATGTTCAACGTTGCCATAGTAACAGTGACATCACTTAGTTACGTGGCACGCTCACTTCAGACTCTGTCTCCTAAAGCAATACTGCCTTTCACGAAGTGAGGAAAAATATTTTTTCTTCAGGACAAAATTGTCCAGTGTCGGTTTTTAGGCCTACGGGAGCTAAGCAACCGCCTCAAACCCATCAAAACTAGGTAGAAAGAAAGGTGGGCGGGGGTACTCTAGAGACTCAGCTGGGTTCGCGCTAGCCACTGGCTGTGGTTGATGGTCGTTAACTATTTATACCACCATTTGTTATAAGCAATGTTAACATTTGTGCATCTGATGTTGTTTTTACAGTTTGTTTTATGGTATTGTTAGAATAACAACTTATAAAGAACACGTTGTTATCAAATCCGTTGTATTATTTCTTTGGGCAATCAGATCTCCATTACAGTTCAAAATTTATATCGGTTCCACGATATGTGACTTAGCTGTTCAAATCAAAAAACATCTTAAACAACAAAATATATGCAGTAAAAAACAGATTATATATTATTCAAAACTATTATTTACAAAATAAAAAGAGGTAACAATGTTTTGACGTCCTTGAGTCATCATCAGATTGAAAATGAGACTAAGAATGATCACGTGATAAATAATGGTTACTTATTCATCCGTAAATATTTCTTTACTTCAAGTCGCCATCTTGAATACTAAGTGAGCAATGAAAATCCTTCCAAAATTTAATCATATTTCAATAGCATGTATAATGAAAAACTGGCGGTAAAAACTTTAGCATTTTATGAGTAATGGGACACCTGGTGGATAAAGACTTTAGTATTTCATGTGTAATGAAATATATAAAGTCTAGATAAAGTATTTTCTAATTAGCAAAGATCGAAAGAGACGTTAATTAGACACTTGGAGTTAAACCTTGATAATACTCTAGTCTTTTCCGTTGTATTATTGTTAGAATATCTGATATTCCAAATATATAGTGAGAACTGTTAATTTATCGATGTCACAAACAAATGTAATAAAACCTATGAAGGTTATTTAAATATAAGTTCGGTTTAATTACGTCCATACGATAATTAGACCACCATTTCAATATATAGAAAAAAAGTATACTGATTTACTCAGTTCAGTGTGTGTTTGTGTTTTTCTTTTAGCAAAGCCACAAAGGGTATCTGCTCAGCCCACCGATGGGAATCGAACCCCTGGTTTTAGCGTTGTAAATCCGGAGACATACCGCTGTACTAGCGGGGGCGTTACTCAGTTTAGATATTAAGCCTTACGATTTATTGAGGTATAGGCCTCCATAAGTAAACATGAACTTCTGATTCCAGATAATGAAGAAATATCTCGCATCTGCCTTGTCTTGGGCCCAGCATGTCCAAGCGTATTAAGGTGTTCAACTCGTAATTCGAGGGTCGCGGGTTCGAATCCCGGTCGCACCAAACATGCTCGCCCTTTCAGCCGTGGGGGCGTTATAATGTGACGTTCAATCCCACTATTCGTTGGTAAAAGAGTAGCCCAAGAGTTGGCATTGGGTGATAATGACTAGCTACCTTCCCTCTCGTTTTACATTGCTAAATTAGGGACGGCTAGCGCAGATAGCCCTCGTGTAGCTTTGCGCGAAGTTCAGAACAAACAAAACAAGCCTTGGGGCTTGATCCCTCACGGTGGACAAAGTGCAGACAGCCCATTGTGTAAAAATAACAAAAACAATTTACTTTTTTTCATGGCACTAGGATGCGACAGTTTGTGTGCACTGGACAACAGATACATTTAACGAGTAGATACACAATATACTTTTCAAAATATTGAATTAAATGGTTGTTAAAATGAAGTTACGGAAATAAATCTACGTAATTTTCTGCCCTCCAGTAGTCCAGCGGTATGTCTGCGGACTTACAACACTAAAAACCGGGTTTTGATACCGGTGGTGGGCAGAGCACAGATAGCCCATTGTGTAGCTTTGTGCTTAATTCAAAAACAACAACAACATTATCCCCCACTTTTTAAACCTAGTTATTCATTTTCTACACTCGTAATCTGAGGGTCGCGGGTTCGCATCCCCGTCGCGCCAAACATGCTCGCCCTTTCAGCCGTGGGGGCGTTATAATGTGACTGTCAATCCCACTATTCTTTGGTAAAAGAGTAGCCCAAGAGTTGGCGGTGGGTGGTTATGACTAGCTGCCTTCCCTCTAGTCTTACACTCCTAAATTAGGGACGGCTAGCGCAGATAGCCCTCGAGTAGCTTTGCTCGAAATTCAAATAAAACAAAACAATTCATGATAGTGGTGATTTGGGGCATGGTCTGAGAATATTTATATAGAAATCCAAATGCATGCCAATTTTTTATGTTTTCATAAGAATTTGGAGAATTATTGGTTCTTATGCGCTGGACTACAAAAAGCTTATGAATAAAAACAAGGAACATATTATGTAACTACCCTATATCTGCAATAACAGTGCAAACGGTGTTTTTCATTTAATATTAAGTCAGATTGGATACGACAAGCCTAGTTGTGTTTTTGTTTTTTGTTTTGTTTTTAATTTCGCGCAATGCTACACCGCGCTAGCCGTCACTAATTCAGCAGTGTAAGGTTAGAGTGAAGGCAGCTAGCTAGTTATCACCACCCACCACCAACTTTTGGGATACTATGTTACTAACGAATAGTGGGATTGATTGTAACATTATAGAGCTCTAATGGCTGAAAGGGCGAGAATGTTTGGTGTGACGGGGATTCGAACCCGCGACTCTCGAATTACGAGTCGAATGCCTTATCAAGCTGACCATAGGCGATATTTATATCATCAGTTTTCATGAACAGTTACTACTATGTAAACGACTTTTAAAGAAGCAGTCAAACGTACGTGAAAAGTTTGGAGGGAACTCTCAGTGAGCATAATTTTGTTCAACTATCAAAATAAACAGTAAAAATCATTACTTCTTTCTCCAGATTTTACGGATTCTAAATATTGTGATGTTCTAAAAAATCCTTTTTAATGCAATCAGGTTTTCATATCAGAGGGCGATCAAGTTTTCGGTTAGATATCGTATAAACGTATTTACAATTTATTAAAGACATTATTTCAGTTTTCACAATCTCGTATTTCTACATCCATAAATTTAATTTTTTATAATGCAAATTGTTCAACGAAGAAGAAGCGAAGCACTTCGTTTTATTGGTTTTTATTTTCATGTCAGTTGTTGTTGTTTTGTTTTTTTCTTATTTTCTAGGAGCTCCTGAAGAAAGATGGGTTGTATTTGTTCCTTCTTGAAAGCACTGACATCCTATCATGGAACACACCTCACACCCAAGCAGGTGGAACGTCAACGCCAACAGAGGGCGCGTAATTCTCAACCATTTCCCCTTAGAGAACCTTCTTGCAGCGGAACACCAGAGAAAGATAATGGAAGGCCAGGATCTGGATTTTCGTCTCCAATTCGGCCAAGACAATTAAGCGAAGAAGACAAACTTCTAAGTTTTTCATCACCA
Organism: Tachypleus tridentatus; assembly: GCF_004210375.1. Classification (NCBI taxonomy): domain Eukaryota; kingdom Metazoa; phylum Arthropoda; class Merostomata; order Xiphosura; family Limulidae; genus Tachypleus; species Tachypleus tridentatus. The sequence goes on along the minus strand of NC_134834.1, from coordinate 185,250,077 downwards.
AGGCCGAAACTGGGAGATGGAGAACGCCAACTAAGTTTTGGTCAACAAAAATTTAAGACACCACACGCGAAATCAATGTCATAGCTCAAGAAATCACAATGTATACCATTTGATGTTTTAAATTTCTATTGTTGTTTTAAGTCTAAATTTTACTTAATATAATATGATAAGACTTCCAAATAATTACACTTCCATCAATTTCAAAGAAAGTTCTAATACTCAAATAACATACCCAATCTAAACTTCTAAGATCCTTCACAATTTAAAAAGTACAATATTTAAATAATTTCACTTTATTGGTGTACTTTTAATATTGAAGCAATTTTTTCTCAAATATAAAATGCTTATTATTAATAATTGTGAATGATGTTAAACGTTCCAGATTCAAGTTGCATGATTAATAAACTGTCTGTAATGATTATTTCATATAAATAGTTGAATTATTACCTGTTTGAAATTAAAAAGATGATCAACACTGGAAAATGAAAAAAGACAAAACATATTTATTGAAATATTTTACTTTGTGGTAATTTCTCAGTTGTGAACAAATTTTCTTTGTTAAGCCTAAGTCTTTAATATAATCAGTGGCAAAATAAAAGCGTTATCTATACTTTTTCTCTTCGGCTTAACCTCGATATTATCTATTATTTCAGATTTTAAACCTAACGTATTTAGATTACTGTACTACTTAATAAATAACGCTTAACAGAGTCTTTTTACCTCTCATCATCCAGGTCTAATTGGTGATCTCTGATATCACGCAAAATTTTCTTAGACATTTAGTTGTGCAACATGAAAGCTAGGTCTGAAATTTTATTTTACTCACCTATTATTTTGAGTTGCAATGGATTAACCGAAAATAATGTAAAGAAATATATATATATATATATATGTGCAGTTTGAAACCGCCTGGATTACTTTGATATATATATATATATATCACAACACAAATTTATATTAAACATCATACAGACTGTTAAGACAAGTAATTAAAAAATTATCGCATATTAATTAAAATTTTAAACAAAGTTCTTAATTATGGATGTGATGAGATCTAGATTGAGCGAAACCTGTCGTCGACAATAATGAGTTTGAAAAATTAGTATTATACACTTCTAATTCTAAAATTCTATAGTACTGGATAAAGAATGTATTGTTACAAAATATAATAATGTCTCATGACGATTAAAATTAATTAGAATTATTCTTCACCAACTTAGAAAAGATATTCACGCCATAATATTTGTTGTTGTAACAAATGGATTATCCAGATTGCGTTCTTGCGACTTCTGTGTTTGTTTTGTCTCAGTCGGCCTTGTGAGCTCTGGATTAAGGCGTCCACAATGAATATGACAAGCATAGAGTGGTTGAAATACTGTTATTATACTCTCTTATAATTCTTTATAATCCTTACAAGAATAGATAAATAATGCAATATTAAAAATATAAGAGGCCTTATGCTACTTTATTGTGACACGTATAACTGAAAAATTAAAGTTATGTGTACTTGTATGAACAGTATAAGCTGCTAATGTTACATGTATTTGTATAAACCACATACACTGCTAACTAAAGTTACGAAAACTGAAATTTATTACTCTGTTGGAATTGGGGGAGTATTTAATTTAAAAAAGTAAAATCAAAGAAATTATTTTGTTTATAGATTCTTTCGTCTGCACTTTGATTCAAAATTTCATGCAAAGCTATACGCTTACTATATATCTGTAATTTTGAAACCAAAACCTGATGGAAGTAGCTAACCAACGTTACACGCTTTCAACTTTTACTTTATTATTTTTTATCAAATATTGAAATCTGACTGTCAGTTCTAAAACACATTCACGATCTCAAAGAGCGGATTGCGTTTTGGGAGCAACAGGTTGCTGCTAACCACGAATCTTCGGATTGACAATCTTGACAAACTAACCACAAGGCCACGACCAGATTTTGTTTCAAAGATGATTAAAATCTGTGTAATTGTCAAAAAGTAAATAAATAAAGAGGAAATATTACTGTTAGTATAATTACAAGTTAGTATAACAAGTAACTCACACAATCAACACTTCACAAAATTTTTAAAAGATGTAAACAGTTCACGTGCATAAGTTGGACTTCAGTCACTGTAAAGAATATATTTAGAATCATTAAAATACTTTTATATGAAATAGATTGTACAAGTCAATACATTTCCTTAATTGGGAATAATAACAGCAGTTACAATGAGTTGATTAATACACTGCCTAATTTGGGATACAAATGGTAAAATTTTTTTATGAATATATATATATATATACATAATTTTTTAATGTAAAAAATAGAAAAACAAATACACTGTGTTTTCAAATAACTTCATGTTTCCTTAGAAATTAATTTAAAAAAAATAATAAATAATATTTAACAGTAATAAACTTTAAAATATAACTCACTTGTACAAAATAAAACATTTTTTTAACTCAAGAAATAAAAATGCTTGGTTTTATGACTCTATAGACCACTAAAATATTGATATAAAGTAGTTAATCAATATTCAGGCATAAACTAGGTATTTGGAAACAAAAATAGATTTGTATTTAATCACATTAAAATGGGCCTGGTGGTTTAGGCATTCGACTCCCAACCTGGTGGTCGCAGACTCAAAATCCATCACCAAATATGCTTGCCCTTTCAGCCGTGGGGGCGTTATAAAGTTACTATTAATCTCAGTATTTAAACATAGTTGATGATGCTTAACAGTTTTATGATGCGGTGTTATAATATGACATTTTAAGAATCAAAGTCAGGGACATAACTATGGAGGGGTCAAGTGACCACACAATATTCTAAAAAACCTAAAAGGTCCACTGTCTTCTAAGTCCTTTAAATAATCATTTGGTTCTCTTAAGTTTTAATACTTTCGGTTTAAAATTTCTATTTAGGCTAGGGTAAATCATTTCTATTCATTGTATAGACCAAAAAATCCTCATTGTTTTGCAAAAAACAACACCCACCTCCCTACCCTGTACTTTTGGATACACCCCTGAACGTTCATGTCCCTCCTATGACTTTTAATTATTTGTGTCTTGTTCGGCATGTAACATTCTAATTTTATTATTGTGATCTTTGCTATATTGTTTGACTTCTGCTTTAATAAGAAAAAAAACGATTTACTGTTTAGACAAGTACAAGAAAATTTACGTACTGAAATATTCAAGTCATATATATTTAAGTTGATACAAATATATAAAACAATTAATCTAACACTTGTTTTAAAGTTTGAAAACACAACAAAGCTTTCGAAGAAAAATTTGTAAAGAGGCACGTGTTAGCCCTGTTTTTAGAGCTCTCGATTTCAGAGCAAACTAACTGTAAGCATCTTAGAAGAATATAAATTCATTCTTTAGTGTGAATGATAGGTTGCAGGTTACTGGTAACTGGTTAACTTTCCTCTAGTTAGCAGCTCAAAATTAGAAATAGCGGTGGAGACATCGATTGTGTTTTAGCGGGTTCTTTTGGATTGTTTGGTAAAATAATATTAAGTTCAGTCCACCTTACAATGTTAATTAGTCTTTTTTCATTAACATTTACAACGGAATAATTTCACTTGTAGCCCTAACTTCACTGATAAGGTTAGGTTTCAATGAAGATTGCAAGATTAAAGGCGTGGTTAATTTTCTTATAACATGATTTCTATAATTTTGTTTAATTAATCAACAATAAACATGCCAGCTAACCCTCTAAACAACTGCAGGAAATTTCTAAATTCTACAGAGGCTTTATCTTTCATGAATTTTCTAAATATTGCGTAATGCTTCCTCTAATAAACAATTAAATGTTAAAAATGTAGCTTACAACAGAAGCTTTGTAATATGTATAAAATATAAATAAAAAGTTGTTAAACTGTAACGATGAATTTTTTACAAACGTTACGTAGTTGTGAATTATCGCTGAAGTTTAAAATTTGCAAATTTACAATCACGACTGTCCTTGTTATATATATAATTTAGCTTAGTCTATGTGTTAACAGAGATCAGTGATTTCTAAAGTGTATGTCACGGCATGTTGCTATAGATGTCGCGATAGTTTCACTGAATGAAGAACAAAAAGAAAACTACTAAAGGACATTGCTCGTGGCAGCAGAGGAATCACGCAAATCAAGGTAAGTGTATTAGACGGAAATGGACTTCCACAGCCCAATGTAAAAATACATTCCACAAGATAAAGCAAGCTTTATGTCAATTTCCTACCTTGCAACTTTGAAAGAAAAAAAAAGGTGAGCAACCATTTTTTTGCATACACGTGTTTAAAACATTGGGTTGGGTTCCGTTTCAAAAGGGTGTCTTAGCGAATACTAGTAGAACAATAAACTTTGCAGAAAGAAAATATACTGCAAAAGAAATAGAATGTCTAACCCCCTGCTAGTACGCTAAAATCAGGGGTTCGATTCCCCTCGGTGAGCTCAGCAGACAGCACGATGTGGCTTTGCTATAAGAAAAGGTTGTAGAAGAATTTTAACTATACGTGGAGAAAAAAATTCCAGTGATCACTAACTGTGCTGCCTTGATTTTTTACAAATATCTGATAAGTTAATTGGTAGATTAATGACCAATTAAAGTTTCAGATCTAACACTTGAAATACCTCGCAGAAAAGTAAAAGGTAACAAGTTACTTGATGTTCTATCTAGACACTTTACTGATTCTTCAGAAGAAACTCTAGATTTGGATGTAAGCAAACTATTTCCTACATTTTCAACGTTAGAACTCGAGAACATTTGGTTACAATGTGAGTATAAGCATATTTACACTTACTTCAAAACTGAAAAGTTGATTCTGTTATAGCTTCAGACTGTAGATGACTTCATTACACAAAAGTAGTTGCTAAAAATGATCAATACCCACCACACTTTTTCCAAAAGCATCTTAAACTAGCGATGTTAATGTAATTTCATGATCATCTAACAGCTTGTCATCTAGGTAGTAGAAAAACAGAAGCGGTTATTGTCCTGATAAGAAAAAGAACACAAATGTTGCATATTATCGCTCCGTAAAACTGCTAAATTTAATCACAAACGGTCAGCCGGATGTATGCAAATTACTAAATTAACGGAAACTGGTTCCTGGTAGCTGCTGTTTGTTTTAATTCGTTACAAATGGATTAGATGTCGTCAGTGAAGAAAGTTTGGAAACTACTGGCTTAGATAAAACAACATATACCTTAACCCACTATTGCCCATAAATCTTATGGTTTTTAAATTAAATTATACAAATTTATATTTGTAAGATTATTCTAAAGATGTTTCTGGAACATGGATCAAGCCCCATACTTTTGCATTATAAGACCTAAATCTTATTGCTAACCTATTAGAAAGAAACTCAAAAAATTGTTTTCAAATAATAAACAGATAAACATGTATACAGTGAACGAAAGCAACTTTTAAATAAGCAAATCAAAGTATGAATGATGCTGAAAAAACATTTTAATACACCATTCTAATCTTTACCAAAGCATGTCGCTCGTGGTGCAGCAGTGTTTTGGAATTGTCGAGCAATTTGTTTACGTGAGTTTCCATCAAAAGTTAGGGTTAATTCGCTTTTAAGTTTGTGTTGTACTTTTTCTGCCCAAAATAAATACAAATTTCATTTTCTGAAAACATAAGTATATTTTATATTCGTATATTACTGTTTAGTCTATCATTGTTAGTATTGTTGATATTAATGCTGTCTCTGTTTATAGGCCAATAAATTGTGAAATATCCGTTTAACTTTTATTAATTTTAAACACGACAGTGACGGAGTGTAGGTCATACTAATTTTACTGTTACAGTATGAATTTGATGTAATATTGTAAGAAACACTGGGACACTCTCACCGGTTGTAATATTTACAAACTGATAATTAATAATATATAAAATGTTATTAATGAATGTAAGTGTAATTTATACTATGAAGCTTTACTAATTTGGACCTTAGAATTAATACTAAAAATGGTAATATGACACAATACTACTCACTACTAGCATAACATTTTAAAATAATGGCTATGTCACTTAACTTCTTAAGAGTCTTATGACTTAGTTATATATAAATAATGCTTAATAACACATGTTAGAAAAATAAAACTTTCTTAGCATAGGATTATTCCCACCCTGTAGAAATTTATATTTGTAACCCTTTGTCCTAACATTTTCACCAAAGTCACCATGATGTGTATTGCATTAGACCTTAACAAACGTAAACAGTTTACTTCAAATTAGGTCTTTCCTAATTCTAATTGTTTTAAACTTTGGAAATATTAATCTGTCCTTATATGATAATCTTTTCTCTCAGGTGTCATAGTGTTTCTCCTGTGAACCTCTTTCAACAATTTAATGTATTTATGTGTAGGTAAGGGGCCCACAACTAAACACAGTACTCCAAGTTAGGCTAACCAGTGACAAATACAAGGAAATTATAAACTCTTTTAGACTTATATTTAATATTTCAATAAATTCACTCTTGTATTCGTTCTACACTAACAACCATAGCTGTGAAGTAATTCAGTTAATTAGCTGTTTATAACAGTTAGTAACAGGTAAAATAATCAAAATTATGGTTAAACTTATTAATGTCATGAAAATAATTAATTAATTGAAATTAATATCTTTGATTATTACATTTTTTGGCTATTCAAGAAGTAAAAAAATGTATAATTGTTATTTTTCATTGTGTTTAATCAACTCATGGTTGTTCAGTTTAGTCCATTAATGTTGTAACTCAGAAAAATATTCAACTTATGAAAATTATTGTTTCCAAGTTACTGTTTTCTATTATACCAACTTCTGAGTCTTGTGAGTTAGTTAAATTTAGTCAATTAATGGGCTTAGTGTTTAATTGATTAGGAAATTCTACTAATCACTTATCTCTACTAACAACAGTACATTAGAATCCACTTAGCCTTTTGTTTCCCGCATTGGATTTCTAGAATTGACTTCATGCTTTAAAAATAAATTTATGAGGTAAATAACCTGAGTTGTTCATTAGAAATATTTGGTTTTTGTGAAAAAAATATTCAAATAAGTGTACTAATAATTTAATAAGACTTGTGTTAATCTATGGTCATTTTATGTGTATTTTCTTAGGGTTTTAAGCCACATGTTAAGTAACAACTATTTGCCTTTGCCAAAGTTAGACAATTTCGATGTACTGTCGTGCCTGCGTACAACCTTTCACTGTTTAAATTCTTAACACTTCCACTTACGGCAGTTCATTTGAAGTGAATTATTTGTAATCTTTATGTTTCTGTCTCAGTTTTGTATAGGTTTGCTTTTACAAATTGACTGACCCAAGAAACTTTATTTTTAGGTTACATGGACTTGTACTGCCTAGGTCTCTACTGTGGAAGAATTAAAACAGAAAATGGAACTTGGAGTGACTGTGGGGTAACGGACACTTATGATTACGTATATTTATGACTCTGTATGAAGAGCTTGCATTGAAGCTTTAATCTAACCAAACTCATACAGAAATAAAGGTTTTAGTATTATATGCATGTAGGGTCAAGTTTAAGAATCTAATAATGTGTCAATTTTAACCTAATTGTAGTAACATGATTTGTTATTTTTCAATATTTGTAGTTTTGACACATCTAATTACAATGCCACATTAAAAAAAACAAGCTGTAAGTAAATTGTTATAAGAAAAGTTTGAACCTTTAATAGTGTATAATAAAGGATTCTTAAGTGTGAAAGGTCAGTATTTATTGTAGTAATGATTTGCTATCTTCATAGGGCTTTATGATGGATTTCTTATAAGATTGTTAAAAATTGTTTATGAATTGTCTAATTCCAAGTTTATTGTATTACTCAAGTGTTGGGATAAAACACCAAAATATGTTTTCATTTTACACATTTTTTATTTGATGTGTTACTTTCAATAAAATAGAGTAATTTCTTTATAGTGTTAGAATTGTACAGTAACAGTTAAAATATTGTTTTATTTCAATTTTCTGTAACTTAATTTTTTTACAATAATTTATATTAGCATGTTATTATTAAATAAATACTGACATACCCTAGCAGCTGTACTCTGTCAGATAATGGGGTGGAAATATTCCAGCTATTAAAAATACTTTTATATACAACCAAAAACTAAGATATTTTTATCTTAACATTTTTTTACTTCCATTTTAAAAGAACCTTGTAATGTAAATCATAATGGTTGGTTACTTTGTATCATTTTTTACCTTAATAATAATGGTAAATTACTTTGTGTGGTTTGTTTACCTGAATAATACTGGTTGGTCACTTTGTATTATTTGTTTACATTAATAATAATTGCAAATTTCTTTGTGTGGTTTGTTTACCTTTTGTGTTTTCATGAGAGATCATTTAGTTTACACGTAAAAAGAAAGTCTCTTCACATTCAACCTCTTGTGAGCTTATAATGATATTAATATTAAAAATGTTACTTTGCTTTTAGTATATGAATATGAAGTTATGTAACATTTTGCACTTCAAGTTGAGTGCTATTTCATGTTTGTGATTTTAACAACAAATATCAGTGCTTGAGAAAGTGGTACTTCACAGCCACATGCTTCTCAGGTCATCCACTACTAAACACACAACTATCATAGTGGGATAGAAGTAAATAAAATTCTAATTAGACTTTAGTGAAAAACATTAAAATTTTCAGAAAATATTTTTTTAGTGTGTGCGACAATTAACTAATGAATAATAACAAACCCTTTGGACCATTGGCCTTACCACTCACTACCTAGGCCTACCCAGTTAGTCTGCTTGGTGACTTATTCTGACAAATGTCAGATTTAGTGATTTTTTTTTTTTTAGCTCACTCCTACTAATTCTGAGTTTGTAACCCTTTTGCTTGTTCATCGTAACTTCATACCCACCTAAAATTTCATACATCATTAGACCAATGCTACAGAGAAGAAGGGATCTTTTGGTTCTTCAATAATATTATTGCAGATCAACTCACTAGAAAAATAAGAACATAACCCACCTTTTAGGAAATCATTGATTACTCTCAAACCTGTATAAGGTACTGTCAGTGGCAGCTCCTTCTATAAATCCATCTTAATAGCTGTTTTTCACATTTTTATATTCTACTACTTACTTAAACTTCAGTGGTTTTACACATTTTTATTACTAAGTAACTGAAAAGTTAAACTAATACTTGCACAGTAACAAGTGTAATAAATAAACTTAGTATTCCCAGAAGTTTTTTAATCTTGAAGGCCAAGTTCGTTGGTGCAGTTTATTTTTTACTTTGATCAACATATATATAGATATATAGATTGAACTGGACCTCTTTGAATTTAGCCTTGATTAAACAGTTTTCTGAAGGCTAAGTTTATATACTATATCTGCTGTTGTTTGGCTGTATAATATGCAGAACTGAAGAGTGAGTGGCCAATGGCACTTTTTCTTCACTAAACCTATCCAGTATATAGATTTTTCTCATAGTGACTAAACAATATTCTCATACCAGCAATATGTTTAGAACTGAAAGCTTACTTTATATGCAAACAATTCCTACAAGTTTATACCTGTTGCTTATCTTTGTGTATTGAAAAGTTGTAATTCGAGTCTTGTATTTGTGTAAGTTATTAAACTGTGTTACAATGTAGTATACTGACAAGTGTATCGTAGCTCACACTTCAGTTTTCCTGTATTAAGTTTATGTTTACTGGGTTAAAAAACTAGAATAAAAGATATTGATACTTCATTTTTTTACCAATTACTATAGCTGTTATATTGTAAAACTAATGAATTTTTTAAGTTATGTTTTAAGTCACTGCTAGTTTTGAATTATGAACATGGTTCTTGTCTTAGAGTTTTTATTAAAAATATTCATGTTTTTTTTTACTGTTTTCATTTTATGTTAAGGCTTGTCCCCGGGGCTACAGTGTAGCTCAATGGCCAGAACGGAACTACCAATGTCTTCCGTGTACGAGCACACCCACTTTCTACTCTTGGCTATATCTTGGGTTCATGGCACTCTTACCTCTGGTTTTGGAATGGTATCTGATAGACCAAACAGTAAAACGAAGGAAGTGAGTTAGTAACAAATAGCATGTTTTTTTATCTTAAGATAAAAGTTTTCATAACAGCATACTGTTTCTAAGTTGTTTCTGTGCTTATGTTTTTTTCAACAGTTTCCATCGTTTATATTTTAAAAAGCTTTTCATAATATTATTTAAGCATTTTTCTTAATATTTTTTTATAATTTGTCTAATGTTGCTTTTAATAAAGCATATTTCAATATATCTGTTTTTCCAAGGACTAAAAATACTCGCAATTATTATTATGAATTAATTATCTATTTGTATTAGTACATTATCAATTTGAAAAAAATACAAATAATGTAAATGTTTTTTTATAATTCTTTGTTGTAAATGATCAGTTCCAAATTTTAATGCAATTATTTTTATTAACAGTTGCTCCAAATGTAAATATTGTCTTTCATAATATTTTTAAAGATTTCAGTAAAAATTAAAAGTAACAACTATTGTATCAAAAGAATAAGTCCTTATGTTAGAAAATTGAAATAAATTATTCTTTGAGAATTTAAATTAATCCAGTTAATGAACTTTGGCACCAAAGATTCTTAGATTTTAAGACCTCAGTTATGTGGAGATGGTCATTGTTTTCTTGGTTTATTGATATCCAATTCAAAATTTTTTTATTATATATAGTTTTGTTTATCTACCAGTACTTCCTGCAGTATTAGCAACATTTCACAACTGCTAAATAAATTTTACTTATACTTGAAACATTTATTGTTTTCAATAGACATATATAAGCCACCCTGTGTATCTCATCTTGCCACTTTCAGTGATGAGTTCATGAGTTTTGAAAACGATTAAAAATCATATGTAGTAATAACCTAACAGTTATTTTACTTCAACTTATTATTAGTTCTTCCTGCCGTACAGCTAGTTGTTGCTAAGAAAATCATCAAAGAATGATTATACATCATGTTTGGAATTTAACATATAATGTTTCTTATTTAAACTTTTCATTTTTTAGCATTTAAAAAGTCATTACTCTACAAAAATGTTGAGGCTGAAATAAATATTATTTTATTGTCAGTGGACATTTTCATCCACAAAATTATTGTAGCATATATACTAAAGAAATAAACTATAGAAAACACCAAAAATAAAACATTGTTTTTTATGTGAAAATCACCTAAAATCTTAAATTCACACACTCGGAAATCCTAATTTGGACATAAGTAAAATTTGAACTACAATGTTTTGATCATCTAATATGGGTACCATTTCTAATTAGAAGATACATACACTCTTTTGATCATGTAACAAAGCTATCATTCCTGATTGGAAGACACACACTCTCTTTTAATCTTGAAACAAAGGTACTATTTCTAACTGGAAAACGTACATACATGATTTTGACAGCATGTGGAACAGTGTATTGTAGGAAGATGTGCATGTGAAGCACAGATCATTAAAACAAATGAACTTGAAACGTGATAGCAGTGTGAAGTTTTGTTTCTGAAGATTCTCACCCATGTGACCAGCATCTGAAACAAACATTAATGTGAGACCCATTACTCACATCCCAAACAAACATTCATATGAGACCAATTACTAGCATCCCAGACAAACATTCATGTGAAACCCATTAAGAAGTTCTCATCTGAATATTTACCTTAGTGACGAGAATCTCAAACAATGGTTTCACAATATATATTTTATAATTTGAAACTCCATTTAAAACCAAACAGATGTTTAAGCCTAAAAGTATCCACCCTGGTACCAGGAACAGTGCTCCTTAATTCAACCTTTCACATACATACTAGCTTACTTGCAATAAATATTAGCTTACGTGCTAATAACAGAGCTATTAGTAGGCACTAGCATATGGGGTCATGCCTTGATACCATCTGACAGTGACCTGAATCCCTAGTTGGTGTCTTGAAAAATCACAACAGAAAACCACTATTGATATCATACTGAAACCGTAAAAATTGCAGCACCAGTGGGGCCCAGGTCCAAATCTTTTGAACACTGAGCAACATGTCTAATTTGTTTTTGAAAGAGCAGTGATAATTATTGCTTTCTACTGAATTAAATGGCAACAAAATTATGTTTAGATTTGTTAGGTGAAAAAGTCTGTAATGGAAAGAGCATTGAAATGCAACATCTTATGTTACCACACAAAATAATATCTGGGTGTTAGCAACTCTTCAGTGTTTAACTGTTGTGAGATTTTCGTCAGTTGCTTCGAAATAGCTTTGAATTACTTAATGTTTGTACATCATGTAGAATCGTTTCTAAAAGGTATCAAAAACCACTTTTGGATAAACTACATAGATTTAAACTTGACGTGAAAAAGTTGCTGATTGATAACTTGTTTCTCAGTAGTTTTATTTCACTTTGTTACTACAACATGTAATACTATAAACTCTAGAAATGATCAGAATTTACTTCAAAGAAATCTTTAAATTTGGCTTAAATAAATTTAAATCCAACACTCTGGTTATGAACATTTAAGTATAGGTGTTTTTTGGGTTGTTTTTTTTTATGAAATGTTTTTCAGTAGTATATATATCAATTTTTTGTTGTATTTCATTGGGTTCACATGAGTACCCTTTAGCAGTATTGTTTTAAGATTAGAATGGCCTTTATGAAATATTGCATAGGTTCAAAATTTTTTGTAAAAGCTCTGGAGTATCCATGAATCAGGTGAAACATCTGTAATTAGCATTTAGAAACCCTAAACTTAATGGAAACAGTTGAAATTATGGTTGCTCAGACAGAAATAATTAAAATTATTTTGTTCAAACATTTTAAAAAATACAGAGAACATCATGAATTTGCTTCTCTGTATCATTCTTTGTGGTGTTTTTTTAGTGATTTTAGTACTTTATTTTGGATAACACCAAAGTTTGTTTCATTTATTTATGTTAGCATTAGTCATTAGCTTGAGATTAGTTTTTGGAAGCAACTATTGTATTCGTTATAATAGAATCATGTATCAATGGTTGTATTGTTTTTAGCTTTACAAAGGAGTTGGTTCTTCTGCACATCAGTGCTTTAGTTGAAAATGTTGTTGCTTCTCTTCTCTCACTGTTAATCATGAGCCCAACTGGTAAACTGATGATCAACTCCTGTCAAGTTCATCGGTTATCTGACTGGTACACGATGCTCCATAACCCTAATCCTGGCTATAAAACTACTTTACGGTGTACACAGGAGGCTGTATACCCATTGTAAGTGGTGATTCTCAAACTCTGTTATTATATACATACACATATATACAGTCCAAGAACAAGGAATTTTAGTGATCCATCTAGTCCATCTCATCCACAGTACTTAACACTAAAATTAAAACTTTCAAAGCCAGTCCTTATCATTTAAATAGTTATCAAAACTTCCCTTAAATAAATTGTATCTATCACACCTGAAAGAAACCCATTTTAAAGATCAACCACACTCTTGAAAAGTAAAGCTGTCTTAGCTGAAGGTGACTCCTACCTTAGCAAAATATATATTTTTGTCTTGATGATGTATCAATATTAACAGTTCCTTTAATAATTTTAGATATTTCAGTCAAATCCCCTCTAACTCGTCTTTTGTATAGAGGATAATTTCAGAGATCATAACCTGTCCTTATATGACAATCTGTTGATATAAGGTATTATCCTAGTACCCTGTCATTGTCAACCATGAAATACCAAGAACTTGTGAGTGATTATATATAAAACATATTTCCACTGTTATCAACTATTACGTATGTAGAAATATAGTGAGGAACTGCCATATCAAGTGCTGCCTTAAGTGATGATTGTTTGAACTACTTACATTAATTAGCTTAAGAGTGGTCCAGCATGGCAGTTTTGTTTTATTTCAAGCTAAGAAACCTGGTATTGTTAATAGTGAAATTCTTTTTTTTGTTACTTTGAGGCATAAGAAAAATAAGTATTATTTATGGTACTTATTGAACAATTGCACCAGAATTATCAGTACTGTTTCGTGAGAGCTTATGAAATTTGAAATAAATCATTATGCTACCTTAAAGCCTAACGAGAACCCTTTACTTAATGAAATACATCTTATCATACATGATAGAATTTAATACATGAAGTGTATAGTATTGAGAATCTGCAAGTTTAATTTTTGGATATAGTTAATGTTGTGTAATTGTTACTGCTGTTGTATGTTTTAGGTATTCCATAGTCTTTATCAACTATGCCCTGGTTCTTCTTTTACTCTTCTTGTGTCGACCTGTTCTTGTTGGAAAAGTCCTACGAGGAGAAGGAAAAAAATCTGTTTACCTTACAATGTACTTGATTCCAGGATTAGCAGTCCTTCATGCAACATGTTGTGGACTTCTGTGTAAGTACCATTATGTTTTGAAATGCTATTTACCAAGTTTCTGTGAAACTGTTTTCTAATTTTTCATTGATATCTCTTATTTTACCATGATTGATGTACATTTTATTACTGAAACTGTGGTGTGTGTGAATTTTGTTCTATTGAGAATTTGACCAAAATTCTGCACAGGTGAAAAATAAAACAAATTTCGAAGTAAGATGCATCATTTATGGTACACATTACTCCTATCTTACTAATTAATTAAATTTGGTTTGGTGCAAGTTAATTACATTCTGTTTATATTTTATTTATTTTGTACAATTGTTATCATGCTGATAAATGCTGCCTTCGTGTTCTGTATCTTTTTGTCAAACTTCCATATTTGATCACTCAGTACAATCAAACAGTTTTCAAAGTATGTGGCCTTTCCTTGTGCCGTTCTGTGTACATGTGTGTGTACATACTTATCTTGACCCATTGATTCCAAGATGAGCATCTTTTGTCTCCAGCTTTAAATTCATGGTGGATTTTCTTGTACTTTACATTGTTTTCAGCCCCCAGTATACCTACCTCCAGTGGCATAATTTTTTATGACATAGAAATGACCTATTATATAGTTGTTTATCAGAAGGTGTACTTGAAATACTATATCCTCTGAAAGTTTTAACAGCCTTGGTCCACCTGTATCAATCAGGATGGTACTGTCTTCAATTACGATAGGTTTCAGTTTCAATCCACTACCAGATTTGAAAGGTTATCTTCAAACAAGTCCTAAGGAGACCATTGAGGTATTTTAAAACTTTTGAAATGACCATTGTATAAATTTTCAATGTATAGGTATTCTTTTAAACAGTTTTGACCTCAGGATATAAGTAGGGTAGAAGCTCTAATGGCAGTAAATTTTCATATATTTCTTAGGCTGAGCTGCTGGATTTTATGGAAACTTGAGTTAAGTCATTGTTATTTAGTACTTGACAAGTCACGACAGAAGTCTGACCATTAGAACATTAGTAGTGTTAACTTGTAATGCTTTTGATGAAACAGAAAAAAACAACCATAAAACTTCAAATTTAGTTTTTGTGTTGCCTGTTTAAACAATTAATTGTAAGGAGGTGTCTTGGGAAAGAGATAAATGTTGTTCACAACTTAAACACGTTTACATGTTCTTTATTAAAGTATTTAACATGTAATTTTCTGTTACATGTTTGTGCCAATACTTAACAATAAATCAGATTATCAGTGATTTAAATGAAGTTTGTCAAGATCCACGATAAACACACTTGGAGGTTGAGATTATTTTTATATCTGTTATGCATCTAAAACATTTTAATATGATGTTATGCAAAAAACGCGTCTAAAACATTTTAATATGATGTTATGCATCTAAAACATTTTAATATGATGTTATGCATCTAAAACATTTTAATATGATGTTATGCATCTAAAACATTTTAATATGATGTTATGCATCTAAAACATTTTAATATGATGTTATGCATCTAAAACATTTTAATATGATGTTATGCATCTAAAACATTTTAATATGATGTTATGCATCTAAAACATTTTAATATGATGTTATGCATCTAAAACATTTTAATATGATGTTATGCATCTAAAACATTTTAATATGATGTTATGCATCTAAAACATTTTTATATGATGTTATGCATCTAAAACATTTTATGATGTTATGCATCTAAAACATTTTTATGATGTTATGCATCTAAAACATTTTTATGATGTTATGCATCTAAAACATTTTAATATGATGTTATGCATCTAAAACATTTTAATATGATGTTATGCATCTAAAACATTTTAATATGATGTTATGCATCTAAAACATTTTAATATGATGTTATGCATCTAAAACATTTTAATATGATGTTATGCATCTAAAACATTTTAATATGATGTTATGCATCTAAAACATTTTAATATGATGTTATGCATCTAAAACATTTTAATATGATGTTATGCATCTAAAACATTTTAATATGATGTTATGCATCTAAAACATTTTAATATGATGTTATGCATCTAAAACATTTTAATATGATGTTATGCATCTAAAACATTTTAATATGATGTTATGCATCTAAAACATTTTAATATGATGTTATGCATCTAAAACATTTTAATATGATGTTATGCATCTAAAACATTTTAATATGATGTTATGCATCTAAAACATTTTAATATGATGTTATGCATCTAAAACATTTTAATATGATGTTATGCATCTAAAACATTTTAATATGATGTTATGCATCTAAAACATTTTTGTGATGTTATGCATCTAAAACATTTTTGTGATGTTATGCATCTAAAACATTTTTGTGATGTTATGCATCTAAAACATTTTTGTGATGTTATGCATCTAAAACATTTTTGTGATGTTATGCATCTAAAACATTTTTGTGATGTTATGCAAAAACACATCTAAAACATTTTTTTGTGATGTTATGCAAAAAACACATCTAAAACATTTTTTTGTGATGTTATGCAAAAACGTCTAAAACATTTTTATGTGATGTTGTGCAAAGAAGCACGTCTAAAACATTTTTATGTGATGTTGTGCAAAGAAGCACGTCTAAAACATTTTTATGTGATGTTGTGCAAAGAAGCACGTCTAAAACATTTTTATGTGATGTTGTGCAAAGAAGCACTTCTAAACAACAAACTTAATTTTTTTAACCCTGGAAGTGTTTTTTTCATGAGAGCTGAGAAATGATCTAATATAATTTACGTTTTTCTTCTTGTATAGATTATTCTTTTCCATACATTGTGATAATCATGTCCGTTGTGTCAGTGGCTGCACATCTGGCATTTCGCCTTGATCAGGTAATTACTAACCACTTGTTAAAAACAAATACGCTCTTAGTGTGTTTTGGTCAAAAATAGCAAAATCACAAAACTAGTAATCATCAGAAAATAAGTTTTGAAAATTTGAAAACATGTGAAACTTGTAATAAAATAAAAGTTAATAAAAAGTTTATATATTTCAAACTATAATTATTTTTAAAATTTTTCAACCTTTGTTAGGTAAACATAAATTGTGTAAAACAAACATTTCAGTCGGGCATATTTAGGTTACAGTTGAGGAATTACTTCAGTGAATGAGCTTTTTTGTTAGTATGAATTACGTTGATTAGTGTCAGATAAAATAATTTATTAATTAAAATTCTTAATAAGTTGATTACTGCTCAGAAAATGATCAAATAATCATAATTAGGATTTCTGATTATTAATTGATTATTCTATTTAAACAATTGAAATTTTCGACTTATGATTCTTCATAATTATTTCTGATTAATTCAATGTTGTTCACCTTAGTTGATTGTCATGCATCAGGAAATTAATCAACTAATTGAAATTTGTGTTTGTGGTTAATACATATTTTTCCACATTAAAGCAGTTGATTAGTTGAATGTGATTGGTTACTAAACCCGGTTATTAATCCACTAATTCCCCAGACTCTTAACTTTATTTGAACGATGTCTTATTAAACTGCATCAGAAAGTTTCTGTACATGTTACAGCTGGCATGATTATTGTGTAGATATCTGATTACCTCGTGCCATCATCAGAGATACAGGATGGTTTTTATAATGTAGCCAAGTTGTTCACTTGGCATGAGGTAATTGAATATCAACACATTAATCGTGAGTGCTGTAAAATGTTCAGAACCTTTTTGATCCAGATTAAAATAACATCATTCAAATAAATGTAGAGTAAAATCATCTACGAGCAAATTCCTGTTTCTCTAAATTTGTCAAAAAGGGTACACTTTGTGACTTGTAGTTAGTATGAATGATGTTTTATTAACTTTTATCTGTTTTTTTGTAGTCCATGAAATCTTTGTTGATAAGCACCTTTAAAGATGTCAGAAACTTGGTAATTCTGGTTGGACACTGGTTACTTCATGCCTATGGAATAGTAGCTATTACTCAACTGAAAGAACCACTTCTCAATGGAGCACTCATCTCTCTTGTTCCTTTCCCAGCTTTCTTCTACATCCTTACATCCAAATTTACTGATCCTAGCAAGCTACACATAAATTGACATTTGTTATATAAATTATATGTTCTCACGTTGCTTTTACTATAATACTTAGTGAGGAAGTGATGTAAAATCAGATCTTTGATCGTTTTATTGTTTTCAACCCTAGCTTGTTGGAGTAACTGCACTGAAATATTGCCATGAACATTGTTAAGTTACTGTACAAAGGTGTATATTTGATATTAATGAAAGTGAGAGAGAGTAAGTTATGTATATATCTTATTTAGTGAAATTAACCATATTAGTCAAATTTAGTTGTATCAGCCTGTCAAAAAAAACTTCCTTTATGCAAATTAGTTATTTGATTGCTGAGGTTTTGTAGAATTAAATATATCCTGAAGGTTTATTGAATAATGGTTCTGAAGATTATTGTGTTGTTTTATTTAAAAAAATATTTCAATTAAAAAAGAAAATCACTAGTCTATTCAGGCTTGTATGGTATTTGTGCAAGATTGAATTTAGAAAATAACATTCTTTATTGAAGTTCATGGCCACAATGTTTCTGGTATGTGTTATAGAATATCCATGAGACATTTGGTAAGTATACTGTATATACACTGCTATCCAAAATCTTAAGGCCAATGAATATAAAGACAAAATATGCATTTTGTGTTGTTAGACTCAACCACTTATTTGAGTAGAGCTTCGAAAGATGAAAATAAGAAAAGGGAAAATAAAAACCTTTTTTAGCATTTAATAGGGAAAATGTGAACACTATGAAATTAGCCTAAATACTAGCTGGTCAAAAGTTTAAGACCATACTGAAACGAATCGTTAAATGACTAAATTTCATTATGTGTTTACTGTTATGTTCAAGCATTAGCATTGTCAACATCTCCTGTGTTACATTGGGTAAAAACATGGCAAAGGCTAAAAAGTTGACAGATTTTGAATGTGTCAGAATTGTCGAGCTGCGAAAGCAAAGTCTCTCTTAACGTACCATTGCTGGTGAGATTGGGCAGAGTAAAACTGCTGTTGTAAATGTCTTACAAGACCCTGAGGGATACGAAATGAGGATTTCAAATGGTTAGCCCAAGAAAATTTTGCCAGCGTTGAGCAGGAGGATTCGACGGGTTGTCTGGCAAGACACCAGCTGATCATAGAACCAGATTAAGGCCCTTACGGACGCAGAATGCAGCTCGAGAACAATAAGACGGCATCTACGAGAGAAAGGCTTTAAAAACCGTAAACGTCTTCAAATGCCATGCCTCCTTTCACACCTCAAAATAGCTCAGTTAAACTTTGCTGAGAAGCACCAAACATGTGAAGTAGAAAAGTGGAAGAAGGTTTTGTTCTCTGAGGAGAAAAAAGTTAACCTGGATGGTCCAGATGGCTTCCAACATTACTGGCATGATAAGGATATCCCACTGAAGACATTTTCTACACAACACAGTGGAAGAGGTTCCATTATAATCTGGGGTGCTTTCTCCTTCCATGGAACAATGGAGCTTTAGGTTATACAGGGGCATCAAACAGCAGCTGACTACATCGGCATGTTGGAGAGAGCATTCTTATTGACTGAAGGCCCTCACTTGTGTAGAAATGACTGGATCTTTCAGCAGGACAACACTGCAGTCCACAATGCCAACAGGACAAAGGACTTTTTCATGGTGAATAACATGATTCTTTTGGACCATCCAGCATGTTCGCCCAAACTGAACCTCATTGAAAATGTTTGGGGGTGGATGGCAAGGGAAGTCTATAGAAATGGACATCAATTCCAAACAGTGCATGATCTTTGTGAAGCCATCTTCACCACTTGGAATAGCATTCCAGCCAGCCTTCTGCAAACGCTTATATTGATCATGCCAAAGCGAATGTTTGAAGTTATTCGCAATGATGGTGGTGCAACTCGTTACTGAGACCTCTTGTTGGGCATTTCCTACCCTGTTTAGGACTTCTTTTTGATATGGTCTTAAACTTTTGACCAGCATGTATTTAGGCTAATTTTATAGTGTTCACATTTTCCCTATTAAATGCTAAGAAAGTTTTTTATTTTTCCTTTTCTTATTTTCATCTGTCGAAGCTCTACTCAAATGAGTGGCATATTCTAGCACACAAAATGCATATTTTTTTTATGTTCATTGGCTTTAAGATTTTGGCCAGCAGTGTATATATATATATATTTGAGTTAGCACTGCAATTTCTAATAAAACCAGGTGCCTATTGCAGTATCCCACAATTTTTAAATTGCTACATAAATATTCCAAATATCGTATACAAGGGAAGCACCCCAAACTCATACTAATTTTGTAACAATATCTGTGCCATCCTTTGAGATTGATTTACCCCACCTGAAGAGTAGATAGACACATGGTCAAGCAGGTACAAGCTTCTAAGAAGTAATATGTACTTGACCTACAAGTTACAAGAAGGCAGGTTTCCACACCTCACACAAGTTATTAGTGCAGTCTTAGCCATTTAGGGTGACATTTTGCACTTCCAGTTTGGAGATGAGAATGTGACAAACTCTAATTGGTGGTGATTTACCGCACCATCATTTGCAGCTGGTGGTCATATTAGGCAGAAGGCATCTTTTGATGTGTGCAATCAAAATAGAAGACAAGGTATTCTGTTCCTTCATGTGTATTATTCATAAAGGTCATTACTTCCACCTTTTTCTAAGAGAAGAAGAATTTGACTATTCACAAAACTGTTTTATGTCATCACATCAATGTAGAGATTTGTAATGTCAAGTTCCAGTATCTTTCTCCACATACTTTGCATAAAAAGGAAGAAGTAATGTGGGCTTAGAACACTGGTCACTGTCTCCACTTCTGCAGTCTCGGTATCAGTTATAACCTCAGTAGGATCTGGTACAAAACCAAGCTTAATTGTACATTCAAACATTTACTTTTAAACTACATGACTTTTGCTAGGCAGGAATGCCAAAACTCAAAACCTGGCAATGTCATCTAATGGTGTACAGTTACATGCAGCTCTTGGAATACTGAGAATGTTATAGTATAACTGCCATCTATGAACTAGATAGGTCAGTCTCTTATCTGTGGCATATATCACAACTCAGTCACTTTCCACAGAACCACTGTTATACAACAATAATGCAGGTGTGTTACCACATGTGGGTACCCAGTCACCCCCCAGTGACTAGATCTTCAAGGAAAACCAATTCCTTTGAAAAAGCACCATGCTTTTGTCTCTGTAGGTCTTGGTAGCAAGCTTCCAAATCAGTGATGTTGGCACAAACCACCTCTAAAGTTACCTGGATGGCCCGTGTAATATCAGGCTGAGCTATTGCTCATGTCTCTTGCCCTGTTCCTAAGGGTGCCCCTAAATTTAGTATTTCTTGAAGCTTCGTAACTATAGTTTGTGAATGACCTTTTTTTCAAGTTGAAAAAAGCCATTAAAGTCTTTATGAAATGAATAAAACCTTTACAAATGAGTACAGCTTGTAAATAAAAACTTAAATAGAAATGTACCTTTAAAGAACTTATGCACTGTAAAGTGGTCTGTTTATTGCATGTCCTCTTTATTTGTTCGTTCTTACTAATCCATTTCACAAATATGTGCCTATTCTTTGTTAACCTGAAGATGACCTAGAAAGGTTAAAATGTTCTCTGCCTATCAGTAAAAGTGTTAATACCCATACCAGCCATTCTGAGATACAAATATGTGCCTAGCATAACAAAGCTTTTGATTGCCTCATAAAGCTGTATGATATATAAATTAATTGTTTTTCACCTTTTTATATTAATATAGTAGTATTGTAAATTTATCAGTTATTCTGTGTATGTTCAGTCTCACATAAAACGTGGTTAAAACATTTTTGTTAAGTAGGTTTGGATCCCTTGCCATTCTGTTGAAATTACTCCTGTTTTTCCTGTGAGTATCATAGATGTAATGTTGTGTTGCACATGAATGAAGACTAATATTCATCAGTGGTAAATCAAGTGGTATCTGTAAGTTATGCTTCAATAAGAACAGCTATCTGGTGAGTGGAGCTAATTACTCTGGGTAATAACATTACCTGTGAAGTAAGAAATATTTGATTTAGAAAGTCTGTACATCTCTATCTGATCAAATAATCAAATTGCAATCCTTTACAAGCAACAGTTCAGTTTCCAAAGGAAGTACATAAACCAGGTTTGTTTCTCGTTGTAATAAAGATTAAACTTGTGTATCTTCAGGTATTCGAGAAAACTCAATATTACTTCCAAATAAATAGAAATGTTTTTCAATCTTTTATTATTCTGTGGACCTTCCCTATCACTTTAAAGGAATGCAGTTTGACCTCACAACAGTCATAACTCAATCTTTAGATTTCATATCATTTGACAAAACTCAAATTTCACTGATTTTTTAGGTTTGAAGACAACCCTTTGTTATTGCTGCATTGGAAGATGTGTTTGTTCTGAGTTTAGCTCAGAAAAGAAAAAACTCGTAGTTTCGCTGACAAATGCGACACCTATCTTAATGACTGCTAGCAAATAAGAAATAGCCCACATGCTAGTTATCACTTACTTTAAACAAATTAAGATGTTGTACATAAACTAAAAATTAAAGATAAAACCCTAGAAAACTTTTTAGAAAACATATGGGCTTTATATTTGTTGTCAATAGTCCCACAGGGTCACATTGAACTGAGTTTAAAGTGATGGCAACATTGTCTCTGGGTTTAAAGGTTAAAGGACAGAACAATTTAATTATAAACCACACTGATAAAATCCGTGTACGTAACTTCCACTTTGCATTACATATTTGTTTCGTGTAACTTGAAAAAAAAAAGCGTTTTATATTTTTTTTATTAGTATTAATTATGAGAACATTTAGTATGGATAATTATGTGGACTAAACTGGCTGAACGTCGTGAGAAATTGGACTACGTCGAAAGACATCTTTAACAAGAATACGTATCAAAGTTGTGTTGAAACGTTTAGTGTATGTCCCCTACACATACACACTATATAAATTTCATTATATTTATAACTCGTTTACAAACGTATATTAATGATGGTTCAATATGTGCTACTCGTTAATTGAAACATTATTCATATAAAATTAAGATAAATTATTAATTAAAAGTACTTTTTATTATTTATAATCGTCTCAATGTCATCTACTTGAAACAATACACTTATCATTAATTATTGTTTGTAGTATCGTAAAAATAGATACATCATAATTCTTACTTGAAAGGCCAATGGCTAAAATACCGGACTTTGGATCTAACGTGCTGTGGTTCGTGCCCTCATAAAAACAAAACGTTCTTTCTAATTTGTAGCCTCGGATGTATTATAACAATGACGGTCCGTCGCACCAAACATGCTCACTATTTCAGCCGTGGAGGTGTTATAATATGTCGGTCAATCCCACTATTCGTTGGTAAAAGAGTAGCCCAAGAATTGGCGGTGGATAGTGATGACTAGCTGCCTTCCCTCCAGTCTTACACTGCTAAATTAGGGACGGCTAGCGCAGAAAACCTTTGGTTAACTTTTCGGGAAAAATTCAACAATAATCTTCACTTTTCCTGTTGAAAACTGTAAAATTGATCGTTTTATGATGTAAATAAGCGAGACACTATAATAGAGTGGGAAAGAAAATTAGTAAAAAGTATTATTATAGATTGTGGTTATATTTTTATAAAGAAAACATCCATACACTTAACCTGAAACTTCATAAAAGTGTAAATACATGTTGAACAACTTTAGACAAACTTATCCAATTTACATTTATTTATGCGATGGGATATGCGCACGTATCGCCTCGTTAACTCTGTTTGAAATTGATAGATAAGTTATATTGTAAAAAATATTGTTGTTTGAATTAATTTATTTTCTTATAGACGCTGTAAAGAGAAGAAATTTATTTAGCTTTTAAACAAGCATTTTTTCCCGTTATGAAACTGAGTACAGTAATTCTGGATGATCGATCTTAAAACTTGCATTATATAGTTTAGCCATCGCTTGAGCATTAAATTAGGCCCCGCTTTAAGTAAATATTAAAGCTTTCAAAGGAAACAAACAGAAAAGTAGATCAATAATAAATATATAGAGACATGTTTCAATAAAATTTATGATATTGTATCCTCTATACGTTGATAAATGGCACATCTGAAGTATATTTAATTTACTATATCGTCACTACAAATGCCAAAACGGTAAATTAACACAAGGAAATAAATAGACATTACTGTAATAATTTACTGTGCCCGGCCGAGCGCGTTAGGCGTGCGACTCGTAATTCAAGGGTCGCGGGTTCGCATCCCAGTCGCGCTAAACATGCTCGCCCTTTCAGCCGTGGGGTGTATAATGTGATGGTCAATCCCACTATTCGTTGGTACAAGAGTAGCCAAAGAGTTGGCGGTGGGTGGTGATGACTAGCTGCCTTCCCTCTAGTCTTACACTGCAAAATTAGGGATGGCTCAGGTTTCTCCTCTTGGTTGGGGGTTGTGCAGTAGGCTAACAATCTGCTCACTTAAAAAACCAGCCTGTTAATGAATCCGCAAGCGATTGCGGCCCTATGTTCCTTCATGGAATCGAGTGGCATAATAATAATAATAAATAATAATTTACTACACAAAGTAGTTACACAATTTTACACAAATTGTCACTGGCTTTCATGCTTTGTCTACCCGCGGGAACTCGAACCAAAGATTTTAGCGTTGTAAATACGTAGACATACCACTCTTCCAACTTGGAACAGTATTTTAGAATAGTCTGACATAGCCTAGTTGTTATGCTATCATATCGTTTCGGCACTAAGGTTTAGGTCTTTGCAGACCTAGTAAGGTCAGATACAATCTAGAATTCTTCCTCCCTTTTGCACTATGTTTGATATATACTGAAAACTGATATTTAGAAGTTCCAGTAAACAGAGCTGTAAGATTCACTGGTTACGCGTATTAGATATACACGGTTGTTTAATTCAGTTATTTTTAAAAGTGATAATTTATCACAGATTCGTTTAAGTACTAGTGCACGAGTCATGCGTTGTGTAGTTCAATTGTTGTGAACAGATGCTCGCTGAACGAATGAAATTTTCTCGTTGCCTTGTGTAAGTATTGTTGCACCACATATCTAAGTGTATGTGGAATGTTTGAGACTGCTGTCGTGTATGTGTGTGTGTGTTTATACTCAATGGATACTTTATTAGGTGCACCTACCTACTGCTGGGTAAAACCCCCTTTTACCTCCAGAACAGCCTCAATTCTTCGCGACATGGATTCAACAAGGTGCTGAAAACTTTCCTTAGAGATTTTGGTTCATGCTAACTCAGTAGCATCACGTAGTTCCTGTTGGTAACACATTCATGCTGCGAATATTTTGTTCCACCTCATCCCAAAAGTGTTCAGTTGGATTGGAAGCTGGGATTGTGTAAGCCATTGGAGTACACTTAAGTCACTGTCATGTTCGTGAAACCAGCTTGAGATGATGCATAGACTTACCGCTGTTCCAATTTGGGACAGTATTTTAGAATGGTCTGACATAGCCTAGTGGTTAGGACGTGTTATTATATTGTATCGTCATATCGTTCAATTGGATTAAAAACTTGGAATTTTAAAAGCCATTGGAGTACACTAAAGTCACTGTCATGTTCGTGGAACCAGCTTGAGATGGTGCGTGCTTTGTGATATGACCCATTATCCTGCTGGAAGTGGTCATTGGGAAACGGGTAGACTGTGGCCATAAAGAGTTGCACGTAACTTGAACTAGTCTGGCCATTCTCCTCTAATATCTGTTATTAAGAAGTTGTTTTCACCCATATAACTGCTGCTCACTGGATTTTTTTTCGCACCATTCTTCGTAAACTTTAGAGACTGTAGTGCGTGAAAATCCCAGGAGGTTAGCAGTTTCGGAGATGTTGGAACTACCATGTCTGGCACCAACAATCATTCGAACAACAGCTGACCCTCTTGACCGTGTCTGCATGCTTAATATGTTCAGAGTGCACCCAAATGATTCATTGTTTAGATATTTGCTTTAAAGAGTAGCTGTATCTAATAAAGTGGCCACTGCGTGTAGCTCAGTAACAGAAGTTAACTAAAAGCAAGTGATGTTAGTGAGAGATGTAGTCAAATAGCTCTAAACTGCGTGTTTGTAAGATTATCCACAGAGTGTACGTTGACGATTTGAAGTGAAGTTATCGCAGATTCTGTTGTAACAATATATGTAAATTAGTAATTCGTTTTGTCAGTTGTATTCTAAAGTAACTGAACCAGTCTCTATGAACTTGGTCAAGCATAGCCACGTGGTTAAGGCACTCGACTTGTAATCTGAGGGTCGCAGGTTAGAATACACGTTATACCAAACATACTCGCTCTTTCAGCCGTGGGAGCGCTATAATATGACGGTTATATTTACTATTCGTTGATAAAAGAGTAGCCCAAGAATTGACGATAGGTGGAGATGACTAGCTGCCTTCCCTCTAGTTTCACACTGCTAAATTAGGAATGGCTAGTGCAGATAGCTTTCGTATAGCTTTGCGCGAAATTCAAAACCAAACTACACTGTGTAAGCTTTGAAGAAAAGAGACGTTTATTTGAAGCTCTGTAAACAACTGTAATAATTAACTGTGTAAAGAAAATTTGTATATACTTCTGGCTTGTTTTAACATAAGTTTAAAACAAATACACTGTGCGCTGTTTGTTTATTGTTGAAAATTATCGCCAACATATTACAAACACCTACTGTAATTTTTTAACGGATCTTTCCCCTATCCTTACCAAAAACCTGATAAGGCGTTTAACTCTAAGTCTTATGTGTCGCGGGTTCAAACACAGCATCGTGCTGAAAACGTAAATATCACCGTTCCTTTAAAGTAGCCAAAGAAATGGCGGTGTTGATTAGCAGTCGTCCTTTTAGTTTGTTAATTCTACATTGAACTGCTAACTTAGATAACTCTCGATTAGCTTTGTTCCAAATTAACCAAAAAAGCACAAAAAGTAATATAAATATAGGGCAGCACAAGGATATTCAGCCCATTAAGGTTACTAAATAATGGAATTCCTACAAAATATGCGTAACGTTGTATTTCAGATTACGACAGTTCTTGAAATGGTTTAGCACAGGGGTGTGCAACAGGCGGCCCGCGGGCCACAACCCGGCCCGCCAAGCCATTTAGTGTGGCCCTAGTTGTTGTAATCTAACCATGTGGCCTGATCTGTAATCCAACGCAAATGGAATATTTTTAAAAGCATCGATCTTACGGGATTCCCAGGCTTCGACTCGACAAACTTCTAAAATTATCTTTGCTAGAGAGGAGCAGGCCGAATTCGATTGGTCGGCCTCCTTAGGGCATGAATAGGTGACGTGCACTAGCACTATTGTCTACGACTCAACGTCATGTCCTGAACCTCGCCTTCGCCCGCTGGCGACAATTTTCCCTAACCTCTGCTGTCCGTCATTCATTATTGGTGAAAATTTTATTACCTTTTACAGTTACTACAAGAGATTGAAGGTAAATTGATTATTATTTAGCATATTGTTGTGACTTTACTGAATTTATTAAAATTTTTGCTTTCAGATGCATCTGATTCTATGTACAGTGTGACCTCGTTATTCGCGGGGTTACGTTCTTTACCCTCCCGCGAATAGCGAAAACCGCGAATATTGGACGCAGTTTTAAAACGTATATGTATGCGATTATATACTATATGAAATGCTTCCCAAACACTAATGATACTTATACTCATTGATGCAGTAATAATGTAGCAATATTGCATACTGTTATGTATTTCACTAAATTGTACCGTGCGTTACCGGGCTGTGCTTTGCCGTTTGCGTTGTTGGGGAAGCTGAGGCAGTCAGCCAATAGCAGTCAATCTTGTTTGGTGAAGACGACAATTGATAAAACGGCTTGATTGAGTAAATACAACAGAAATCTCCTCGAAAAGCCCTTTCAGTCTCTGTGACCTACAAAACGCAGTTCGCGCATAACCCGCGAATGGCGAACCGCGAATAGGCGAGGTCACACTGTATTTTGCTATTCTCAATTAATTTAAGTACCGGAAGGCTATGATCAGGATGCCAATTTAGAAACATGTGTTTCTGTCCATAAGAGGTTCCATGTGTAAATAAATTCTATGTTTTTTTCTACTTTGCTATTTTCGTGAGAATAATTTTGTTTTGATTTCAGGGCTAGTAAAATGTCAGCAGTTAAGAAACGAAAAATTGATGATGAGGGAAGGTTATTCAACAGTGAATGGTGCATAAAATATCTTGTTGTCCCACATAATCAAGGTGTTGTCTGCCTCGTCTGTCAAACTACAATTGCAGTCATGAAAGAGTACAATATTAAGCGACATTACGCAAATAAGCACTCCTCCCAGTTTGATGAAATTGTTGGTCAGGCACGAAAGGACAAAATTGAACATTTAAAACATCCATTGAAAAGCAACAAGGTGTTTTACCACTTTCAAGAAAAATTCAGAACTGGTGACAAAACTGAGTTTTAAGCTTTGTGAATGTATGGCAGAAAAGGGAAAGCCTTTCAGTGATGGAGAATTTATTAAAATTGTTTAACAATATTCACAGAATATGCATGTCCAGAGAAAAATATTTGGTGGAGCAAACTAGCCTTTCCCGCTTTACTGTCTCATGCAGGACAAAGATCTTTCAGAGGACATCAAAGAAACTTTGAAAGAGATTGAATTCGTGTGAAGCTTTCAGTTTGGCTTTGGATGAAAGCACTGATATCAATGACACATCCCAACTTGTCATTTTCATCAGAGCTGTTACTGCAGGCTTTGATGTTTTCGAAGAGTTTTTAGATATGGCAAGCCTTTCCTCCACAACCACAGGACAGGATATTTGTGAACAAGTGCTTAAGGTTGTAGAAAAGTTTGAACTGAACCCTTATAAATTATGTGGTGTTACAACAGATGGTGCTCCTTCCATGACAGGTAGGACAAATGGATTCACCAAGAAATTTCTAACTGCAATTGGAGCACAAGACGTAGTTGTAAGCCATTGCATTATTCACCAAGAGAGCTTGTGCACCAAAGTTCTGGATTTTGCAGAAGTCATGAAAAATGTCGTCCAATGCGTAAATTATATTCGAACACGAGGATTAAATCATCGACAATTTAAAACTTTTTTAGATGAGATGGACAGTGAGTATTCAGATGTTTTGTACTTCTCTGCTGTACGTTGGCTTAGTAGAGCTGCTACTTTGAAGAGATTCTGCGAGAGGAGATTAAGTTCTTCATGGAGAGCAAACGTCAGAATGTGGACTTCTTGAGCAATGAGAACTGGCTGAATGACTTAGCATTCCTCACAGACATTACACAGCATCTGTCTGATTTAAACTTAAAACTACAAGGGAAAAGTCAACTTGTGAATAAGTTGTTTGAGCATATTTGTGCTTTTGAGAAGAAATTGGAACTTTTCCAGGTTCAGTTGAGAAGAGCCATATTGACCCATTTTACATGTCTTGCAACCAGGAAACTGGAATTTCCTAATCTGGATTGCACCAAATATGGAACCAGTGTACAAAAGCTGCGTGATGAGTTTGCAAACAGATTTCCAGATTTCAGACAAACTGAAATTAGATTGAAATTGTTCGCTCAACCTTTTGATTTGGCAGTGGAAGACAGTCCTGATGATTGCCAAATGGAACTCATTGAACTGCAGGCTGACATGGACACTAAAAGGAAATTCTCTGAAAACAGTTTGCTAGACTTTTACAAACTCTGTGTACGTGAAAAGTTTCCCAATTTGTCCCGTCATGCACAAAGAATTGCCTCCCTTTTTGGTAGCACCTACTGCTGTGAGCAATTTTTCTCCAAAATGAAGCTCATCAAAACCAAATGTAGAAGTCAGCTGACTGATGAACATTTGACCAGTCAATTAAGAGTGGCAACCACTTCTGTCAAAGCTGATATTGACAAGCTCTGCAAGGACTCTAAATTTCAAGTGTCGCACTAAAATGATCACTCATGCAAAAATATAAAATATTATTGCTTGCATTTTGAGAATTTTTTTAATTTATTGTGCATGTACACGAATAAGCTTGTTTTTTAAGTGGCCCCGCTTGATTGATGAAGTTGGTTATATGGCCCACCGACGAAAAATGTTGCACACCCCCTGGTTTAGCATATGTAATTTCTAGTAACCCTCAATAATTTTTGTTATAAATTTGAAACAAAGGGTTACATTAGAAAATTGCTATACAAAAAAGAGAAAAGAGTAAGCATTAAATCGTTACAGAAAATATACGCATATTCAAACTAATTAGTCAACTAGAGTTGAAACTTTCGACTGATGTAAATTGTATGTTTTTATGCTTTGTTTTCAAATAAGGATCCTGACTTTCTCATACTAATACTTTTTCATTATAAATACCAATACAAGTTTAATAAATTTTCGAGATATTTATATTATCGTCATTTACTTCTCTCTTCTGCATAAAATTAGCAGTTGTTGTGTAACTTTTATTCGTAACATTTTATAGATTAATTTGAATTAAATTTAAAATAGGGTTTAGGGTTGACGAACTGGTGGTGAGTGTTTTTGACTAAACTCGCGAAAATTAGGCTTAACGTGCAAGGTATTAGAAAGTCAGTTTTCAAGGTTTGACTTTGAAGAATATTACTAAGTTGTTTTGTTGAATATTGGTAAAAATTATTTATAATTGTCAGATAATTGACGTTTATAAATCAAAGGCTTCAGTTAGGCTTACCACTAGTTGGTAAACTAACGTCAAACGTCTGCTGTATTGATTACTTGTTTAGGCTTAAAAACGTTAAAGCGTTAAATTTAAAATGAAGAAATGAAAGTTAATATGACTGAATTAGTCAACGTATAATATATTAATAACATTAAAAGTAATACACAAATAAACCATAATCATTTATGAATTAAATACTACAAGGTATATAAGTAAGCCTTGGAATAAAATTTATGAAAACAAAAGAGTGAGTCGTGCCAAAACTATTTCAACATTTTACGTAATTTGTTTCTTTGCATTCAGTTATCGTTCTAAAAATATTAGTAACAATAATAAGGAAGAAATGTTATTATAAAAGCAAGTAGAAAAGTCGAAATGGACAATAATGCGTTACAGTTAACGTTTGTTCACTCTCAGTGTTCCTAAAAATAAGAAAAAAAGTGTTCCTAACCGAGGTACTGGAATAATTTTTACAGTTTGATACTTAACATGAGGAGTAATTTCCTAGCCCCACTCCTAAACAAGTCACTTTGGTTAAAGTTTTCTTTTAAATTTTGTTCAGTTTAATAATAATTTTGTTATTATTAGCTTAACATTATTATGTTTGAGTTTTGATGAGAACTTCAGTAATTTTAGTAGAAGATAATACTTAGGTAGTATTATAAACATATAATAGTAATATAATTATACAAATCGTTTTTTTGTTTAGTAGGGGATCATGTAAATTTGTTTTTCAACAGTTATTTTTAATTTGCTTAGACCTGTAGAGTATAACTTGTGAACTTCTGGAATGACTTGTGTAATATCAGTTTTAATGTGATTTGTATTTTATAGTTTTGTTGGATAGATGTTTATGAATGTGATGGATCGTTCAAGATGAAAAATATTATTATTCAGTGACAGATTGATCTCAATGAACAGAATGTTTATTCTTATGAGTAATTGGTGTAAAAATGACCCCCAAATAGTTATTCTTCTAATGATCCGTATGAATGTTAAATTTAACATTGAGAACACTTTGTTAAAAGTATTATCAGTTATATACATTTTACTGTATCTAAATATGTGTAAAAACAAAAAAACCTATATGACATATTCAAACATAAAAATGAAGTACATATTAAATTGAGACTTGTGTGTTTTCAGTTAATTGATTTTTAATGCATGGTATTTTATATGGAATTTTATGTACTTTATATTTTTAGCAATGACTATTTGGACATAATTGTAAATAAAAAATATGGGCCCTAGATCTTTTCAGTACTTTTAATAGATCAAGTATCATTATAAACATCCTTTCTCAGAATTTTGAGCAGTGGGTAGCCAATGTTAGGATTAGTTGTAATGTGAAATACTTGGTATGATTTTTGCATTAAACTTAAGAAAGACTAGGGTGAATCAAACTCGCCATGTAATCTAGGTCTACACATTTAATCCATGAGATTCTAAAAATTGTTTTCATAAAAGTATGTCTAAACTGAAATGCTAGGTTATGAAGTAACTTGTATTATACATTGTTGTTTTTTCCATAGTTTATTAAATACCATGAAATTGACCATTGGATTGGATACTTTTGCTGAATGTACGAGAATGTTCCTTCTTGTATCTTAAAATTATGTTAATGCCATTTACAACATAATTAATGATGTTTATTTTATAAATGTTCACTCTGATAAGGTACCATGCAGTTCTGTGTTATGTTTTTTATTGTATCATGTTATTCTATTTTACCACTTTATGTATAAGGGATACAATATTTGATTATGTTATTATATATACTTCCGACACCATTACGTGATCGGAAATATATTCTTTTCCACTCAGTAAACTGTTCTGTCAATTTTAAGAGATTAATTGGGCCATACAATATAAAATGTTGACATTCATCGTGGCTTTACTGTATAATTGTTAATATTAATTAATGGATTTTAGTTATATTTATAAAGGTTAGACAGATAACCACAGTGAACACTCCTAATTGTAGCATGGTGTAGCTAGTGTTGTGTCAAGTGATGTTAAACTTTCTAAACTTTCTGTGATTCATGTATTATTTTCTGCTTAATTTATAGTGTAAATAATACAAAATGTTCATGCAGAACAAAAAAAAATGTCTAGTATCTCTTATAAATATTTAGATGTATGTGATCTGTTCTTTTTCATCCTTAATGGTTTAGATCTTTCTTTATGTTCCAGTAAAAGCTTTGTGATCTCTTAACTTGTCAGTGAATTTTGTTTGATATAACTCTTTCTTCAAATAGGATGTTACAACAATCATATGTCATATTAATTAAAGTTGTGTCAAGTTAATACACACACACAGTTACAGATCATGGAAATTTAAACCTTTCAGATTTCACTTAAAAAACAAGGATGAGAAGGCATTAAGCTGTTTGAATGTAATTAGAATGAGATGTTCTGTCTTATTTTATATGAATATTTTTATTTAAGTTTATAAATTAGATAAAAAATAATTAAGTTAACCATTGTGGCAGCCGTCATAGTTGAGAAGTGAATAATAACTGTAAATAGCCCCAATTAAGCAGTCAACAGCAACTGTTAGTTGGCTGGTGCCTTATATTGATTCTTTGTTTACATAATTTGACATGAAAAATTTGTGTTGAATTACATATACTGTTTTTCTGTCAACAAAACAGAATTTTACTATCTAAACTGAAATGTTTTCACAGTGAGACAAGGTTTTGATAATCTCCAGTCGGTGTGGCATGACTTGTGGTCTTGTGTCATGCAGAAAGTAGTTTGTAAAATGCAGTTTAGGTCATGATCAAGTTTGCTAAAACTCATCTCACTAGTCAGAATTTGCTAATACCTAATATTCATTTTTTGTAACTTAAACTTTATAAAACCACAGTTACGAATATTTAATGTCCATATACCACAATGCAGTTTAAAACAGCCATATTACTGTGCACATAATATTATTGCGTCTAGGTGAATTAAGATTAAAAGATCAGAGTTATAGCAGTCGACAGAGTTATCTGAGAACTTTTCTGTGTACATAAGCAACAGCTTGTAGTGAGTTGAATGCTTTGACAAATAATAACAAGATATGAATTCTAAGGTAATTATTTCTTTGTAAGAATTGAAAGACCCACTGGTGGGCCCATGACAGTAAGTATTATGACGTACTTAATCGGAGCTCTAATAAGCCCTTGCAAACTCATTTTATGGGAACTTCAAAGCATTAGTGTAATGGTGCCCATCAGACATTAAAGACTAAGATATGAATATTGTCTATTAATATGCTGAATGTTTGGTAATAATATATATACTTTATAATATATTATTGGTTTAATTAGTGTTTGTACAGTTAATGTATGGAATATTTTGTAAGTTTATATAGTGTGATTTGTAGTTGAATAAATGAAGAGATGAGGCATATTTTGAAAGTCAGTAAAACAGTAGATTAATCTAAGGTGGTTGTATTTTGGGTGAAAACTTACCCATAAAGATGTAATTGGTAAAATTAAGTTAGTGGGAGAATAGTAAGGAACTTTAGTGTAGTTTGTTTATATTTTGTTAGCAGCTATTGTTTGTTATTTTGAAAATGTACACAATTTGTGTTGTAAAGAATTATATGCGAGTTTTGAAACAGTCCTGTAGGGGACTACTTTTTTTGCTGTGACCATTGGCTAGTTAATCCTATATATTTAGTCACAAATTCTTAAAGTTGGAAATATACACATATATATATGTTTCAGAGATACATTGAAAATAAACATATTTCAATTAAAATTACTTTTTTCTATAGAAATAAAACTTGTGAAGCACTTTTTAAATCCAGATGTATCTTCAGGCTATTTTCAGTGTTTCATTTTTTATATAAGAGTAGTAATAATGTTGAATAAGTTTGAAAAGAGCATTGTACTTATTAGTGTACTGACATTTTACAGTTTGGGCTGCACTTCTAATTTATTTTGTTTTACATTGTAGGACCAGTGTGCTGTTTACAATGTCACAAACGTCTAAATAGAATATGTTGAAAAGGTCCTTCATAAATGGAGCTTGTGTCAATTGTGTGTTATGAAAATACATTTTGAAGATTTTGTAACATACACACTTCATTTTGAGGATATCTTCAGAAAGTTAATGTTTGGCAAAAACAGTGGATATCCTCTAAGTCTTGAACCATGTTTTAGCATTAACTCCCTGTTTAGACTCATGAACAGTCGACGGCAATTCTTTCATTTCATACCCCCCATAGTTAATTTGAGAACAAACAGCACTGGACTTGAACAAGGTTATGGCACACAACAAGCTGCAAACCAGCAGGCCCACTTCCTTTCCATCCCACAACTTGGTACTGTTTATGGCAGGGGTCCTCATAGGTGGATAAATAATCATATGATTGGATCAGTTGATGGCTTACATTTATTGATGCAGTATTGCTCCTTCCAGCAGCCCATTATCCAACAGGCCCATTTCTCTTGTTTTCCACAAACTAATGTTGCTGTCAGCATGAATACAAACATTGAAGCTACACAACATGATCTACCCAAGTCTGGAAGGAAAAGACCTTTTGACAATAACATAAACTCAGTGACTGGAGTTTCATTACAGGATCATCGAGGTCAGCCACATGATTTAAGTTTATTAAACAGTTCTGGAATAGTGTTAAACCATTCTGAAAGACAAAGTTGTCCAGGAGAACAGTTTCAGAGTCATAAAGTCAGCAGGGCAGAGGATGCTGAATATCCAGAAGATGTTGAATTTGCATTTCAAAGAGAACAAGCAGGTAAAGTATAATTTGGTGCATTTGTTTAGTAACTACACATCTACTTCACAGCTTCTGAGTGTATTCAAAGTCTAGGGTATTGTATATGTGAAAGATATATGTACAATTTTGTTTAAAGTTCATTGATATTACTTATCATTTTAAGATATTCCAAATTTATCCAAGGACTACTGCTTAAAGTAAACCTTTTAATATTCTTGTATAATAAACTCAACATAAATTTCAGTTGCAAAATTAGTTTTTGTTTTAAAAATGTACTTAACATGAAATACAGCTTTTAATGACATTCTTGCAAGATTTTTTGCTTGTGGCAATATTACACTGCCTAAGAATTTTACACATGTAAGTGTAACCTATTTGTATTAACACAGAGCTCAATGCTAACGTGAGAACATCTGTTCTCTTATCCAAAACTCATTTTCAGTGGCTAGAAGATTATTAGTGGTAAAAATATCTGGCATTTTAATAATTTTGTGTTACTTGTTTAATAATAGATTAATAAAACACTAGATTTTCAACAACAAATAGATAATTTAATGAAATTTTAAAAATGAAATATACTTAAAGGAGCAATGAACACTTCTCTTAACAAGCACACATTGTTGAAACTTAGCTAAATTCATTAAAACTAATTCAGCTCTTGCATGTCACATGTAAATGTTTCAAATTGACAATACTCAATAAATCCTGTCTTTACTTCCTTTCACAATTATTGGATTGAAATTTTAAATTATTACATTAATTGTTGTTTTAATATTTAAACAGAAAGATCTCAGAATTATGTGATTAGGCCACCATCTTCTGAACTCTTAACAAGGTTGTGGATGACACAAATGCCAATTTGTTAAAATACTAATTTTCAGTATGCCTCCAACCAATAAAACTTCACACTTCTACATTGGCAATAATGTGACATTGTCATATAAAAAACTGCCATTTTAGGAAGTACATGTATCATGGTACAAATAAAGAAAAAAATAACAGCAAATAGGAGCCTATATTTTGTAAGTTCTGTTTTGTCATTCATTCATTCGAGATATTAACAAACTTTAGATTATTGATAATAGACCTGTCAAACTACACAAGTACATATGTTAATTGAATTATCTGAAAGTACATTTTCACATCTGTGGTAACTGGGAAACTGTTGATGTAAAGCCCCATAACAATGTCTAAAAATTTCATGTACATTGAGCTTTATAGAGATAATTGGTAACTTCTGAACCCTTTCCAATAAGTTGGTTTCCTTTGTTAGACAAGGAGACTAAAACTGAATACAGTATTCCAGTGAAGCCGAAATAATAATTTCTGTAAAAAATAATTATCTCAGTATCTGTATGAAAAGACCATAAAATTCTATTTGTAGTAATACAAGCTACAGAGTAGTGCTTTAATAGTTTGAGTGATTTGTTTACCATTAATCGATGGTCTTTTTTTTTTTTGGTCATCAAGTGATTAATGCGATCTTGATTCAAATCAAGCCAGATATTTTTCTTATAATGCTCAAGGTTGGGAATAATGCTAACAATATATCATGCAAACCAGAACAGACAATCAAAAACTCAGTCAATACTCTTTACAATGTTCTTTTCTACTATACCACTACACTTTACAATGTCACTACTAATCTGTCAGTACACTTTATAATGTTCTTTACTACTACATCACTACATTTTAAAATGCCCTTTATTAATCTCTAAATACACTTTACATTGTTCTTTACTAGTGTATTACTACACTTAAAACTATTCTTTATTAGTGTATTACTACACTTAAAAATGTTCTTCACTAGTGTATCGCTACATTTTACAATGTCAATTACTAGTATATTGCTACAATTTACAATGTCCTCTACTAATCTTTCAATACACTTACAATGTACTTTACTAGTGTATCACTACATTTTACAATGTCCTTTATTAATCTGTCAACACACTTTACAATGTCTTTACTAGTGTATTACTACACATAAAAATGTTCTTTACTAGTATATCACTACATTTTACAATGTCCTTTACTAATCTTTTAATACACTTTACAATGTCCTTTACTAGTGTATTACTATATTTAAAAGTATTCTTTACCAGTGTATTACAACACTTAAAAATGTTCTTTACTAGTATATTGCTACATTTTACAATGTCCTTTACTAATCTTTCAATACACTTTACAATGTCCTTTACTAATCTTTCAATACACTTTACAATGTCCTTTACTAATCTGTCAATACATTTTACAATGTCCTTTACTAGTGTATC
Organism: Tachypleus tridentatus; assembly: GCF_004210375.1. Taxonomy (NCBI): domain Eukaryota; kingdom Metazoa; phylum Arthropoda; class Merostomata; order Xiphosura; family Limulidae; genus Tachypleus; species Tachypleus tridentatus. The sequence continues at coordinate 185,212,058 of NC_134834.1, read as the reverse complement.
ACTACATTTTACAATGTTCTTTACTAGTATGTTGCTACATTTTACGATGTCATTTACTAGTATATCACTACATTTTACAATGTCTTACTGATCTTTCAATACACTTTACAATGTTCTTTACTAGTATGTTACTACACTTTACAGTGTTCTTTATTAATCTGTCAGTACACTTTACAATGTTCTTTACTAGTGTATTACTACATTTTACAATGCCCTTTATTAATCTGTCAACACACTTTACAATGTTCTTTACTAGTATATCACTACATTTTACAGTGTCATTTACTAGTATATCACTACATTTTACAGTGTCATTTACTAGTATATCGCTATATTTTACAATGATTTTTACTGATATTTCAATACTCTTTACAATGTACTTTACAAGTGTATCACGACGTTTCACAATGCCCTTTATTAATCTGTCAACACGCTTTACAATGTTCTTTACTAGTATGTTACTGCACTTTACAATGTTCTTTACTAGTATATCACTACATTTTACAGTGTCCTTTATTAATCTCTCAATACACTTTACATTGTTCTTTACTAGTGTACTACTGCACTTAAAACTATTCTTTACTGGTGTATTACTACACTTAAAAATGTCCTTTACTGATCTTTCAATATGCTTTACAATGTTCTTTACTTATATATCACTACATTTTACAATGTCCTTTACTAATCTGTCAATACATTTTACAATGTTCTTTACTAATCTGTCAATACATTTTACAATGTTCTTTACTAATCTGTCAATACACTTTACAATGTTCTTTACTAATCTGTCAATACATTTTACAATGTTCTTTACTAATCTGTCAATACATTTTACAATGTTCTTTACTAGTGTATCACTGCATTTTACAATGTCCTTTACTGATCTTTCAATATACTTTACAATGTTCTTCACTTATATATCACTACATTTTACAATGTCCTATACTAATCTGTCACTACACTTTACAATGTTCTTTACTAGTGTATCACTACACTTTACAATGTTCTTTACTAGTGTATCACTACATTTTACAATGTTCTTTACTAGTATGTTGCTACATCTCACATTGTCATTTACTAGTATATTGCTACATTTTACAATGTCCTTTACTGATCTTTTAATACACTTTACAACGTTCTTTACTAGTGTATCACTACATTTTACAATGTCCTTTACTGATCTTTTAATACACTTTACAATGTTCTTTACTAGTGTATCACTACATTTTACAATCCCCTTTATTAATCTGTCAATACACTTTACAGTGTTCTTTACTAGTGTATTACTACACTTAAAAATGTTCTTTACTAGTATATCGCTACATTGTACAGTGCCATTTACTAGTATATCGCTACATTTTACAATGCCCTTTATTGATCTAAATTTAATTCTAAATATTTTATGTATTACTAAGATGCTGATAAGTAATAGTGAGAACAACATTTTAACACTTAAATAAACTACTCATTTTATTTTGCTAACATTTAGCAATATTTCTGACTATGAGCATTCTGTGGAAAATACCAGAATTTACTTCTAAATAGATAGCTGACATGTGCCTGAGGAATTGGGAGTTGGTTTTATTACTTTTTGGATTGGTATTGTTAGATTCATTCATCATAGGGACAATGTTCTACAACCTTTCTTGCTGTCATTTGCTGGTGTAATTGCTCCTGGCACCAGTCTGATGAACTACAATGCCCATTTCCATTGTTGTAAACTAACTGATTTCTTGAAGAGAAGGGTGTTAACCAATGAGAATGTCCTTCATGATTGCTGGATGCCATTTTTATGCAGCATTTTTTGGATGCACTAACAAAATGTGCCACAACCCACTAAATGATTCCAGTTAGTAAAAATGACCAACAAGTAGCTATTTGAGAGGAGTGGTCATGACTGTATAAAGACTGTATATAATGCTGTTACCAGGCTGTCAGTGCTTTATATTGAAATGAAATATGATGGAACATTGAGAAAAAAGCCACTGTTAGGAACTGACAATTCATGAGCAGAGACCACATGTCAAATGATATTCACTTCAAATATCATAATATTATAATGAGGTGCCTGAATAAATTAACTAATGACGAGGATTGACTCTGTTATAACAGTAGCCTTTTCCTTCTCATAACTCAGATAAACATTATTATAATTGTTTTAGTGCAGTGTAGATAAATTATATTTAAAAGCTAGAATGATGATCACAATAAAATTCTGGATAAAATCAAACACACATAAAGCACTATTTCCTCCAGTGTCAAACCAGATATGCTAGAAATTGAAATTAGAAGAAATAACCCAATAGATCTTGTTAGTGTCATGCCAAAATAATCCAGTTTATTTTAACAGAAAAAAAAAAATACTGAATATAATGTATTAAGGTATACTTGTATTTATTAACAAATCATCCTTTTTTGTTCCATTAAAATCTGGAATATTTTGATGAAACCTAAGGATTACATATATTAATTTTAGTTTGTCTTAGGGCTTGATTATGCCTACCAGATTTTCACATGCAACTTACTACATAAGAATTAATGCTTAGATTCAACTTATTTCAGCACTGTGATGCTTCATACCTTAAAAATGCTTCACATAAGTTAAATACTTAAAGAACACAACTTACTTTTTCTATAAACTAATTTGTCCATATCCTTTTTCAGCTATAAAAAATTATGTTTTAAGGCATCGTACTTGGCAGCATACCGTACCCAAAAAAGAATCTGAAAACACTGGCTTGGAGTTTACTCTGATGTCCTACAATATCTTAGCTCAGCAGCTTCTTTATGACAATTTAACCTTATACCAACACTGTAACCAGTACATCTTGAATTGGGAAGTTCGTAGCCAGAACCTAATACAAGAAGTAAAAGAGTCAGATGCCTCGGTGAGTATTCTGAGACACAAGTTTTGAGTTTCACATTCTTATAGCCATGTTAATTTTTATTTAGTTGGCTGAACATTTAATGAAACACATGTACATATACTTTGTGTATAGTGTAAATATATTTCTTCCATATACTGAATGTGTTAACTCTTTTAAATGTAACTGAAAATTATTCAGGTGTTAGCTTTTTAAAATATGAATGAAAAGTATTCATGTGTTAACCCTTTTAAATATGAATGAAAATTATTCATGTTGACTCTTTTTAAGTGTGAATAAAAATTGTTAATGTTTTAACCCTTTTAAGTATGACTAAAATTGTTCATGTGCTAATCCTTTTAATTATGAATGAATTTTTAAATAAGGAGTTAATTTTGAGGTTGCACACCTGAACACAACTTTCTCATTATTCAGATAATTTTCGGTATTATGCATCTTAGCTGTATTTTATACTCTTCTATTCAACCATTTCTTAGAAGTAAATAATTTCAGTTAGAAGTTGAAACTTAACTATACAAACTTTATTCTTGTAGAACTTTTGTGAACCACAAAATGTGTTTCACCATAATTTAATAAGCTATTTTAAAACTTTTCTGCAGATTTTGAACCTTAAGTTAATTCATCTGTGATAGGAATAGTTTCACTTAGAAAGTATTAATTAAGGAATGAATACATAGTCCAAAGTCAATAACAATTGAAAAAGTCTTGAAAATTGCAAGGATTTGTGCATCAAAACTAAGTTTTGAGACCTGTCGTCAATTTGTTCTCTTAATAGATGGATCAGTATCTAGGTCTCTATAATTGGCATGACAAGAAATTATCAAATTGTTAAATAATAAATTATTTTTGGAGGAATTTTTATCCAATTATATAACCAGTCACCAAAAAGGAAAGAAAACATTCCCACACAAATTTCTGTAGAATTGGAAAAATGAACTAATTTTTGAACTTATATAAAATAGAATATTTAAAGTATACTGAAATAAAATTTTGGAAGACTTAAAACTTGGAAGGGAAGAAAAATGTTTCTTAAACTGTAAACTTATGGATTGTGCATTGCACATTTGTAACTGAAATAGAATATTGAGTGGAAAATGTGAAATGTGTTTTATGCTTATCTTGGGTCATGAAAACATTTTTCCATTGCTTTGTTATCCAAAGTAACATTATAATATTGAAAATTTAAGCCATAAGAAGTCATTATCTGTTTAATATATGAGAATAATCTGTTATGTACAAAGATATAACATTATGTGTAGCTGAAAGCTTTGTTCTCTAATGTATACCTGTACTATTTATTCTGAAGTTGAGCTTAAAACATTCTTGTGGATATTTTCTCTCCTCAGATTTTATGTCTTCAAGAGGTACAGCAGACACATTATGAAGATTTTTTTGTGCCAGAACTGAAAATACTAGGTCTGTTATTATTGTCTTTTCAGTGTCAGAAGCATCTGTGTGTGTGTGTATACATATTTATATAAAATTAGTTTTTGCAAAAAACCAAAACAAAATATTTTTAATAGAGATAATTAAAAAAGAATGGCACATGTTCAAAATTAATTTTTTGTGTCAACTATCAACCAAATATTTTAAACTGTACATTAATATAGCTTGCTATCAGACTGTTCATGTTAATAGTTTCTGGCTATATTTGGGCTATAATTTTTGTCTTGAATTTTTGCCTTTTTAGCTTGTAAATATATAGCATTTTAGTGATGTGTATGTTTGTGTATATATATGTATTAATTTCTCCTCAAACCTCACATGCTCCTTTTTGTTTTGTTTGTATCTATTGTGGAGTTGGAAGAAATATTCCTCTGTTGTTCAGTTTGATATCCTGACAGTATACTTTTAAATATATATTTTTCTTGAGACTTCTGTCATATGAGTTCTTAAAATGATGAGAATCTTTTGTTTTAAGTGAACTGAAACAGAACAAGAATGGAAAAACATTCTTGTATAAAGAATGTTAAAAACCTTTTTATCTGTGTACAAAAAATGTATTAGGATAATAACATCTTTTTTTAACTGTTCCATAATTTTTTCTATGTATTTACTTGTATAATTATTAATAATTTCTGATCAGAGCAAGCTACCTATTTTGAGAAAAACCAAAATTCAACCTGATAATGAGTATATATAATTTAATTTTTGAAATTCTTACTTATAAAGATTAAAATTCACTGTTTCCTCAGTTTTGTGATATTTCTGATGTTCTAGGTTATGAAGGCTTGTACAAAAAGAGGACTGGATCTAAGAATGATGGATGTGCTATTTTCTTCAAGAAGGAAATCTTCTTTCTTGAGTCTTATCAAACTGTAGAATTTTATAGAGAAAATGTCAGAATTCTGGATCGGGATAATATTGGACTCATTGCCATTCTTCGACCACAAGTAACACAGTCTCAGAATGACATGAAGCTCATTGTAGCTACAACTCACTTGCTGTTTAATCCTAGAAGGGGAGATATTAAACTTGGGCAGTTAAGGCTCTTACTTGCAGAAGTTGATAAACTGGCGTTCCGTGGATTCAACCCAAAATCCCAACAGTCACTTTATCATCCAATAATACTGTGTGGTGATATGAATAGCAAGCCTTTCTCTCCATTATACAACTTCCTCGTTCAAGGGAGGCTAAGGTACGATGGAATTTTATCTGGAGATGTTTCAGGGCAATCTGAAGGAAGCCACAAGGGAAGACCTATTTTTCCAAGTGAACTCATTCATCCCTTGCTGGGGATATCTGAAAAATCTCAGTATCTTAATATTCATAAAGAACGGGTGAAGATAAATTTGGCTGAAAAAATGGAAACTTTATCAGAAATGGAAAGAAGTAAACTTATCTGTACAGATCAAGTGAGCATGAAAGCAGATGAGAAAAATATTAGAGATGATCAAGGCAGTGGTGGAGAGAGTTCTGTACAAACATTCACACAGTCAGAAAGTATAGACTGTGGTTCTGATGAAAGTATTTCTCCGGTGAAGGAAGGCTATAACAATAGTCTTCAACAAGGTAAAGAAGTTGAGGTGATAGACCAATCAACTTCTGATGAGATGATGGTGAACATACAGTCTGATGTCCTACATACTAGCTTTGTAGAAAGAGAGTCAGATGTTTCAACTGACAAAGATGTAAAAAGGGAACACACAGAAATACCAAAACAACCTGAAAAATCCGAACCACGCAAGAAATATGAAACAACTGGATTAATTCACCACCGTTTAAATCTTGTTTCTGTTTATAAGCATGTAACTCCATTTGGAGAGCCTGAAGTTACAACACAACATTCTAAAGCTAACTGCACAGTGGATTATATTTTTTATTCCGTGAAGTACAAGAGAAAGAATCATTTCAAAGAAGGACCACTTCAGTTACTGGGCTGGTGTAACTTACTCTCAGAATCACAGATGAAATGTATTGGCCTTCCTAATGCTTATCAAGGATCAGATCATTTATCATTAATTGCAAAGTTTCGTTTAAATGAGTATTAATTGAATTATCTAAAGTCTAAGAAGAAATGTCAAGACAGGTATCATACACATATACTTTAATTATCCTAGAGACATCTTTAAACATCACATAATCTGATCCAAAACAGGTTCTTAATTACTGTAATGTTTATTATGTTTCTTATTCTACTCTGTTTTCTTAAAATATACTTCAGTCTTTTAGTTGTGGCACGTTTGGATAGCGTATTTCCTCAATACTGGAATGGGGGAAAATGTGCATTTTTGGTTGCACATGTGGTATCTCTCTCAATTGAAATTCTTCATCAAGTTAATTCATTTGAAGATTCTGTTCTGATGCACTAAAACTTTATATCTTCTTCCAAAGAAAAGTTTACTAGTGATCTGAATACAGATGAAAAAAAAATATTTATTTTACAAAACCGTTATCTGCACACAAAGAAGAATATGAGATGTAAAACAAATTATTGAGCTTTTAAAGCACATATTTTACTTTAGTCATTTAATACTAGTATTGACATTGCTTGTTAAAAAGTAATCGAGGTCAGAATTATTGTTTGGAGACTAAACATTTCTTTAATCGATAAGCCACACTAAATAAAGCTCTGTAACATTAAATGTTTCTTTCGTGATGCTAGGTTAAAGTAGGTTTAAAGAAATCAATTAAAAAACAAAAATTAGAAACCATTTAACCCAAGCACCTTCAAGAGTTTCGATGTTTGACCGCAAGAAAGATTTTTTTTTGAAGTCCGCTGGTTGGTTATAGGGTATCTTGTTGTTGACATAAATGTGTCAATAATTTTTAACTTTATATTGTGCAAGACTTATTCATGTAACTAGTTTTATGGTTTGTTAGTTTCATGTGTTCTTGAACTTTAGTATAGTAGACACAAGTATATAGCCAGTAAATTTCCCTGTACAGTTTGATTACACTTTTTACGAATGATTAGCTGTAGAAAGACATGTTGAAAATGTAAAGATCAGTAAGGTGGTTAAAACTGCTAGCGTTTCTACATTGTACGTGTGTTTGAAGACAATATTCTGTTTCTACAAGCTCTTTTTTTTTCAATAAATTAATAAATGTAGATTTTGTGAAGCCCCCTTTTTTCATTATGCCTAAAGATAATTGGCAAACAGTTCAGATTTATTTGAATTTATTGTTATTTTAGAGCTGAGGTCATAACTTATGTGTTGGTCTATCCGGACAAAAATTATAAACGAGGAAAGTATTTAACACTTAATGATTACTTGCTTTCTGATGATGAAAAATGAAAACACAGTAATTGTTTGTTGCCACTTCCTGTACCTTACTCTATCATACCGAATTCGATTGTTTTGTTTGTTTGTTTTTTGAATTTCTTGCAAAGCTACATGGGGACTATAATGTTGGCCAAGACATCCATTTGACATTCATGTACGTTTAGGAATAGTTATTGTAAAAACCTTTAACCAACATCAAATAGGCAAATGATGCCCCACTAATTTGTTTCCATAAACTTTGACCTTCATAAATGTAAAATATCTCGCAATGTTAGTCTCTCGGATTTTCGGTAGGTCTTCCACCTTCATGGCCAGATGGTTAAGGCACAGGACTCATAATCTGAACAGGTCGCGAGTTCAAATCACCGTCAAACCAAACATGCACGCCCTTTCAGCCTTGGGGACGTTAGAAGGTTACGGTCAATCCCACTATTCTTTGGTAAAAGAATAGCCCAAGAGTTGGCGTTATGTGGTGATGACTAACTGCCTTCCTTCTACACTTGCTGTAAAATGAGGGATGATTAGCACAGACAGCCCTTGTGTAGCATTACGCGAAATTTTAAACAAACCAAACAACCTTCAAGTTGCCAGAAACTTCTCCATTGTCCAGAGAATTTTCATCTGTGGTTTGTAAACCTTTTCATCATTATCAAAAGAATTATACTTCTGATTTTTATTTTTCTTTCTGTTCCTCTTTTTCCAACTAAATAGATGACCCTATTGGATCAGTAATAAGCTTAGGAACTTGAAACCAAAAAACGGGTTTCAATACCTGTTGTGGGCACGTCACATCTAACTCATTGTGTAGCTTTACGATTAAATGAAAAACAAACTGACTAACAATTACATATATTTCATATTTTGTTATTCTTAATGAAATTACAAAAATTTCTAAATCGGAGTTTGACTATTAAAATAAAACAGCAAAAAAACTAGCGAAATTTTCCACCATATATTTATATTCCGCAAGAATTTTCTACATAAAAATGTATCCATATCTTTAGATGTTTGTTTTTTAATTTTGCGCGAAGCTACTCGAGGGCTATCTGCGCTAGCCGTCCATAATTTAGCGGTGTAAGACTAGAGGGAAGGCAGCTAGTCATCACCACCCACCGCCATCTCTTGCGCTACTCCGTCTTTAGAAGCACGTAAGTGATACAACCTTTCACATTATATTTGATATTCGGCAACAGACAAAATTCATTAATATTCTTGGCCGGGTGGATAAAGCACTCGACTAGCAATCCGAGGGTAGCGGGTTCGAATTCCCGTCACACCAAACCTGCTCGCCCTTTCACCCTTGGGGGCATTGTAATGTTACGGTCAATCTCACTATTCGTTGGTAAAAGAGTATCCCAATAGTTGGTAGTGGGTGGTAATGACTAGCTGCCTTCCCTCTTGTTTTACAAGAGATACCGCAGATAGCCCTCGTGTAGCTTTGCGCGAAATTCAAAAAACAAACAAATCATTAACGTTCTTGCATCTATAATTTTGAACTCCAAATGACTCACTGTATAACGTAGATATATTTTCTACCTACTTGCTTGTGATAATACAGAATTTCTGGAAGTGTTTCGTTTTCTCTGTTTATTGGGTTGTAAAATAGACATGGTTCAGAAAAAATTTAAATTGTTTCGTTCTAGTTGTTTTTGTATGTTTGTTGTTCTCAAAGAGATCGTATCTACTTTGTCAGTGAGGCGTTGCAACAACTTCACATTTTGTGACAAAAAAAAAGGTCTTTAACAGCAATGTTTTATGGCTAAATAAATGGTAACTAGATGCCACAGCTTTTATTTAATATACAAGAATGGCCAGTCACCTAGTAAAACATACTGCTTCTGGAAGAATCTGAGGTTAACCGTTTGTGTGCTTTTGGCTCAGTCAGCTTATGCTTGTTTATTAACATGAATAGCTCAACAGATGCAGCCCTCGAGGGATCACAACCGTGGACTAATTTACAAGTGCACACGCTATGTTTCGTATTTTTTAACAATGTAATAAGCATTTTATTTTTAACATCTCGTGTCGATGCCATATCTTTCTTGGCTCGATTGTTTAGATAAATTCATATTTACTTCACAACTGCACGGAAATCACTTACGTAAGAATATCACATCCCATTAGATTTTATTATCTTTAAAAACGAGTAGTTATTCAAATATGTAAATTAATTAAAAGAGTTCAAAGACAGTAGCCTATTTACCCAAACCACAAAGAAACTAGCATATATAAATCTTACCCAACATATATGAGTTAATAATAATATACATATGGGTATAAAATGAAGGTATATAATAATACTTATGTGAACATACCACCAACTGTTAGTTGTATACTGTATTAAACGTGTATGATCTCTAGCTTCTATCACTTGACTGATGCAGGAAATGGGCACCATGTACAATTGTTATATGCTAATGGATCCTAAACATAGGTATAGTACAACAAAGAATTACATGCCTGCAATTATGTTTTGTGATAACGTTTTTACATTTCTTGTTTGGTAGAAAGTTTACTGTTCAACTGAACCATGCGTTGCTGAAATGGTTATTGCCTTGTAAAGTCTTCAAAAAGAATATAGGACGCTTGGATGGCAGGATTGTGTGAGTATGGCTTCATTGCACACTGTCACCCTAACTTCCAATGTTGATGCACTCTTTTGTTGAATGAAAAACCTTGTAATTGATTGAATGTCCTGATTATGCTGTGTTAAAGTTGAGACCATTTCTGCCATCGTGACAACAAACCAGACTGTAGGATATTCCATTTGAAGGTGAATGCCACAATTAATACTGTACTGTACCACGTATTATATAACACGAATAAATCGATTATATGAAGAACAAAAAGTAAATGAAAATAGGTGATTTAATTTGGATGCTAAGATTTTGTAATATGAGGCAAACAGTAATTACTGACGTTTAAAAGTATCGTTTGAAAATATAGTTTGTTGTTATTTTAATAAATATATATGAGATGATGTTTCAGTTTTAAAATTGGAGTTGAATGAATTTTCATGGAAGAATAAGTACAACGAGAAGACACTTCTGAGAACGTAAGTAGTTTTACGTGTATGTATGCGAACTTACGACATCTGTGGTGGGTATAGCTCAAATAGCCCAACTTACGACATCTAATCCGTGGTCGCGGTTCGCATCCCTCAAATACATGCTCGCCCTTTCAGTCATCGGGGCGTTATAATGTTACGATCAATCCCACTATTCGTTGGTAAAAGAGTAGCCCAAGAGTTGGCGGTGGGTGGTGATGACTAGCTGCCTTCCTTCTAGTCTTACACTGCTTAATTAGGGATGGCTAGCACAGATAGCCCTCGAGTAGCTTTGTGCGAAAAAACAAAAAACGTACTCACATTCAGACAAACAAACCTGTTGTTTTTCAGTGAAATCTATTGCAAAATACTTCAAAGGGATTGATTTGAAATGTTTATGAGTAGATTATCTTATCCATATAATATGAAATTCGTGGAAAGTAACATATAATATGTGTGTATGCAATGCTTTATTTGGTTATGATATAATATTTTCAATCATGTAGATTGAAATATTTAGTAAAGAACACAGTTTTCTACGTAATCTTCTTAACACTATGTAGTACAATGTGTTTCATAGTTCATGAAGTAACATCCAAAATAATGAAACATTGAAAACCACGTGTAGCTTGTACTGAACTTGTATCTGGAAGAAAGAGAAGTGAATATAAGTAATAGTGGACTCTAGTGTATAGAAGTACTGGTTGGAGGCTTTTAACCCAAATCAGCTCACATAAGCAAAATCCAGTTTTGCTACTTTAGCGACACTTTAACAGGGCAGTATTTTACAACTACCAACATGGTTAATAAGTTATTGTTCAAGCAAAGACACATTTCGTAGTTTACTTTTTGTCAAGTAACTTTGCTTGATTCTCACGACTCAGTTATCCAAAGATTCGGTATTATTTCATAATAAATATCGTGGTTGAAATCTTGTATTATTTTTGTGCCCTTTTAATCAATTGCAAGTAAAACCAGTTTAAGCTGAATATACCAAAGTATTACACCAAATATTAAATCTTACAGCCACGAACAGTTAAAAGGCTGAAAATGATGTTGTTCATTTGAGGCATTATGGGATATGTTTTAAAATTGTCTTTTGCAGTTTTAAGCATTTTGGGAGATTAGTGTCTATTACAAAAATAAACATTGAGCTCAGAGTGCATAGACACAATAACCATGGAGAGTTTTGAGGGGCATGTTAATCTTTTTTTTTTTTTTTTTTTTTTTAACTAAGTGTTGGCATTTTTATCTAAGTTCTGGCATCCATGTCGAAATTTGTTTTAATGTTTGTCTAGCTATCGAGATTTCTGTGTAATTCTCTTATAAAAGTTTTTTCTACTCACTTAATTTTTCTCTTGATTTTTTATAACATGCGCATATAATTTACAGTATATGTAACACCTAACAGTGATTGCATAAGTAAAACAGTAAAGGTTTGTTTACTTTACTTGAAAAGGTATTTTTATTTTCATCTGCTGTGTACACTCAAGGTAAGTGAATTTTATTAATAATTGGGTTTTCAGAAAGTTTTAAACTATTTATTGATCATTTGCAGTACTGATGCAGGACTTATTCAAATAAAAGTGTGTATGCTGTCGTTGAAACTTTTACATTCTGATAATCGTTTGAAATATTTTCGGAAATTAAACTAGAGTACCTTATTTATCATGGAACTGACATATTTTTCACAAACACCAATAAGAAACCTTGTTAGTAAATGGTGATGTGATCTTCAGAGTTCTCACCAGTAATATAGATTTTCAGAATGATCTTCTTGGAACATTAGATAACGTTAGATAACATAAATTTCACTCAATGCCTTTGAACACAAAAATCACAACTCCCTTTCGATCTCTGATTTTCCATTCACGTGATTGTACTAACTGTCGATAATCGAGTTGTAATTCTACAACGTCATAAATATATCATATTTCAGTATCACTCAGTGACGTGAAAAACAAGGTATTAAACTTCTCCACAATCGATATCGTGTGTAGCGTCAATTGTTCTACCTGTTGATAATTGAGTAGCAGCTAAAATCTGTATTTCCTTCCGCTGAACATTACTACTTTACAGCTCATAAAACAAAAAAGGAATGGCGTTTCTTTTTTCTTTCCATCATTAACTGTGTAAGCAACGATCGTCTTAGCTTTCAAGCCTGGGTTGAGCTCTACAATGTAGTGCATACCGTATGACTCCAATGTTGCTCAATGGTTTGGAAAGGAAGGGGTCATAACACCCTTTTGGCCAGCAGTCTTCCATCTACTTGATTCTTCTAGATTTAAAAAAAAACAGTATGACGTCATCACAGTGTGCTTCATCAAATAACTTGGAAAGCATGAAATGCTACTTCTTTCCATCATTAGGCTCTCAACCAAATAATTATCCGAGCTTTTAATAATCAGTCCTATCCATATCAATCGAGACGGAGATGTTTGGTATTTCATGTGACATTCACAGTTGGTAGCCACTTCTATTTCATATAATTCCTCATGTGGTTCGTCAACGTTTGCCAGATAAATATCTACATTTTCCTTTCTCTCATTAAGTGGGTTGAGACGACTCTAGGCGATGTACTTATTTACCTATGACTCACCCGTTTACTCTCCAGACCCGTAGTCAAGTCAATGCACTTGGGACTTCTCTATGGTGTATAGATGCAGTTTATTGACTTCTTCCACGCATCTGCTGTATACGAGATACATTAGAATATAAAACTGTTGATATATCAGGTATAATTCAATACAGCTAGATGTTTTTGTGCAGCTGATACATACAACAGCCATACCCGATCATCATATTAGAACATCTGTTCTTTTACTTCCTGTACATACCACTTCTTTTCTTATACTGCCTTGCTGAGACGTTTTTTGGACACATTCAGTGCATCTACTATCATTCACATTAATCACTCCACATGAACACTTTAGGGAAACAGCTTGTTGATTTATTTTCCATTTGTCTATATGCCATCAGTACATATGGCAAGTGTTCTTTCCAGTCTGTTCTTTTGGGATAAACAAACTTTGCAAAGCATCTATTTGGTAGTTAATATTTCTCATCATGCCAAACAATCGTAATGAGGTTAATAAGGTAAAGTATGATTCTTCCTTACACTTAACAATGTAGAACGTAAGAACTCCATATTATATTATCAAAATCAAGTAATACATTCACAGTTGTCTGTTTTGATACATTTATGCAATAATATGCTTGGGCTCATTCGTGAAATAGTTGGCGATGATTAGTATGATTTTTTGCAGTCTCCATGAGTGGATCATCAATATCCAGGGATTCTCTATTGAGGCGTACTCTGCCTGAGTTGATTTTACTTTTAGTTAGCACATATAGCACTCAAACTAACATTGAACATCTCAACTTACTTGCAGCAAAAACAAACTGCAATCAAATGTTAGCATCTTGATGACCTTCAGTCTTTGGGTCATATAGTGTTTGGAGTACATCTTATTACAGATCTCTGAAAACGATTAGCTACAACATAGTTAAAGAACAATGCCTTGCAGGGTAACATTGGTACAATACACGTTTATGCATTTGTAAATACTCATACAAGTACCACAGGGCACTCGCATCTGTTTTACATTCCTAGACAACTCTCATCAGTTGTTCAAAAGTATCTGTGACATTATATAAACTGGATAGCATGGCATGAAATTTGTATAGACCATCTATAATGTTCGGAGTAGTCTTAGTTTTGCTTTTAACAAATCCAAGATAACAAACCCATTAATGGAAACCTTATAATGCATCCAGACGTTCATATATTTCTGGTAAAGGAAGGCATAAACATGAATTACCATGTTCACTCATCAAACGTCAATGCAAAGCCTTGGAAATGATCAAGCATATTCTGAAAACTGTATGGCTTCATCCTGCACTTCCAGATGTATTTCAATACTTGCAACTTTCCTAGTACTGCAAGGAAATCCGAGTGGCAATTGATTAATTACATATGTGTCATCTGAATCTACATGATACTGAATCACGATCGTTCAATCTATTTAACCATATGGCCTCATAAACATATTAGCACCTTCAACTAACAAATCAGTGAGTTACTTTCTAGATTGTCGACACAATTATAAACGAACACTCTCATTACTGCTATCATTGGACACTTCCACTTTGCTTACCATAACTATTACCATTCCAACGTTTAGATAATTATCCAGCCATCCATAATCATAAAGCATTACAGTGGTTCATCCCTTGTTAAACTGATCACTTCCTGAGCTAATGCTGCTCACTTTTGGACAGGAAACAGTTTATTTCACATATGATTTGTGTAAATACATTACACAAGTGTATTAGGTCTTTTCTGGATTAAAATGCAGAATCTCACTTGAATACGTGTATTACTATTCCGTTCACTATGCGCACTATATCTGGGTTCGACCTGGACAGCATTTATCGCCTTTTCCATGGTACATCAATTTACCAATTGCACATACAAAACTTATGAACAGACTTATCAGTACGCCCATCCCAAAGATACCTATTCCAGACCAAAGATTGGAAACATCATTTTGTTCTGTTTGTAACACTTCTTAGATTAAACCAGAAACATATCACTCTTCTAAAATCTAATCTATTACTAGCTAAAGTGACAGACTCACTCAGAGCGTTGAGATATTGCAAGGTCCATTGGGGTTCTTAAAGTTCTGAGTCTGCTAGGAACTCAACCTTTCATCCTTTTACACTTATAAGCATATATTAAGTCCCACTAAACTCTTTTGTGCAAACTCTCTGTTATACTTCCCAAAGCTGGTTGTTAAGTTTAACTTAGGTTCCATAATTTCCCACAAGATCAACTAGTCTGTTGTTGCCTAGTGTTTCCATTCTATAAAAGTTAATGGTTGTTAACCCATCAAATGGATTTAGTCAACCATTGTAAAGGTACCTGAGTAACATTATCTGTTAATAGAATTGCCACTTCAGCTGTCACTGCAGATTTCTCCCCTTTCTATAGCCAGTTGGAAGTTACCACATCAAAATAGGTTACATTGGACATGGTTGCCATAATAATGGGAGTATTCTTCCCTTTCAGATGCTGAAGAATAAGTTCATTTGAATGTTTCTCATTGAACTTATCAATCATGATAGCCTTCTGGTATGCAGAAACCATTACTGTTTATGCCTCCCAAAGCAATTGTCACAGTTCATTCATGTAGGCACCCATTTTTTCAATGTTAATGTTTTTCCGAGTGTTAAGGTCAGTAAAATGAATTGATCAATCCTCCATTTGGTCAACTCAATGATGCAGTTAGTACTTGACATTTTTCAAATCTTCTTGCTGCTTGTCATCGAAGTGTTTAACACTGTTAAGAACCAAACCATTCAATCTCATATTATACAATCTGCTCCTGAGCCCATCTATTCCAAATAGGGATCTACCTGAAACTTTTCAAGAACTGACTCAGATCCTCTTTACTGTTCTCTTGAATATTGGGGAATGATCTACTTGACTTCATTCATAAGGCCCCATGTACTAGGCTAAAACCTCTACCCATTGTAATAAAATAGATATCATGAGAAGACATTGCCAATATCCTTTGTTCTGGTTAGAAAACACCCACAGGGACTCTAGCACTCCGATAATAATAAACTGATGGTCCTCATCTAAACTACAGGGCAATGAATATTTTATAATGGCTTGTCTTATAGTTCTGCACCATTCAAGGTGCTGCGATATGTTATTCGCATGATGGAAAATATATATATTATTGCAATATCTTTTTGAACTTACTACAGAAAACAAATAAATAAAGCAATCAACAATACCCCCTCGTGACTTTTATTCCCTCACAGCCTTAGGTGGCTGTTACGTGTATTTAACATCATACCTGACCACAGAAAGATATCACGTACCATTCTCTTAAACCTGGATGTCATATATTACTGTCAGCCCTCGATTAATCATTAAGCATAATAAACACGTGTTTAGGGCACCAGAGAGTTTTTCCCTTGCTATCATGCTTTTAACTCTTTCACTGCCACACTCAACTTTAGTCGATTTTTTTGTAATTGTCCTCATCTGCCGTGTTCGACTTCATTCTACATTATTATAAGAACGTTTTCTTTGGCTCGGTGAGTGACTAAAGTTTAAAGAAAATACTAAACTATGTATCTGAAGTAAGAAGTCACTGATTTGCGAAAGATTACTGTAAAGAGCAGTACAAAATGTTGATAAAACTTCAGGTAAAAGGTGATCGTGTGTTATTACGTCTGACCTTAAAGATGAAATATTGTTCTTAATCATTCCTTCTGTTGTTGTTATTTATAAGAAACGATAGGCAGTGAAACTGTTTTGTTTTAGCTTTTACTGCTTTATTCAGTCACATCTACAGAAAAATAAGGGTATAATATTACAGAAACATATGTCAAACGAAATAGTGACAGATGTGTACAGAGACGTGGCTAGTTTTATGTTTTTTCGGCTTCTGTTTTCATACGTTATATTTGGGCTATGGTCTCTTTTGTTTTAGTTTTATTTGCGTTAGTATGGCATTATTCATGTGTGTTTTGTAATACTTTTATAAGTGTATTTCTTACTGAAGTTTGTCTGAGCCGTAATTTTTTTGGCTTCAAACAACTTGCTGTAAAAAAATCTCTTTTGTGTGTGAGTACATGTTTTGAAATTTATCATACCAAGAAAAAATTGAGAAAGCAATGCCACCGTTCATAGATTTCATGTAACTTATAAGAGTATTTGGGCATATATGTATTCCCTTGTGATTATGTAATAATATAAACAGATTTGAAGCTGAGATTTACTTAGTGAATAAATAGCCAACAACATTTTGTCAAATATGCTATTTTTAGACACACAAATGGAGATCACAATTATACTCTCCTTACTTCTTCCTTGATTCTGTCCTGACATCATGATGTTCCAACCCGGCCCTCTGGTGGTATTTTTTATGAGACGAACGAACAATCCGAGACAGAAACACAGAGGCAACGACGAGAAACTTTTAGGTGTAATTCAACTATTTTGCGACTATAAATTCAAATCAGTATGTGTTCTATTACATTTCTGAAAAGCTGGGAAAACAACTGGCTGATTGGAGCACTCCAAAGGCGATAATTCGACCTTTTAGGTCAAATTGCGTAAGACTTTTACTAGTAGTATAGTGTATGGATAACAACGTTAAAAATCATGTTGTCGTACATGTCGAAGTACAGTACTGTGGCACCGTGGTCATACAAAGATACTGTAAAGAACCGACAAATCAACAAAAATAAATTTAGGATTGTCTGAAAAAGTGCATGAATTGAACAAGTTCAAGTGAACAAGGTTAGTACTGAGTACTAGGCTTAACGTTAGTGGCCTCAGTTGTAATGTATTAGCATTAGGCCTAACGCTAGTGTTGTTATGTGACAATAACGTTAGGCCTAAATACTAGTTTAGTGTAAGTACAGTGGAAACGCTACTGTAACTTGGAATAATAAAGTGGACTATTTCCAATTTAAGGCCGTCGTTTTGAATTTCCCTTCGCATCTAGGCATGTAGTTAAAGTTTCAGAAACATGCCTATTTTGTTGATATATTGTTTATTGGCTCATATAAAGTCTCCAGGTCAAAACTAAGCTTAGAGTTGAGGTTACAACTAATTCTTCAAATATTTGATTAGGATTAAGGTACTTATCCTAGGCCTAACCAACTATTTAGTTGTTCAATGTGCAGTACAGTTTACAATTGATTATGTTATGTATGTGTACCAGTACAGAATGCTCACTGTGTATATAGGCTACTACAGTACGTGTTATTGATCACAAATTGTTTTGGAATACTTCTTCGCTCACAATGAATATGCATATCACCACTAACATTTCTTCTTGCATGCAGCTACCATAGCAACAACCTTAATGAAACTTTTGCAATGACTGAAAACTAGTTCTCCCAAAATGGATTGAAGCCAGTTTCGAATCGATTCGAGACTGGTCTCGAATGGTTTTAAACTAATCAGAATCCAGCAAATCAATAAAAGGTATTTGTGGATTCATGTTTGTGTGCTGATTGACCTAGATCCTTGGATAACTTTCTGACAATCTTTGTCTAAATGTAGACTTAGAGTTTAGTATGTTTGACCATCTTACCAACGTTTTTCTTTATGAATTTCAGTGTTTTTTCTAATCAGTATAACTATATGATCCATATTCTTTTGTGTTTTTTTTGTTTCTTAATTTTTCAGAGTGCAAGATGAAACGTGTTCAATTAAGTAGTGCACAAAAGAGAAAACTGACAAAAAAGAACCAATAAAAGGCTAGATTTAGTGGTCAAGACTAGAAAGCTGACTAATTTTTTTCACTCAACTTACACAACATGATCTTCCAAATCAAAATCCGTCTTCCCCTTCAGAAGTCACTTATACTGCATCTGACTCTGACAAGATTGAAGTGGAATCAAGCTCCACACCTACAAATACCACTTTGTCCACTTCAAGGTCAGAACATCATGATGACGTTGAGGTGTCACAGGCTGGCTCAACTGTCACAAGTCTCACAACTGATCTCACTTTGCCTCTAAATTTTCCTGATATCTCTAGTGTTAATGTTGATGCAAGTGGCCTTACAAGACAGTCTGAGTTGAAATAATTGCTGAAAATGAAAATCTATTGGACTATGGTAAAATGCTTCAAGCTACAAAAGATGAAAAAACTAAAGCAAAAGATCCAAGGTTGTGGCTCGATTTCTCTGCTGATGATGTGGCTTATTGGATTGCTTGTGGACTCACTGAATGTCAACACCACAATGGGCCATTTGGCAAATCTTGCCAGATTTTTAATAGTGGCAAATCAATGAGATACTGTTCGCAAAAACTTTTCTTTGGGGTAAAAGCCAATGGTGAGCAATACAAGAGAGAGTGGTTATTGTATTCACCATCAACAGGGTCAGTTTACAGCTTTGTTTGTAATATTTTTGCCCCTAAATTTTCCTCGCATTTTGTTGAAAGAGAAGGGTTCAGTGACTGGCGAAATACTATTGTAATTGATCATCATGAAAGAAGCACTACTCATTGAGACTCATTGATAACATACTTAACTCACAGACAAGGTTTAGGCTTGCGACAAAAGTTGGAAAAACAAATTAAAAAAGAGTGCAATTACTGGGAACATGTCTTGGAGCGTGTAATAGCTGTTATTCGTACTTTAGCTGAAGCTGTCCTGGCTTTTCGAGGAACAGATGAAAAATTTGGTTTATCGCAGAATGGGAATTTTTCAGGGCTGCTTGAGCTCATACGTCAATTTGATCCATTTTTAGTTGGGCACATTTCGAAATATGGAAATTTTGGAAAAGGAAATCCTTCTTACTTGTCCTAAACCACCTGTAAAGAACTCATTAATTCAATGGCTCAGAAAGTTCTTGCGTTCATTGTTGATGAAGTAAATTATTCTGGTTATTTTAGCTTGTCAGGTGACTCGACGCCAGACCTATCACGTATAGATTAGTTAAGTGTTGCACTTCGATACTTAAAAGATGGGCACCCTATTAAACGCTTTTTAACCTTTCTGGAATTGAAAAGCCATACAGGTGAGGAAATGGCAAACCAGGTATTGCGGTACTTACGTGAAATTTTCAAACTTAATTTTCCAAAATGTAGGGGTCAGTCTTACGACAATGCTGCTAAAATGTCTGGGCGTTATGAGTGGATGCAGCAAAATATTTTAGAAGAAAATAAGTTTGCCATATATGTACCCTGTACAGCCCATTCACTAAATCTGGTAGGACGAAGTGCTGTTGACTACTGTCAAGTGGCAGTTAATTTTTTTCTCCACAATGCATTTGATCTATACATTTTTTTCAGCCTCAACCAGTCAGTGGAAAATTCTTAAAGCTTGTCTTGGAAATGAAAGTGTGTTAAAATCCCTCTCTGATACCAGATGGGAAACACATGGTATGGCAACAACAGCGGTTTTGAAGTCTTTCCTTAAGATTTTGGAAGCTTTAGAATGTCTAGTTGAAGATCAATCACAGAAGGGAAACACTAAGAGAGAAACAGACAATATTACAAATAAGATGCAAGAGTTAGAATTTGTTTTCTTGTTGATCATGTGAGATGAGATTTTGCAAAAGTTTTATAAAATAAGTCAAGTTTTGCAAAATGAGGATGTGAACTTAAAAACACGTGCAGATCTGTACGGGCCATTAGCTGACTAATTACGCACTTTAAGGAATGACTTTGAAAGATTTAAAGCAGTTGCAAAGGAAATACTACCAGAGTTGATTACAATGCAGCTCAAACTCGCAAACGTGTCAGAAAGAAGGTACTCAATGACGGAGATGCACAAGAAATAGATCTAAATACCAGAGATAAATTTCCTATCACCACCACCTACAGAATTGTTGACAAACTAGAAATCCGGATGAGAAGAGGAGGAGAGGTATACAAAAAATAGCAAATAGATTTTTCTTTCCTAAGTGATGTGTCAAATGATGTCACTTCATCTCTTGAAACTGAAAGGTGCTCTCAGTGTTCCCAAAAGCTAATTGATGCTTACTCAGAGGACTTGGACATTAATCTATCTGCCGAGTTTCAGCAGTTTCACTCGTATCTGCGCCATAAGTTCAGTGCAACAAAAACTGTAAAAACCATATTCAGTCACGCTGAAGTTTATAAAATAATTTCAGAAGAAAAAAATTGAGTGTGCTTTTCCAAACCTAGACGTTACATTGCGTGTATTTTTAACATTAATGGTCACAAATTGCACAGCTGAGCGTTCATTTTCTCAACTGAAGCATATTAGAAATCCCAACAGAACAACTATGCTACATGACAGGCTAGATGCCTTGTCTCTGCTAAGTACAGAAGCAGATTTGTTACGCCAAATTAGTTTTGAGGACTTGATTAAAGACTTTGCAATTCAAAAATCTAGAAGAAAACTTTTAAAAATTTAAATAAATAATATACTTACAGGGTTCTAAGTTCAAAGTGAAAATTGTTAACATCACAGTGAGACTTTTTTGAATAAAAGGATTTTGAGTAAATTTTTCATTTTTGTTAACATCAAAGTTAAAATTTTTGTTTGTTTTTTGAATTTCGCACAAAGCTACTCGAGGGTTATCTGTGCTAGCAGTCCCTAATTTAGCAGTGTAAGACTAGATGGAAGGCAGCTAGTCATCACCGCCAACTCTTGGGCTACTGTTTTACCAACGAATAGTGGGATTGACCGTCACATTATAATGCCCCCACAGCTGAAAGGGCAAGCATGTTTGGCGCGACGGGGATACGAACCTGCGACCCTCAGATTACGAGTCGCACGCCTTAACATGCTTGGCCATGCCAGGCCGTTAGAATTTTTAACATCAAAGTGAAAATTGTTAACTCAGAGTGAAAAAAAATATACAGTAAAAATAATTATTTTTAATTATCATTAATCAAAGAAGTGATCTCCCTCGTTATTTCAAAATAAAAGGCCTCAGTCATTGCTTGATTTTGATCCATGTCCAATCTGTTAAATAAATAAGATAATAATTTAGCAGTGTAAGACTAGAGGGAAGGCAGCTAGTCATCACCACCCACCGCCAACTCTTGGGCTACTCTTTTACCAACGAATAGTGGGATTGATCGTAAATTATAACGTCCCCACTGCTGAAAGGAGGAGCATGTTTGGTGCGACCGCGATTCGAACCCGCGACCCTCGGATTACGAGTCGAACGCCTTAACACGCATGGCCATGCCAGGCCCCAGGATATTGTTAGTATACTGTATCCACGTTAATTTGATATCGTAAGTTAATCCTAAAAATTTAGCAGAAGTAGCAGTCCGTAAAAGTGATCCGTTCATGTGTAACTTTGGTGGATCTTTTTTCAATTTATTTAATTTGGTGAATAATATTACTTGGGTTTTCGGAATATTTATTTTTGTTCTATATTTCTGGCAGTATTCATCTAAATTATTCAGGACTAGTTGGATGTTTGTTGCTGCAATGGAAGGAGTAGGGGCTACTTTTACAGACCGCTACATCGTCAGCAAATTGTGATGTAAAACCTAAATTTAGGTCCGACAGTGGCATATTACTCACATACATGAAAAATAAGATAGGGATAACTACCCCTCCTTGTGGGACTACTGCCTCAGGTGAATAGGACCCTGAGTGGGCCCCATTTACATCTACTTTGCACTTTATATTGTCCAGAAAGTTAGATAGCCAGCGAATAATTCCCTGGGGTAAATCCGTTTCCGTTAACCGGTACCGTAATCCGTTATGTCACCCTGTGTCAGATGCTTTCTTAATGTCGAGAAAGCAAGCTACATTGCATTCGTTTTTGTTAAAGCTGTTTGTAATTGTTTCTGTTAATCTGATTTGGTGGTCTGTAGTTTGTCTATATTTTCTAAATCCGTTTTGAATTTCGGGTAATTCTGAATTTACTTCTAAGTATATAGATAGTCGGTTACTAATTATTCTTTCTAAAATTTCACCGATGCAGCTGGTTAGGTTAATTGGGCGGTAATTGTTTGGTTTATTTGCTGGCTTTCCTTCTTTCTGGAATATTAATATTACTGCTTCCTTCCAAGAAACAGGGATATACCCGGCTAATAATGATAAGTTAAATAAAGCTGTTAGGTGTTCATATGGTTTTGTTCTGTTCAATGAAGTTATTGACTTTATTATAGAAGTATCTGTTCATGTCAGGTTCATGGTGTGTTTTGAACGTGTTTTGTAGATGGTATTTAAATATCCGTTTTTTTAGGTTAGTGTAAGCTGTTTTGCCATGTAATTCGAGTGGTGGGTACTCTTTGTTTTTCCTGTGTTAGTATATCTTTTCAAGTGTGTCCAGAAATGCTTTGGATCTGTTTTGGGATTTAATTGTGAGCAGAACCTATTATAGCACAGAAAAGAAATAAAAGAAAAATTAAAATTCCCGCGTCATTAAAGCAGAAGAAACACGTATATGTTTGCATATCACAGATACACCCTTATGCAAATTAATTGAAACAAGGCGGAAAATAACGATTTTTTCAGTTTTTTGCATTTTATTTCTGAGAATCCAAAAATTACTCACAAATTAATACATGATATGACCTCCTTTATTTTTCAGAAGATCATTAATCCGCTTTGGCATCGAGTCCACGAGTTGACTGCAATCTTTACTAAGTTTTGGATCGCGGTACCACACCTCAATTATGGCCTCAATTAGCTTATCTTTCGTAGTACAATCTTTTCCCCGAAGTCTTTCTTTACAAATCGCCCAAAGATATTCAATAGCATTTAAGTCCGGGGTGTTTCCAGGCCAGTCCTGCACCTTTATTCGCGTTGTAGTAATAAAATTTTTCACAAGTTTTGATTGGTGGCACGGAGCCAGATCTTGCTGATATATCTGGAAATATCTTTCAATTTTGAAACGACTCTTTTCTGTAAAGCTTCGATGTACTGTGGTCCTCGCATCATACCTTCTACGATATGTAAGCCTCCAATGCCATAGTAGCTGAAATAGCCCCAAAACATCTTCAAGGGATATTTTACGAACTGATTGATGTGAGATTCTCGAAGTTTCTCACCAGGAGATCTGCGAACATGCAGACTTCTTTGACCCTGTACGAAGAAATGACTCTCGTCACTGAATAACACCTTCCTCCATTCTTCTTGCGTCCAGTTCTTTTATTTCAGACCCCATTGATACCGTTTTTTCTTCATTGAGTTGGTAAGAAGTTGTTTTTTGACTGGTCTCCTTGCCTTTCTAACGCAATTTCGAATGATGTAATATTCCTCAAAATTTCGTCATATATCCCAAAAATAGATCGACCGTACTGCAAAACACAGCTAATGACGCCGTCTGTGTGAAAAAATGACTATTAAAGGAAATCAGCGGGTCCAGCGAGCCTACACCGACCGCCATGCCGAAAATATTGTGAAATGACCATTTGTTTCAATTAATTTGCACAAGGGTGTACATAGATTTAGTTTGTACATGGCATCTTCCTACAATGTAATTGGTTAATGATAAATTGATAATAAACAAATTGTAATGCAATCTTAATCACCTATAACCGTAACACACTTTATTTAGTATATGCAACTAACAAGTCCATCAGTGAGTCAACTGTAAGTTTATGCACTTACTATGCTAAAATCCACGGCTCGATTTCCTGTGGTGGACACTCGCAAATAGCCCAGTTTGTAAGTTTATTCTAAAAATAAACAAAAACAACATAACTAATAAGGTTTTTTTTTTTTACAATAGCCACTGGTACAGTTATGATAAAGTAGTTTGTATGAGGGACATCAGTGACGATTACCCCTTTTGTCTGACACGCTGTTCACACACATACACCAATTTTAGTAGACATGTTTTTGGGCCCACTCTGTCCACGGTCTAAGTTCCTACACCTCGTTGGATCCTCGTGATAAGCTCTTACTATCTCTATTAAGGAAGGTTGAACTCTCGGTTTGAAACAATTTTGTACAACTTCTGAATAAGTGCTAAGTAATATTACAAATTAAATAATTCGTTTCTAATGTTCTGCCAGTGAAGTATAGTTTCATAAAAACTGTGCTCGAGGCAATTCTTATAATCAAGTAAAAGAAGTAGGGAAAATATCTCCATAATTATAGCGAGTTATGTTGTTACTAAACCAGCTTTAAACCCATTTAATACTACTGTATTAAACTTTAGAAGGAAAAACAACAGTAATTGATTATTGAGAAAGAAGAGTATGGTTGTATTTGAAAATGAAAGTATGCGAGAGAAAGGTATATAAAATTAATAACTTAGTGGTGTTGTGGCAGTACGTAAGGTATATAATAAAGTCAATAACTTGGTGTTGTGGCAGTACGTAACGTATATAAAGTCAATAGCTTAGTGGTGTTGTGGCATTGCGTAACGTATATAAAGTTGATAACGTAGTGGTGTTGTGGCATTGCGTAACGTATATAAAGTTGATAACGTAGTGGTGTTGTGGCAGTACGTAAGGTATATAAAGTTAATAACTTAGTGGTGTTGTGACAGTACGTTTTGTTTTTTTTAACATCTACCATCGTTTGAAATATTTCTATCCACAACCTTTTCACATATTAGCATGTGGGAAGTGTACGCATGTGTTATTGTTAATTGAATTTTCCAAAGCAGTTGATTTCGGTTTGGGTTTTGGAAATCATATTTATATGATGCAATTCCATTTTCGGATTAGAGTTTAAAGTTTTCACTAAGGCAAGTAATTAAGGTTATAAAATTTTTATATATATATATTTTAGAACGGATAATTTGAATTCTTATAAACGTGCGTATGCATAATCAGTATACTATTTCAGTATTTGTTCGTTAAGCCTAAGTAACTAACTCAAGTAGTAAAGTGTGTAGAATAATGTAAGTGAGAGCAAACCATCATTTCGATGTTACAATGTGTATGACCCACAAGCTATACATGCTTAGCGGCACGTGGTAAAGTAACCCAAATTGATGATGAAAAGAACATTTTTAAGTTAGACGTAAGAAAGCACCACATAAAACGTTTTATACTGTGTTTCCAGCATTGGAGTTGTTTCATTTGTTTGAAAGGTTTTATGAATCACATTATAATAACGTAGCCTCAGTTTATTTTATTATTATTAAAGGTTCCATTTTGATGTTTTGAATTAGTAACGCCAGTGGTAGATAATATTAACATGTTCAAATGGTTCGTTTCACCTAGTCTAGCACTAACACTGTAACAGTAACAGACTGAACTTAAAAATTGGACATGTACTTGTACTATATGTTATAGCTTAAGAAATTTCAGTTTATGTTTGGACAGTTTTGATGACTATATAAAAAATTATGACACCCCTTTCTTGGTGATAATGATAGTAATAACATTAAATATGAGCTGTTTTAATAGAATGGTGTGAAACAGGTACAGTATCTTGTTGATGTAACTCTGATGAAAATCAGTTTCTATATTTAAGGAAGAAATAAACATTGAATATTTGTAGTGAGTTTGCAAATTTGTTACATTCAAAATTTGTTAAACTAATAGTTTTGTATTAGATGGATAACAAAGCAAGCGAGGCAGTTCCTAGCAAATACCGCCGATATTTCCATACAGAAAATGTCCATACTAAAACCTTCACTCCAAGGGAGTATCAGGTATGTTGATAAAAAAAACAAGGTGAAATTATAGTGTATCTTAAATGTAGAATGCTCATTATATAAAATAATTACTTTTTAGTCCAAATGTAAAGTACCATCAGAACTCTGTGATATATATATTTTTAATTAACTTAAAAACTAACAGTATCCAATAGATTTACAAAATTTTACTGGTAACAAAAAACTCATAATTTTCTAAACACTTTTTTTATAGTAAACATTTGTGTTTTATATGGTGATAAAAGCAATAGATGTTATGAGTTCAAACATAACTGTTTAGTTATTTCTAAAAAACACACAAAAGATCAAACTTAAAGCCAGCACTTATTCAAATATTTATCATCCTTAAACTTAAATTTCATTTACCACAACTAAAACCAACCACTTCCAAACGCCACACACCCTGTTAGAAAATTAAATTTGTCTTGGCTAAAGATTAATTCTACCCTGCCAATATTTATAAGTGCATCAACTGTCCTTCCACTCTTACAATTAAGTACAAAATAGTAGATGATATGTAAGCACTTGGAGCTAAGCTATTTAATTGTAACTAGATTAACTGATCTGTTTTTAAAAAAAATAATCAGAATTTATCTCTGTGGTTACTACTATTTTCAATTATTGTGACAGCTGATTACTTGAAGACCCAAAGTTATATATTTTTGAGCTTGCTGACAAGGAAGGTAATTGGCTGGCAGTACCTGATGTTAAATTCTGGCTATTTAAGTGTTGAATAAAGTGTAAATTTACTTGTTTGTTTTTTACATTGTTTTTTGCTTTTAATGTAGAATTGTGTATCTGTAGTTTTTAATGTTGTATGAGCACATGTGCTTCTAGGGGAGGTATTTTTTTGGTTTTTTTTCTTCCCCCAAATCTGAAATTAATAACTGTATCATAGTGGTATAGGGATTACCCTCCCCATTTGTTTTATTAGGAATTAATTATTCTTTAATGTATAACTAGGCATGATTTAGGGGAATGGCTTGGGGAGTAACAAACCCCCCCCCAATCAATTTTTTTCAGAAATTAATAATTGTAAAGGTATTATTTAATGTTGTATAAGTAGACGCAAGTAAAAGAGGTATCAACATATTTTTTTTTTTTTTTCAGAAATCAATAAGAAAAGCAGTCAGTCATTATTACTACCAGATAGCAAAAAACAAAAATAAATGTTTGATGCCAGGCTTTTAACATAATATAATGTTTAGGGATAACAAGGGACCTGTTAGTCCATCTTGGCTGTCCCATCCTCTAAACTAAACTAAAACTATCAAATAAATAAACTAAATTAACAGCTTTGAAAACT
Organism: Tachypleus tridentatus; assembly: GCF_004210375.1. Classification (NCBI taxonomy): domain Eukaryota; kingdom Metazoa; phylum Arthropoda; class Merostomata; order Xiphosura; family Limulidae; genus Tachypleus; species Tachypleus tridentatus. Next base: position 185,184,000 of record NC_134834.1, on the reverse strand, counting down.
GTTGAAATGAAAGTTTAAATATAGTTAGATGGAACAAAAATTAAACTATTGTGTAACAGTATAATAAACATATATACAGCTTTTTTTTTTATAGTTTCTGTAAACATTCAGTTCCTTTCCTTTACAAACTGTGAAAGTATTTATGTATTAAGTCGTACCTGTTTCAAAGATACAGAAATTGCCTTCAGTTAGAAGACATCAGATAATTTGAGACATGGTAAACTTATAGTTTAGAAACTGTTTGAATTGGTGTGAATATCATCAGGTTTTATGTCATAATAATGCAATGGTTTATACAAATTTATTAATAACTTTTGATCAAAGCAAGTTAGCTACGTAGATCAAAGCCAATGCCTTATGAGTACATTAAATTAGTTATATTAATTACTAATTCATCAGCTGGGTTCATTAAGGAAACAGAAGGACACTGTTATATAATGTTCCTTTTTTTTGTTACCAAATTCCTGATTATCTCGTTAAATTCTAAATGTGTGATCCGTTTTGTTGAAGGTAATCATTAACCCTTATTTAACTGATGACACGCTTGTATCTTTGAATTAAAAGTTAAACAAAATATAGAATTTTGCTGTATTTTAGAGTTGTCTTTTATCCCCCTTCACGGGAAGAAAATTATAAAACAAGGTAGCCCTTGTACGTTGATAGACAATGTCCAGTTACTATACCAAAAATAACCTTAAACGAGCTAGTCAGTTCTGGTTAATGCAAGCCAAATGTGTATACATTAGTGGAAATGTACTTGATTTCAGGGTGGTCTTGAGTAAAAATCAGTAAACCAAAGAGCTTTTTTACTAAAACAATGTAATTGAACAGCCAACACCAGATGATGAAAGCTGAAACTTTATTTACAAAGTAGAAATGTGACCTGTTTTATGGTCTTTTTCTGATCCTTCCCCTCAGGCAAAAATCCTAAAACACTATAGACAGTTTCTAGTTAACCAGCTAATTGTGGATGATGGGTGCTAAAAATACACTTAAGAACACACAGTGGATCATCTTTATAGTAAGATATTTGAATGTAATATATCTGACAGGGTTTGGCTACATAAGGATGTTTAGGGTGGTCCTAAATTCACACGAGAAGCTATGATGTATACATTTTAATTGATAATGAAAAGTCATATTAAAAAAAGAAATACATGAAAACTATCATTGACTGTGTCTGTTGTAAAGTGTGGTTCCAGTAACATTCTATGGTCATCTCTAAGACCACGTTCACGTGTATATATATAATTCATTCCAGGTGGAGCTTCTTGATGCAGCTCGCCAAAGAAATACGATTGCCTGTTTGGGAACTGGAACAGGAAAAACATTCATAGCTGTCATGCTAATTAAGGAACTCGCTCATGAAGTGCGGAAACCTTATGATGAGGGTGGAAAAAGGACATTTTTCGTGGTGCCTACAGGTGAAATGTATTTACACTTTGGGCCTTTAGAGATTAGTTGGGAGAAAGAAAAAAAAAAAAAATCACCATAAGCTGAACTCTGTGATGAGACAAAGCCATTTTTTTCACCCTAAATTAGAATATGTTGAAATCTGATAAAATGTAAAGATTTGTGATGTTTCACTCAATCCACATTGTTATATAACTACACAAAATTGTATATTTAGTTGCTAAGATATGCTCTTTCTAAAAGTTCTTTTGAAAGAAAAAGCCTTCTCTAGCAGTGTTACTTTGAGTGTCTGCCCTTTTTCAATAGTTTAAATAAGTTAATAATCTGGTTTTGCATTTTTAACAATATTCCCACAATTTAACAAAACTTTAAATTTGTTAATAGAATTTTAGAAAATTTCACAGCAATTTATTTAAAACTTAAATAAAAATAAATCATATTTAAACATTGAATTTTGTGTAAAATATAGAAATGTAACATTTTATATAAGCATGAAATGACATATAAACTGTACTCTGAAAACTGAGTATGATTGTACAGCATTGTATGAATATTTGAATATTACAATTTAAAATATTTGCAGAATAAAAACATTTTTGTTAAAATGTAACATCTACACAGAGAAAATAACATGCATCAGTATAGCTTGCATTTAGTAGGCCTTACACCAGTACATGTAATTATTTTTTGAATGTTTCTTTTCATTTTCTTTTTGGAACCATATAGACCTGTGAAACTATACATACTGTAATTCTATATGTACTGGGTGGACCTTCATGTAATTCTATAAACTCTTACTAAACACTGTGATAAGCATTTTTGTTTTGAAAAAATCAGATTTATGAATAAAGTAAGATGACTAAGGGTTTGTATGTGAATTTTTTTTAGTCATATTTGAGTGAAAAATTATTTTAATGAGAGGAATAAGAAACTTCTTTTAATCATAATTTTTTTTCATATTTTACCTGTATAGTCTCTAAAATCTTTGAATATAATTATTAGTAGAACATTGTACTTATTTCCACTCTGACACTAACTATAGTAAAATACTACATACAGTGAAATAAGATGTTGAAAATTTTGAGGTTTCTAAATATTTCTATTTGAAATTAAAAATGTATATTAAAATTTGAATTAAATTACTTTCTATCAGTGTATTTTGGTAAACTTTGTAAGTGTATTGTCATACATTGATAAGAAATTATTCAATTAAATTTTGAATATACAGTTACGACAGAAAGTGTTTGTACCCTGCATCGTGAGTAGTTTTTTTCCTCATAACTTAAAAAGTATTATTATTAGGATAATGAAAGTATGGTGTATTATAAATATCATACTAACACATACCTACATAACATTTGATGTAAATTGAATGACAAATAAGCTGTTTATTAACAAATAACCAAACATAGGAGGGGCAGAAAGTGTTCATGCATCTACTTTAATGGTCAGTTGTGTAGCCTTTCAGGTGAATTACTTGGTGCAGTCTCTCCTCATAGCCCTCCCTGATCATTTGACAGAACTCGACTGGTATTTTCTTCCATTCTTTTTACAGAAGGCTTCCAACTCTTGCAAGTTTTTCGGATGACGCTGGTGAACCCTGGTCTTCAACTCATACCAAACGTTTTCAATAGGGTTGAGATCGGGTGACTGCGATGGCCACTCCAGAACGCTTATATGGTTCCTCTGCAACCAGGATTGCACATATTTTGATGTGTGCTTAGAGTCATTGTCGTGTTGAAAAATCCAATGACACACAAGCTGCAAGTTCAGAGCATCATTCTTGATATAAGTGCCTTGTATATCAACATACTCTTTTTTTTTTTCATGATGCCAGCGACACAATGAAGGTTACCTACACCAGGAAATCTGAAGGAACCCCATAGCATGATCGAGCTACCTCCATGTTTAACTGTAGGGATGGTGTTCTTTGGAAGATTTCATTCCCCCTTCTCATGGAAAATACAGCAAACATCATTGTGGCCGAAAAGCTTGATTTTAGTCTCGTCTGACCAAAGAATACTCTTCCAATAGGTAAAGGGTTTATCTACATGCTTTCTTGCATACCCCAATCGTGCTTCTAAATGAACAGGCTTTAAAATATGAAGTTCTACGAAGACAGCATGCTTGAACCCAGAAGAGTGTAACATGCTTGTAACTGTAGAGGTGCTTACTTCAACCCCAGTCTCCCTTACCAGTTTCTGCATGTTATTACGTGTTAAACGAGAATTCCTACTAACTTCTCTGAGAACCTTCCTCTTGGTTCTCTCTGGAATTTTGGTGAGGCATTTGGAACAAGGAAGGTTAGCAGTTGATCCTGTAAGCTTAAACTTGGCAATTATGCTTTGAACAGTAGATTTCGGCACATTAAGTTGTGTAGCAATACCGGAAAGAGACACACGAGACTTGTATTTTACAATAATTCGTTTTTTTAAATCACTGGACAGTTGTTTCTTGTTCGCCATGATGACCAAGCAGATAATGATGGAGACAGTGCTAAATTGCTGAAGTACATGCTTTTGCTGGCTAAATTCCAATAATTATGAACCTAGTGTCTAGTTCTGGAATGGTATAATGTAGTTTATTTGCCAAAGTAAACAAAATTTTACAGGAATATCAGTTTTTTCACACGTTCTAAACTGTATGAACACTTTCTGCTCCTCCTATGTTTGGTTATTTGTTTATAAACAGTTTATTTGTTGTTTAATTTACATAAAAATCTATATAAATGTGTGTTAGTATAATATTTATAATATACTTCTATTAGCCTACTCATGATACTTCTTAAGTTATGAGCAACAAACCACTCAGGATGCAGGGGTATGAACACTTTCTGTTGTAACTGTAATCTGCAATATGCATACTACAGATTGGTCAAAGTGATGGAGTTAATTGTCTAGAGTTAATGAAGTGTAATGTTCTTGAGTGAGGAAATGTGTCAAACTTTGTACGTCCGTAATTAATCATCACAGATGTATGAAGTTTGAGACACATCATCAGACGTATCAAGTCTGAAACACACAATCTCAGAAGTATCAAGTTTGAAACGCGTCATACAGTTTACTGTCTTGTACATTTTTTTCTGTATTCAAGGCAGAGTAATCTTGAAGTAATATACATCTATCAAGATTTTTAATTCCTTGGAAGTTTGATTTGAACATTGATTCATAATTTTTGAGGATATTAAATTTAAGATGCATGTGGGAATATATTATTCTCAAGGCACTATGGAGAAAATGAAAACTGCTGGAAAATATATTGTGATTTGAAATCAGAGAACACTGGTAATTAGTTATTTGTTTTTTACTGCTCAGGCATATAAAGGACATGCAGTGTTCATTATTTGTAAAAGTTTAACCCCAGAATTATAATGGAGTCCATATGGACTCCCGTTCGCTACTTTTTAAATATCTTTTTTTCTGGACCTTATATGATAGTTGATTTGTCTAGTCATAACTTTGTTGGGTACAAATTCTATGTTAACGTGTGAGTCATGCATGCATGCATGATAAAAATGGGAACCAAAATACTGTAGATATTGTAGTTAACCCCACTGATTATTGTTGAGGGTTTTATATGTATTTTATATAGGAATCAAGTTATTTCACCCAGTAGTTTTTTGTTTCTTTTTATTAAATACTATTTGTTGTAATGTAGAAAAGCATATGGTTACCAAAAGTGATGTAGTTTGTGGGCTTAGCTGTAGTGATTTCTGTAAAAACAAGTTGATATCTTTTAAGTTTAGTTCATCCATAGATTTGTTAAAATAACAGTAGGTATGGCAAAGTGATAAATTATTTTTGGCAGTGCACTATTAGAAAAATAATTTTTTCTTGGAATGTAAACAATTTGCATATTGGGAAAAAATTACCTAAATCTATAGTGCTATCCAGTACAGAAGCAATATTGCTATTCTCTTTTTTTGTTTATTCAAGTCCTTTAATAATAATGATAATAACAAGTGGAAGTGTCTAGTTTCTATGTAAAATTTATTGGTAAGTTGTTGTAAACATACTTAAAGAATAAATAGTAAAAGTGATGTTATCATGGTTACGTAAGGCTCGTTTATGCTGGACCCAATGATGCAGGTGGCATCATCAAATGCTAGTCCACATCACACATAAATTGGAAACATTCCAGTTGGGCATAGTAGAGATGAATTGCCCCATTACAAAATGAGCTGTGTTTTATAACTAGAGCTCTAATCTTCACAACAGTAGTAGCCTACAGTAGAATTGATGTTTTTTAACAAACTAGAACTAACATAATTTTATTGTTTTATATATATATATATATAACCTGCTATACTTTCACTGTGGTTTCCTTCCAGTGGCACATAGGTATGTTTGTGGACTTCTACTGCTAGTATGACAGTTAGTCTATGGACTTAAAATGCTAAAATTGGGGATCTGATTTGCCTCAGTGGGCTCAGCAGATAGCCCAGTGTGGCTTTGCTATAAGAAAAACACACTCTACTGCTAGAAATCTGATTTCAATACCTGTAGTGGGCAGAGGAGAGAGAACCCTTTTTGTATCTTTGTGCTTAACTATAAACAACAATAATTGTTTGTGAACAGATTTGATCATTTCTAATCACTTTTAAAGTACTTTAAACTGCAAAAGTATTGTCATGTTGTTGTAGTTAATAATATAATCACCACATTTAATATTTTTTAGTTCTTTTGAAGTGCTCAATAAGAAAAAAAAATATGGACAAGTTTTGTTTAGCAAAGTGAATATTTTTTTGAAGTGACGTTGCTTCTGTTATTAATTGCTGGTGTGGATGTTTCTATTTGGCTCTAGTAGTTGTAAACTATTTACATGCATTGTTTGTGTTGAGGGTCACTGAGTCTTGAGAGCCTAATCACTTGGTTTCTGAGGGTCAGCTTCCAGTGTAGAGAAACACATGGGTTGCTATAACAATTTGTGGTTACAAGGAAGACAGGTTATCAACAACATTAAAGAGCCGTACATGTCTGTGTAGAAAGAGAGAGCAGGACACGTAACCTTGAGTTCAGTCATGTTTCTTGTCAGCAGATTATACTGAGTTAGGTATTATAACAATAATTTGAATGATAGCCAAGAATATTATTATTAGTTTGTTTTGAGGCATTCAAAAATAAAATGTGTTGTGTTTTTTTATAGTGCCATTAGTGCTACAACAGAAAGAAAAGATACAAGATTACACAGACCTTGCTATTGGTTTCTTCTTTGGTGATGTGAAAGTGGATTTATGGTGCGCAGAAGACTGGAAAACAAATTTTAGAAAGTACAACGTGTTGGTGATGACTCCAGATATTCTGAAAACCATATTGTTTCATGGCTTTTTGCCACTGTCAAAAATAAACCTGCTTATTATTGATGAATGTCATAGAGCAGTAAAAAACCATTCTTATAGAGAAATCATGCTTTGTTTTGACATGTACCCTCAGGAAAGCCAGCCTAGAGTACTTGGTTTGACTGCTTCAATATTGAATAACAAGTGTAAACCTAATCAGTTAGAAAGCAAAATAAAAAATTTAGAGCTGACCTTAAGAAGTAAAGCAGAAACAGCAAGTGACCTTACCTACCTGACCAAATATGGAAACAAACCAAAAGAGGAAGTTGTAGTTTACAAACCATTCAAGTTTTCACAGGACAATGAAATGCTTGGACTACTAGAACATGCCTTGTCCTTCATTGTTGGTGCAAATATAAGTATCAGAGATGAGTTTACTGACCTCCCACATCCTTGTTGTATGCCTACAAGATATTTAAATGAAATTTGTAACGTGATTGTGAATCTAGGACCCTGGTGTGGAAAAAAGGCTGCAGAAATATATATTGCTGAAATAGATAACAAAATTGAGCATTTGTGCTCGGACGACCACCGTAATTTCTTAATAATGACCAGAACTGTGCTTGAAGTAGTTTCTCGTCAGTGTGAAGGTACGTGCATTGGGAGTGATGGTAAGAAACTGGATGTATTAGAGAGTGCACCTCATAAACTGAGAAAGCTTTTAGAGATTCTCTCTAGGTACCAACTTACTTCGAAGGCAGATTGTGACAGCGACAGAACTAACAATGTGTCTGGTTTGGAAACTGTTAACAAGTCAACTGATGAACCTGAATATCTTTGTGGAATTATTTTTGTTAGACAGCGCAGTATTGCTCACTTACTCAGCATGTGGCTGGCAGAGGTGAGCCGATTGTATCCTGAGTACAGCTTTATAGTTCCTGATTTTGTAACTGGCCATAACATGGTTAAAATGTATGAAGCTGATTCAATGGCAGTTTGTCGTCAGGGAGAAATCCTGAAAAGGTTCAGAGATCGTGAGTGTAACCTCCTTGTAGCAACAGCTGTGATTGAGGAAGGGATGGATGTCCCTAAATGTAACTTGGTTGTGAGATTTGATGAGCCTCCAGATTATCGTTCGTACATCCAGTCAAAAGGTCGTGCAAGGGCGCCCAATTCTTCATTTAAACTCATGGTGTCAAGTCAACTGAAGAGTCAGTTTCTAGAGACACTTCATGATTTTCATAGTATCGAACAGGTATGTTTAGTGTCACATTATATTTTTAATACTTTTTCCACACGTGGAACTAACCAAGTGTTATGAAAGCTCAAAAAACTGTTTAATAAAGTAGCTTTGATATTAATTTTCAAGACAGTGTTAACACAATCTGTAATGATATTTCTGAAGAGTTAAAAATATGAAATATCATGGACTTCTTTCATGTAAATTGGGTTAGATAAGAACTTTATTTCGTTTATTGTTAACCAGTAAATGTTTCTTTCATCAAAATTCAGAAGTGGTTTTTTTTTACCCCTGTACTTAACTGTCTTGTAAACATCACTAATGAAGACAATGGTTTTGTTTCTTGTTATTTTATTCTTAAAAAAGTTAGGTTCAGTTAAAACAAGTCTGATGCAGGAATTTTCATGGTTAGATGTAAAGTTTAATTTGGTTTATGACAAAATATTTGTATGTATCCTAACATTGTGTTTTTGATTTAACAATTCATAGAAGGTGCTCGTGGTTTATTTCTCAGATATATTACTTCAACATTACTAAATTGATTTTGCTCTAATTATTGTAATTATAAACTTATGCAAATTTGCATCATGTTAGAGTTTTAACATTGTAATTTCACACAAATAGTTTATACAGTTTAAGAAGATGATGTTTGTGTGATAAGTAATGAGTGATGGAATATTTACTCGAATGAAAACAGTACGTTTAGTGAACAAGTCTCTGATAGCATAAGATGAAACAGTATTTTTGGTAACATTTTAGGTTATCAAATATCACCACAAGTGTTACTGAAACTGTGTAGTTAGGGTTTTGATAAAACTTCTTGTATTATACCAAACCAGAATCAGTTTCTGTATCGAGATCTTTAAAGTGGTTTTATATTATTTTCAATAGCTTATACTGAGTAAGTGCCATGGAAGAGAAAGTCCTGATGGAGAGGAGGTAGATGAACGGGTTGTGAACAGTGTGAAAGAGCCATACATGCCTGTGAAGAAAGAGGGATCAGCATATGTAACATTGAGTTCAGCCATTTCTCTTGTCAACAGGTTAGACAACAGTATGCCATTTAATTATTAGTGTTAGTAATGCTCAAATTGCTAGCTGTTCTTGACATGTGTAAATTAATGAGGAATGAAATCCATTTCTATTCTGTGATTGTAATTGACCATAGCAAGACCACATGTGATTGAAGTACTGTTGTTATTAAAATAAATGGTTATCATGTTTTGTGATGTGTTTATGGAAAACATTAGATATTACCTTGTGACATGTTTACACATATAAATAAGAATGTTAAATATCCATAAGTATGAAATATCAAAGTAGCTTATATTTTTTTAACTGAGGAATGTGACGGACAAAGTGGAAAAGACAGAAGCTTTGTTAATTTTCTTTGCATGTGGAAAATGTATGGAAAATAAATGTGACTTTGCAATTTGTAGGTGTATTGCATTCAGGCTTGACTTTTATTTTTGTGGGAAAGAAGAATCAGATATGAAAACAAGTTTCTACATTTTTTTCAAATCATATTAACTCTACACATCCCAACATTAACTTCACATGTTATCAAGAAGAAAGCAATCGAATATCATTTTTTAACCTCAAAATTACAAGAACCGATACACAATTTAAAACAAATATCCACCGAAAAATCACCCATACTGGACTATACATTCCTTGGAACTCAGCACATGAAACAAAACAAAAACTCAACATACTAAGAAACCAAATAAACACAGCCATAAAACTATGCTCACCAGATAAAATTAACGATGAATTAGACAAAATAAAACAATACTTCATCAACATCAATAAGTTTCCTCCACAAACCTTAGCAAACATTATATGCACACTCCTAGACAGAAAGCAAAATCAACCAACAAAAGTAAATATATCTCGCAAATCAAAAAGTCACGAAACCGTATACTGCTGCATACCATATATTCCCGACATCAGCAGACAAATAAACAACATTTGGCAAAAACTAGTAACAAAATATGACATTCCAGTTAATACCAAATTTATTCAAAAACCAGGCACAAAACTGAGGTCTATACTATGTAAAAACTACACTAACAAACACCACACCAATATTATTTATAAAATACAATGTGATAACTGCCACAACTTCTATATTGGAGAAACAAGTAGAAAAATGAAAACCAGATTCAAAGAACACAAAATGTCACCTTCACACATTTTTGAACACTGCAAATCAAATGAATGCAACATAACCATATAAACACCCAAATACTAAAACATAAACGCAAATTTAAAGAGGTCTTACTTATACAACAACTCAAGCCCAAAATAAACCAATACAAAGGTGTTCCTTTATACCTATATTAATAAATATAATCCAACAGCTAAGCAAACTCTACATTTTTACATTCAATTACACAACTGCCTTCAAACATGTGGTCAGCTATCGGTCAATTACCTCTTTCTTTTTTTGTGAACCTTACAATGACCATAGAAGGTCAAAACGTTTGCTCCTCTACATGGAGCTTTCTCTATCCATATCAGCCGTTTTTACATATACAAGTTTCAACATTATTTATTGTCAAGCTGAGATGTAGGCATTTGTAATTATAAGAAATACCTGTAATTTTTTGAAGATTGAAGTAGTGACCAATAGTCTGTTGGATTTATAATTGCATGTTACAGTTTGATAATGAGGAACCCACTTTTTAGAAAGAAAAATGTTTTTGGATGGCGTAAATGGGTAATGAAAAGTCTTTATTATAAATGTGTATAGAAAAGAGAGTCATGTGACTGGATATTGCTTCAAGGTAGAATATAGGTTCTCCAGAGTGTTAATTTAAGGTGTGGTTATTTTTTTTGATAAAGGTAGTTTCTTTTAAGTTTATTGATGGTAAGATCTTTGATTAAAGTTAATGTTTTTTGTAGGTACAGTGTTTTTTTTTTTGAGGTTTTACTGGGGTAAACATGTGAGAATTTTTTTTATTATGTTCAACAAATCTGGTTTCCAGTTTTCCACCTATTTCCCTGATGTAAAATTCTGGACAGTTATTATGTGTTATTTGATAAATAATATTTCATTAAATAATGATTTTAGTTTAGTGCTGGGTTTTGGGGTGAATTTAACACCAACAGAAATTTTTTGTTTTATGGCAAGTTTTCACCAGTTATCAGTTATTTTTGTGCTGGTGTTGTGGATAAATGGTATACTACAGTGTAAACTTGTGTTGTTGTTACGTGTATTTGTGTCAGTTTTGTTTGGGAGTTGAGTTTTGAGGTTTTTGTTCTGATGGTTGTTAAAAATATTTTGACAATGGTTGGTGGAGGTTTGTTCATGTGAATGAATGAATGTTTTACAGACATGATTTTTTTTATCTGTGAAGTTAGTTGGAACAAAGTCTTGAAACTGTGTGTAAGATTTTAACAATGTTAAATTTTGGTTTTTGGATTCATGGGTGGAATCTCAAAGAGTGTAGACACTTGTGCAAGTGTGTTTTTTTAACCCCAGGGAGTGTAAAGACTCGTGCAAGTGTGTGTGTTTTTTGGAATTGCAGGGAATGTAAAGAATCATGCGAGTTTTTTTTTTTTTTGAATCGTAAGAAATGTAAAGACTCGTGTGAGTGTTTTTTCAAGGAATTTTGGTTTCGAGCAGTGCGTTGGATCTATTGTCAAGGTTAAGAAAAGACATTTGTTTCTTATTTTCATGTTTACTGAAGAATTTAATGTTAGGGTGAGTGAAACCAGCAAAAGTGTTGTCGACATATCAGTTGCAGTATAAGGGAGGATAAAGTGCTGATTGTGTGGCTTGTGTTTCAATTTGGGTCATAAATATATTGTTGAGAATAGGTAAAACAGGGTTGCTCTTATTTATACCATTTGTTGGAAGAAAGTTTTTATTGTTGAAAACAATGATGATTTTATTGTAAATTCTAAAAGGGAAATAAAAATTGTGTAAGTGGGATATAAATTAAGCGATTGGAGTCATTATAATAGAGATCAACTGTAACATTACAGCTTATTTTGATGGAAACTTTGGCAAAAAGTGATATAATATCAAAGCTGGACACTAAGGCTACCAAGATATCTGTATTAGACTGAAAGGCAATGCTCAGTCATGTGACCTCTTGGTTCTGTACTGCACATATATAGTTGTGTATCTGTAAATTACTTTTACCCGAGGAGGACAGAATCTTGCCAGTACATTGTAATTTTATAAAATAGCTCTTTCCTTACCCATTCAAGTCATCTGAAAACTTGTCACAAATTGTAGAAGATTCTTAGCAGTTATTATCAAGCAGTCACATTCATTGTGAAAAATATCCAATCATCCTGAATTAGTCAATTTTTTCTCACCTGCCTTGGTTAACAATAAAATTTTAAAATAATTTTTTACAGAAACTCTGAACACGAAATCTCACTGTAAGCATGTGGATACAAATAAGTAATATTTCTGATTTTTTTCTCTTGTCATGATAACTTTTTCTAACTTACCAGATATTGTGCAAAGTTACCAAGTGATACATTTACTCGCCTAACTCCAGAGTGTCAAATTGTGGAGGTGATGGCTGATGACAAGAGCCCAGGAAATCAGAAATACTACCAAGGTACAATTTACCTTCCAATTAATTCTCCATTAAAGGAACCAACTATAGTAAGTACGTTATATTTTCTGTCTCTTTAACCCTATTTGTTACTCAATAGTGAAAGATGTTTGAATACTCTATTTGCTATACATTATTATATATTTATTAATATTTATAAGTTTATTAATATTGGTGTGAAGTCCTGGCGACACAGTTGTTATTAACTGTGTTTTACTAAGTGTTTAATTTATTTCTGAGTGTTGTTCTTGTAAATGAAATATGCTTTTGTTGTTGAACCCTAATGATAGCCATGTGTTTATTTTAGGCCATTACACTACTGCTGTATTCCCTGTGGTGGGTATGTTACAGATAGCCTGTTGTGTACAGTTGTATGGTTCTTGTCAAATGTATGCATGTACTTTAAAGTCAAGACACAATATTTTATGTTGAAATTTGTTTACAATGATTTAAAATATATTATTGCTGTTTAGTTGCACTTTAGACATTTTACAGTATTTATTTATTAAGAGCAGGTATCCATGTTAGATTAATTGTTCATGTAGTGAGGGAAAGATATGAACAGATGCCATCCTTAACATAATTTGAAATGATCTTCAAAACTTTTTATATACTTTGAGTAACCTGTCTAGTGAGGCTTGGGTATCGAAGTAATAAATTCTAGAGGAATTTAACTTTGTTTTGTTTTTTTTTCAGTTGGTTTTCCTGCTGGAGAATGCATGGTCCAGCCTTATTCCTTTAGTTGTGAAAGTGAACATAATGCATGGATTAAATAAAAAAACAGTTCATGAGGGAATTTATTTAGTATGGTAGCTTTTGCTCATGTGAATGTAATTTTATTATTTCTAACCCTGATGGGTGGTTACTTTTCATATATATCATCAGATTTTTTCCAGAACACTTTCTCATTCATTGGTAGCTATGACTTCTCTACGTAACTCTTTCTCTCTGCATTTTTAAAAAGGTTTTATGCAAGCTTTTATTAACGTTACTGCTGCTTAGTCGTGAATCAACCAGCTTGACCAGCAATTCTCAAAAGTCCGGATACATTTATTTATTTGATTTTATATACGTTTTTAGTAATGTTTGTCCCTAATCACAAAGTCCCCACAATCATTTCCTTCCACTTCCATCAATTTTGGATGGTTTAAAAATCTTACGAGCAAGTTTCAAGCATAAGGCAAAGTGGAATGTTAAATAATTATTTTATCAATATGCCTATGTGAATGTTACATACATTGATGGTCTGTGAATTAAAAAAAGCCTTTACAGTATATATATAGAACTCGTAATGTATGTTTAAAAGCAACGATGTTAAAACCTGCACGATTTAAAGCTGTAGCTATAATTGTCAACCTGAAATGTTTAATATTTATCTGTTTTTGCTTAGGGAGACAAAATGCAAAGCAAACACTTAGCAAAGATGGCTGCAGCCTTAGAAACATGCAAGAGACTTCATGAAATTGGTAAGTTTTTAAACTAGACTTTATGTTTAGTTAGTAATGGCTTCAGAATTCGCAGATAGATCATGATGTAAGGGAGGAAGATATTGGAATAACTTCTATGTAATTCTACTCTTTATGTTCTCATTATTTTTATCAAATAAATAACAAATTATTTTACACCGAGATAAATCTTTATAGGCAGGTTTTTTCTCAGCTTTGCAGTTTTTAGTAAAGTGAAAAGAATTCAGTTATTAAAATGTAAACTACATTAAAACCTTCTGAGCTAACTATGTGCCTTACAAATGTTTTTAATGCATTCATTCTCTAGTTTATAATTTATTCATAAAGTAATCATCACATGAGGTTGAACTTGATTATGAAAAAAGAAATGAATAACTAATAGTTAATTTTATTTTTGTTAAAATAACAATCCTTGTAATAATTTTATATTTGTGCAAAATATCTGATCAAGCAAGAAATATCTTTAGGCTTAAAAAGTATAATGACAATCATACTTGAATTTAGTGTTAGGCCTTTATGGTAAAGCTAAATTTATTATGCTAAAGGGGATAACTTGGTAGATGGGAAAACCCAAATATTTCAGTAAACTAAAACAAAATTCTTCAGTGAAATAGTTGATGAAAGAAAGAAGTGAAAGGTCTTGCTGTATGACTTTTTTTACTTAATTTTTTTTTAAATAACTGAAACATACACATATGTCTATAAGTATCTTAACACAGTACATGAGCAGCTCATCCATTCCTGCTTTTATTTTTTAAATAATTTTCAATAAATTACTGAAATGTAAGGAATCTTTAAGAAATTCAGTTTTGTTATCAGAAAATATGTTTTGAAAAAGCTACAGAAATACTGCTATTTATTAGATCTCTATTTTTTATATAAATATAAGGGATCTCTATTCATAGTATTTTAAATACTGCTGAACTCTGAGAAGTTATTTCTAATGAATTTCTCAACTGGTACAAAGTTAAAACAACTCTTATAGTTTCATGAGTTAATTTTCGTGAAATGTTTTAGTAAATGAAATTATATAATCTCTAATGTAATGTTCTTGTTTTGCTGAAGAAAATATTTTATTAAACAAGGGAACAAATAAAAAATCCTTATATGCACAAACACACATGACTAAATGTGTTTTGGATGTTTCACATGTATTAAAAACTTGATATATGTGAATCTTGGCTAATGATGGGTATTATTATTATTATTTGTGTTTGTTTCTATACAACACTCAGAATTTAATGTTTGATTCAGATACATTTTATCTATAACAGAGGTGTGTGGTAAAATTGATTACTTGTGGGTATTTGTTTGTATCAAGTAAAAACAATTTATATTAAATGTGTTAATGCCATGAAAATAATGAACTCTTCCAGTTATTACTTGGTTCTCTCAACTACCAAGTAACTAAAATGTTGCTGTTATGAATTTCATTGTATTTAATCAATCCATGTTTGTTCAACTTAATTGATTAGTCTTATGGCGATAACCAAGTAATCCAAATTATATTATATGAATCACAGTTTTTAATTATCTAAGATTGATTAATATTCAGCATAAAGCTACACAGTTGGCTATATGTGTTCTGTTTCTATATAAAAACAATCCATTAATCACAGTTCTTGCATAATTGCTGGATATATATTGCAGCAATTATGCAAGAACTGTGGATTAATGAATTGTTTTGGTTTGTTTTGAATTTTCCACAAAGCTGTACAAGGGCTATCTGTGCTGGATTAGTGGAATGCTATCACTTAGCATATTCCACTAATTGGTAGCAATGATCTGTGTTATACAAGTAACATGACATTTTTTGTTGCATTTCTAAAACACCTAAGAGCCAACCAAGGTAAGGATTCTTGAATGAAGAAAATGAAAATCATTCATCTGTCTGAAAATGAAGAAAGTTGATATATTATATTGATGTTTATATTTTCAGGAGAACTTGATGATAATCTTCTTCCTGTTGGTAAGGAGGGAATAAAATTTGATGAACTTCTAGAAGATGATGAAGAGCACGTTGCTCCTGGCTCAGCAAGACCAGGCACAACGAAAAGAAGGCAGTTCTATTATAAAAAGGTACATAGTATGATGCACAGTTCGCCTTTGTTAATGTTATTGTTTGTCCTCTCAGTATGCATTGTTTAATTTTAAGGTTTCAAGTGATATAAACATTTAAGGTTGATGAATGTTCACAAATTATTTTTTTACATTCTCTCTGGGACCTAGCATGGCCCGGTGGCCGAGGAGCTCGACTTGTAATGTGAGAGTTGCGGGTTCGAATCCCCATCACACCAAACTTTTAGTCTTGGAGGTTGTAATGTGACGGTCAATTCCATTATTCATTGGTAAAATAGTAGCCCAAGAGTTGACAGTGGGTGGTGGTTACTAGCTGCCTTCCTTCTGGTCTTGCACTGATAAATTAGGGACGGCTAGTGCAAATAGCCCTCATGTAGCTTTGTGTGAATTTCAGAAATAAAAAACAAAACATTCTCTATAATGTTGCAAGATGTTTTAGCATGGTTTTTATTTTTCATATATTTAAAAATTTGTCAACAAATGTTTCTTTTGTCATGCCATGTAGAATAAAGCCCATGCACAGAAATTCAAAGAATAAACGTTTAGAAACCAGGGGTCACTCATATGTTATATGAACTATGTTATATGTGTGAAAAAGTTAATTTTTAAACAGTATGGAATTGTGAGATTTAACAATGTAGTGCAGTATGTTAACCTTAAAACCATTATTTTACTTTTAGGTAGCAGATGTGCTACAGAAGAGCTATCCAGTTCCTGGAGTAAGCTGTATTCTCTATAGATTCAAGATGAAACTGACTTGTCCAATTCCAGAGCAACAGAATACTAGAGGACGAAACATTCCTGACCCTGCAGATACAATTCGAGGGTTTGGAATTTTGACCACTAAACAGATGCCTTCTGTAAGAACCTTTTTGGTTTTTATTGCAGTTTTGGTTTATTGCATTATGATAATTTTGCACAGAAATTCGTTTTACCCTTGTTCGAATAAGATTCAATCATGTGTACAGTTTGGCAGGTTTCTTTCTGTGGGATAAGTTGAATGGTCAACACCATTGGCCTTGTTTTGTTTGACCGTAGTGGTTTTACAAAATAAGAAAGTTGTACTGTTATGCATTATAGAAATGAACAATTAATAATGGATAAATGTATATCATAAAAGGGTACTAGGCTACCAGTTTATGTTCTGTAGTAAATAGTGCATCATCAGAACTTGGAACAAGTTAGCTAGACATAACCAGTTTATGTTCTGTAGTAAATAGTGCATCATCAGAACTTGGAACAAGTTAGTTAGACATAACCAGTTTATGTTCTGTAGTAAATAGTGCATCATCAGAACTTGGAACAAGTTAGCTAGACATAACCAGTTTATGTTCTGTAGTAAATAGTGCATCATCAGAACTTGGAACAAGTTAGCTAGACATAACCAGTTTATGTTCTGTAGTAAATAGTGCATCATCAGAACTTGGAACAAGTTAGCTAGACATAACCAGTTTATGTTCTGTAGTAAATAGTGCATCATCAGAACTTGGAACAAGTTAGTTAGACATAACCAGTTTATGTTCTGTAGTAAATAGTGCATCATCAGAACTTGGAACAAGTTAGTTAGACATAACCAGTTTATGTTCTGTAGTAAATAGTGCATCATCAGAACTTGGAACAAGTTAGCTAGACATAACCAGTTTATGTTCTGTAGTAAATAGTGCATCATCAGAACTTGGAACAAGTTAGCTAGACATAACCAGTTTATGTTATGTAGTAAATAGTGCATCATCAGAACTTGGAACAAGTTAGCTAGACATAACCAGTTTATGTTCTGTAGTAAATAGTGCATCATCAGAACTTGGAACAAGTTAGCTAGACATAACCAGTTTATGTTCTGTAGTAAATAGTGCATCATCAGAACTTGGAACAAGTTAGCTAGACATAACCAGTTTATGTTCTGTAGTAAATAGTGCATCATCAGAACTTGGAACAAGTTAGCTAGACATAACCAGTTTATGTTCTGTAGTAAATAGTGCATCATCAGAACTTGGAACAAGTTGACATAAGACTATTCTGTGAAGGGGCACTAAATAAGTGTCTTTTTTTTTTTTTCCCTGGAAGATGGAGGATTTTAAACTGATTTAAAATGAAATCTGAGTCTCTTCTTGGCTTCAATTATGTTAAATTTAGACAAACATCTTTTACCTCAATTTGCTTCTGATAAATTCAAGACTGGAGTAAACATTGTTATTTAAAAATTATTCCTCCTTCCTTACGTCTTAAAAAATAACACGAAATTTTACTCTTATGAAAGTTGTTGAAAATGAATTTACCGTAGTTTGAGTGTTATGTATTGTGAATATGAATTGGTTATCTGTAATAATGAATCTCAACACAAGAGGTCTGGAAAACAGACATCTAGATAATTATTACTGGAGTTTCGAAGATGGTGACCAATTTCTAATTAGAGGTACACCAGTTCTCATAATTATTTCTACCAGTAACAGTTTTTAAATGGTGGGTGACTTCTTTCATATTTTACAGCTGCCAATGTAAGAATGTGTAAACCAACTGTAACATATTAAAGTTATGAAAAACAGTTCCATAAGTATTTATTAATGTTTGAAGATGAATCAGTACATTAGAATACATTTTTGATTAAAATTTTACACTATATCTGTTTATATTGTTTGATGTGTAAAAAATTTACTTTGTTTTTACACAGCTTTGTATGTTAGTGAAAACAAATGTATAAGTCACCAAAACAAAGGTTTCTATAGAGTACAGAGTTACATGTATATCATCAAAATGTTTCATTGATAAAAAGTAAGGTTTTTCAGTTTTAACATGAAGTTCATATACATCATAAAGTGAAAATCCAATCCTAATTTTTACCAAAAAAAAGTAGTGCTATTTTATAATTCTAAGTGAATTAAACAGTATGAATAATTATTTTTTTTCTGGCATGGCCTGGTAGCAAGGATGTTTGTGATTAGTTACTTTTGCTCTGGTGTTTCATTTCCAAATCAGCAGTGAGTGGTGCAGATAGCACTTGCATATCTTTACACCAATATCCAAAACAAACAATCAAATGTTTAAACTGTAGAAAGTAAACTAAATGCATATTTTTACTCAGCTTCAGTTTCATGCTGCTTGTATTTTATGTGAAACAGAACAGATTTAAACAGGTTTGGAGGTTGTATGTTTGGTGGCTTTAGATAAAAGCTGTTTTTATTGTTCATTTCTTTTCTAATTAATCTTTCCAACTTATTTTTATGTTTTCTGTTGTGAATATTATAACTTGAAGTATCTTATGTTTACAGATATGCAGTTTTCCAGTTTTCACGCGATCAGGAGAAGTTCTCGTAGAACTGGAGTGTGTTAACTCGGATTTAAAGTTTTCAGAAAAAGAACTCGAGTATCTCTCTTTCTTCCACAATTATACATTTTCCAGTGTTCTTCGTCTCGACAAGTATCCTATGGTGTTTCAACCTAAAGAAGCCGATGCTTCATTTTACATCACACCGGTGAACAAAGGTAAAAACAAGTAGTTTGTGAGAACTAAAAAATAGCAGTTAATAAAATGGGCATGGAGACACTGCATATCAGGTTTAACTCTGTCCCTCCCAATGATGAAACAGCAGTAAGTCTTTGGACTTCCAACACTAAAATCATGGGTTTGATTCTAGGTAATGCAGAGATAGCCCATTATGGCTTTACTGTAAGAGAACACACCACCCAGGTTTAAAATTTATTTACAAGCATCAGGAACAGTTATGGAGGCTCCAGCTCACACTTTAACCAGCCATTTGTATCCAGTTGTAATAAGGTATTTGCTTTCAGCAGAATATAATTACAGATATATTTAAGCAGATCACTACAATGGGAAAACTGGAAGGTAAGTAAAACAAACCTTTTTTTTTTTTTTTTGAGATTTGTATTCCGAGTAATAACGATGTCAAGTCCTGTACATAGGGAAAAAAATGTTAAATTTTAATGGACAGTAAGGATCGTTGGTTATTTGTATAATTACTAAAAGATGTATCCAAAACAAAATAAATTATGCAATGAAAAGTGCACAAAGAGATATTAGTTGGATAGATTTTAAAATTATCTTTAGTCTTTAGTTGGGTTGGTCTTGTGATCCATATACCTGAATGAAGCAATCTGATTTGTTCGTCCATCTAAGGATTTTACTAGAACTAAAACCACAACTGCAAATTAATAGAATATAATCTTTGTGTACAGATAATAAGTACATAAAACTACTAGGGTAGGGGTTAAATTTCATAACTCTGCGATGGTGATTTTAATCCTTATTTCACTACATTTTATAGCAGGATGTCATCCTTGTGTCATTTTAAAATTTATAATTTTTTTTAATACTCTTGTTTGCTTGCTTCTTGTCATATGTGTATAAGGTATATAATTTATTTTTATAAACTGCCGTGTGTCTCTCATTGATATGTAGCGTCGTCTGTTGGACTGATTTAGGTTTGAAAGATACTTAAGTTTCTGCATATTACGTTTACCATTTATAAAACATTTGTATATATTTATCAAAATGTCAAAAGTGAACACCCACAGACTAGTCAGGTGTGCTGGGAAAGTCCTGTTGTGATAGTTCAAGCTGTCTAGGGGCTAGCCTCACTGATGTGACCAGGTATTTAGGTAGTAGACAGAAAAGATGTAAAGGGATTTTAGTTGTTTTAATAAAATATTAGTAAATGCTTCAGATTGGTTTAACTAGAGCAGTGGTTCTTAACCTTTTTCAGTGTTTGCACCCCTTTCAAATCAGTAATCATTTCTTGCACCCCCTGGAGAAATATAAAGTATACTCTTATGTAAAAATATAGATTTGCTTTAATTATTCATGGGCATCCTCGCACCCCCTAGGGGTGCGGGCACCTCTGGTTAAGAACCCCTGAACTAGAGGAAAGGGTTATTTAGAACTATTAAAGTGTGGTCCAAGAATGCACAAAAATTATTTATATGGACCTTGGATGAGTAGAGTTGTTTATTCTGAAAGTTCGATATTATTATTATATTGTTTTTTAAATCCATAGAGACACTTTGCTGTTTACATTTAGATTCATTATTTTAGGAATTTAAATACTTATGAAAATTTGTGAAATGTTTTTGTGTGTTTTTAATTTGATGGAACATGATTGCAGCTATTTTCAGAAGATGATGTTGAACATATATGGAATATTCATTAAAGTAGGTGTTTCTGAATTCAGTAAATTTGTGAAAGTTGTACTGTAGGTTTTCTAGGTTTTTTTATTTTTTATACATTTCTTATAGGAAGTGATGAAGTTTTTGGTATCGATTGGGAGTTTGTGGAGATAATTAACAAACAGAAGGGTGTTGTTCCACATAAGATATCAGAAGAAGAAAGAAAAAACTATAAATTTAGGATAGAAGACTACAGAGATGCAGTTGTTATGCCTTGGTATAGAAACCTGGATAAACCACAGTTCTTCTATGTTGCTGAAATATGTCAGGAGCTAACTCCACAGAGTGACTTCCCAGATGCTGAATTTGAAACCTTTGAAAAATATTACAATAAGAAGTATGACATCAAAATAATGAATCTTGACCAACCGCTACTTGATGTGGACCATACTTCTGCTCGCCTGAACTTTCTTACACCTCGGTATTTAAACAGAAAAGGACATTCACTTCCCACGAGTAGTGAACAGACAAAGAAAGCAAAACGTGAGAACCTGCAACAGAAACAGATATTGATTCCAGAGCTGTGTATAGTACATCCTTTCCCAGCATCACTTTGGAGAAAAGCCGTTTGTCTGCCCTGTATCCTTTATCGTGTTAATTCATTATTGCTTGCTGAACAGCTTAGGGTAAGGGTAGCTAGAGAAATTGGTGTGGGATCATGTAACCTTTCAGATGGGTTCAAATGGTCAACTCTTGATTTTGGATGGCTTATCCCCACGTCATCAGAAACTGAGAAACCTCTAACCCTGGAACGTGGAGCTAGGAATGAACAAGTCGATAAGGGCTCTGATCATAAAGATTCAAACCTGATCACTGATGACAGAGTTTCATCTTCCAAGATGGAAGATGGTGATTTTGTTATTGATCATTTTGACCCAAGTCAAGTCCACATTCCAGATGATGATGATTTAGCAGAACAAGAAATGCTTTCCATCAACATGGGAAATGTAAACTTTATTGGAGACTGGGCCCCTATAAAACCCTCTGATGAAGAAATAACAGATGGATCACACAGAATTCGTTATGGTTCCCCCAGCACTTTTGAAGGATCTGCCTGGGATGCAGAATGGGATACAGAAATTGAAGAAGGAGAAGTAACTTATCTAAATATTCCAGGTTTGGGCAGGATTTCAGCACCTGGCATGTTTAATTTGAAAGGATTATCGTGTGATTTGGAATTGTGTAGAGAAAACGAACTCTGGGACAGCATGGATGAAGACTCTTTGTTTGATGAATCTGAAATTGACGTATTAGAAGGTAATGAAAGAATGGAAGATTTTTCATCATTTGAAAAAGTTTATTCTGATCATTCTAATACTTCTAAGTCTTCAGATAGTGCTTGGCAGTTATTACAGAACAGATCAGATTCTTTGTTTGTAAACTGGGAGGTGGAGGAGACTCAACCAGAAGAAGAAATGGAAGATGAGGAGGAGGAACCTAAAAATCAAGATATTACTGTGGAGTTAAGTGAGAGGAAAGATGGATTGTCTGTTCTTGAAGATCCTGATGTGAATGAAGAAAACTGTTGCACTGATAACTTTGGCAAACTTTACAAAATGATAAATCAAGCTTTGATAGAAGGAAATGCAGAAAAATTTAACAGAGAACCTCCAGAAAAGGAAATACCATCATTATCCTTCAAAATCAGTGAATACAATAGTCCCAGTGCAACTCAGAATAACAGTCAAAACCTTCCATTTGGTGAGCTGTTACCCGATCGAGAAAATCTTGCAGTTCAAGAATCAAATGTCTTCCGTGTCCACTTTGATGAAGACTTGCAAAATCATCCAGGGCCCAGTCCAAGCATCATTCTGCAGGGTTTAACCATGTCAAATGCAAATGATGGGATTAATTTGGAAAGGTTGGAAACTGTTGGTGATTCCTTCTTAAAATATGCAATAACTGCCTATTTATTCTGTAGGTATCCAAATATTCATGAAGGAAAGCTTTCCTTTCTGAGAAGTAAACAAATAAGCAACCTGAACTTGTACAGACTGGGAAAACGAAAAGGTTTAGGGGAGTTAATGATTGCCACTAAATTTGAACCTAATGACAACTGGTTGTCACCTTGTTACAGTGTGCCAAAGGGTTTAGAAAAAGCATTGATTGATGCAGGCATGATGACAGGAAACCTGAATATTGCAACTCTGAAAGATCTTACTCAGATGACTGAAGAGCAGATATGTGAAAGTGTACTTGAAAACAAGAAGACGTTTGAGAACACCACAACTGTTCCATCAGATGTTGAAGATTACATTCCTTACAACTTGCTTACTCAGCAGAGCATTCCGGACAAGAGTATCGCAGATGGGGTTGAAGCATTAATTGGTGCATATCTTGTGTCGTGCGGACCTCAAGCTGCACTGCTTTTCATGTCTTGGCTTGGTCTCAGAGTGCTTCCAGAGCTTCCGAAAGGTGAAGACGATGTTGACTCCATCCCAAAATATGGAGTACTCAAACCTCCAGAATCACCTCTTCTTACTCATGTTCCAGGGAGGGATGAGAAACTGAGAGTATTGACAGATGGTTATGACTTGTTTGAAGAAAAGATTGGATATGTTTTTTAAAGATAAGTCTTACCTGTTGCAAGCTTTCACTCATGCCTCCTACCATTACAATAAACTTACTGACTGTTACCAGAGGTTAGAGTTTCTGGGAGATGCTGTTCTCGACTATCTTATAACCCGACACTTGTACGAAGATCATCAAAAACATACTCCTGGCACTCTGACGGATCTTCGATCTGCCCTGGTGAACAACACCTTCTTTGCCTCCTTAGCAGTGAAGTATGATTTTCACAAGTACTTCAAGTCCATATCCCATGGGCTGTTTTCTGTGATTGCAAAGTTTGTGGAACTAAAGAAAAATCGTACAGGATTTGAATATTACAATGTAAGTTCTTTATTTAACATGGAGTTGTACGTTGCGTGATAAGATTAATGTTTGTCTGTAATTAGTAGGATTTCAAGTTAAATATCTCTGAAACACTATATGTATAAAATTATTGGCATTCTATGCAAGAAGTAAAAAGGTCATTGCTGATTTCATACACCAGATCACCCATGTGCAAGTGTCACTGAAGAACAGTTATTTTAACAAGAAAGATTGGCAGTCTCAGTTTGACTAGTCCTCATTGTAGTGCTGTTTAATTAGACTAGTTCTCATTGTAGTGCTGTTTAATTACTCCACATCCTAGTGCTGTTTAATTATACTGGTCCTCACACTAGCACTGTTTAGTTACTCATTATTGTATTGATTATAATTAACTAGTCCTTATGCTAGTGCTGTTTAGACTAGTCCTCAATTTAGCACTGTCTAATCGGAGTAATCCTCACTGTGGCAATGTTAAACATTAATCTTAACTCTACTCTTGGTCAGGTTAGTCCTCACTCTAATGCTAGTTAATCACACTGATCCACAAGCTAGCACTGTTTGTTAGTTCTTACCATAGTGCTGAATGATTATATTACTCTTCACTCTAGGCTAATCCTTACTGTAATATGTTTCATTTTGGATTTAGTGCATATATTGTTATATTACTTTCAAATTAGTGCTGTTTATCTGGCCTTTACAACTTTCATAGGATTGTATCTATTTTCTTGTTATTAACTTTGTTGTAACATTGAAAGCTGGGATATAATATGAACTCAGATTTTTAGGCCTAAAGTGGGCTGCAGTAGGTGTACTGATACATGTGTATATAATAGATTCTAAGTAAAGTGGATGTTTCACATTTTACTACTATAGAGTTTAGTGTGTATCCTTGTCAGTATTCTGTTTATACATAATGTTAAGAGTAAATGAAGAATTGTTTCTTTTAGTTTTCATCAAATTGAGTTAAAAAAAACAACAGTAATTTCTAGCACCTACGGAAAGCACAGTTTCCATCTTGTTTATTTATTATACAGTGGGTACTTCTTAACCTGTTCGGGTTTTCAATTTACTAAATTTTTGCCAGATAGCAAAGGTGGAAAATTAGTTTTAACATTATGCAAAGCACTTGTGTTATTTTAGGAACTAATATAACAAAGCTTGTAAAGTCAGACTTGCTGTAGTCCATAGAGAAAGGACTATTTTCTACAAGAAATCTATAATTTTTTTTCTCTCCAAGGAGTTTTTGTTCACAGCTTTAGTCTGAGACTTTTAAAATATTGAAAGTAAGTTTCTTTACCATCGTTTGATTTGTGTAAATATCTCGGAATAAGTTTTCTACATGATCCAGGTATTCAGTCTTTTTTAGTGTTGGTGACAAGTGGAAGGAAAAGTGGGTTAATAGAATTTTTGTAGTTGGAATTATATCTTTTAAGAAAGATCAGATACAATGCAGGCCAAATTACAATGCAATTTTGGTTTTTACAAATCTCTCAAAAAGTGCTTGTTTGTTTTGGATGAGATTTATATAGATTAACTGTTATTCATGGGTTTTTGCAATTGTTATTAAAATCATTTAACAAGTGAGATAGTTATAGAAGGTTTTCTAAATTTTCACAATTTACACAGTACCAAATTGTTAACAAGTTCCTAACAAATGAGTCTAAAGCACAGAAAAAAAAAGTAGCCATTAGAGGTAATAATAAATAAAACTCGTACAATTAATGCTTAATAACCAAACGAGCCCAGGAACTGTTTAATACACAATAGCTGGAAGAAGATAATTTATTTATTGATATAACCACCACTTTTTGACACAACTTTATGTTGACAGAGTTGGTCAGCTTTTGAAGTTATTTTGTCTTAACATCTCTTATATGCCATTTCAGAGATCATTCTTTGATGTAAATTGCCTTTCACCAGTATAAATCTTACATTTCGTGATACTCCGAAGGTTCTCCCTGGGATTTAAATCTGAAGATGAGGCTCGCCATTTCATAACTCAATTATTTTTTTAAACCTAACTTTGAAAGGTAACTCAGCACACAAGCAGCATGAGACAATGCATTATCTTGCATAAAAATGACTTTTCTTTTGAATCCCAGAATTGTTCTTATACCAAGATTGAGTTTTCTTTTAAATGAAACCACAATCTTATTACGAATGATACCAGCCTAAGACATTACTCCTCACCCTTCTTGGTGATGTCTCATTCTGGATGGAGCTGAAGTACCTTTTGTAAGCCACCTCTGGTCCACCCACCTGAGACATCAAGAGTTACATGACACTCATCTGTAAACAAAACTTCTTGAAAATTAGTTTTTAGGTTCTGGCAAGCAGATGCAAATTACTAGGTTTTAGGCCTGGCTCCCAATGGTGGTTGAGTTGGCAGCTTAACATATTTACAACATTCCTGAGGACACTACATCTTCATAATTTTGGAACATCTGGAGTTCCAGCCTCCTAGAGTATCTCTACATGATGAAAGAAGCTTTTTTGTAGTTGCTCTCTTGTTGCTGGAAAGTTGGTGTCTTGAAATCACTCATACTTTTCCTTTAAGATCTTGTTTGCTCAGCATCAGAATCAACTCAGTAGTTCTTAATGGCTCTCTAGTTTTAACCAAGATCTATTGCAAGTTCAGTTGATTTTTTTTTCCTTTAGTAAGACTATTGACAATTTGTTTCTTCTCTGTTTATGTTAACTCCATCCTTTTGCTCAGTTTCAATCAAACCCTGCAACAAACAAAACTTGCTTAATTGTGTAATTCATGACATTTTAGAAACCCTCTCATAACTTCCTTATTTGTCAGTGGATTTTAATGATAGTTTCACAATTTGTGTATGATAACATTATAGTTAATCTATGTAAATTTCATCTAAGTCAAATGTATGGTTTTTGAGATATTTGTAAAAAATCTGTGTCTTAATTTAGCACTTACTGTTACAAGGTACTAGATGTAGAAACAAGCTAGAATCTTGCACCAAGTTAACGACAGTAGCCGCCGTAGTGTCATGTCAAAAAGTATCAATTTTTTATACATACACATAATTGTAGAAAAACAAATAACTGATTGGGATGCAGTGTAGTAATTATAAATGGAAGTGAGTTTATGTGATACCACTCAGTGTCATAATTCATCACTTAAGTCATGAGCTCATCTGCTCTGCTTATTTTATTAAAATCAGGATTATTATCTGGAGGAAGATGAATGCGAAGAAGCTGAAGAAGTAGAAGTGCCGAAGGCTTTGGGGGACATATTCGAGTCTGTTGCTGGAGCTATTTACCTTGACAGTGAAATGTCTCTAGATACAGTTTGGAAGGTTTACTATGCAATGATGAAACCAGAAATTGGTAAGTAACTTGTACTTTGTACATGTATGTAGTTCAATGTTTTGTGTGTGTGTTTCTTTTGGTCATTACAAAAGGTTTGTACAAAGAAGTAAAATGTAGCCAAATTAAAGGTATCCTTGCATAAAAAATGAGCTATCATGGCATATAGGTCATTTCAAGATTTGTGCTAACAATTACATGTCCAGTCATTTTGCCCTTGTTCTCCCATAGTTTACCCCATTACATTAGTTAAAGCACCAACTCTCTCAAGGTGTGGTGATTTTAATTAAAAAGTGCAGATGGCACCTAAAATTAATTACTTTATAGGGTGTTCTGGTTGTGAAGTTATCCTGTTGTACATGTAAGACCCAAAGTTTTAGCCATTTGAAGAAATGGATGCCTGCAAAGGAAAACTTGGTTTAAAATAAAACATCCGGTTACTCCATGTCCAGCTATTTTTCACTTGCCAAAGATAGTAAAAAAAATAAACCAATGTAGTGTTAATCCATTTTAACCAAAACTTGTTTGGAACTTTGAATGTGATGTTTTCTATTCATTTATAAAGAAGAAAAACGTACTTACAAGTTTGTTTTTTTTCCAAAGCTTGTAGCTGAATAAAAGACCAACTTGTGACATCTTTGTGAGCAGTGCCTCACCTGTAACAAATATTGTCACCTTGGACAACTCAGTTGTGTTAATTATATAGAAAAATCTGGGCAATTTATTTATGTCATATTTGGATGCATCATTTTCATAATTGTTTGGATTGCAGGCTAAAGCTGTAATTGGAAGTTAAATATCAAGAGAGCCAGGTGAAAATGCCAAGGTGAACTTTCCATGCTATTAGGCTTATGTGCTGACACCACTTTGCTGTGAAGCAGCA